>NC_058081.1:173337409-174537409 GCF_014858855.1 Bufo gargarizans
AAGGTCTTCATAGTAAGGACCGTATGCAAGGAGTATTCCGAAAAAATGTTTTTTCTAGCAAACCCAAAAGCTACACGCTAACTTACCATGGCCTGTCAAAACTATGTCATGTCCCAGAAAATATTTTTATGGGGCTGTCATGGGGGCATTATGACTAACATAGCTTGTATTGTGGCTGCCATTGGAACCATGCATCTGGCGTATGGGGCATTGAGGATATCATGGCTGTCATGTATGCAGTTGGCAGAGGTTGGCATTGTGGCTTTCATGGAGGATTGTGGTTGGCATAAAGGACATTGTTGTTGTCATGGGGCAATCTGTAGTTTTTATCAGGGGCCTAGCTAGAATTAACTGGGTCCCACAGAAAATTTTTGTATGTACGCCGCCCCCTCCACATAACCAACCTGGCATCGCTTGTGTGCATATGTAAGAGTGGATTCACATCACATTTTTGCCATCAGTTTGATGTATACGTTGGAAAAAAGGGATAGCGTGCTAAAATAAGCTCTAGTACACAATGGGGCAGAGAGGGGAGGCTGCCATGTACTGCATACTATAGTACAGAAGGCTGACAGAGTGCAGCCTGGTCCTGGTGGTCAGTGGTGGGGACTGTGCTCCTCAAGGCTCGCTTACTTACAGGGCACACTACAGTATCATGTACAGGAATCTATATACTGTATATCTTAGCCCTAACCCCAAATGATAATACATTAAATGACTATATATTGCCAACATACAAAGACTAAATCACACCGCCATACTGGATTATAGCTCATATCACGACTGGATAACAAACA
The DNA here is from genome assembly GCF_014858855.1 of Bufo gargarizans. Lineage (NCBI taxonomy): Eukaryota > Metazoa > Chordata > Amphibia > Anura > Bufonidae > Bufo > Bufo gargarizans. Next base: position 173,338,207 of record NC_058081.1, read on the forward strand.
CTGTAACATTGTAGCCCCATACCATGACTGGATAACACCGCCATACAGTGACTAAATAACTGGCATACAGTGACTGGATAACACTGCCATACAGTGACTCTGAATAACTGCCGTACAGTGACTGGATAACGCTGCCATACAGTGACTGGATAATGTCGCCATACAGTGACTGGATAATGTCGCCATACAGTGACTGGATAACACTGCCATACAGTCACTGGATAACACTGCCATACAGTGACTGGATAACACTGCCATACAGTCACTGGATAACGCCGCCATACAGTCACTGGATAACGCCGCCATACAGTCACTGGATGACGCCGCCATACAGTCACTGGATAACAACCATACAGTCACTGGATATCACTGCCATACAGTGACTGCATAACGCCTCCATACATCCATGGTCCAACTTCAACAATTGGTAGAGCAGCAGCTTCCAACCAATGGCAGGCAAGTAACTGGCCAGTATAGCTTCATTTTTTATTACATTTCTTGGCTTTGGGCAGGTTTTTTAAGAACTTGGACATCCCCTTAAAGATTAATTGTAATCTTATTTCAATTTCAATAGACGTACACCTGTGCTAACAATAGAAGTTTATCTGAAGCTCCACTTCAGACCTACTTGTGTGGAGGAGGCATTTCGCTTTCCGTCTTGCATAGTAGCTTTGTTTTTGTGGAACAGTTTAAGCTGAAGCATTTCCTATTACTATTCCCATTGCTTCCCACAGATGTCATGACTAATGCTGACCTTACATGGTTATTTCCTGGATTTTGATCCTGTTGATGAATTCGCCTGTTGCAGGTTAAGACCTGTCATTGGTCAGCATTAAAAAACCCTCCAGTGCTCTGTATTTTACTTAGCTGTATATCACTTCAAAAACATTCATTTACTAATCAAATGTGAGGACTTGGTCCAAGCCAACGTATGATGAATTAGATTGCCTTATCTGGCTGGCATCCAGCATTGTTTCTGGAGGTATTGAAAGGCTTCCATTTCCCCCTTTACTGATTGCAAAAACGTAAATCTTAGTTTGAATAGGATACAAAATCTCGGTCTTTGAAGACAAGAGAAGAAATAGTATTCTTGGTTGCTTAATTCTATTTAGTTATTATGTAAATTATGAAAACATTCAAAAGTTTCAGTTCCCCAGAGTACTTTTAATATATATATATATATATACACACACAAATAAGCAGTTAAGTGCACCGAGGGCTGGCCCAAGCCACTATGTATATCCTTTCCCTTCCTCCACATGACATTATTTCCTGACCGTATAGTTACTTTTTTAGTGCTTTCCTCGCTGATACCATGTGGCAGTGTATGTATCTTGAATCCTCTTTCCCTGTCTCCTCCAATCTGGCCCTCAGAGAGTAGGAGAGAGGGAATGAGGATACACATGCTGCCGCACATTCAGCAAGGACAGCATTAGGCCTCTTTCACACTTGCGTTGTCCGGATCCGGTGTGTACTCCACTTGCCGGAATTACACTCCGGATCCGGAAAAACGCAAGTGTACTGAAAGCATTTGAAGACGGATCAGTCTTCAAAATGCTTTCAGTGTTACTATGGCAGCCAGGACGCTATTAAAGTCCTGGTTGCCATAGTAGGAGCGGGGAAGCGGTATACTTACAGTCCGCGCGGCTCCCGGGGCGCTCCAAAGTGACGTCAGAGCGCACATGGATGACGTGCCATGTGATCCATACGCTTGGGGTGCCCTGACGTCACTCTGGAGCGCCCCTGGGAGCCGCACGGACGGTAAGTATGCTGCTCCCCCGCTCCACTTTACCATGGCTGCCAGGACTTTAGCGTCCCGGCAGCCATGGTAACCACTCTAAAAAAGCTAAACGTCGGATCCGGCAATGTGCCGAAACAACGTTTAGCTTAAGGCCGGATCCGGATCAATGCCTTTCAATGGGCATTAATTCCGGATCCGGCCTTGCGGCAAGTCTTCAGGATTTTTGGCCGGAGCAAAAAGCGCAGCATGCTGCGGTATTTTCTCCGGCCAAAAAACGTTCCGTTCCGGAACTGAAGACATCCTGATGCATCCTGAACGGATTTCACTCCATTCAGAATGCATTAGGATAAAACTGATCAGGATTCTTCCGGCATAGAGCCCCGACGACGGAACTCTATGCCGGAAGACAATAACGCAGGTGTGAAAGAGCCCTTAGACAGTTGACTGTATTGAAAGCTTTATGTGGTGAGGGGAGCCTGTGGGTCTTAGGAGTCCTGTTGCAACTGTGATTCTAAAACTGTGCCATTGGTGATCATAAATCGGTAATACATTTCAAAACTGTCTGATGTGCTACCTATATACACTGCTCAAAAAACGATTGAACATTAAAATACCACATCCTAGATCTCAATGAATGAAATATTCCAGTTGCAAATCTTTATTCATTACATAGTGGAATGCATTGACCTCCCTACAACGCCTGGGCATGCTCCTCTTGAGGCAACGGATGTTCTTCTGAGGGATCTCCTCCCAGACCTTAAAGCATCAGTCACCTCCTGGACAGTCTGTGGTGCAACGTGGCGTCGGTGGATGGAACGAGACATGATGTCCCAGATGTGCTTGATTGGATTCAGGTCTGGGGAACTGGCAGGCCAGTCCATAGCATCAATGCCTTCATCATGCAGGAACTGCTGACACATTTCAGCACACAAGCAGGAAAAGGAAAAGACCATATGCAGCAAGAGAATCGGCAGGTAAGAAAACAAGACAACACACTTACCTGCCGCTGCGACCACGGCTGGAACCCGTGAATACGTACCGGAGCCCTAACACCAAACAGGACACCGTACCAGCAACTCACACAGGTATCCAGCACACCAGACTCCGCCAGGACACACATGCCGCAAGGTGCATGGCAGCCCTAGGCGCCACTGCATACAGGCTAGGAAGTCAAGCAACCTTGCTGGAAGATATCACCAAACATACCAGACAAGGAACACCAAGCTAGACATAACAACACACCAAATCATAACCCCACACCAAACATACAACACATGTAAGGGAGGGAAGACATCGCTGGAGACCTCGATGTCCCACTAGGAGGTCCTCACTCTGGGAGATGGAACATGAAGACCAGGAGCATAACTCCAACACACACCATGCCTGGAGTACCACTGACTGCTGGCCTCTAGCCACAGGAAAGATGAAGCACCTAGTGACCACGCCCAACAAGGTGATTAACCCCTCTAGCACCGGACAGAGGAGGAAACAACTCAAAGGGGAAGTGAACACACCAGCATAAAAAGCTACACGTTGCCGCAGGCATTAACAGGCAAGGCAACCATGTCACGGCACACACCACAAAGGCCGTGACACTGCCCCGCATGCTGAAACAGCCACGGGCAACAGCAAGCGTGGCATAAGTGTCACAGCGCACACCAAAGGCCGTGATACTAGCATTGTCATGCATCAGAAGGAACCCAGGGCCCACTGCACCTGCCTATGGTTTCATAATGGATCTGAGGATCTCATCCTGGTACCTAATGGCAGTCAGGGTACCTCTGACTAGCACATGGAGGGGTGTGCGGCACTCCAAAGAAGTGCCTCCCCACACCATTACTGACCCACTGCCAAACCAGCTATGCTGGAGGATGTTGCAGGCAGCAGAACATTCTCCACGGTGTCTCCAGACTCTGTCATGTCTGTCACATGTGCTCAGTGTGAACCTGCTCTCATCCATGAAGAGCACAGGGCGCCAATGTCGAATATGCCAATCTTGGTGTTCTCTGGCAAATGCCAATCACCCTGCATGGTGTCTTACTTGTGGACGTCGGGCCATCATATCTTCCTCAAGGAGTCTGTTTCTGACAGTTTGAGCAGACACATGGATATTAGTGGCCTGCTGCCTGGATTCCTTCTGAGTGCAGGCGCGCACGGCGTCATGGGTTGCTATGACGCCGTGCGCTCCCTGCTGCCGCCACAGTACAGTAATACACTGGTATGATCTATACCAGTGTATTACTGTACTGCGGCGGCAGCAGGGAGCGCACGGCGTCATAGTAACCCATGACGCCGTGCGCTCATGCACTCAGCAGGAATCCAGGCCGCGGTTCCACGGACCGCTCACGGCCATGAACAACGGCCGTGTGCATTCGGCCTTATAGGGGGTGTCTTGCTAATTGCCTATCATCTCTAGCTGTTGTCTGTTCAATTTACACAACAGCAGGAGAAATTGATTCACAATCAGTGTGGCTTCATAACTGGACAGGTTCATTTCACAGAAGTGTGACTGACTTTGTTGTTTAAGTGTTCCCTTTATTTTTTTTGAGCAGTTGTACATTTTGGATCACATCTAAGGGCTCTTTCACACTTGCGTTGTTCTGTTCCGGCATAGAGTTCCGTCGTCGGGGCTCTATGCCGGAAAAATCCTGATCAGGATTATCCCAATGCATTCTGAATGGAGAGAAATCCGTTCAGGATGCATCAGGATGTCTTCAGTTCAGGACCGGAACGTTTTTTGGCCGGAGAAAATACTGCAGCATGCTGCGCTTTTTGCTCCGGCCAAAAATCACTTGCCGCAACTGAACACTTGCCGCAACGCCGGATCCGGAATTAATGCCCATTGAAAGGCAATAATCCGGATCCGGCCTTAAGCTAAACGTCGTTTCGTTGCATTACAGGATCCAACGTTTAGCTTTTTCTGAATGGTTATCATGGCTGCCAGGACGCTAAAGTCCTGTTTGCCATGGTAAAGTGTAGCGGGGAGCAGTATACTTACCATCCGTGCGGCTCCCGGGGCGCTTCAGAGTGACGCCAGGGCGCCCCACGCGCATGGATGACGCGATCGCGTGGATCACATCATCCATGCGCATGGGGCGCTCTGACGTCACTCTGGAGCGCCCCGGGAGCCGCACGGACGGTAAGTATACTGCTCCCCCTCTCCCCACTACTACTATGGCAACCAGGACTTTAATAGCGTCCTGGCTGCCATAGTAACACTGAACGCATTTTGAAGACTGATCTGTCTTCAAATGCTTTCAGTTCACTTGCGTTTTTCCGGATCCGGCGTGTAATTCCGGCAAATGGAGTACACGACGGATCCTGACAACGCAAGTGTGAAAGAGGCCTAATGCATGCAAAGGGACTAACATTAACAATAGACATGAACCCATTAAGTAGCAAATTAATAATTTGTAGTAGTCTCCTGGTGCTTTTTTCCATAGTGTGCAGGCACGGCCACCTCTGATGGGTTGCAGGGTGGTCATTACCATGGAAACGGGCAGTGTATAATGTGATGGAAAAATTAATCCAGCCAGCAAAGGAGGCAATATGGAGAATCACAATACATTAGGAAGTGCCTTGTATTAACTTTGTCTACATGATAAAGGGCATTCACTGAAGTGAGACAGACCCTTTAAATACTTTTGCAGTGTTAGCTTGCCATATGCACAATGAAATCTCTCAGAACATGTCAAATGTATCCATAGGTCTCAGATTACCACTTTGCAGCAGGGGGAAACGTGCTGAAAAATACATCATATGACAATTACTTTAATAACATTGTGGTCAGAAATACTGATATTTTTTCAGTACATACATGGCTTTTTGTGAATTTCACTTGGAACGATAGGTATGCTTTATTACTACATTGCGGATAAATAGTATTTATTATTCTGCTATTTGAAGGGGTTTGTCTCTGTTTAATCAGGGAAATATATCATGATTATTGTCATGTGCACCAGCAACTCAGATTCTTATTTCTCGTGTACTTTTCCAGCTAGATATATTAATACACCTCTACTGCCCTCTAGTGCTAGAAGATGGTATTTCTGTATTCATAAATGCCATTTTGATAGGAAAATTTTAGATGAACTGAGTGACACTTAACCAATAAGGCTGAGTTCATGCCTGTCACCAAAAAATGCAATACAATCTGAAAGCACCATGTTATAGAAGAGGAGAAGCTGAGCGGATTGATGTATGTATTTCTGGGAAAAGATTCAGTAAAACCTGTAATTTTCTACATTTACATCTGCAGCCCTTTGAAGAGCTATCGGTACAGGGAGGAGGTGTTATCAATGACTGACAGCTATCTCTCCATATGCATTTATGCACACAATGCCAGCAATCACTGGTAACCCCTCCCTCCTGTACCGATGTTGTTCATAGAAGGTGGAAAAAGCTGAGTTATAAATGTATAAATTACAGGTTTTCCAGAATCTTTTCCCACAAAACTATATATCAATCGGCTTAGCTTCTCCTGCTTTATACCATGGTGCGGTGAGATTGTATTGCATTTTTTGGTGACAGGTTCTTTTTAACTTATTTAATCAGTTTTTTCTGTCAGTTAGTGTGCGCCAAAACCAGGTGCGGGTCAAAAAAACAATATACCTCATCTCTCGGGGGCGTGGCCTGGAGCAACATGGAGTAGGACGCGCTTCAGATCGCTCCTGTCAGAATCCTGCTCCATCTCGCTGCTTATACCCAGCCTGTAGAAGACCAACACTGTGAAGAAGTCCAGGGAGGTAGCGGATCCCTCTGCAACAAGTGGTGGTGGCAGAAACAATGCCGAAGCAGGGGAAGAGCGGTGCACGCTTGGACCGAGTGGAAGGGAACCAAAATGGCGCTTTAATGGAGGAGGACTAAGGGCTGCATGAGGCAGTGAGTCGGAGCGCAGCAGCGCGCCTCAGCAAGTACGCCAGAGTGACAGAAGGAGTGAAAGAAGGGTCACAAAATGTGGTGGCAGGAAACATTTCCTCCTCAGATCAGGAGGATCACTCCTCAGATGAAGATGGGGAGAACTGTAAGGGTCGCCAGGTCCCTATGTCACAAATAAAAGCTCAGGGGGAAAAATAAGACCCTCATAATCCTAGTGATAAGGAACCTACCCTTAAGAATATTATGAAAGCAGTTTCCAGCTGCAACAATACCCTTAAAGCCCTTAACCTCCAAGTGGGCAGCTTAAGAGAAAATATATCCCTGATTAGGCATGATATGCACAAAATCACAGAAAGAACCTTGGTGCCAGACCCCTTAAGATGGCGGCTAAGACGATGGCAAGAGATGTGGCTACCCTATTCGCCAAAACGGATGACTTGGAAAAAGATTGCGTCGTAATAATATCAGAATAGTGGGGGTCCTGGAAAAAAAGGAGGGAGCAAAGCCACTGAAAATATAGAAAAATGGATACATCAGATATTTCAGGACAAAGGGTTTGTCCTCATTATATGCTGTAAAAAAGGGCCCATAGGGTGCCCACAAGACCATTGCCTCCTGGTAGACCACCGAGACTCCAGGTAGACCACTGAGACCTATCCTGGCCAAAATACTACACTTTAAAGACAGGGATACCATACTACATCAGTCAAGGGACAACGTGGACCTGGTCATAAATGGAGCAAAAATTTCCATCTTCCCGGACTACTCCACAGAGGTTCAAAAGAAGAGGATGAGGTTCTTGGATGTCAAGAAAAGACTTAGGAATATACAAATTCAATACTCCATGCTATTTCTGGCCAAGTTAAGAGTAGTAGTGGCTATGGGCTCTACCAAGTTCTTTGAAGACCAAAATGTAGCTGGCCAGCTAAGACCTGTCCTAGGTTGCTAACATAGCTTATATGTTTATACAGCTAGACCTGCCAATAACCTTAATATAGTTCCTATGTTTGTGTGTTCAAGACAAAAGCAGAGTTATTTACAGTGACTTCATGTTTGGATGTCATATAACTGTTATATATTGTGTTCGCAGAAGCAGAAAAGATAATATGCCTTTAAGATGCATTATATGGATGTGAAGTAAGCTTGATGACACAACAGAAAGCATAGAGTTAAACTGTTGTTGCTGGGCAGGAGTCTTGAACAATCACAGCCAGCCTCACACACAGCATGAGTTTTGACCAATCACAGCCAGCTTCACACATAGCCTGTGTGGGAAATTCCCCTAGCAGGTGCTGAAATCATTATTCGCCAGAGAGAAGAGAGAGGAGCTGAACAGACACACACTCCACTAAGAGCTATGTTTAATGGAAGCAGAGAGGCCAAAATAGGTATTTAAAACAGTTATATAATGTTCTTACCGTTAATATAGTGATTAGAACTGTATACTTAACCAGTTATATGTGTGTTTACTTACAGTTCCACCAAATTCAATTGCAAACTACGAAGTTCACAATCCAAATTCAACTTCCATATTGCAATCCAAATTGCATGCAACCATACCAGATCATACTCAACCAATCTGCAAATAGTTACTGCTGACTGCATACTGCAAATTGCGACCAAATTCAGCAAGTTAACTATTGGTTAACCTCAGATATACCTCTCAGAGAGATCATAAAGTGCTTAAATACCTTAAAGGAAACCTGTCACCTGGATTTTGGGTATAGAGCTGAGGACATGGGTTGCTAGATGGCCGTTAGCACATCCGCAATACCCAGTCCCCATAGCTTTGTGTGCTTTTATTGTGTAAAAAAAAACTATTTAATACATATGCAAATTAACCTGAGATGAGTCAGAGCTTGAAAATATGACTCTTCTCTGGTCACACAAGTAAGATATGACTCTTTTATGTTAATTTACATAAAAGGCGGGAAGTACAAAAATGCATAATACCTATTGAATTCGTCTGCAAATAAATTAAAAGTGTAATTTATATGTTTAGGGTAACACAATGAACATTTAGAAATGCTCAGTGAGGGTAACATAGTAGAGGTGACACGTTCCCTTTAAGGCCTCATGCACACGACCGTTGTGTGCATCCGTGGCCGTTGTCCCGTTTAACGTGTTTTTCTGCGGTCCCATTGACTTTCAATGGGTCCGTGGAAAAATCGGAAACTGCACCGTTTGGCAGCCGCGTCCGTGATCCGTGTTTCCTGGCCGTGAAAAAAATATGACCTGTCCTATTTTTTTCACGGCCAACGGTTCACGGACCCATTCAAGTCAATGGGTCCGTGAAATTCACGGATGCACACAAGATTGTCATCCGCGTCCGTGATCCGTGTCCGTGATCCGTGTCCGTTTTTTCCTATCATTTCAATGGCAAACTTGACTTAGATTTTTTTTTCATTTTTCATGTCCGTGGATCCTCCAAAAATCACGGCAGACCCACGGAAGAAAAAAACGGGCACGGATCACGGTACAACGGAACCACGTTTTGCGGGACGTTAAAAAATACTGTCGTGTGCATGAGGCCTAAGTGAGAGTACAGATACTCAAGAGAGAAATATATCCACCATTTTATTTTGAATGACAAGATTGAACAGTTGAACCACCATCATATGCATACCGCCATTTTGTGATATCTTTTCAACATGTGTTATGTACATGGACTATCTTCTGCTGAGGCGTCAGTGTTATATATGAAGAAAAGTTGAAGTTAATAAAGAAGTTATTTCAAGCATTTGGTGTGCTCTTTAAACCTATTGTTTCCATAGAACAGCGCTAGAGGAATTACAGAGTAACAGACAGTCTGGTTAGACTACAGTAAAAGTCAGAGATATCAAAATTCTTCTAATGCCACAGCTCAAAAGGCACTTCATAGTGCTGCACCTGCCACACAAAAAGAGGTGGCACAGTGGCTGGACTACCATGAAACTCAACTGAGAGTGGAAGATAAAGTTGCTTGAAAAGATGATTCCAGGGATTTTATACATTTGTTGTTTAGTGTGTTGTCTCTTTCTCAGTTTCCTTTGCTTTTAGGAATGCTATGAGCAGAGGGAGATTTCACCACAGGACGATTCTACAGATAGAACTTTGTGGCTATAAGTATTTTACTGGTTCCTCTTATGCAGGAGCATGAGTAGTAGTGCACAGAAAGTGCAATTCAAAGGAAGTTTCTGGTTTATACTCTGTTCTTTAGAGCATGTACGAATTGCTATGTTAAATATGTTATTCCAAAAGGTGGGAATATATGTTAGGGAGAGCCCTAGGAAAGAGTTGATTAGAAGATATTCCTTATGGAGTAGATCCTTTATCTTGTGGAAGGGAAATGGGGGGGAGGGGGGGGGATTTTGTGCATAGAGCTGAGGACATGGGTTGCTAGATGGCCGCTAGCACATCCACAATATCCAGTCCCCATAGCTCTGTGTGCTTTTATTGTGTAAAAAAAAAGATTTCATACATATGCAAATGAACCTGAGATGAGTCCTGTATGTGAGACTGAGTCAGGGACAGGACTTATCTCAGGATAATTTGCATATGTATCAAATCGTTTTTTTCACACAATAAAAGCACACAGAGCTATGGGGACTGGGTATTGCGGATGTGCTAGCGGCCATCTAGCAACCCATGTCCTCAGCTCTATACACAAAATCCCGGTGACAGGTTCCCTTTAAGTCCATTAGTGCACATAAAACTAGGTATAAGGAAGAGGATGTCAGGGTTCACAAGGCTGCAGAAGAGGTGGAGAGGACATTTGGGGTAGCACCTTCTCAGAGTAATAGTAGGGCAACTAGGGAACAACTGAGATGTCATTTATTGCAGGTTGCAGACAGGAAGCGTATCTTTTATAGACAGCTCACGAAGGAGAAAGGGTGGGGCATACATTGTCTATTATCTCTAAGGTACAGCAAGGGTCATCATGTATCGTGGAATTAATGGATCCTCAGGGAAGGTCCGGTACAAGTACAAAGGATATCCTAGATGTACTGCAGGGATTTTACTCCTCTCTTTATACTTCTTGGCTACTTTCACACTCGCGTTTGGTGCGGATCCGTCATAGATCTGCACAGACGGATCCGTTCAGATAATACAAACATCTGCATCCGTTAAGAACGGATCCGTTTGTATTATCTTTAACATAGCCAAGATGGATCCCTCTTGAACACCATTGAAAGTCAACGGAGGACGAATCCGTTTTCTATTGTGCCAGATTATGTCATAGAAAAAAGATCCGTCCCCATTGACTTACATTATGTGTCAGAACGGATCCATTTGGCTCAGTTTCGTCAGACGGACACCAAAACGCTGCAAGCCAAAGCGGAATGGAGATGGAACGGAGGCAAAATGATACATTCTGAGCGTCTCCTTTTCCATTCAGAATGCATTAGGGCAAAACTAGAGTTGAGCTGACACCTGGATGTTCGGGTTCGGCCGAACTTCACAAAAAGTTCAAGTTGGGACCCGAACTTGACCCCGAACCCAAACCCCATTGAAGTCAATGGGTACCCGAACTTTGGAGCACTAAAATGGCTCTAAAAAAGTAATGGAGAGGGCTAGAGGCATCACAATGTGGTTAAAAGCATGGCAAGTGCTCTGCAAACAAATCTGGATAGGGATATGACTTAAAACAGTCATGCTCAACTTGCGGCCCTCCAGCTGTTTTAAAACTGCAACTCCCACAATGCCCTGCTGTAGGCTGATAGCTGTAGGCTGTTCGGGCATGCTGGGAATTGTAGTTTTCCAACAGCTGGAGGGCCGCAGGTTGAGCATGCCGGACTTAAAATAACATAAAATACGCAAAAATAAAAAATAATAATCTTGATCTAGGAGGACGAGATCCATATGGAGTAGGAGGTTGAAGAGGCGGTGGTGTAGGTGGAAGTGGCGGTAGAGGAGAAGGAGGTAGCCTACACTGGTTTTTAGTTTACATTTTTATTTATTTATTTTTTTGTTTAAATTAGGGTATACCCCAAAACATTTGGAAATATAACCTGTGATAACCCCCTCCAGCCGTGCTATACAAACGTTCAGACAATACACTGGCTGCAGGGCAGGCCAGCACCTCCAAGGCGTAAAGGGCAAGCTCAGGCCATGTGCCCAATTTGGAGACCCAGAAGTTAAGGGGGCAGACCCATCAGTCAGTACGTGTAGGCGTGTGCACACATACTGTTTCACCATGTCGCACGTCCCTGTGATGTCCACGATCCAATTCGATATCTGCTCCATCAACTTTCGATGTTCTTTTCTGCGCCTACCATGGTGATCAAGGTTCCACCCCGGAGAGGGACCGTGAGAAGGGGATATCACATCCAAGGGAGGTCAATGGATGAAATTAAATGTGATCGAGCGGAAATGTGGGACGAATTATTGAAGCTGAAGCTTCCAAGTAAAGAGTGGGCGCGCTGCAATTACCCACTCCCGAATCGGGGAGGTAGAGACGATAAATAACAATACAGGACTCTTAAGATGTCCTGCTATTGGAATGATTAATAAAAAATGATATGCAATGTCACTGGGGTATTTTGGATTTGGAAACGTTACACAGGAGAGGCCCTGCTGCTGCTTTGTTGACTCTAGATAACTTCTGCCTCATCGCACGTCCCCGTGACGTCCACGATCCTAATTGGATATCTTCTCTATCAACTTTTGATGTTCTTTTCTGCGCGTACCATGCTGATCACAGTTAGCGGCGAATCAGGGTTCCACGCCGGAGAGGGAGCGTGCGAAAGGGATACCATACCCAAGGGAGGTCAATGGCTGCAATGTGATCAAGCTGAAATGTGGGACAAGTTATTAAAGCGGAAGGATCGAATGAAAGGGCCAATTAAAGACAAATTTTACTAATTTAAGTCCCTGTCACCTATGCAGAGCAGGGGTTTTTCATCTGCAAAAATGGGTTAATGTCACCCACCAATGGAACAGACGATTTTTTTAAATTTCGGGCCCTGTCAACTATGCAGAGCAGGGGTTTATTCACGGCAAAACTGTGTTTATGTCACCCACTAATTCAACAGACGATTTTACAAAAAATAAGGTCCCTGTCACCTATGCAGAGCAGGGGTTTGTATACGGCAAAATTGGTAAAATGTCACCTGACAATGTAACAGACGATTTTTTGCAATTTAGGTCCTTGTCACCTATGCAGAGCAGGGGTTTATTCACGGCAAAAATGGTAAAATGTCACCCAAGAATGTAACAGATGAATTAGTGAAATGTATTTCCTTGTCCACTAGGTAGAGCAAGGGGTATATCGCAGCCAAAAAAATTGTGAATTTCACCCGACAATGTAACAGACAAATTTGTGAAATTTATTAACCTGTGAACTAGGTAGAGCAGGGGTATATCTCAGCCAAAAATTGGTGAATTTCACCCGACAATGTAACAGACAAATTTGTGAAATGTATTAAACTGTCCACTAGGTACAGCAGGGGTATATCACAGCCAAGAATTGGTGAATTTCACCCGACAATGTAAAAGACAAATTAGTGAAATTTATTAACCTGTCCACTAGGTAGAGCAGGGGTATATCACAGCCAAAAATTTTGGATATGCAACCCAACAATGTATCAGACAAATGAGTAAAATGACTTAAAATAAAATACGTAAAAATTAATGATGTGGAGGTCCATATAGAGTAGGAGGTTGAGGAGGCGGTGGACGTAGCGGTGTAGGTGGAAGCGGCAGTGGAGGAGGCCGAGGTAGCCAACACTAGTTTTTGGTTTTAATTTTAAATTTTTATTTTTAATTAGGGTACACCCCAAAAGAGTGGGAAATATCAAAAATACAACAATGAGCAATTGCGCTGTAGTATAACAATGGCTGGGTAATGCTGGTGTACATGTCTATTCTGCACAAGGTACGGACAAGTCCTGTGGGATCCATGCCTGGTTCATTTTAATGAACGTGAGCTTGTCCACGTTGGCTGTGGACAGACGGCTGTGCTTGTCTGTGATAACGCCCCCTGCCATGCTAAACACACGTTCAGACAATACACTGGCTGCAGGGCAGGCCAGCACCTCCATGGCGTAAAGGGCAAGCTCAGGCCAGGTGCCCAATTTGGTGACCCAGAAGTTGAAGGGGGCAGACCCATCGTCCAGTACGTTTAGGCATTGTAACGGACCGTTTCAGCAGACAAGGGGTTAAGATCCGTTTAGGCGATATACCCCTTTCTGAGAGACAGGCACAGCTACTGCAGAACACCAACCTCCCGAACTGGATACAAAATAGCACTCCAAACTGGAACCTCGTAAATAGCTGTCAGCAGGCGAACAGGAAAAGCGTACACTCGGCTTACACTCCTGGCAATCAGTCTCTAACAGCATACAGGGAATCCCCCCAATAACGAGACAAGGCTCTGTCTTGAGGGTCAGCAGTGATCTGACTGTACTTCAAGTACAGCTTCTTTTATTGATAAAAAAAACAAACATAGTACTGCCCACAGGGTTTTGAAATCCAACCAATCAGTAATTCACAACACACACAATGTAAATACAGCAACCAATCGTTCCCGCCCCCTAGAGGACCAGAATGGAGACTGCGACACAGAACAGATACAACATATCCCCACAATGCATCATGGTTTCCTCCTCTCCGCCTGGGAGACGACTGAAGACAATCCAATTATCTCTCAGGACAAAGGGGAGATCACCAATACACATGTGGAGACAACAGGACAGATACACCATTTAAACACACAATGGGACAATAGAACCACACCCAGCATATTCCTCCCAAGCTGACAAGTTACACTTATTATAAGTTGTTACAACTTTGTGAGGTTACATTGTCCATACATATAACTAACATCATAACTTGGGGGACAAACCTATCCAAAATTCCCTGGAATAGGTTCAGGGGTTTAAAAGTTACTATGGGCCATAATCCTGAGGCAAGAGGCTAGCAACCAGCCCCCTCCAAAACACCGTGGCGAGGTTGGTTTCGTCACAGGCATGTGCACAAATACTGTTCCACCATGTTACTGAAATGCTGCCTACTGCTAAGACGTTCCATATCAGCTGGTGGTGATGGTTGTTGTGGCGTGCTGACAAAGCTTTTCCACATTTCGGCCATGCTAACCCTGCCTTCTGAGGTGCTGGTGGTGCCCGAACTGCATTGGCGCCCTCTTCCTGCTCCTCTGCCTTCGCCTTGTGCTTCCACTGTGCACCCACTGTCAGGTGGGAATGCCACAAGCAGCACGTCTACCAGCGTGCTCTTGTACTTGCGCATCTTACGATCACGCTCCAGTGAGGGAATTAAGGACGGTACATTGTCCTTGTAATGGGGATCCAGCAGCGTGGCCACCCAGTAATCAGCACAAGTTAGAATGTGGGCAACTCGGCTGTCGTTGCGGAGACACTGCAGCATGTAATCGCTCATGTGTGCCAGGCTGCCCAGAGGCAACGCAAAGCTGTCCTCTGTAGGAGGTGTATCGTCTGTGTCCTCTGTATCCCCCCAGCCATACACCAGTGATGGCCATGAGCTAGTTTGGGTGCCAGCCTGCTGTGAACACAGTTCCTCCTTCTCCTCCTCCTCATCCTCCACCTCCTCATCCTCCAGAACTCTGCCATGGCTGGACAATTGGGTACCTGGCATTTGTGGGTGCAGGAACCCACCCTCGGAGCCTCATGTGAATGACTGGTCTGAAACCCTATGAAATGATCCCTCTTCCTATTCCTCCTCCTCCTCCTGTGCCACATCCTCTTCCATCATTGCCCGAAGCATTTTTTCAAGGAGGCATAGAAGTGGGATAGTGACGCTGAGAACGGCGTCATAATGTCACGGCTGTAAGTGAGCAACAAGAGCCTACACAGTGAATAGCAACTCACCGGACCCAAACTAGGGAGGATAAAGGGTGAACCCTGTCAGACCCTAAAAGCTCTCCCTAAGCTGCTAAGCACATGTCCGGATCCAGATGGTGGATCGAGACATGCCCGCGTACCTAAGGCTGATGACCACTGAAACCCCTACAATAGTGGAAGGGGCACGGCCACCGGTGCCCTGCTCAGTATATGGACGGAACCAGGGTCGCCTCGGATCCAGTCAGCAAAGAAACAGAAACATACAATGTCTGAACACTTAACTGAAGGAGCTGCAGTGGCAGTGAAAACAGATCCAAAGTCAGCAGACAATATCCAAAGTACTTGCTTCAGCAGAACACAGATCCAGTGCAAAGATATCACACAGGTGAAGATGCTCAAGCGAGAGATACAGCTCAAATGAAAAGTATAATCCGCACCTCTACAAAGGAGGAGGGGTGATTTAAAGGCAGCGAAATCAAACACAGGAGGGACAGCTGGGAGGAAGGAAACAGAAAGTAAAGACCTCATCACAGGGGCAGAGAAACAGGGCAGAGGGAACTCCTCCAAGCTCTAGTAGTGACATCATCACAGGGGTGGAGAAACAGAGCTGTGAGAATGTCTCAAAGCTCTGGTAGTGACACATCGGCACTGGCCAAGTTGGTGGAGTATTCGAAACAGCGCAACAAGGCACACAGGTCTCGCATGGAGACCCAGTCATTGGTGGTGAAGTGGTGCTGTTCCGCAGAGAGACTCACCCGTGCGTGCTGCAGCTGAAACTCCTACTATCGCCTGCTGCTGCTCACATAGTCTTTGCAAGGTGGAGTTCCACCTTGTGGGCACGTCGCATATGAGGCGGTCAGAGGGAAGGCCGAAGTTACGCTGTAGCGCTGACAGGCGAGCAGCAGCAGGGTGAGAATGCCGAAAACGCGCACAGACGGCCTGCACTTTCTGCAGCAGCTCTGACATATCAGGGTAATTTTTAAGGAACCTCTGCACCACCAAATTCAGCACATGCGCCAGGCAAGGGATGTGCGTTAAACCGGCTAGTCCCAGAGCTGCTACGAGATTTCGCCCATTATTGCACACCACCAGGCCAGGCTTAAGGCTCACTGGCACCAACCACTCATCGGTCTGTTGTTTCATGCCAGTCCACAGTTCCTGCATGGTGTACGGTTTGTCCCCCAAACAGATAACTTTTAAAACTGCCTGCTGTCGATTACCCCTGGCTGTGCTGAAGTTGGTGGTGAAGGTGGTACACTGACCAGATGAGGTAGAGGATGAGGAAAAGGAGTAGAAGCAGGAAGCAACAGGAGGTAAACTGAAGCGCCCTGCAATCCTCGGTGGTGGAATAACATGCGCCAAACTGCTATCCGCCTCAGGCCCAGCCGCCTCTGCATTTACCCAGTGTGCTGTTAGGGAGATATAACGTCCCTGACCACGCTTACTAGTCCACGTATCCGTAGTTAGGTGGACCTTGCCACATGGCATTGCTAAGTGCACACCTGATTTTGTCCCCCACTTGGTTGTGCAGGGAAGGGATGGCTCGCCTGGAAAAGTAGTGGCGGCTGGGCACGACGTACTGTGGGACAGCTACCGCCATAAGGCTTTTAAAACTCTCCGTCTCAACCAGACAGAATGACAGCATTTCAAAGGCCAGTAATTTTGAAATGCTGGCATTCAGGGCGAGGGATCGCGGGTGGGTAGGGGGGTCTTTCTCTCCAGTGTTTGGGAGATAGAGAGTTTAACGCTTCCATGGGACATTGTGGAGATTCTTGGTGACCCAGGTGGTGGCGTTGCTGGCAGATCCTCTGTTTTCAGGGTGGCAGGTGCCATTGTCATTCCAGAGGTGGATGATGAGGCCGAGACTGCAGCAGAAGAGGAAGCAGGAGGAGCCAGAGACCTGTCTTTGTTTTTGCAGTGTCTACTCCACTGCAGCTTGTACCTTGCACTTAGATGCCTGGTCATTCAGGTTGTGCTCAGGTTGAGAACATTTATGCCTCTCTTTATGCTCTGATTGCACAGTGTGCAAACCACTCGTGTCTTGTCGCCAGCACATTGTCTGACTGCCATGCCAGGGAACTCCTTGAAGCTGGCTTTGGTGTGCTCGGTCCCTTGCTGCGGTGGGCAGTAGCGGGTGTACTGCACCCTGCTCCCTCTTCTCCTGTGCTGGTGGCTCTGTGCGACCACCGCCTCTTCCTCTGAACTACACAGGTCACTCGCATGACCTTGATTCCATGTGGGGTCGAAGACCTCTTCGTCTTCCACATCATCTTCCACCTAGTCTTCACCCCTGCCCTCCTTGTCGGTCTGCACACTGCAGAAAGCCACAGCAGTTGGCATCTGTGTTTCATCATCATCCGAGACGTGCTGCGGTGGTCCTCCTATGTACTTATCCTAAAACATAAGTGGTTGGGCATCGGTGCACTCAATCTCTTCCACTACTGGGGCAGGGCTATGGGGATGGCCCTGGAATACCCTGCTAGCAGAGTCATCAAAAAGCAGAAGAGACTGCTCCATGACTTGGGGCTCAGACTGCTTGGCTGATTTGCAAGGGGGTGAGGTTAAGGACTGATGGACATGGGCTGCAGGTGCCAACTCTGATCTTTCAGCAGGAGACTGGGTGGGAGACAATGTGAAGGAACTGGAGGAACTGTCAGCCACCCAATCTACTATCGCCTGTACTTGTTCTGGGCTCACCATTCGTAGAGCCGCATTTGGCCCTACCAAATAATGCTGTAGGTTCTGTCGCCTACTCGCACCTGAAGAAGGTATTTCACTTGTGCGTGTAGCTGGCACAGATCGACCACGTCCTCTCCCTGCAACAGGAGCTCCACCAGCAGCACCACATCCCTTATTTGACGCTCTCCCCATTCTTAGCATTCACCCACCAAACTAACAGATGGTTTTTGTCAGGCGACAATGTAATCGCCAATAATTAATAATTTAGTTCAATGAGAGTAAGGCAGTGCCAGTGTCATAAAGAGGAAAAATATCTTGAGGTCACAGAACAGTGTGACAGGCGAATTTTATACAATTACTACACTGTCCCCAAAAATGTTAATTTGTCAACCAACAATGTAACTGCAGTATTGACTGGTTGTATTTGACTGTGACAATGTAGGGTCTTGCAAAAATTTGTGTTTTTTTAAACCAAGAATTTAACTGCAGTATTTAAACTTTGTATTTGACGGTCACAAATGCAACAAAGGCCGCAAATGTATTATCTTGCCCATAATGGGTGTTTTTTAATACCAGAATATAACAGCGATATATCACGCTTCTGGACTGTCAGAAATGCTGCAAAGGCCGCAGATGTAGGGTATTGCAAAAAATGTGTGTTTTTTTAAAACCCAGAATATAATTGCAGTATTTCAAGCTTGTATTTCACTGTGACAAATGCAGCAAAGGCTCCACATGTAGGGTACTGCAAAAAAATGGTGTTTTTTTTAAAGGTAGAATATAATTGCAGTATTTCAAGCTTATATTTCACAGTGACAAATGCAGCAAAGGCCCCACATGTAGGGTATTGCAAAAAATGGGTGTTTTTTTTAAACCCAGAATATAATTGCAGTATTTTAAGCTTGTATTTCACTGTGACAAATGCAGCAAAGGCACCACATGTAGGGTATTGCAAAAAAATGGGTGTTTTTTTAAAACCAGAATATAATTTCAGTATTTCAGGCTTGTATTTCACTGTGACAAATGCATCAAAGGGCGCAAATTTAGTATCTTGCCCAAAATGGATGTTCTTTTTATAACAGAATATAACAGCATTATCTAACTCTTGTATTTCACTGTGACAAATGCAGCAAAGGTCGCAAATTTATTAACTTGCCCAAAATGGGTGTTTTATTAATAACAGAATATAACAGCAGTATCTAATGATTGTATTTCACTGTGACAAATGCAGCAAAGGTCCCACATGTAGGGTACTGCAAAAAAAAGTTTTTTTCTTTTAAAGGTAGAACATAATTGCAGTATTTCAAGCTTGTATTTCACAGTGAAAAATGCAGCAAAGGCCTCACATGTAGGGTATTGCAAAAAATGTGTGTTTTTTTTAAACCAGAATATAATTTCAGTATTTCAAGCTTGTATTTCACTGTGACAAATGCATCAAAGGGCGCAAATTTAGTATCTTGCCCAAAATGGGTGTTTTTTTTATAACAGAATATAACAGCATTATCTAACTCTTGTATTTGACTGTAAAAAATGCAGCAAAGGTCGCAAATGTATTAACTTGCCCAAAATGGGTGTTTTATTAATAACAGAATATAACAGCAGTATCTAACGCTTGTATTTCACTGTGACAAATGCAGCAAAGGCCGGAAATTTATTATCTTGCCCAAAATGGGTGTTTTTTTTAACCCCAGAATATAATTGCAGTATTTCAAGCTTGTTTTTCACTGTGACAAATGCAGCAAAGGCCCCACATGTAGGGTATTGCAAAAAATGTTTTTTTTTTTAAACCCAGAATATAATTGCAGTATTTCAAGCTTGTATTTCACTGTGACAAATGCATCAAAGGCGCAAATTTAGTATCTTGCCCAAAATGGGTGTTTTTTTAATAACAGAATATAACAGCACTATCTAACGCTTGTATTTAACTGTGACAAATGCAGCAAAGCCGCAAATTTATTAACTTGCCCAAAATGGGTGTTTTTTTAATAACAGAATATAACAGAAACATAGAATGTGTCGGCAGATAAGAACCATTTGGCCCATCTAGTCTGCCCAATATACTAAATACTATGGATAGCACCTGGCCCTATCTTATATGAGGGATGGCCTTATGCCTATCCCATGCATGCTTAAACTCCTCCACTGTATTTGCAGCTACCACTTCTGCAGGAAGGCTATTCCATGCATCCACTACTCTCTCAGTAAAGTAATACTTCCTGATATTACTTTTAAACCTTTGCCCCTCTAATTTAAAACTATGTCCTCTTGTAGCAGTTTTTCTTCTTTTAAATATTCTTTCCTCTTACCTTGTTGATTCCCTTTATGTATTTAAAAGTTTCTATCATATCCCCTCTGTCTCGTCTTTCTTCCAAGCTATACATGTTAAGGTCCTTTAATCTTTCCTGGTAAGTATTATCCTGCAATCCATGTACCAGTTTAGTAGCTCTTCTCTGAACTCTCTCCAAAGTATCAATATCCTTCTGGAGATATGGTCTCCAGTACTGAGCACAATACTCCAAATGAGGTCTCACTAGTGCTCTGTAGAGCGGCATGAGCACCTCCCTCTTTCTACTGGTAATTCCTCTTGCTATACACCCAAGCATTCTGCTAGCATTTCCTGCTGCTCTATGACATTGTCTGCCTACCTTTAAGTCTTCTGAAATAATGATCCCTAAATCCCTTTCCTCAGATACTGAGGTTAGGACTGTATCACTGATTTTATATTCTGCTCTTGGGTTTTTACGTCCCAGATGCATTATCTTGCACTTATCAACATTACATTTTAGTTGCCAGATTTTTGAC
This sequence comes from Bufo gargarizans, assembly GCF_014858855.1. Classification (NCBI taxonomy): domain Eukaryota; kingdom Metazoa; phylum Chordata; class Amphibia; order Anura; family Bufonidae; genus Bufo; species Bufo gargarizans. Next base: position 173,359,105 of record NC_058081.1, read on the forward strand.
CATTCCTCTAGTTTTCCTAAGTCCTTTTCCATTTGGTGTATTCCTCCAGGAACATCAACCCTGTTACAAATCTTTGTGTCATCAGCAAAAAGACACACCTTACCATTGAGGCCTTCTGCAATTTCGCTGATAAAGATATTAAACAATATGGGTCCCAGAACAGATCCCTGAGGTACCCCACTGGTAGCAAGACCTTGGTCTGAATATACTCCATTGACTACAACCCTCTGTTGCCTGTCCCTCAGCCACTGCCTAATCCATTCAACAATATGGGAGTCCAAGCCCAATGACTGCACTTTATTGATAAGCCTTCTATGTGGGACAGTATCAAAAGCCTTACTAAAGTCTAGATAAGCGATGTCTACTGTACCTCCTCCATCTATTATTTTAGTCACCCAATCAAACAGCAGTATCTAACGCTTGTATTTCACTGTGACAAATGCAACAAAGGCCGCAAATGTATTATCGTGCCCAAAATGGGTGTTTTTTTTTAATGCCAGAGTATAACAGCACTATCTAATGCTTGTATTTCACTGTGACAAATGCAGCAAAGGCCCCACATGTAGGGTATTGCAAAAAATTGGTGTTTTTTTAAAGCCAGAATATAATTGTAGTATTTCAAGCTTGTATTTCACTGTGACAAATGCAGCAAAGGCCCCAGATGTAGGGTATAGCAAAAAATGGGTGTTTTTTTGAACCCAGAATATAATTGCAGTATTTCAAGCTTGTATTTCACTGTGACAAATGCAGCAAAGGCCCCAGATGTAGGGTATAGCAAAACATTTTTTTTTTTTAAGCCAGAATATAATTTCAGTATTTTAAGCTTGTATTTCACTGTGACAAATGCAGCAAAAAATGTTTTGTCTTATGTAGGGGCTCATTTTTTGTCTGTATGAGATGACGGTTTGATTGGTCATATTTTGCGGTGCATATGACCTTTTTATCGCTTGGTATTACACTTTTTGTGATGTAAGGTGACAAAAAAATTGCTTTTTTGCCGCATTTTTTTATGGTGTTCATCTGAGGGGTTAGGTCATGTGATAGTTTTATACAGCAGGTACTTACGGATGCGGAGATACCAAATATTTATATTTTTTATTTATTCAAGTTTTACACAATAAAAGCATTTTTGAAACAAAAAAAATCATGTTTTAGTGTCTCCATTTTCTGAGAGCCATATTTTTATTTTGGGGAGATTGTCCTAGGTAAGGTTTCATTGTTTTTGCAGGATGAGATAGTTTGATTGGCACAATTTTGGGGTGCGTATAACTTTTTGATCGCTTGGTATTACACTTTTTGTGATGTAAGGTGACAAAAAAATAGCTTTTTTGACACCGTTTTTATTTTTTTACGGTCTTTACCTGAGGGGTTAGATCATGTGATATTTTTATAGAGAAGGTCGTTACGGATGTGGCAATGCCTAATATGTATACTTTTATTTATTTATGTAGGTTTAACCAATAATATCATTTCAAAAATGATATTATTGTGTAAAACGTACATAAAAAAAATGTATACATATCGACTGGCTCTATAAACATATCACATGACCTAACCCCTCAGATGAACACCGTAAAAAATAAAAAATAGAAACTGTGCTAAATAAACCATTTTTGTCACCTTACATCACAAAAAGTGTAATAGTGAGCAACCAAAATAGTGCCAATAAAACCGTCATCTCATCCCGCAAAAATCTTACCCTACCCAAGGTAATTGCCCAAAAACTGAAAAAATTATGGCTCTCAGACTATGGAAACACTAAAACATGTTTTTTTTGCTTAAAAAAAAAGTATACATATTAGGTATCGCAGCGTCCGTGACAACCTGGTCTATGAAAATATCACATGATCTAACCTGTCAGATGAATGTTGTAAATAACAAAAAATAAAAACGGTGCCAAAACAGCTATTTCTTGTTACCTTGCCTCACAAAAAGTGTAATATAGAGCAACCAAAAATCATATGTATCCTAAAATAGTACCAACAATACTGCCATCCTATCCTGTAGTTTCTAAAATGGGGTCACTTTTTTGGAGTTTCTACTCTAGGGGTGCATCAGGCATCAGGCATCAGGCATCAGGCATCAGGGGGGGTTCAAATGGGGCATGGTGTCAAAAAAAAACTGTCCAGCAAAACCTGCCTTCCAAAAACCGTATGGCATTCCTTTCCTTTTGCGCCCTGCCGTGTGCCCGTACAGAAGTTTACAACCACATATGGGGTGTTTCTGTAAACTACAGAATCAGGGCCATAAATATTGAGTTTGGTTTGGCTGTTAACCCTTGCTTTGTAACTGGAAACAAAATTATTAAAATGGAAAATCTGCCAAAAAAGTGAAATTTTGAAATTGTATCTGTATTTTCAATTAATTCTTGTGGAACACCTAAAGGGTTAACAAAGTTTGTAAAATCAGTTTTGAATACTTTGAGGGATGTAGTTTCCTAGATGGGGTCACTTTTATGAAGTTTCTACTCTAGGGGTGCATCAGGGGGGCTTCAAATGGGACATGGTGTCAAAAAAACCAGTCCAGCAAAACCTGCCTTCCAAAAACCGTATGGCATTCCTTTCCTTCTGCTCCCTGCCGTGTGCCCGTACAGCTGTTTACGACCACATATGGGGTGTTTCTGTAAACTACAGAATCAGGGCCATAAATATTGAGTTTGGTTTGGCTGTTAACCCTTGCTTTGTAACTGAAAAAAAAAATTGTATCTCTATTTTCCATTAATTCTTGTGTAACACCTAAAGGGTTAACAAAGTTTGTAAAATCAGTTTTGGGGTGGTTTCTATTATGTAAGCCTCACAAAGTGACTTCAGACCTGAACTGGTCCCTAAAGACTGGGTTTTTGAAAATTTCTGAAAAATTTCAAGATTTGCTTCTAAACTTCTAAGCCTTGTAACATCCCCAAAAAATAAAATATAATTCCCAAAATGATCCAAACATTAAGTAGACATATGGGGAATGTAAAGTAATAACTATTTTTGGAGGTATTACTATGTATTATAGAAGTAGAGAAATTGAAACTTGGAAATTTGCTATTTTTTACAAATTTTGGGTAAATTTAGTATTTTTTTATAAATAAAATTACCAGTGTCATGAAGTACAATATATGACGATAAAACAGTCTCAGAATGGCCTGGATAAATCAAAACGTTTTAAAGTTATCAGCACTTAAAGTGACACTGGTCAGATTTGGAAAAAATGGCCAAGTCCTTAAGGTGAAATAGGGCTGAGTCCTTAAGGGGTTAAGTCACGTCTACCAGCACCGTACATATACGGCCAGGCCCTTAAGGGGCTAAAATATAGGGGCACATTTATTAAGACCGGCTGAGGATTTGCTTCTCCATAACTTTGTTGCATCCAACCCCAGTTCTAAATGTAAGACAGCTTCCTAGCTGTCTTACATTTAGACCACTTTCTACACCTAAGACAGGCGTAGAAAATGATGAATGAGACGGGATTCTAAGCATACTTGCTGATTTGAAGTTAGCTCTCTTCCAGTCCCCATTATAGTTAATGGGACCAGACAGCGATTATTAAAGTGGTTATTCAATATAAATACCCCCACAATGCTCCTATAGACGATACTTACCTGGTCCCTGGCAATTGCGTCCCTACAGATCCCTGAATGGCCAACGCTGCATCTCCCCATTGCGTGGATCAAAACATCCGGTTATGGGGGGAAGCAGCAGGCCGTAATGGTGACCGCCTCCCTAGCATCGCGGGTGACGCTAGGGAAGCTGGTCACCATCACAGTCTGCTACTGGCTGCTTCCCCTGTAACCGGATGTTTTGATCTGCGCGACGGGGAGATGTAAGCGGTCGCCATGCAGGATGGATGCGGGTGCCGGGGACCGGGTAAGTATCGTCTGGGCATTGTAGGGGTATTTGCACTATTAGATAACCCCTTTAAGCTTCCGACAATGCCAGAATGCAGAGAGATCCAGCAGGCTGTTGCCTGCTGAAAAAGCCTGCCAGATACTAAGCACTCGAGTGAAACTAGTCTTAGAGGCTGAAGTCGCTATTGACCATGGCATCTAATAGATTAAACACATGCAATTGGAGTTATTGCTAGTGTTGCAGCAGGGTGTCAGTTATGTATTACAGTTGACACCCGCTGATAATGGTGATGCCTCAGCTCCTGAGCCAGTACCATCCCAGTACCATATATTTACAGCATGGTGCGGGAAGGGCTCTTAGTGGAAAATTCATTCTTTTTCCAGAGGGGAGCATAACATGTATTCCTCTTACAAGCATACATTTGAATAAGATTTATGCATTGTTCCATACTGATACAGAACATCACCTTTCCTTTCCATCACTTTATGCACTCTTCTTCCCTTCAGCACTTCATAAAACTTTCTACCTGCAGCTGCCACTAGGGGGAGCTCAGTGCATAGGAATTTATACAAGTGCCGTTCAAATAAATAATAGCTTTTAAAGTGAATCTGCCAGCTCCAAAAGACCCCTCAAATTAGAGTAAGCGTTGTATAAGTTAAAGGGTGCTGAGTCCGGTTATGCAATTCATACTCACTTACATTCCTGTGCTCCCACAAATGAGCAGTAAAATGCATTGAGAGGACTCCTTACTGAGTCCTCTCCATTATGTGCATGAGCATTTCATGATAGCTTTGGGCTGAAAATGATACCTAGGGGAATCGCGAAGAGAGGTCCAAGAGAGCTACAAGGATAGAAAAGACTGAGAAGTTCCCTTTTCTGATCTAGTCATATCCTCTATTCACATAATTCTATGAAGTTCATCTAAGTTCCTCTTTTAAGACTCTTCTATTTTTTTATGTTTTAAGCAAGAAGGAAGGGTGTGGTTATGGTTTTAGTACAAGATGTAAGACTGTACGTTTCTATAAGGCATTTTGAAAAATGACTGCTGTGAGAAAAGTTATGATAACGACTCTACTACTTTATTCATTGACTTCTCAAGGAAAAGGTAGGTGTCATAGAAAAAATGTTTTATCAGAATTATGTAGCATATGTAGACATGGGACATGACATATGCAAGGAGACATACTCTTCTTGAAGCATTAGGTTATGATACCTCCATATAGCTAATAGGAGCTAATAGAGCGTGCCATAATGGAATAATACAGAAGAAAACAAAAATTTTAAGAGGCATTTAGCACTACAGATGTGGACTTTTCTCATCTCTATTTGGCCCAGACTGCCATGACTTCTCTCAGCCATGTCTTGTCTTTGCAGAGTTTACCACACACAGACATCTTAGATTCATGAAAGGTAAGGAAAAAAGATCCCAGCACTAACAATAAAACTTTGTTGCGCTTTATTTCTTCTAGCAGCAAATGACTCACGTAGACACAATCCTCCACCCAAGTAAAAGTTGACGTGTTTCGAACACAGGTGTGTTCTTAAGGGTCTATTCAAAGTCCGCAAAATGGGTCCGCATCCGCTCTGCAATTTTGTGGAACGGGTGCAGACCCATTAATTTTCAATAGGGCCGGAATGTGCATTTGCCGATCCGCACTTCCGCATCCGTGATTCAGTTTCCGCAAAAAAATAGAACATGTCCTATTCAATTGCGGACAAGATTAGGCATTTTCTGTTATATTGCCGGCGATGTGCGGTCCGCAAATAGCGGAATGCACATTGCCGGTGTCCGTGTTTTGCGGATCCGCAAATCACTTACGGACGTGTGAATGGACCCTAATCGTAACCAAATGAGGCTCCCTTTGCTAGACTTTTAAATACAAGTCACACCTCCAATCAGGTCGGGGGTGAGGATAAGAAATTACCTAATGCAAAGAGAGAACTCAATAACTTGCCACATGTAACGCATATCATACACAGATAAATTTATATAAAGTGCGACATTTCATATCATGGATCAACAATCCCTGATGTTCATTAATATATAATGAAAATCTCAGACTAAATCCATACATAAGAAAAACACACTGTGTGAACAGGATAAAATGGAAAAAACATTCAGTTGATTCCAAAAGTCATATTGTCAAGGCATTTGTTATAAAATATATCTGTGCCTTTTTGACAAATTATAATGGTGCTTAGTGCTTGTTTGAAATACATTGCATGGGAGATATATATGAGAAAAGAAAAATAAATATTTTTTTTATCTTTCTTTTCTTTCTCTTTCTTTTCATTTTTTTATGTATAAATATTAATAAAATTCAATACTAATACATCAACTCTTTTCTCATACTAAGGGTTCATTCACACATCCGCAATTCTATTCCGCATTTTGCGGAACGGAATTGCGGCCCCATACATTTCTATGCGGCCCCGATCGGAATTGCGGACCCGCACTTCCGGGTCTGCAATTCCGATCCTGAAAAAAATAGAACATGTCCTATTCTTGTCCGCAATAGCGGACAAGAATAGGCATATTCTCTTAGTGCCGGCAATGTGTGGTCCGCAAAATGTGGAACGCACATTGCCGCTGTCCGTGTTTTGCGGATCTGTGGATCCGCAAAAGACACACGGATGTGTGAATGGACCCTTAGTTCCATGGGAGACCTGGTATTTAACCTAAAGATCCAAAATGCTTCTCTTTGTAAAATCATTTTTTTAATATCACCTCCTCTAGGGGGGCCACAACTTTTTCTATTGCAAATGCTCAAAACCTCTTCAAATTGCGATCATGTAAGAATATAAAATGTTTGGCTGCATTTGATGTCCCTAGGCAGGATGGATTTTATATAATTAATATGTTCCAATTCTAATATTCTAGTTTTACATTTTCTCAAAGAACTGCCTATGTACATCAAATCACAGTCAGTGCATAATATAATATACACTATGACAACTGTGTTGCAATTTATGCAATAAAAAAAAAAATAGGAAATGTCATATTGTGGTTCGAATCATGAAAACATTTCTTGGGTAAAGCATATTTACATGTTTTGCAAGGATAACTCCCACAGCCTGCATACTTAAAGGGGGTTGTCCAATCTCAGACAATGGGGGCATATCGCTAGCATATGCCCGTATTGTCTGATAGGTGTGGGTCCCACCGCTGAGACCCGCACCTATATCGAGAACGGGGCCCCGCAAATGAAGTAGGGCACACTGCGCTTGCGCAGCTGCCCTCCATTCATTTCTATGGGGCTGCCGAAAATAGCCGAGCGCGGTTCGGTCGGCTATTTCCGTCGGCCCCATAGAAATGAATGGGAGCCTGGCCCACGCAAGCGCGGTATGCTCCCATTCGCTTCTATGTGAGCAGCGCTTGGTGGTGGACGGACCCCCGGGAAATCTAGGGTTCTCCAGCCACAGCTTTCCCCGCTCCGTTCTCGTTATAGGTGCGGGTCCCAGCAGTGAGACCCGCACCTATCAGACAATGGGGGAATATACTTGCGATATGCCCCCATTGTCTGAGATTGGAATACCCCTTTAAGCCAAGTGTTAGATGAAGTTTTTACTGCGGTCGAGAAAAAGGAAGGGGACAGGATATTAGCTAATGTACGTCCTCGTCGTCTCGGCACCACCCTACAACCATCTTTTAAAACATTGTATAAAATATCAACCCCATAAAAAATGGGGAGACATTTTAATATCACATTATTATTTTTTTGGCTATATGTTAGTACTAGCGTGGGTGGTGTAGTTTTATTTTCACTTGTCCATTTTCTCTTTTGTCTTTTTATCGGATTTGAAAAGTAACTTCCTTCTATTTTTTTTTTTAACAATATTGAGGGCCTTAGTCAGCATCCAATCAGTATATCCTCTATCTCGTAAACGAGAAATAACTTCTCTGCATTCTTTGTCAAAAGAAACATCAGTAATGCAATTTCTGCGTGCTCTGATCATTTCGCCCACAGGAATTGCCTTCAGAGTATGCATAGGATGGTGACTATAAGCCCTCGATATCGTATTGCCAATGATTTCCTTCCGATAAGTTTCTGTTTGTATAATATTATCAGGGATACCACTCAACTTGAGATCAAGGAAGTTAATAGTATGTGAATCAAAGGAACAAGTAAACTTCAAATACAACTGGAGGAAAGTATTGTAGAAACAAAACGTATCAGGATTCAAAGAGACTTATACGATTACTTTAATGACCAAATATATGAATGGGGAAGAAGAGAAAGTGCTATTCAAACACCAAAATCAATTTTGAAAAATAAAAAACAAAATCAAAAACAAAAGCACTGAAATAAATCGCATCGAGTGAACTTTAACTCATCTGATCAGGAGAGAGCTGAAACAAATGATTCACAGGACCTTCATCAGGGGGTCTCTCCAAAAAATACGCAACAGACTAGTTCACAGCAGAGTTTATCCTACTAATAAAAAATAAAAACAAAACTTGTCCTATTAGCGCTTCAAGAAACAAACAAAACGTGCTGGACAAAAGCACAAAAAAACAAACAAAAAAAAAAACCTCATCTTATGGCTACACGTCTGCAGAAGAAGTAAAAGATTGTTCCTGTAGGCGGAAATTATTGGATGTATTGAACTTATCCAGTCATGTTCTAACACATGAACAGAGGAAAGTATTGGCTTTGGAACTTAATTATGTACCTACTGTGGACTTTGATATGTTTTCTACTATTCTGGATATAAATATGTTTGTTAGGAACTTAACTGTGAACAGACATTTCCACGATACAGATGAACACTCGAGGACACTGGGCGAGACAAATAATAATTGTATGGAATTTTCCTTTAAAGAGCAAGTCTCTCTAATGTGTCTGATGAGTCTTCAGCATGAAGGTGAAAATACATCTGATGGTGACATGACGGGTGATCACTTTAAGGTTTTGAACCCCCAGTTCTACCTACTTAAATCTCGCACTCATGGTATGGATGTCTTTCAGGAAGCTATTCAAAGAGAACTTGCATCCATACATGATATGCAACTCCACACAAATGTACACAACAATCTAATGAAAAAAACAAAAATCAGCTTTAAAAGAACTAGCCAATTTAAATAATGTGGTAATTAAAATGGCAGACAAAAGGGGCTGTAGTGCTTGATAAACAAATGTACTATCAGCAGATGATGGATATATTATCTGATGATTCCACATATTCTAAGCTGGACTGTGACCCCCTGAATAAATACCAACAGTACAGTGTTCATTTTAGGACATGGTCAGATATCATAGTCAAGTATCAAAATAATGCCAATATAACACCTGACCCTGACACCTGACCCTGACACCTGACTCTGACACCTGACCCTGACACCTGACCCTGACACCTGACCCTGACTCTGACACCTGACCCTGACACCTGACTCTGACACCTGACACCTGACTCTGACACCTGACTCTGACACCTGACTCTCACACCTGACACTGACACCTGACACCTGACTCTCATATCTGAGTTTGACTTATGCTCTTCATAGGTCAGGGTCAAAGTGAGAAGGAGTTATAGATAAACTATGTATTTGTCTGCTAAATCACACTGTCTATTGCTGAACTAACAACTCTGTGCCAGGCAAGCTGGTAGCTCAGTGGTAATGCTGCTGCCCCATGTCTAGGCTTACTGAGTTCAAAACCCCTCTCAGCCTCCCAAAAGTGTTTACATTTTATTATGCGCTAGATAAGAGGCAAATTTAAATGATGTGTGACGCTGATGTGTGACGTCCTTCAGTTGTCAGTATCACAAAACATTTTTGCTTTACTGTGGTTTTGTATTCTACATCACATAGATGAACAAAAATCACAAGCTCTTGCAAGACTAGCTGGTGGCTCAGTGGTAATGCTGCTGCCCCATGTCCAGGCTTTCTGAGTTCAAAGCCCCTTTCAGCCTTCAAAAAATGTTTACATTTTATTATGCCCTAGATAAGAGGCAAATTTAAATCATGTGTGACGCTAATGTCTCACTTCCTTCAGTCGTCAGTATCACAAAACATTTTAGGTTTACTGTGGTTTTTGCTATACTACATCTCATAGATCAAAAAAATCCCCTTCTTTGCGGTCTAGAGCTATAGCTCAGTGGTAAGACACTTGCTTTGCATGTTGTGTTCAAGGGTTCGAAACACCTGTTTCAGGATTTTAATAAAATTAATATTTTATATTTTATTGAGCTCTAGATCAGAGACAAATTCCAGTGCTGTGTGATGTAAGTAGTCCTTTTTTATTTTATTAAGAGTACATGGGCAGCACTATAGTAAAGGGGGCCCTGTACACAGAGCTGTATCCTGGATTATACATATCTACTGTATATATGTGTATTATACACACAGTGTGCTATAGCTTCACCACACTGAGATTTGCTCAGAAAGCTGATATACATATTACTGCTTTATCCACGGACACAATATATGGTCATACAGATGGCAGTACTATGTGATAGCTTCTAAGTATAGAAAAACCATGTGGTAATGTCGTAGCTCGGAGGTTACATTAATGGCTTTGCTTGTTGAAGTCCCCAGAAAGACATATGTATTTTTTTCTATAATAGCATATACTATAATAAATAATATGTCATTAACCCATAGGATACCAGCACTGTACATGTATGTCGCTGGAAACATGGTCACAAATCCCAGCGCCATACAGGTACAGCGCTCTGATCAGGCGGCCACAGGAGCTACTCCCTCCCGATCAGCTGCAGGCAGGGCCGGTTCTAGGTGAAATGGGGCCCTGCTGTATGCACCGGCATCGGTGAAAACCCTGATGTCGGCTCATTAACCCTTGCACTGCCGCGGTCAGCGCTGACGGCTGCATGTGCGGTATCCCCGTGGTGCTGTGATGTCAGCCTGCTGTCTAGCTCTGTCAGTCAATGGGGGAGGGGTGTGTGTGCAGAGCACAGGGTGTTATAGATAGAGCATTGCTCAGAATATTAAGCCCCGCCTCTGAGGGCTCAAATTGTTTATTTGCATATGAATAAAAACACAGATATCTCTGCAGCTATTTATCATACATAATCAGCATAATGAGCCCTACCAGGCAGTACGTATGGTCTAATAGGGTTGATTCTGGCGACAGAGCCTCTTTAGCCTCTTATGGACACAGGGCGTACCTGTGTATTTCCGATCACCGCTGTGCGGCGGGCAGTGTTACGAACGCTGTGCCTGCTGAAATCATTCAGAAGGCACCCTGTGACAATGCCGAGGGGGGGTCCTGTGACCATCCTCCCCTATATCGGCGATCGCTTCTAACCGCAGGTCAATTCAGACCTGCGGTTTGCAGCATTTCCAGGTTATTCAGGTCTCTGGTGACCCGGAATAGGAGGGTGATCAGTGGTGTAATATACACCACCAATCACCCTCCGTAGATCCTGTGAGGTGGCGGTGACGGAGGATGAGGGTGAGGATCACCTGTGATTGGTTGGAGGGATTGACCTGGAGATAACATCCTGGAGCTATGCTGTCCCCGCCCACAGACTTCTGTGTGAGTAAGGAGAGAGGAGCCCTGTGTCGGTCCATCTGCATCCCACACGATCCTCCGCCATTTGTGGCCCCTGAGACCACATAAAGTGCCACCTGGCATATAAACATTTAGGGAGAGCTTTTGGTTAGGTAGGGGTAGTGGGAAAAAAAAAAGTAAATTTTTGTGTGCAGCACCCGGATCTGAGGGTGTCTGGGGTCCACAGCAACTTGTGCGACCCCCGTCCCCCCAGGGGTGCTGCAGCTTTCCTCCCACCCACATATTTTGGGGCGCAAGTGCATTTTTTTTCTTTTTGTAGGTGCGCTGTGGCCGGCACTCTTAGCTGTAAAAGAGCGCCTGGCCACTGTCAGCGCATCGCCCACCCCACCGCTGATCAGTGAGTTTTTGGGCTGTGAGCAATTTTTCAGGGATTCTGTTAGGTTAGGGTGGGTTAGGGTAGGGTATACATGAAAACCCCCCCCCCCACACACACACACAATAAAGTTTTACACACACACACACTCCCCTTTAGCATTCTAAGATGGCCCGCCGGATGTTCTCGGCCGAGGAGGCATACGCCCAGCTGCTCTCCGACTCCGAGAGCCCCAGTGAGGACGAGGATGACCCCACTTTCCTGTTGTCATCCTCGTTCTCCTCATCATCTAGTGATGATGATGAGCCCCAAGGCGGCGGAGACGCCGCCAGGCGGAGCCAGGAACCCCCCGTGCCAGGAACCCTGTGGCCCACACTAGTATGAGCAGCCCTGGGGCTCGTACTAGTTTTCCGGCCCACCAGGAAAGTTCACCTGAGCCCTCTACCGGTGAACTTGGCTGGAGTACCCCAGAGTATTTTGAGCCCTTGATTCCTGACTTTGTTGGCCAACCAGGAATCCAGATTCGCACAGTGGGCTTCACTAAATATGACATTTTTAGTTTTTTTCAGTGAACAATTTGTGAATCTGATGGTGGAGCAAACAAACTTGTTCGCCCAACAGTTTATAGCCCAATTTCTCCCGAGTCAGAAAATACCTCATATGTGGACGTAATATGATCTGCGGGTGACTACACGGCTCAGAAGAGAAAGAGCGATATTGGGATTTTGGACAACCAAAATCCCAATGGCGCTCCTTCTCTTCTGAGCCATGTAGTTTGCCCGCAGAGCACTTTACGTCCACATATGGGGTATGTCCTTACTCCGGAGAAATTGGGCTACAAATTTTGGGGTGCTTTTTCTCCTATTACCCCTTGTAAAAATGAAATACAAGGGGCTACAAGAACATGTTAGTGTAAAAAAAGGAGATTTAGAATTTTCTCCTCCACTTTGCAGCTATTCCTGTGAAGACTGTGGAGAAATAAATTAAAATGGGGGAAGGGAATTATAAATTTAGTACTCCATGTAAGTGTGGTACTCCCTGAAGCAACCGTCAATACAGAGGCCCGGATGGATGATCGGGACACGTTTCACACTGAGTGGTGGTGTCCTTTCGTTACCCCCTCCTGTTACACACGCTGCACTTTTTTTTTTGGGACCAACCCTTCTTTCCAGTATGGGGGAACCACACCTCGAAAGTGTTGGCCGGGACGATCAGGGCGCCTCCAGTTCCTGAGGTACTCCGGCCTGCTCTTTCCCGGTCAGAAAAGATTATGGCCTTGAGGACTGCCCTTATAGAACTGGAGGAATGTCAATGTGCTGCCAGCGCTCCGGGACAGCACAAAAGAGTTGTACATGGCAACCTGCACCACGTAGACCACAACTTCTTTGTACCATGCTAGGGGTTTTGCGCATGGCGTTTAGGGTTTCCATCTTTTCTCTAAGCCAAACCCGAACAGAAGGGAGGGAGGGCCCCTTTCAGGCCCCACCCATGTCCCGCCTCCAGTCACGCCCATGTCCCGCCTCCACTCCTGGTTGCTGTCGCACCACGATCAATACGCCCCTGATCCCGTCACTACAGAAATACAGCACCCCATACCTCTTACATCCAGTGACGTCTCCTTTGATGTAAATGTTCTTTCCTCATCTTCTCCTTTCAGCTCTTCAGACCAGACTACCCTTTTTTCGACATTTTTCGTCTCTGCAGTTTGACAACAACAAAAAAAAGATCTTAGTTTACTACCTTACCATCATCCTCCCATCTTCTGGACAAATCATCCTACTACCCCAATACTGTGCCGCTGTGCTCCCCAATACTATACTGCATAAACAGATTAACCCCCTGATAATACTAGTAACACACATAGCCCCCCATATCAAATACCCCTTCTTTGTGGCCTCAGTAGAAGCCCCCAAATAATGTGCCAGTAAGAAGTGCCCCCCATAGATGCCCCCATGTGTCAGTAAGAAGTGCATCTTTTCTCCCCCAATATGTGCCTCTTCCCCCCCTTCCCTTATATGTGCCAGTATCAAGTGCCTCATTTCCCCCCACCAATATGTGCCAGTATAAGGTGCCTATTTCCCCCCCTTCCCACCATATATTGCAGTTTCAAGTGCCTCATTCCCCCCTCAATATGTGCCAGTATAAGGTGCCTCTTTCCACCCCTTCCCCTATATGTGCCAATTTCAAGTGCCTCTTCCCACCCACCCAAATATGTGCCAGTATAAGGTGTCTCTCCCCCCCTTCCCCCATATGTGCCAGTTTCAAGTGCCTCAGTTCTCCTCCTCCCCAATATGTGCCAGTATAAGGTGTCTCTCCCCCCCTTCCCCCATATGTGCCAGTTGAAGGTGCCTCATTTCTCCTCCTCCCTTATATGTGCCAGTATAAGGTGCCTCTTTCCACCCCTTCCCCCATATGTGCCAATTTCAGGTGCCTCTCTTCTCTAAAAAAATAACAAAAAACCTTTTACTTACCTCCAACGATGCGATGCAGGCCTCTTCCCGGCCTGTGTCCCGCGCTGTACGGCTCAGGCAGCGTGATGACGTCATCGCGCCGCCTGCACTGGCCTCTGATAGGCTGCAGGCACAAGGCCCGCAGCCTATTAGAGGAACAGGAGAGAGAGACGCCTCTCCCTCCCCTGCCGCAGCACAGCCGTCTGTATCGTTGTCCTGCGGACGGCGATACAGATGACTATGGCGATGAGCGCTTCCACAATGGAAGCGCTCATCTCCCTGTGCCAAGCCGCCGCCGCCATCATTCACAGCTGATTCTGTGCCTGGGTCTGAGAAAGGCTTGTACCCGGGCACAGGATTGCAAACCCGGACTGTCCGGGTCATTCCCGTACGGGTGGCAACTCTAACGCTCTATAACACCCTGTGCTCTGCACACACACCCCTCCCCCATTGACTGACAGAGCTAGACAGCAGGCTGACATCACAGCACCACGGGGATACCGCACATGCAGCCGTCAGCGCTGACCGCGGCAGTGCAAGGGTTAATGAGCCGGCATCAGGGTTTTCACCGATGCCAGTGCATACAGCAGGGGTCCAACTATTAGTGCCTGCCGGACCCCTGCAGCCAGGGCCGGCGCTTCCATAGAGGCAAAGGGGGCAATTGCCCCCGGGCCCCCGAGTCCTTAGGGGCCCCCCGCGCCGGCCCGCAACTAACTTTAGGCAGGGCCGGCGCTTCCATAGAGTCAAGGGGGGCTCTCTCCCTCCCCCCTGTGCTGCTGCTGCCGCCGCCTCCGCCAATAAGAAGAGGGATGGGAGGAGGAGGGGAGGGGCTGTGGCCACTGCGCCACCAATGAAGAAAACTGACCTGTAATACAAATACAGGAGGCGGGTGCCGGAATCAAATAGCCGGCACCCGACCTCTATGACAGGGAGCGGCACCTGAGGGGTTAACTGCCGGTGATCGCAGCCCCCTATCATTCATAGAGGTCGGGTGCCGGCTATTTGATTCCAGCACCCGCCTCCTGTATTTGTATTAACATTGAGTGTGCACCCCCCCCCCCCAGTATAATAAACATTCTCCCCCCCCTTTCCCCCTAGTATAATAAACATTGGTGGTGCAGTGGGCAGTGCCAATGAGGGTTAAAAAAATAAATAAAAAATTAACTCACCTCCTCTAATTGATCGCGCAGCTGCCGGTCTCCTGTTCTTGCTTCAGGACCTGTGGTGACGTCACTGAGCTAATCACATGGTCCATTACCATGGTGATGGATCATATGATGTACCATGTGACGACCACAGTGATGTCACCACAGGTCCTTTGACAGGTCCTAAAGAAAGAACAGGAGACCGGCATCTACGCGATCAATTGGAGGAGGTGAGTTAATTTTTATTTATTTTTTTAACCCTCATTGGCACTGCCCACTGCACCACCAATGTTTATTATACTGGGGGGGGGGGGTGGACTCAATGTTTGATATACTGGGGGGGGGCACTCAATGTTTGATATACTGGGGGGGCGCTCTCAATGTTTGATATACTGGGGGAAGGGGGGCGCTCTCAATGTTTATTATACTGGGGGGGCGCTCTCAATGTTTATTATACTGGGGGGGGGGCGCATTCAATGTTTATTATACTGGGGGGGCGCATTCAATGTTTATTATACTGGGGGGGCGCATTCAATGTTTATTATACTGGGGGGCGCTCACAATGTTTATTATACTGGGGGGGCGCTCTCAATGTTTATTATCCTGGGGGGGGGCGCATTCAATGTTTATTATACTGGGGGGGCGCTCTCAATGTTTATTATACTGGGGGGGCGCTCTCAATGTTTATTATACTGGGGAGGGGGCGCATTCAATGTTTATTATACTGGGGGGGGCGCTCTCAATGTTTATTATATTGGGGTGCATATAATGTTTATTATATTGACCTTCTACTTTGCATTCTGTATTAAAGAATGCTATTATTTTCCCTTATGACCATGTTATAAGGGAAAATAACACAGTGAATAGACTGTCACCTAGCAACCATGCGTGAAAATCGCACCGCATCCGTACTTGCTTGCGGATACAATGCGATTTTCACGCAGCCCCATTAACTTCTATGGGGCCTGCGTTGCATGAAAACGCACAACATAGAGCATGTTGCGATTTTCACGCAACGCACAAGTGATGCGTGAAAATCACAGCTCATCTGCACAGCCCCATAGAAGTGAATGGGTCCGGATTCAGTGCGGGTGCAATGCGTTCACCTCACGCATTGCACCCGCGCAGAAATCTCACCCATGTGAAAGGGGCCTAAGGGTGAATAGGACAAGGGTTCCAGCCCCTAAGGGGGCTAATAGTAAGTAAAAATAAAACACAAACACTAAGGCTACTTTCACACTTGCGGCAGTGTGATCCGGCGGGCAGTTCCGTCATCGTAACTGCCCGCTGGAGCCACCGATCTGGATGTGACTGAAAGCATTTATGAGATGCATCCGGATGCGGATCCATCTCACAAATGCATTGCAAGAATGAATCCATCTCTCCGCTTGTCATGCGGACAGACGGATCCGTCTTGTATCTTTTTACACATTTTTACCCGCATGCGCAGACCGGAAGGACGGATCCTGCATTCCGGTATTTTGAATGCCGGATCTGGCACTAATACGTTCCTATGGGGAAAAATGCTGGATCCGTCCTTCAGGTAAGTCTTCAGTTTTTTTCGCCGGAGATAAAACCATAGCATTCTGTGGTTTTATCTTTTGCCTGATCAGTCAAAATGACTGAACTGAAGACATCCTGATGCATCCTGAATGCATGGGGATATGACGGATCAGTTCTTTTCCGGTATAGAGCCCCTGTGACGGAACTCTATGCCGAAAAAGAAAAACGCTAGTGTGAAAGTACTCTAAAATATTAAGTTTAAATCCACCCTTTCCCAATTTTACATATAAAAAATATATACAATAAATAAACATATTACATAGCGCTGCGTCCGAAAAGTCCAAACTATTAAATTATTAAAAAAATATCTCCTATGCGGTGAGCATTCGCCATTTTTTTGTCACCTTGTCACCCCAAAAAATAGGATAGGACTGTTCAATTATGGGCCGAACGTTTCATAAAATGCGAAATGCACGTGGCTTTTATGCGTGGTATTGAGTATCGCAATACTTTTTTATGGTGACGAAAGCGAATCAAAATTTTGGTATTGAAACAACCCTACGTCGATCTGATCGGCGTAGCGTTGTCACGATACCAAAATTTTCATTCGGTTTCGATTTGGCGACTAAAAATTTAATTTGGCTCCTAAATATACAGTATACCTCTACACTGTGCCCCAAAATATACAGTTTCTTCTGTAAAAGTCATCAAGTGTCATGGGGGGGCCCCCTTATTGTTTTTCGCCCCAGGGCCCCATTTCACCTAGAACCGGCCCTGCCTGCAGCTGATCGGGAGGGAGTAGCTCCTGTGGCCGCCCGATCAGAGCGCTGTACCTGTATGGCGCTGGGATTTGTGACCATGTTTCCAGCGACATACATGTACAGCGCTGGTATCCTATGGGTTAATGACATATTATTTATTATAGTATATGCTATTAAAGAAAAAATACATATGTCTTTCTGGGGACTTCAACAAGCAAAGCCATTAATGTAACCTCCGAGCTATGACATTACCGCATGTTTTTCTATACTTAGAAGCTATCACATAGTACTGCCATCTGTATGACCATATATTGTGTCCGTGGATAAAGCAGTAATATGTATATCAGCTTTCTGAGCAAATCTCAGTGTGGTGAAGCTATAGCACACTGTGTGTATAATACACATATATACAGTAGATATGTATAATCCAGGATACAGCTCTGTGTACAGGGCCCCCTTTACTATAGTGCTGCCCATGTACTCTTAATAAAATAAAAAAGGACTACTTACATCACACAGCACTGGAATTTGTCTCTGATCTAGAGCTCAATAAAATATAAAATATTAATTTCATTAAAAGCCTGAGACAGGTTTTGAACCCATGAACACTACATGCAAAGCAAGTGTCTTACCACTGAGCTATAGCTCTAGACCGCAAAGAAGGGGATTTTTTTGATCTATGAGATGTAGTATAGCAAAAACCACAGTAAACCTAAAATGTTTTGTGATACTGACGACTGAAGGAAGTGAGACATTAGCGTCACACATGATTTAAATTTGCCTCTTATCTAGGGCATAATAAAATGTAAACATTTTTTGAAGGCTGAAAGGGGCTTTGAACTCAGAAAGCCTGGACATGGGGCAGCAGGAAAATACCTGCCTTGCCAGAAACAACCCCTCACTGTGTCGCAACCGGTATAGTAACTATTCAACATGCCTGATTGACTATATCTTGGAGGTGACTCAGCTTTTATTGAACCATAATTATTTTTTGTTTGATAACAAGTTTTATGTTCAAAGAAGAGGAGTTTCGATGGGTGCTAGGTTTTCTCCGTCACTGGCTAACCTTGTACTGTCATATTGGGAGATATATATATATATATATATATATATATATAAAATGATGAAAATCCTTTTATTGAGATGGTGGGCTGGTATGGCAGATACATTGACGATTTGCTCCTAATATGGGAGGGGGATGTGTCGGCCATACCAGCCTTCATCTCTTACCTCAATGACAATCCATATCATTTGAAGTTTACTTGTTCCTTTGATTCACATACCATTAACTTCCTCGATCTCAAATTGAGTGGTATCCCTGATAATATTATACAAACCGGAATTTATCGGAAGGAAATAACTGGCAATACGATATCGAGGGCTCAAAGTCACCATCCTATGCATACTCTGAAGGCAATTCCTGTGGGCGAAATGATCAGAGCACGCAGAAATTGCATTACTGATGTTTCTTTTGACAAAGAATGCAGAGAAGTTATTTCTCGTTTACGAGATAGAGGATATCCTGATTGGATGCTGACTAAGGCCCTCAATATCGTTAAAAATAAAAATAGAAGGGAGTTAGTTTTCAAATCAGAAAAGACAAAAGAGAAAATGGACAAGTGAAAATAAAACTACACCACCCACGCTAGTACTAACATATAGCCAACAATTTTTTCAAATAAAAAATTTGATATTAAAAGGTCTCCCCATTATATGTGAGGAGGATATTTTACACAATGTTTTAAAAGATGGTTGTAGGGTGGAGTCGAGACGACGACGTACATTAGCTAATACCCTGTCCCCTTCCTTTTTCTCAATCGCTGTAAAAACTTCATCTAACACCCATACAGGCTTCTCCAAATCTGGGAGTTATCCTTACAAAACATGTAAATATGCTTTACCCACAAAATATTTTCATGATTCGAACCAAAATATGACCTTTCCTATAAAAAAAAAACCTACATCAATTGCAACACAGTTGTCATAGTGTATATTATATTATGCACTGACTGTGATTTGATGTACATAGGCAGTTCTTTGAGAAAATTTAAAACTAGAATATTAGAACATATTAATTATATAGAAAATCCATCCTGCCTAGGGACATCAAATGCAGCCAAACATTTTGTGTCCTTACATGATCGCAATTTGAAGAGCTTTTGAGCATTTGCAATAGAAAAAGTTGTGACCCCCCCCCCCTAGAGGAGATGATATATATATAAAAAAATGATTTTACAACGAGAAGCATTTTGGATCTTTAGGTTAAATACCAGGTCTCCCATGGGGCTTAGTATGAGAAAGGAGTTTTATGTATTGTAATTGAATTTTATTAATATTTTTACATAAAAATATTAACAAAAGAAAAGAAAAAAAAAGACTTTATTTTTTTATTTTCTCATATATATCTCCCATGCAATGTATTTTAAACAACTAGTAAACACCATTATAATTTGTCAAAAAAACACAGATGTATTTTATGATAAATGCCTTGACAATATGACTTTTGGAATCCACATGTATGGATTTAGTCTGAGATTTTTATAATATATTAATGAACATCAGTGATTGTTGATTTATAATATGAAATGTCTCACTTTATATAATTTTATCTTTGTATGATATGCGTTACATGTGGAAAGAGTTCTCAATTTGCATTAGGTAATTTCTTATCCCCACCCCCGACTTGATTGGAGGTGTGACTTGTATTTAAAAGTCTAGCAAAGGGAGTCTCATTTTGTTACGATTAAGAACACACCTGTTGTTTGAAACACGTCAACTTTTGCTTGGGTGGCGCATTGTGTCTATGTGAGTCATTTGCTACAAGAAGAAATAAAGCACAACAACGTTTTATTGTGAGTGCTGGAACTTTTTTTCCTTACTTTCCTACTTGAGAGATTTGCCTGGTTCATTCTCTGCACAGGGCTGTGGAATATGAGGTGAACTGGATTTTTCTACTGATTTAGATTTAGAACTTTTCCATAATCCTCCCCCTCTTGTTTCCCCAAAAGTGTTATCCTGCTCTTACCCAGAATTCTGTGCTCACTGTACTTCCCAATGCCCCGATATACTTATACTGAAGAAATTATAGTACCATACAGTATAGTACTTTTAATTCTGTCCCAGAGTGTCCCCATTATTAATAGCACCTCTGCAGGGATATTACTCCTGGAGAGTGCCCTCCATATTGTTTCCAATAATAATAATACCCCCACAGTACCCCAGAAGTAATAATGCTTCCCAAAGTGGCTCCTAAAGTAACCCTAGTAGCAATAAAGCTCCCTAAAGCGCCCCCAGTACTAATAAGGCCCCAAAAATTACCCCCAGTACCAATAAGGCCCCATAAAGTACCCCCAGTGGCAATACGACCCCTTCCTAAGGGCACCCTGTAGAAATATCAGTAGTTATAAGGCCTCCTTATTGTGCCATCTGTGGTAATAATGCCCCTTAAAGTGTCCCCAGTAGTATAAGGCCACCTAAAGTGCCCCCAGTAGTAATAAAGTCTCTCCATAACAGCCCTCTGTAGAGCCATCAGTAGTAATAAGGCCCCTCTATAGTGCTCCCAGTAGTAATATGACCACCTAAAGTTCCCCCAGTAGAAATAAGGCCACTTGCAGCCTGTCAGCTCTGCAGCTGCTACCTCATTCTCCTCCAGACTGACAGGGAGGGGGGAGGGGCTGCCTTAACTGCTCATATCTCTGGTTTGGTACCAGCTAGACATATGGGCTTTGTATTGTTTGAAAGCTGACATTCCAGACAATAGCAGAAATTTCAGCAATCTGTTCAGTACATGGAAGATATCACTGATAGAAATCATGGTGCAGTGAATACTGCTGAAAGTGATAGTAAAAGCAGTTTTACCCGCGATAATTCCCAACTCGATTTCTACCAGTGATTTCTCCTCTGTTGCTTGGAATAATGCCACCTTGCATGAAAGCCTGGAATGTCAGCTTTCAAACAAGACCAGTTGCATGTTTCTAGCTGCTACCATTGAGGAGAAAGCAGCATCTGAAGCAGCCCTCCCCCTCCACTTTCTGCCCAAACCCAGCTCGGGCAGAACAGTTAGCTACTTTTCCCAAAGCCCAAACTGGACTCGCGCAAAACAGTTAGTTGGCATATCTCTGCCCTGCCTTGTGCCAAATACTGAAGTCTATACAAGTTACTATAACTTACGCCACTTTCTGGCGAAAGTTAGTGGAAATCTGATGGGCCTTGCAAAGCCCCGTCCCGCTACCACAAGGTCCTGCCCCTTTTCTCGGCACTTTGTTTTGCTAATTTTTACGTAATGCCATTTATAAAGTTCCCTCAGTGTGTAATATTATTCACCTTATTTCTCCTATAATGTTCTATAACATAATTAGCATAACAAACAATGCACAATTTCATTTACATCAAAGGGGAGCATTTATCAAATCTGGTACACCAGTTTTTGGACGTGGAAATGTTGCACGTGCTTTTGCGTGCTGTGTTTGACACAAAATTTGAGAGCTTTGTGTTTCCGTGCCACTTTTAGAAATGGAATGAAAAGTTGGTTGGGATTTCAGAATAGATCACTTTTGTCATTCTTATGAAGTGCGACTTTTTAAAGTTACCACTTCATACCAAGTGTTCCCCAGTTGTACTTTCACTGAAAGTGGTGCAACAACATTGCCCTTGTGCCAAATATATTATTACTGTGTGCCATACTTCTAAAACTGGCTCAGATGCGCATAGCAATGCCAATCTAAAAATTCACTTCAGATACATTTACAGTGATAAATTCCCCCCCCATAAAGCATATTTTGGCTGAGATTGAATTACCATTATATGTGGTGGCCAGAGGTAACAGTTTGCCAGGATTGTCCCTTTAAGTTGCTCCAAATTGAATGTATATAGCCTTATAGCTTGCTTCATAATGGTGTCAGCCACACAGTGCACCACTAAATAGTCAGCCACATAGTGACAGCCATAGCGGTGCTAGCCACACAGTGCGCCACCAGTAGTCAGCCACTTAGTGACCAACCAGTAGTGTCAACACCCCGTCCCATTAACAGTGACCTCCATAGGGGACAGTCCCCTTAACTGTGACCTCCACCGTTCCCTGCCCCCTTAACAGAGACTACTTACACCGCCCATGCCCCTTTAACAGCGACTGCCACAGTACCCCGTTCCTTTAACAGTGACCTCCACAGTACCCCACTGCCTTAAAAGTGACCCCCACAGCGGCTGCCCCTTTGATAGTGTCCTCCACAGTCCCCTGCTGTCACATTTGGGTGTGGGAGGGAAACACCACACCGAACATAGGAGGGAAAGGGGAGGGAATAAGGCCTGGAAACTAGGGAAAGGAGATGGACACCTCCTAGTAAAATCCTAATCAAAGTCCTGACTAACTACCAGTATGAACAGACCCCAGAGTTAGGTGAGTTCGTACACCGGAATACCTAGTGTCCTAACTCACCCTAAAGGACCCTGGTACTAATGTCAGGACTGAGACAACCTGTTCCTCCAAAAGGAAGGACGAACAGGAGTCTCCCTCAGGCCTAAATACAAATGACAGGGAAATGCAACACACAAAATACCTAAAACAAAATACAAAAGGGAAAGAAAACACAGAAGCTATGAACCGCATAGCATAGTGGGAGGAACAACAATAAATAGAGAAGGTTAAATGACCATAATAGTCACACCTGGGGAAAGAAGGTGTGGCAGGCACCAGAAACAACACAGACATTATTTGATCCAAATGGAAAACATGTCAGATCAAACCACGTGTTGCTAGTCTCACCGATCTCCTGCCACCTGTCGCGGGAACGTCCGTTACACCTGCCTCCTTAACAGTAACCTCCACAGTGCCGTCCCCTTTTAACAGTGCCCTCCACAGCGGTCTGCCCCTTTAACAGTGGCCTCCACAGTGGCTGCCCCTTTATTAGTGACCTCCACAGTACCCCATCTCATTAACAGTGATTTCCACAATGTGATGGTGCCATATTTGCATTTTTGGGGGAATATCTCAGGAAAGGTACGTCCCAGAAAGCTGAGCCTAGAACCTTCCCGTTCACCAGATGTACCTGTGTTCCAAATTTGGTGCAGATCGGTCCAGCCGTTTGGTTGCGCATAAAAAACAGACAGACAGAAACTAATTTTTATATATATAAGAGACTGGTAGAAGGACTTGGCTTCACACGGGTATATTTCATCTATTTCATTTAATGTTTTTTTTTGTGTAGTTAAAAGATATCCACAGTGTTTTCCATCACAGTGACCTCTACAGCATCCTGCCCCTTTAACAGTAACTTCCACAGTACCCTGTTCTCTTAACAGTGACCTCCACAGTACCCTGCTCCCTTAACAGTGACCTCACAGTCCCCTGCCGCCTTAACAGTGGCCTCCACAGTGCTCGTCCCTTTAACAGTGAACTCCACAGCAGCCTAACTCGGCTATACAATAGAGTTCCCACATGGAACCAGGTGCGGCTTACCCCAGATATACAGTCCACCAGCCCTCAGGCTGTAACAAATGCAGTACCTTTGGAGGGGGTTGTGGTCTTGCAGTCCTCCTGACTCTGACCTTTCAATGCTTGTTCCCGGGTGTCGCTGAGTCCCCCAAAGTCCAAGCTATTGCATAGTCTCGTGGCCCCTCAGCCTTGCCTAGCTGAGACCACACTGACAGAGCCTTACCAGGCCTCTGTCTGCACACTCTCTAGAGTGAGACACACCCAAGATCCAGTAGCAGGATTAAATAGGATCCCTGGACATGAGCATGCCCTAAGTCCCGGACTGGAACCTGGGGAAACAACACCTCAATGTTCACATTGCCACACTATTTATAATTGCGCAAGGCAAATGTGGTGCCTATATTCAAAAAAGGATCTAGGTCCTCCACAGGTAATTATAGACCAGTTAGTTTAACTTCTGTTGTGGGAAAAATGTTTAAAGGACTCTTAAGGGACTATATACAGGAGTATGTGACTGTAAATAATATTATAAGTGATAACCAACATGGGTTTACGAAGGACAGAAGTTGTCAGACTAACCTGATTTGTTTTTATGAGGAGGTGAGTAGTAGCCTGGACACAGGGGCGGCTGTGGATGTAGTGTTTCTGGAATTTGATACTGTCCCTCATAGATGTTTAATAGGTAAAGTAAGGTCTATAGTCTGTAATTGGATTGAAAACTGGCTGAAGGACCGTCCAGAGAGTTATGGTCAATGATTCCTATTCAGAAAGGTCCCAGGTTATAAGTGAATAAGTGTTGTACCCCAAGGTTCAGTGCTGGGTCCTCTGTTATTTAATTTATTTATTAATGTTATCGAGGATGGCATTAATAGGATCATTTCAATTTTTTGAGGATGACATTAGGCTGTGTAATACTATGCAGTCTATGGAAGATGTCCATAAAATACAAGCTGACTTGAACACTGAGTGATTGGGCATCAACTTCACAAATGAGGTTCAATGTGGATAAATGTAAAGTTGTGCATCTTGGTAGTAATAATCTCTGTGCTTCATATGTCCTGGGTGATGTAACACTGGGAGAGTAACTTATAGAGAAGGATTTGGGTGTCCTTGTGGATGGTAGATAACAGCATACAATGTCAATCAGCTGCTTCTTTTATTAATTTTTTTTTAAAAGATTTTATTTATTTAAAGCATACAAAACTTTACATAATTAATCAAAGAATACAGTTATGATTTTCTCCCCAAACCCAACCTCCCACCCCCCGCGATGCGTCTCATTTTCTTTATCAACTAATAAAAATAATAAATTAATGAAGAGGGTGAGGAAAGGGGAAAAAATCTCATGGAAAGAAACCTACCATTTCCAATCTCCCAATATTTTGAACCATTTTTCTTTAGAGTTTCTTTGAGAATACAAAATATTCTCATATCTCTTAACCTTGCTTACTAGATATATCCACTCATTGAGCCTTGGAGTATTTTGAGAAAGCCAGACTCGCGTAATTAGGAGTCTGGCTAAAAATTTTTTTAACCAAAAGGAACTTTCTGTACTTAAGGCAGGTGAGATTAGAAAAGTAATTTAATATACAACATTTGGGAGTCATTGGGATTACTATCTTAAATTTTTGTTTAATAAAATTACAAATTGATCCCCAGTATACATTTAAACCAGGACACGACCAGAAGATGTGCATAAAGTCTGCCCCCTGTGATCCACACCGAGGGCAGTTTGAAGATTCTCGTAAAGCACATTAATTGAGCCAAATCGGGGTGATATAAACTCTATGTGTGATATTAAAAATTGAATCATGTGATTAAAACTGTGTGAAACTAATTTCAAATGAGTGAATATATTTCCCCACCCCAGTGATGTGACTACTGGACAGTCATTTTCCCAGTCCCTCTGACCTGGTGAAAGAACATTAAAAAAAAGTGTCTTAATTAATAATTTGTATAGTTGAGAGGTCTTACCCCTATAACCAGAAGTTCATTCAAGAGTGAAGAAGTATCTATCTCTAAAACTGAAACCTGTTTAACTCTTAAAAGGGCTGAACGTAACTGACAATACCGAAACTAACTTAGGTTTTACCACACAGAGAGGGATGCACCAAAACGAACCCTTTATCCCCATTCATCTTCTGATAGTTGTCCAGGCTCTGGCAAATAACTACCCAGTTACTCTATACTCTTTTTAAGCGTTAATCAATCACCCAGATTCCAATAATGTAAACATGTTATCAAAGGGTGAGCGATTTACCAAGACTTTACACAACAGACTTTCCTCCCAGTGACAAAGTAACAATAGCTGCCCAGCTATAAAATAACCCCTGAGGTAGGGAAGATTCAGTCTTCCCTGTTCCAACGCCTTATAAAAATGCACTCATTTTAACCTCACTCGCTTTCTTCCCCAAAGCAGATCTTTCATCATCCTCTCAAGAAATTTAAAGAACTTGTCCTCAATCCAAACTGGGGAGTTCCTGAGAACATAAAGAAGTTGGGGCAAAATCACCTTAATTAAAGAAGCTCAGCTCTGGTTAAAAATAATCGTGACCATATTGCAATTTTTTATCTCAACTTGCTTATCAATGGTATCAAATTAAGCTGAGTATACTCCTCAACACTAGGTGATATCATCATGCCCAGTTATTCTATTGTTTCAACTACCTTTAACATTGTAAGAGGAGCCTCATTCAAATACTCAAAGTTATCTAGTAACATAAGGGTGGTTTTTGCCCAATTAATATCAAGATCAGAGATCTCCCCAAAAGAGTATACCAAATTGATAACTCTTGGGAGAGTAGTGTTGGTTTTATTCATGTAGAATAATACATCATCCGCGTATAGGGAGATCTAATCCTCTGGTCCTAATACTCCACAACCCTCAATAATTGTATCTTGTCTCATACTAAGTGCTAGACAAGAAACAATGTATATGTGTGAAAGCCGATTCATTGGCCTGTATTTGTGGGAGGGGCGCCGGCAGCTCACTTATACCCAGCTAGCGCCTCTCCCTGAGGCTGACGTTCTATTGCAACATATCCTGTTTGGTTCAGCACGAGTGAGTCTCATACCTCTGCAGGATCTGTCCCAGCCAGTGGCGAGGAGTCCGCTACGGAGTTCGTCCTGGCTTCACAGTCCGGCCGGCGGTGTGTCAGCTCATTTGGTAAGGAGGAGTGGCGCGCCGCACCGGAGCGGTCTGCCCGGTAGCCCACACTTTGGTTACCCACGCTGCAGCGCGACTAGGATGCAGGAGTCATCGGGACTCCGTCACGATTTTCTCATGGGTGCATTTCTCGTACGGGGCGCCGTGCCTCACGCAAGGGTGGGGGTGAAGTGTGCCCCACTATACGGTATCGTCAGTGATGCTGATTCCTGCTGTACAATGTTTGTTTTGGCGGGACTGTGCGGTCTACTTGTGCTGCGCACTGGGGCAAAAGAGGATTGCGCCTTCCATTTTAACTGTGCGGATGCTTTGAGTGGAAGCTAGTTCCAGATGCTACGCTACAGTCAGTACATAACATACAACAATATACATGGTGATTTCTGGCCTGCCCCTATGCGTTATACCACTATGCGCTCTGCTACTACGTTCTCTGTTATTTCGTGCTCGGCAGGCATCTAACATGGGGAGGTTACATGCACTACGGGCGCTTACATGGGGAGGTTACATGCACTACGGCCCACTCCTGAGTAACCTGTGGCCCCCTAGCACTCAGCAGGGGCTGTCAGTTTGTTAGGTGGTATCTGCTAGCCCCCACTGCCTGCGGTTATAGCCTGCCATGAACCATTCTCTCACCGATCTCAGCAGCTGCACTTTTCCTTAATCAGTTGGGTAGTCATAGTGCACCTTTTCTCCTTTCAGATCACCTTTCAGTTATCCTTTTGAACTAGCTGTCGTCCTGTATAGCGTGGGCGCAGACTGAAGGTAGAAAAAAATAAAATAAAAAATTATATATATATATATATATATATATATATATATATATAGGGAAAAAAAGAGACAATGCAGCAGCACCCTGCAAATCAGATAAAGTACAATAATGCCAAAAATTATAGTGCTAATGCTACGCTTATTTATAAAGTGAGATGCTTGGCCAATGCATTTTGTACAAAGCCATCTGAGCCCGTCTGCCGTACATCAAGGCGATCTCTGTTAGACGGGTCCTAACACTAAATACTACCTGTTATGCGCCATGATGGCCGCCATAAAGTTCAGGGAGTGTTGGATCCATATACAAATATATATATATATATATATATATATATAGTATATATGTATATATATATATATATATATATATATATTTATGGGTACAGGTGAATCTTAAGGAACTCCAGAGCTCTTGAGTTGCACGTACATGGCTCATGTTACGCATGGGTTCCTCATCACGTCTCAGAGTTCGCTGTTTGTCGCCCCTCAGGCTGTTATTGGTGCGTTACCTTGGTAGGACTCGTTTGCCAGCATTTAACGAAAGATTGCATACCTGACACGTCATTCAGGTTCGGCGATCCGTTCCACATTTGTTATTTTGCATAGCACGCAGTCACCTGGGGTCATGAACATGTTCACCTCTCACAAACTTCCTCAGCACGTCAAAGGCACAGGCCAGTCCAGAAAAAAAAAAAAAGCTTATTTCCGCTCGTGCCTCCAAGGCCATCATAACACTGGATTTGTTGATTTCCTGGTTGCAGTTTTCCACACAGGTCTAATCGCGCTGCCTGAAGCCACGTATTGTAAAAACTTACAGTCCGCGGTGAGAGTCCCCACAACAGTGGACAGGTTGATAGAGGCTGAATTAGAGAAAGGGTTCCTCATAGGCCCCTTTTCGGATCCCCTTTCGACCACTGGTGGGTCAACCCGGTGGGGGTAGTCACAAGTAAATTCAGCAAGAAGGAGGGGCTTGTCTATGACCTTTCAGCCCCGCATGCCTCTCATGTTTCCAGCCTCAATTCCCTCATCCCATCTGAAGAAGTGAGTATGAAGTATTCATCCATAGATCAGGCCATAGCCATCATCATGCAGGCAGGGCCTGGGGCTCATCTGTCCAAGGCAGACATATCAGATGCCTTCAAACTACTTCCCATCATGCCTGCTCTTTGGCAGTGGCATGGTATCAAATGGAAGAACCTGTATTATTTCGCCACCAAACTGACATTTGGCTCCAAGAGTAGCTCTGGCTATTTGACCAGTTCGCTCAGGCCCTGCACTGGGTGTTGGAAGTCAAGTTTAATTGCAGTCATGTTATTCACTATCTGGATGAATTTCTACTGATTAAATACCCAGGGCGCACACCCCAGGATCTGGACACCCTACGAGGCCCATCCATGGTGATCACTTTCCTGGGTATTGTACTAGACTCCGTCAACATGTTAGCCAGTTTACCGGAAGATAAACTGATCCCGATCAGGGAAGTCATACAGATTCACAGTTACGAGAGTATCAACAAAGGCAGAGTTACAGTCGTTGCTAGGGATGCTGAACTTCGCCATCCGCATTATTCCACAGGGAAGATCATTCATTTCCCGTCTGTTAGCTCTTCTTCCCGTCGCTCCACAGCAGCACAGCCCGATTCAGCTAGATGCTCAGGCTGTAGCAGATCTAGTCATGTGGGATCAGTTCCTGAGCCACTGGAATGGGATCTCCTTTTTCATCCCCTCAGCTACCAGCTCATCTCCTGTGGTTTTTCCGATGCTTCTTCCAGTATAGGTTTTGCAGCCATTTCTGGCACCCACTGGCTGGCCGGTACATGGCCAGATGAAGACAGACAGATTCCGGGTTTCTCAAGTCTTCAGCCTTGTTTGAACTATACCCCATAGTGACCGCGTCGTACGTATAGGGTGGTTCATGGTCCAATTCCACAGTCACGATAGTCTCTTAGTCTCTGATAATGCAGCTACGGTGGATATTTTAACGACAGGTAGATCAAAATCCCCACTAGTCATGTCCGTCACCAGGAGACTAGTTTAGCTCTCGTTACGGTGTAATTTCCGCTATTGCTGTTCCCATATCAGGGGTACCCAGAATGTGGCGGGCTAATTTTTCCCTTTTCCAACAGGTCATGCCAGATACGGACAACGTAGGGGCCGTGAAACCTCTTCATTCACAGTTGATTCTGGATTGACCAGTCACATAGTTATTGCACATGCCCTGGTAGCCAGGCCTCTTTCAGTTAACACGGCCAGGATGGAATAAGTTCCTCACATCCCAAGTGAAGTATCCTCAAGAGAGTACTAGCTTCATTGGTTATGTTTTGGCCTTTATAGGGTACTGCCATTCAGATCTGCAACTCTCACATTACACCGTCAGGTCCTACCTGGCAGGCGTTCAACATTTCTCAGCCATCAACAACCCGGAGGCGGTGTCCCTATTTTCCGTTCACATTGTTAAGGCAGCCCTAAAGGGCCTGGGTAACTTCCATGTGACAAGCCAAGCACGACGACAAGCCATCACTGGAGAAGTCTTCAGAGGCTTATCAGATATACTAGACCGAGCCCCTTTTGGTACATTCCCCAGTCTCGTGCTCAAGGCTGCCATTTACTTAGGGTTCTACGGGTTTTTGAGGCCAGGGGAGTTCACGTGTACTGCCTCCAGCAGCAGCTACGTCAGCATCGCCCAGTGGGGCCTGTGCTCTGGTGGATACACACTGTCCTTGCCGGTCACCAAAACTTTTCAAACCGGACCCCCGACACTAGTCAAATTTTTCCCAACGACACACCTATGGTGCCCGGTCCGCATTTTCAAACAGTTACTGGCATCTTTGGCAGGCCAAGACTCTTGCAGCCCTCTTTTGCCGTTTCCCAAAGCTCCGCTCACTACCTCCTAGTTTGTCAGTCACGTCCGCAAGTTGGTGACCTCAGACCCCACTATAAATACAGGCAGCCTGCTGGCCACAGGTTGCCTGTTAATTCTAGGTTCCTGGCTATTTATTGGACTACTGAATACTCACCTGATCCTGTTCCCTGACGATCCTTTGCCTGCTCCTCCTGTACTGCGCATCCCTCCTGGTATTGTGACCTCGGCTCCCACCTGACTACTCTTTGCGGACTCCTCTGGTACTTCTCTACTCTCCTGGTATTTGACCCCGGCTTCCTCTGACCATTTTTTGCCTAACCCTTTGTACTGCGTAGCTCTCTTGGTTCTGACCCGGTCCGTTCACGTTCCGTATTTTGTCTGTCTTCCCTGCACATATCCTAAGTAAGGGACTGTCGTCCAGTTGTCCCCTGTCATCAGGACTCGTGAGGCAAGTAGGCAGGGCCAGGGGTGAGGGTGGAGCGCAGTGGTCACTATCCTTCCCCCTGTGTGTGTGTGTGTGTGGACGTGACCATTACAATCACGTTGCCATATTTGCGATAAATCTCATAGGGGAAGCCATCTGAACCTGGAGAGGAATTTCCAGAACAAGCCTTCAGTGCAGCCACCAGCTCCTGAAGGGAAAATTCTACATCAAGGGAGTTCCTCTGTCGTTACTATCGTTACTAGTTCTATATATTTCTGAAAAAGTTTCTACAAAAGCTCCCTTTATTTTTTCCTGATTTACAGTAATGATACCCTCAGGTAACTGAATAATGTCTATTATTTTTTTTTTTGTCTTGATTAGATATCAATTTAGCCAGGAATTTTCCAAGTCTCCCTGATTCACAAAATTGTTTTTGCACCCAAAAAAAGAGACTTTGCTGAGCCTTATCCAAGAGAAATATTCCTGACTAGCTTTTTGCATATCTCTCCTGTTTTTTTCAGTCCTTTCCCTGGAGAACTGCTCCCTTCCACTTAGCGCCGCTGCCTTCAAGGCCCTCTCCTTCCTACCGTGTTCCCTTCTAAGATGGGAGATAGTACTAACAAATAGCCTTAAAGGCATCCCAGACAAAATGGATTTTAGCTGATTTATAGTTGACTTTCTAGTAGTACAGCATCTCCTGTTTTATCCAATCATGGTTGTCTATTATGAATTAAAAGTTGAATAAAAGAAAGAGGACACATGCTGGAATGAAAGTACTTTATTGCAAATTGCTATTGTTACCCGTGTTTGTAGTGGTAGTGCAGACTAGTGCCACGATGTTAATGGTATTATAGGCTCAAAATAGGTGACAGATTCCCTTTAACATTAACCTCCACAGCACCCCACTACCTTAACTGTGATCTCCACAGCACTCCGCCCCTTAACAGTAACTTCCACAGTGCCCTGCCTCCTTAACAATGACCTCCACAGTGCCACCCCTTTAAAAGTCACCTTCACAGTACCCCACCCCCCTTAACAGTGACCTCAACAATAACCTTCCCCCTTAACAGAGACCTGCACTGTGCTCTCACCTTTAACAGTGACTTCCACACAACCCCGCTCCCTTAACCGTAGCCTCCACAGCACCACTCTTTTAATAGTCACCTTCACAGTACCTCACCCCCTTAACATTGGCCTCTGCAGCGCCCCACCCCCCTTAACAGAGACCTCCACAGCACCTGCCCCTTTAACAGTGACTTTCATGGTACCCCTCTTCCTTAACGGTGACCTCCAGAGTACCCTGCTGTCTTAACAGTGACCTCCACAGTACCCCACTGCCTTAACAGTAACCTCCGCAGCAGCTACCCCTTTAATAGTGACCTCCACAGTCCCCTGCCCCCTTAATAGTAACCTACACAATGCCAGCTATTTTAACAGTAACCTCCACTCCCCTTAAGGTTCATGTGATCGTTTTTATGGCAGTTGGTATATGAGTGAAAGACCTGTGGGCTTCTATTAGCTAATGCAGGTCATGTGCAATATTTGCATTTTTGAGAATATCTCAGAAACGGTACGTCCTAGAGAGCGGAGACCCGGTCTAAAACCTTCCTACCTGATGCACCTATGTGGCAAATTTGGTGCAGATTGGTCCAGTTGTTTGGCCGTGCCTAAAAACCAGACAGACAGACAAACTAATTTTTAGGGCCCATTCACACATCCATTCAAAAAAGAGTCGCTCTGCCTTTACTTTGGCTATATTTAATGAGTCTTGATCAGGAAAGGATACGTCAGCTTTTTGGTGATGCCAAACAACGAGATTCCACAGGAGGATAATCTTCATCACAAAACAACCCTTCTGTAGATACAGACGTGGACAAAATTGTTGGTACCCTTTGGTCAATGAAAGAAAAAGTCACAATGGTCACAGAAATAACTTTAATCTGACAAAAGTAATAATAAATTAAAATTCTATAAATGTTAACCAATGAAAGTCAGACATTGTTTTTCAACCATGCTTCAACAGAATTATGTAAAAAAATAAACTCATGAAACAGGCATGGACAAAAATGATGGTACCCCTAACTTAATATTTTGTTGCGCAACCTTTTGAGGCAATCACTGCAATCAAACGCTTCCTGTAACTGTCAATGAGACATCTGCACCTCTCAGCAGGTA
Organism: Bufo gargarizans; assembly: GCF_014858855.1. Lineage (NCBI taxonomy): Eukaryota > Metazoa > Chordata > Amphibia > Anura > Bufonidae > Bufo > Bufo gargarizans. Next base: position 173,392,470 of record NC_058081.1, read on the forward strand.
TTTTGGCCCACTCCTCATGAGCAAACTGCTCCAGTTGTGTCCGGTTTGAAGGGTGCCTTTTCCAGACTGCATGTTTCAGCTCCTTCCAAAGATGCTCAATAGGATTGAGGTCAGGGCTCATAGAAGGCCACTTTAGAATAGTCCAATTTTTTCCTCTTAGCCATTCTTGGGTGTTTTTAGCGGTGTGTTTTGGGTCATTGTCCTGTTGCAAGACCCATGACCTGCGACTGAGACCAAGCTTTCTGACACTGGCTAGTACATTTCTCTCTAGAATTCCTTGATAGTCTTGAGATTTCATTGTACCCTGCACAGATTCAAGACACCCTGTGCCAGACGCAGCAAAGCAGCCCCAGAACATAACAGAGCCTCCTCCATGTTTCACAGTAGGGACAGTGTTCTTTTCTTGATATGCTTCATTTTTTCGTCTGTGAACATACAGCTGATGTGCCTTGGCAAAAACTTCGATTTTTGTCTCATCTGTCCACAGGACATTCTCCCAGAAGCTTTGTGGCTTGTCAACATGTAGTTTGGCATATTCCAGTCTTGCTTTTTTATGATTCGTTTTCAACAATGGTGTCCTCCTTGGTCGTCTCCCATGTAGTCCACTTTGGCTCAAACAACGACGGATGGTGCGATCTGACACTGATGTTCCTTGAGCATGAAGTTCACCTTGAATCTCTTTAGAAGTCTTTCTAGGCTCTTTTGTTACCATTCGGATTATCCGTCTCTTAGATTTGTCATCAATTTTCCTCCTGCGGCCACGTCCAGGGAGGTTGGCTACAGTCCCATGGATCTTAAACTTATGAATAATATGTGCAACTGTACTCACAGGAACATCTAGTTGCTTGGAGATGGTCTTATAGCCTTTACCTTTAACATGCTTGTCTATAATTTTCTTTCTGATCTCTTGAGACAGCTCTTTCCTTTGCTTCCTCTGGTCCATGTCGAGTGTGGTACACACCATATCACCAAACAACACAGTGATTACCTGGAGCCATATATATAGGCCCAATGGCTGATTACAAGGTTGTAGACACCTGTGATGCTAATTAGTGGACACACCTTGAATTAACATGTCCCTTTGGTCACATTATGTTCTGTGTTTTCTAGGGGTACCATCATTTTTGTCCATGCCTGTTTCATGAGTTTATTTTTTTACATAATTCTGTTGAAGCATGGTTGAAAAACAATGTCTGACTTTCATTGGTTAACATTTATAGAATTTTAATTTATTATTACTTTTGTCAGATTAAAGTTATTTCTGTGACCATTGTGACTTTTTCTTTCATTGACCAAAGGGTACCAACAATTTTGTCCACGTCTGTATAAAGGTTAAGGCACATAATGAAGGTCCACCAATCTTCCAGATAATAATTGGTTTTATTATACTCACAAAGGTACAAAGGTATAAAGTCAGTAGGCATAAAATAAGATATAAAGTGTCCGTGGTAATAACACCGCCCGACACAGGTTTCGCCACACCAGCTTCATCAGGAGCGGATACTACACTCTCATATGGGCGTTCCTTTTATATGGGTCTTGGGATGACATACATACTCCTCCCATCCCCTTCTATTTAAAAAAACATTTTTCTTTAAACTTTATAAATATATATATAAATAAAAGATAATCTTACAGTACCAGCTTCCATTATAATCACTTTGAATTATTCCAATAATATACAACACATACCAGCTCATATTAGTTCCTTATGCTCATAATCAATTGACCCGTACTTTTCACCACCTATTAAAACGTCCTTCTCTAATCCAATTGCTTGTAAGCATTATTCCGCAATACTCATACATCATAAATGCAGTCAGAAATCATATTTAAATAAAAATTATAATAAAAATCCATTCAAGAAATCCATTCATAAAAAAGATAAGAAAAACACTCCGTAATCCATACCAGCCATTGGGAGCTTCTAGTTCCTATGTCACTATTAGATCCAACTATCTTCCGCTATTCAACAAGACAAGGTTTCAAACCAAAGTCGATGTTCAGACCATCCAGCTGTAGGGAACGCATTCTAAAAATCCATTCTACTTCCCGGCGGTTGATTGCAGCCACCGGATCTCCTCCTCGCCAATTCTGTTTAACTCTTTCTATCCCTGCAAACCATAACCCCTTTGGATTTTTTCCATACGTTTTTTTGAAATGCATGGACACACTGAGTCTCGAGACCTTTCTTAATATTATTTATATGTTCTTGAATTCTTGTTTTAAGTTTACGCATAGTCCTCCCAATGTATATTAATCCACAGGGACACTTCAAGAGGTATATTACCCCCATACATTCACAGGTGATTTCCCTCTTGATGTCATAAATCTGACAATTTTTCGATTTTATCTTTTGGACATTTCTTGTCTTTTTATCTTCTATGGTGCGGTTCCTGCACGCAATGCAGAAACCGCACCATGTGAATAGATTTTAATTTTCCTTTTCAACCTTCACAGGGTCATTTTTTAAATATTGACCAATTTTTTTCTCAAGGATTTTTTTTAAAGGTCCCACAGTTGCACTGAACTGGGTGAAAAAAATGAACCTATAATCCTTCTCTTTGTTTTCCCTCCACCTTTTTTCTTCCTTATCCCTTGTTTTAACAATGTCCCTAATCTTCACTAAGGCATCCCTATCATACCCCTTCTCCTCAAATTGTTCTATCATAACTTCACTTTGTTCCCTATAGTCCTGTGTTTCAGTACAATTTCTGTAAATGCGCATAAATTGCCCCTTCGGGATATTATCTATCCAGGGGCTGTGATGGCAACTAGTTATATCAATATACCCATTCACATCTGTAGGCTTAAAAAAAAAGTCCTTGTTTTGAGTTTTTTTATCCTGCATAAAAATTGTAGGATCCAAAAAATAAACACTTTCCGAGCTAATTTCACTAGTGAACTTTAAATTCCAGCTATTATTATTTATATCATTAAGGAAGGTTTTTAGTCCTTGTTCTTCACCCTCCCACATTATCAGGCAGTCACACGTCCGCATATTGGGTCCGCATCCATTCCGCAAATGGCTGAACGGGTGCGGATCCATTCATTCTGTAAGGGGCAGGAATGGATGCAGACAGCACACGATGTGCGGCCCGGGTCCGCATTTCCTCTCCCGAAAAAAATAAAACATGTCTTATTCTTGTTCGTAATTGCGAACAAGAATAGGCAGTTCGATGGGGGTGCAGGCCGGGTGTATTGCGGATCCGCAATACACTACGGGCGTGTGACTGGACCGTTATATATATAAGAGATGACATTGATAGACAAAAATGTAATTGTAAACTATAATTGCCACTGACCTATCTCTTTGTCAGTAGCGGTCTGTATTTATGTTATCTATAAGGAATGTATAGCACTATATTGCTTATGTAGCTCTCATATTTATTGTAGGCTACAATGACCTTCTGTTTTCTAAGAATTAACCGCCATATTTGAATATTTTACAGTATACTCAGTGGTCCTAATGAAAGACAACACAAGGAGCATTACCTGCAATGTGCCAGGACAAGAAAACGAAATTGTATGGTACAAATATGAAGTAGAATATTTTAAGACAGAACGTAATAATATGGGCAAAACTTACTCAGTTCCTTCTGAGGGTGGAATATTCAGTTGTGATGAAAAGCAAACAACAGATGTGAGCTGTAAATCCCACAACATATTTATTATCCTAGACATTACAGGTATGTAACATGTATCTAAAAAATAAAAGGCCTTCTCTGGTTAGTAGGGTTCCATTATAAAGGCCTAAATATATTTATATTTTTTTTTGCAGGAGATAATGCAAATCTGTCAGGACATTTTACAAAAAGGATTGGGCAAAATATTAGCTTCCTGAGTGAATTTCGCGACAATGGCTCATATACTTTGTTGTGGGTAGTTAATAAACAAAAGTGTATATTTTCAGCGGCAGCAACACGGTCAGTGCATGACTTTAACTTTTCATTAAATCAACTGTGCTGTCCTAGTGATGACATAAAGTTTGAAGAAAGAGTACAGTTTCGGAATCTAACACCACTTATTGATCCCAATCAAACGGTTCATCTGGACTTATTTAATCTTACATCCTCAGACAGTGGAGAATATTTGTGTCTTAAATATTCCTGGGATAAAGGCAGTTATAAATGGAAAATCTTAAATAAATATACACTTGAAGTAACTCTGGATGAAGGTCCAGCATCTACACTAGGTACTGGATATTAAGTAGGTGCTAACATTCCTACATTTTATTTATTGGTCTATTTAATAGAGCATTGTGCATTCCTGTATGTCTGCTTTTTTATGGTTATGATATCATGTAGATTATTCCTTATGTGAGGTGGCTGGGAGTTGCCTGCATGCGTGCCTATGCGGGCTCCTACATTCCTAGCCACCAGAGAGGCCATCGCTTTGTCCTATGACCTATAGGGACCATGTGCTCAGCATATTTCTCTGTTAGATTCCCATGGACAAATAACTTAGCCCAATATGTATTATCCAATCAAGTATGCTGCAATTTATTTTAACTTGACTCAGCATATAAAATCTCCATGCATGGGTCCATGTGAAATGCAACAAGACTGTATTTGGTCTTGTTCATAATGCAATTATTAATCTGATTTGGATATGCTATTTCAGGCTCAAGACTGAAATCTGTAAGGCCCCATTCACACGTCCGCAATTCTGTGACGCATTTTGTGGAACGGAATTGCGAACCCATCCATTTCTATGGGGCCGCACGATGTGCGGCCTGGATCCGGAAACGCGGGCCCGCACTTCTGGGTCCGCATTTCCGTTGCCCCAAAAAATAGAACATGTCTTATTCTTGTCCGCAACTGCGGACAAGAATAGGCATATTCTCTTAGTGCCGGCGATGTGCGGTCTGCAAAATGCGTGAAACTAGCCTAACAAAAATCTACAAGAAACACATCACAAAATCTTTAGAAGAAAACACAGAGAAATTTGCATGTCTTTAAAAAAGTCAGCTGATGTGTTTTTAGTGTAGATTGTGTGGCACAATGCTTAAGGAGATTGTATTACTTCAGCAAGTGGCATTTATCATGTAGAGAAAGTGAACACAAGCCACGTACTAATATATTGTGATTGTCCATATAGCCTCCTTTGCTGGCTAGATTCATTTTCCTATCACATTATACGCTGCTCATTTCCATGGTTACGGCCACTCTTCAATCCAGCAGCAGTGGTTGTGCTTGCACACTATAGAAAAAAATGCTGGTCTATGTGCACTCCCACTGTTCTGGCTGCCAGAGAGGCCTTTTCTTATAGTGTGCAAGCATGGCCTCTGCTGCTGGATTGCAGGGCAGTCATAATGCCTGGAAATGAGCAGTGTATAATGTGATGGAAAAATTAATGAAAGCCAGTTTGTCCTGCTTTCTTGAGAGGGTCCCTGGCTTCCTCGGAGGGGGAATCTCTAGTCTGTGTGCAGCTCTGCCTGAGACCGCCATGCTTCCAGTCTGCTTGGGGTCCAGGCATCTGCTTCTGTGCTGGTTCCCATTCGTCTTGTTGTCTTTTCCTTGTGTTGTGGTTGTATGGGTTCCAGTTCTGTTGTCGTCTGTTCCGCTGGTGCTTGCACCAGCGTGGTTCCTTGTAGGTAGGGGCCAAGTGTACCGGGACCTTCCTTGAGGTGCGACCAGTGAGCCCTCGGCCCAGTTCATCCCCATCACCAGAGGCTCTGGGAAGAATGGGGCTCACTGGCTCCTCGCTCTCTGGGTATTGCCTTTGGTCTGCAGGTGCACTTGCTTCTGTGGTAGTGCTACCACTATTGCCTACCTGCCTACTGTCATGTGCTTTTATTATACTTGTAATAAAGTTTTCTTTGGGTCCTTGGTCTGTTTTGCCGTGTCCTGCTTGCTTGACGTCCCGGAGGTCTGCCTTGGCCTCCGGCACGTGACATATGGCATTATTTTGGGAAACCCATAAGGTGACAGATGCCAAGATTGTATCGCTGAAGAAAGCCTGGGAAGCAAATGGTGAGGTAACCTATAAAATGATTTCTGCTTGTGTGGGAGAAAAAAATCTAGTTGTAAGATGGGATAGCTTGCAGAACTTTGTGTGGGCTGTCACTAAAGTGGTGTAGACTACCTTAGGAGGATTTTGTTCTGGGGAGTCTAATGAAGCTGTGAGAGCGATAACAATCTAGAGGGGAGCCAAGGTGGAGTGAATGTTGCTAGACCCCACCGTGAGGTAGATTGCAACTAGGTCTAAGAGGGGCAGTGTGGTATGACAGCCTGGTCATAAGCATGTAGTGGGAGGATGACTTCTCTTAGGCTTGTGGTGTGGACTGTTTGGGTTGGTTTCATGGTGTAGTTGAGTGGACTAAATGGAAGTGGTAAGAGGGGTTAGTTGATAAAGGGCTCTCACAAGCAGTGACCCGCTTTCTGGCTATGTACAAAGAATTGTTTTGCAGAGTTAAATTGTCACGGACGTTCCCATTACAGGTGCCAGGAGATCAGTGAGACTGGCAACACATGGTTTGATCTGACAGGTTCCTTGTCGATCAATTTGTGTCTGTGTTTCTGTTAATGGCCACACCCTTTACCTAAGGTGTTGCTTATGTGGTCATTTAACCTTCCCTATTTATTGTGGCTTCTCCCACCATGCTTTGCGGTTTATAGCTTCAGTCTTGTTATGGATTACTGTTGTTTGGATCTTGGCAGAGTTCCTGTGCTTCCATAGCCATTTGAAGTTTAGTGTCTCCTTACCCTGTTGTTTATTGTTGGGCTGTATTGTGTTGCTTTTGTCTCTGCCATTTGTGTTTTGGCTTGAGAGAGACTCCTGTTCGTCCAAGGAACAAGTTGGAGAAACAGGTTGTCTCTTGTCCTGACATTAGTACCAGGGTACTACTGTGAACAGTTAAGGAAGTTGAAGATAAAATAATATCCAAAAGGCATAAAGTTGAAGATGAAACAAACTTTTCAACATTTTAAGCAATATCACTGTATTTTGTGCAATTTTAGAGTGAAAAAAGTAAAGTAGTACTTTGCAAAAGTATGGGAACCCAAAGAGATTTGACTGAGGGTTTAGACCTTAAATAGCCTGTTACGGTTAAGGCTTGTTCACAATCATTGTTAGGAAAGGCCAGGTGATGCATATTTCAAAGCTTTATAAATACCCTCTAACCTTGTCTCAAAAAACAGCAACCATGGGTTCTTCTAAGCAGCCGCCTAACACTCAAATGAGGTAGTGGTCAAGCAGGAAAAAAGGGGCAAAATGAGCAAGATGGGTTATGGAGCGCCAAGGGAGCTATTAGGTGGCTTACAGGAAAAGGGGTTTAATGTGAGCAAAAGGGAAATGGACGTGTTCCGAGGCTGCACCCTAGAGTGGGCAGTGTAAAGGAATACACTGCGATGGTTGAAAGTGTGTAGAAAAAAGGATTGCTAATGACTAGAGTTGAGCGAACACCTGGATGTTCGGGTTCGAGAAGTTCGGCCGAACATCCCGGAAATGTTCGGGTTCGGGATCCGAACCCGATCCGAACTTCGTCCCGAACCCGAACCCCATTGAAGTCAATGGGGACCCGAACTTTTCGGCACTAAAAAGGCTGTAAAACAGCCCAGGAAAGAGCTAGAGGGCTGCAAAAGGCAGCAACATGTAGGTAAATCCCCTGCAAACAAATGTGGATAGGGAAATGAATTAAAATAAAAATTAAATAAATAAAAATTAACCAAAATCAATTGGAGAGAGGTTCCATAGCAGAGAATCTGGCTTCCCGTCACCCACCACTGGAACAATTCTAGTAAGAAGCAGGGCGGCAATACCAGAGGGTTAGACGGATCGTTAGTGATAGGGATATGTGTCAAACAAGATTAGACGATATGACCAATAAATTTAGAGAGCGAGGCTACCCCCCTGATCTATTGAAAATACAGCGTAATAAAGCTGAGATTACACCACCAGATAGAACTAAGAAAGAAACAAGGATCCCCTTAGTGATTAAATACCATCCCTGGTCCCAGCGCCTTAGGACTATTGTTAATCAACATTGGCACATATTATCTAAGTCCTATCCACGGATAGGAGAGTTCCAGAGGCCACCCATGATATGCTATAAACGGGCAGAAAATATTAGGGATAAAATAGTCCGGGCGGATGTGGGAAGTAATAAAATAGAAAGAGGACAGAGTACTTTATCTACACCTAGACGGGGCACTTTTCCTTGTTTAAACTGTGTCAATTGTTCCAGCGTTATAAAGGGTTCATGTTTCTCCCACCCTCACTCAGGTGAAAATATTCCAATAAGGGGCACGTTCACTTGTGATAGTAGATTTGTGGTTTACATTCTTAAATGTCCATGTGGATTACTATATGTGGGGGAAACCTCAATGAGAATGAAGGACAGACTAAGTAAACACAAATCTACTATCCGTAAACAGAATTTATTACTCCCAATACCCCTTCATTTTTATGATAAAAAACACAACATCTCGCAGTTGAGGTATCAGATTATTGAAGGTGTATCATTACCCCGTCGAGGGGGTGACAGAAATAAATTGTTATTGAAAAGGGAGGCTTACTGGATCCATCGTCTTCAGACAATGGAGCCCAGGGGCCTCAATCGTGAGTACAATGTGTCCTGCTTCCTATAAGGCATTCGGCCTTATGCAATCTGATAAATATATTTCTTTTTTTCTTCAGCGTGATTAATCACTGCAAGAATGGACTATGTGACTGAAAATCTTCGCCAGTATAGAGTGGATATGTTTTTTGCGAATTTTCAATTGCGAATTTTCAGTTGCGAATTTTTAGTTGCGAATTTTCAATTGCGAATTTTCAATTTTCAATTGCGAATTTTCAGTTGCGAATTTTCAATTGCGAATTTTTCAATGCGAATTTTTCATTGCGATTATTTGATATGCGAATTTTATTTAATGAGGGAGGCGGAGCTTCTTTGATGATGTCAGTTCCTTTGTGTTTCATTTATGTATAAATAGCTGGAGTGTAAGATGTTTTATGCAGTCTGATGAAAGCACATCTGTGCTGAAACGCGTCACTATGCCATTTTGAATATGTGACTGAATAAATCTACATTGTGATCTACATCAGCGAAGTGCCGGTCCTTTCCTTTGAAACCACCACTGGAACAGTCCATTCTCAGATATTTAGGCCCCGGCACCCAGGCAGAGGAGAGAGGTCCCGTAACAGAGAATCTGTCTTCATGTCAGCAGAGAATTAGTCTGCATGTCATAGCAGAGAATGAGGCTTCACGTCAGCCACCACTGCAACAGTCCATTGGCATATATTTAGGCCCAGCACCCAGGCAGAGGAGGGAGGTCCCGTAACAGAGAATCTGTCTTCATGTCAGCAGAGAATTAGTCTGCATGTCATAGCAGAGAATGAGGCTTCACGTCAGCCACCACTGCAACAGTCCATTGGCATATATTTAGGCCCAGCACACACACAGGCAGAGGAGAGAGGTCCCGTAACAGAGAATCTGGCTTCATGTCAGCAGAGAATCAGTCTGCATGTCATAGCAGAGAATGAGGCTTCACGTCAGCCACCACTGCAACAGTCCATTGGCATATATTTAGGCCCAGCACACACACAGGCAGAGGAGAGAGGTCCCGTAACAGAGGATCTGGCTTCATGTCAGCAGAGAATCAGTCTGCATGTCATAGCAGAGAATCAGGCTTCACGTCAGCCACCACTGCAACAGTCCATTGTCATAAATTTAGGCCCAGCACCCAGGCAGAGGAGAGAGGTCCCGTAACAGACAATCTGGCTTCATGTCAGCAGAGAATTAGTCTGCATGTCATAGCAGAGAATGAGGCTTCACGTCAGCCACCACTGCAACAGTCCATTGGCATATATTTAGGCCTAGCACACAGGCAGAGGAGAGAGGTCCCGTAACAGACAATCTGGCTTCATGTCAGCAGAGAATCAGTCTGCATGTCATAGCAGAGAATGAGGCTTCACGTCAGCCACCACTGCAACAGTCCATTGGCATATATTTAGGCCCAGCACACACACAGGCAGAGGAGAGAGGTCCCGTAACAGAGAATCTGGCTTCATGTCAGCAGAGAATCAGTCTGCATGTCATAGCAGAGAATCAGGCTTCACGTCAGCCACCACTGCAACAGTCCATTGTCATAAATTTAGGCCCAGCACCCAGGCAGAGGAGAGAGGTCCCGTAACAGACAATCTGGCTTCATGTCAGCAGAGAATTAGTCTGCATGTCATAGCAGAGAATGAGGCTTCACGTCAGCCACCACTGCAACAGTCCATTGGCATATATTTAGGCCTAGCACACAGGCAGAGGAGAGAGGTCCCGTAACAGACAATCTGGCTTCATGTCAGCAGAGAATCAGTCTGCATGTCATAGCAGAGAATGAGGCTTCACGTCACCCACCACTGCAACAGTCCATTGGCATATATTTAGGCCTAGCACACAGGCAGAGCAGAGAGGTCCCGTAACAGACAATCTGGCTTCATGACAGCAGAGAATCAGTCTGCATGTCATAGCAGAGAATGAGGCTTCACGTCACCCACCACTGCAACAGTCCATTGGCATATATTTAGGCCTAGCACACAGGCAGAGGAGAGGTTCATTCAACTTTGGGTAGCCTCGCAATATAATGGTAAAATGAAAATAAAAATAGGATTGAATGAGGAAGTGCCCTGGAGTCCAATAATATATGGTTATGGGGAGGTAGTTAATGTCTAATCTGGACAAGGGACGGACAGGTCCTGTGGGATCCATGCCTGGTTCATTTTTATGAACGTCAGCTTGTCCACATTGGCTGTAGACAGGCGGCTGCGTTTGTCTGTAATGACGCCCCCTGCCGTGCTGAATACACGTTCAGACAAAACGCTGGCTGCCGGGCAGGCCAGCACCTCCAAGGCATAAAAGGCTAGCTCTGGCCACGTGGACAATTTAGAGACCCAGAAGTTGAATGGGGCCGAACCATCAGTCAGTACGTGGAGGGGTGTGCACACGTACTGTTCCACCATGTTAGTGAAATGTTGCCTCCTGCTAACACGTTGCGTATCAGGTGGTGGTGCAGTTAGCTGTGGCGTGTTGACAAAAGTTTTCCACATCTCTGCCATGCTAACCCTGCCCTCAGAGGAGCTGGCCGTGACACAGCTGCCTTGGCGACCTCTTGCTCCTCCTCTGCCTTGGCCTTGGGCTTCCACTTGTTCCCCTGTGACATTTGGGAATGCTCTCAGTAGCGCGTCTACCAACGTGCGCTTGTACTCGCGAATCTTCCTATCACGCTCCAGTGCAGGAAGTAAGGTGGGCACATTGTCTTTGTAGCGTGGATCCAGCAGGGTGGCAACCCAGTAGTCCGCACAGGTTAAAATGTGGGCAACTCTGCTGTCGTTGCGCAGGCACTGCAGCATGTAGTCGCTCATGTGTGCCAGGCTGCCCAGGGGTAAGGACAAGCTGTCCTCTGTGGGAGGCGTATCGTCATCGTCCTGCCTTTCCCCCCAGCCACGCACCAGTGATGGACCCGAGCTGCGTTGGGTGCCACCCCGCTGTGACCATGCTTCATCCTCATCCTCCTCCACCTCCTCCTCATCCTCGTCCTCCTCGTCCTCCAGTAGTGGGCCCTGGCTGGCCACATTTGTACCTGGCCTCTGCTGTTGCCAAAAACCTCCCTCTGAGTCACTTCGAAGAGACTGGCCTGAAAGTGCTAAAAATGACCCCTCTTCCTCCTCCTCCTCCTCCTCCTCCTGGGCCACCTCCTCTTCCATCATCGCCCTAAGTGTTTTCTCAAGGAGACATAGAAGTGGTATTGTAACGCTGATAACGGTGTCATCGCCACTGGCCATGTTGGTGGAGTACTCGAAACAGCGCAACAGGGCACACAGGTCTCGCATGGAGGCCCAGTCATTGGTGGTGAAGTGGTGCTGTTCTGTAGTGCGACTGACCCGTGCGTGCTGCAGCTGAAACTCCACTATGGCCTGCTGCTGCTCGCACAGTCTGTCCAGCATGTGCAAGGTGGAGTTCCACCTGGTGGGCACGTCGCATATGAGGCGGTGAGCGGGAAGGCCGAAGTTACGCTGTAGCGCAGACAGGCGAGCAGCAGCAGGATGTGAACGCCGGAAGCGCGAACAGACGGCCCGCACTTTATGCAGCAGCTCTGACATGTCGGGGTAGTTGTGAATGAACTTCTGCACCACCAAATTCAGCACATGCGCCAAGCAAGGGATGTGCGTCAAATTGGCTAGTCCCAGAGCTGCAACGAGATTTCGCCCATTATCACACACCACCAGGCCGGGCTTGAGGCTCACCGGCAGCAACCACTCGTCGGTCTGTTGTTCAATACCCCGCCACAACTCCTGTGCGGTGTGGGGCCTGTCCCCCAAACATATGAGTTTCAGAATGGCCTGCTGACGTTTACCCCGGGCTGTGCTGAAGTTGGTGGTGAAGGTGTGTGGCTGACTGGATGAGCAGGTGGAAGAAGAGGAGGAGGAAGCCGAGAAGGAGGAGGTGGCAACAGGAGGCAAAGAATGTTGCCCTGCGATCCTTGGCGGCGGAAGGACGTGCGCCAAACAGCTCTCCGCCTGGGGCCCAGCTGCCACTACATTTACCCAGTGTGCAGTCAGGGAGATATAGCGTCCCTGGCCGTGCTTACTGGTCCACGTATCTGTGGTTAGGTGGACCTTGCTACAGATGGCGTTGCGCAGTGCACACTTGATTTTATGGGATACTTGGTTGTGCAGGGAAGGCACGGCTCTCTTGGAGAAGTAGTGCCGGCTGGGAACAACATACTGTGGGACAGCAAGCGACATGAGCTGTTTGAAGCTGTCTGTGTCCACCAGCCTAAATGACAGCATTTCATAGGCCAGTAGTTTAGAAATGCTGGCATTCAGGGCCAGGGATCGAGGGTGGCTAGGTGGGAATTTACGCTTTCTATCAAATGTTTGTGAGATGGAGAGCTGAACGCTGGCGTGTGACATGGTTGAGACGCTTGGTGACGGAGGTGGTGGTGGTGGTGTTGGTGGTACATCCCCTGTTTGCTGGGCGGCAGGTGCCAACGTTCCTCCAGAGGCGGAGGAAGAGGCCGAGGCGGCAGCAGCAGAATAGGCCGAGGCGGCAGCAGCAGAAGAGGTAGCAGGGGGAGCCTGAGTGACTTCCTTGGTTTTAAGGTGTTTACTCCACTGCAGTTCATGCTTTGCATGCAGGTGCCTGGTCATGCAGGTTGTGCTCAGGTTCAGAACGTTAATGCCTCGCTTCAGGCTCTGATGGCACAGCGTGCAAACCACTCGGGTCTTGTCGTCAGCACATTGTTTGAAGAAGTGCCATGCCAGGGAACTCCTTGAAGCTGCCTTTGGGGTGCTCGGTCCCAGATGGCGGCGGTCAGTAGCAGGCGGAGTCTCTTGGCGGCGGGTGTTCTGCTTTTGCCCACTGCTCCCTCTTTTGCTACGCTGTTGGCTCGGTCTCACCACTGCCTCTTCCTCCGAACTGTGAAAGTCAGTGGCACGACCTTCATTCCATGTGGGGTCTAGGACCTCATCGTCCCCTGCATCGTCTTCCACCCAGTCTTGATCCCTGACCTCCTGTTCAGTCTGCACACTGCAGAAAGACGCAGCAGTTGGCACCTGTGTTTCGTCATCATCAGAGACATGCTGAGGTGGTATTCCCATGTCCTCATCATCAGGAAACATAAGTGGTTGTGCGTCAGTGCATTCTATGTCTTTCACCGCTGGGGAAGGGCTAGGTGGATGCCCTTGGGAAACCCTGCCAGCGGAGTCTTCAAACAGCATAAGAGACTGCTGCATAACTTGAGGCTGAGACAGTTTCCCTGGTATGCATGGGGGTGATGTGACAGACTGATGGGGTTGGTTTTCAGGCGCCATCTGTGCGCTTTCTGCAGAAGACTGGGTGGGAGATAATGTGAACGTGCTGGATCCACTGTCGGCCACCCAATTGACTAATGCCTGTACCTGCTCAGGCCTTACCATCCTTAGAACGGCATTGGGCCCCACCATATATCGCTGTAAATTCTGGCGGCTACTGGGACCTGAGGTAGTTGGTACACTAGGACGTGTGGATGTGGCAGAACGGCCACGTCCTCTCCCAGCACCAGAGGGTCCACTAACACCACCACGACCATGTCCACGTCCGCGTCCCTTACTAGATGTTTTTCTCATTGTTATGGTTCACCACAACAACAAATATATTATTTGGCCCAATGTATTGTATTCAAATTCAGCGGGATATAAATTTGAGGCCTAGTATTTAGGCGCTGGGTGACCGGTATGGATTTAGTGACAGAATTAGACTTGGAAATGCACAGAAGCGTGTGTGTGAAGTTATTCTGAATGACCCTATGTGCACCTTGCAATATTATATACCCTTTTAGGGATAGATTTCAAATAGCTCTGATATAGCAGAAACCACTAAATTATGAAATTGCTAAATTGGGAATTGTATTTCAACCCAGAACAAGAAATGTGCTTGAACGGACACTAAATAACTCGCCCAGCTACAGCACTAGGGACGAGATTTAGCAGGATATAAATTTGAGGCCTAGTATTTAGGCGCTGGGTGACAGGTATGGGTTTAGTGACAGAATTAGACTTGGAAATACACAGTAGCGGGTGTGTGTGAAGTTATTCTGAATGACCCAATGTGCACCTTGAATATTATATACCCTTTTAGGGATAGATTTCAAATAGCTCTGATATAGCAGAAACCACTAAATTATGAAATTGCTAAATTGGGAATTGTATTTCAACCCAGAACAAGAAATGTGCTTGAACGGACACTAAATAACTCGCCCAGCTACAGCACTAACGAGAGATTTAGCAGGATATAAATTTGAGGCCTAGTATTTAGGCGCTGGGTGACAGGTATGGGTTTAGTGACAGAATTAGACTTGGAAATACACAGTAGCGGGTGTGTGTGAAGTTATTCTGAATGACCCAATGTGCACCTTGAATATTATATACCCTTTTAGGGATAGATTTCAAATAGCTCTGATATAGCAGAAACCACTAAATTATGAAATTGCTAAATTGGGAATTGTATTTCAACCCAGAACAAGAAATGTGCTTGAACGGACACTAAATAACTCGCCCAGCTACAGCACTAACGAGAGATTTAGCAGGATATAAATTTGAGGCCTAGTATTTAGGCGCTGGGTGACAGGTATGGGTTTAGTGACAGAATTAGACTTGGAAATGCACAGAAGCGTGTGTGTGTGAAGTTATTCTGAATGACCCAATGTGCACCTTGAATATTATATACCCTTTTAGGGATAGATTTCAAATAGCTCTGATATAGCAGAAACCACTAAATTATGAAATTGCTAAATTGGGAATTGTATTTCAACCCAGAACAAGAAATGTGCTTGAACGGACACTAAATAACTCGCCCAGCTACAGCACTAACGAGAGATTTAGCAGGATATAAATTTGAGGCCTAGTATTTAGGCGCTGGGTGACAGGTATGGGTTTAGTGACAGAATTAGACTTGGAAATACACAGTAGCGGGTGTGTGTGAAGTTATTCTGAATGACCCAATGTGCACCTTGAATATTATATACCCTTTTAGGGATAGATTTCAAATAGCTCTGATATAGCAGAAACCACTAAATTATGAAATTGCTAAATTGGGAATTGTATTTCAACCCAGAACAAGAAATGTGCTTGAACGGACACTAAATAACTCGCCCAGCTACAGCACTAACGAGAGATTTAGCAGGATATAAATTTGAGGCCTAGTATTTAGGCGCTGGGTGACAGGTATGGGTTTAGTGACAGAATTAGACTTAGAAATACACAGTAGCGGGTGTGTGTGAAGTTATTCTGAATGACCCAATGTGCACCTTGAATATTATATACCCTTTTAGGGATAGATTTCAAATAGCTCTGATATAGCAGAAACCACTAAATTATGAAATTGCTAAATTGGGAATTGTATTTCAACCCAGAACAAAAAATGTGCTTTGACGGACACTAAATAACTTTCCCAGCCACAACAGGACAGCGTTAACGAGAGATTTAGCAGGATATAAATTTGAGGCCTAGTATTTAGGCGCTGGGTGACAGGTATGGGTTTAGTGACAGAATTAGACTTAGAAATACACAGTAGCGGGTGTGTGTGAAGTTATTCTGAATGACCCAATGTGCACCTTGAATATTATATACCCTTTTAGGGATAGATTTCAAATAGCTCTGATATAGCAGAAACCACTAAATTATGAAATTGCTAAATTGGGAATTGTATTTCAACCCAGAACAAGAAATGTGCTTGAACGGACACTAAATAACTCGCCCAGCTACAGCACTAACGAGAGATTTAGCAGGATATAAATTTGAGGCCTAGTATTTAGGCGCTGGGTGACAGGTATGGGTTTAGTGACAGAATTAGACTTAGAAATACACAGTAGCGGGTGTGTGTGAAGTTATTCTGAATGACCCAATGTGCACCTTGAATATTATATACCCTTTTAGGGATAGATTTCAAATAGCTCTGATATAGCAGAAACCACTAAATTATGAAATTGCTAAATTGGGAATTGTATTTCAACCCAGAACAAGAAATGTGCTTGACGGACACTAAATAACTTCCCAGCCACAACAGGACAGCGTTAACGAGAGATTTAGCAGGATATAAATTTGAGGCCTAGTATTTAGGCGCTGGGTGACAGGTATGGGTTTAGTGACAGAATTAGACTTGGAAATACACAGTAGCGGGTGTGTGTGAAGTTATTCTGAATGACCCAATGTGCACCTTGAATATTATATACCCTTTTAGGGATAGATTTCAAATAGCTCTGATATAGCAGAAACCACTAAATTATGAAATTGCTAAATTGGGAATTGTATTTCAACCCAGAACAAGAAATGTGCTTGAACGGACACTAAATAACTCGCCCAGCTACAGCACTAACGAGAGATTTAGCAGGATATAAATTTGAGGCCTAGTATTTAGGCGCTGGGTGACAGGTATGGGTTTAGTGACAGAATTAGACTTGGAAATACACAGTAGCGGGTGTGTGTGAAGTTATTCTGAATGACCCAATGTGCACCTTGAATATTATATACCCTTTTAGGGATAGATTTCAAATAGCTCTGATATAGCAGAAACCACTAAATTATGAAATTGCTAAATTGGGAATTGTATTTCAACCCAGAACAAGAAATGTGCTTGAACGGACACTAAATAACTCGCCCAGCTACAGCACTAACGAGAGATTTAGCATGGATATAAATTTGAGGCCTAGTATTTAGGCGCTGGGTGACAGGTATGGGTTTAGTGACAGAATTAGACTTGGAAATACACAGTAGCGGGTGTGTGTGAAGTTATTCTGAATGTACCCTATGTGCACCTTCAATATGATCTACCCTTTTAGGGATAGATTTCAAATAGCTCTGATATAGCAGAAACCACTAAATTATGAAATTGCTAAATTGGGAATTGTATTTCAACCCAGAACAAGAAATGTGCTTGAACGGACACTAAATAACTCGCCCAGCTACAGCACTAACGAGAGATTTAGCAGGATATAAATTTGAGGCCTAGTATTTAGGCGCTGGGTGACAGGTATGGGTTTAGTGACAGAATTAGACTTGGAAATACACAGTAGCGGGTGTGTGTGAAGTTATTCTGAATGACCCTATGTGCACCTTGAATATTATATACCCTTTTAGGGATAGATTTCAAATAGCTCTGATATAGCAGAAACCACTAAATTATGAAATTGCTAAATTGGGAATTGTATTTCAACCCAGAACAAGAAATGTGCTTGAACGGACACTAAATAACTCGCCCAGCTACAGCACTAAGGACAGATTTAGCTGGATATAAATTTGAGGCCTAGTATTTAGGCGCTGGGTGACAGGTATGGGTTTAGTGACAGAATTAGACTTGGAAATGCACAGTAGCGGGTGTGTGAAGTTATTCTGAATGACCCTATGTGCACCTTGAATATTATATACCCTTTTAGGGATAGATTTCAAATAGATCTGATACAGCAGAAACCACTAAATTTTTAAATTGCTAAATTGGGAATTGTATTTCAACCCAGAACAAAAAATGTGCTTTGACGGACACTAAATAACTTTCCCAGCCACAACAGGACAGCGGTAACGAGAGATTTAGCGGGATATAAATTTGAGGCCTAGTATTTAGGCGCTGGGTGACCGGTATGGATTTAGTGACAGAATTAGACTGGGATATGGCCAAAAAATAACCACACTATTGCTGGTTAAATGCACTTGGTGATGGGCGCAGCTTGCCCCTGATGTAGTATATGGCCAAAAAATGAACAGACTATTGCTGGTTAAATGCACTTGGTGTCACAGCTTGACCAACCACACTACTGAGGGTTAAATGCACTTGGTGACGGGCGCAGCTTGCCCCTGATTTAGTATATGGCCAAAAAATGAACAGACTATTGCTGGTTAAATGCACTTGGTGTGATAGCTTGACCAACCACACTACTGAGGGTTAAATGCACTTGGTGTGACAGCTTCACCCTGATGTAGGCTTTAGCCAAAAAACAACCACACCATTGAGGGTTAAATGCACTTGGTCGCAGCTTGTGCTGGCGCACCACAAGACACAAAATGGCCGCCGATCACCCCAGAAAAATGTGACTGACAAACGGTCTGGGCAGCCTAAAAACAGTGAGCAATTGAGGATCAGCAGCTCAATGATCCACAGCTGCAGATCGATCAGTTAATCAAGTCCTTTGGAGGAGTTAATCTGCCTAATCTCGCCCTACTGTCGCAGCCGCAACCTCTCCCTACGCTAATCAGAGCAGAGTGACGGGCGGCGCTATGTGACTCCAGCTTAAATAGAGGCTGGGTCACATGGTGCTCTGGCCAATCACAGCCATGCCAATAGTAGGCATGGCTGTGATGGCCTCTTGGGGCAAGTAGTATGACGCTTGTTGATTGGCTGCTTAGCAGCCTTTCAAAAAGCGCCAAGAAAGCGTCACAAAAGCGCGAAGAAAGCGACGAACACCGAACCCGAACCCGGACTTTTACGAAAATGTCCGGGTTCGGGTCCGTGTCACGGACACCCCAAAATTCGGTACGAACCCGAACTATACAGTTCGAGTTCGCTCATCCCTACTAATGACCCCAACAGCGTGTAAATTAATGTGGTAGTAGATTCCACAATAGTTGGTAGAGATGATTGTCATTACTGTCATACAGTTATGGTGAAACAGATGGAAAAGGCTTATTTAAAATTGAATGCAGAAGATAAAAGATGTATTAATATAAAATAAAAAATTTGAGATGGAGTCTCAATTAGAAACTAACTTCACTAGGGAGGGAGGTATAGGATAAGCACATGACACCTATACCTTCTCCTCCCCCGCTGAAAAAAAAAAGCTAAAGTTGAAAAGAGGATAGCTTCTACAAATGGATAATAATTTAATAATAATAATTTTTTAAATTTGAGAGCAAATTTCTAAAAAATTCAATTCTGCTGATTCGATCCAGATTTATTTGTGGCGAATCACGTATAAAAATGGCTATTTCTGGCTGCAGAGAGCCTTTATAGTGGCGTAGAACACTGTGCCTTGCTGTAACACGCATATGGAGTCTGCTGTGGTAGTGAAACAGTACTGTGAGTCAGTTTGACATGTAGATGACAGGCGTCACTCTTAGAATCACTGCACACTGCACTTACTTGGGCAGTTACGGGGCCAAAACTGACCAAATAACTGAAGTGTGAACTCAGCCTTACTTGGCAATATTAGCGTCAAGAAGAAGCGCACTCCTTTTACACTGTCGGCAGCTGATTCCACATATATGTCTACAGAACCTGCACTTTTAAATACTTATACAAGTAGAGCTCCCCCCGACAGAGTGGAGAGGGTGTCAGCAGTAAGTTTATGTTGATTTTTTTTCCACTAGGCTTCTAGATTCAAGTTTCTGTTGATAAGATGGAACTCCTCCTACCCCTTTCTGCCAAAGCAGCCATGGCAGAGGAATGTGAGAGCAGAGGGCCCCCCCCCCCCCCGGTAAGTGGATGGACGATGGCGCAGATAGGCAGTGGCCAACTGACTACATATAATGTCTCTATAGTAGTTCAGTTTGTCCTCCCTCTAAGCGGGTGCAAAAAAGGCCCCCATTTTGGACTGGTAGCGAGGGTCCAACAAGGTGGAGAGCCAGAAGTCATCCCTCTGCCAAATGGTGACAATTAATCTGTCACTACGCAAGCAAATGAGCATGCATCAAGCCATTTGTGCAAGTGACTCGGAGGGACTCCCTGCCTCCATCTTCACTGCATACTGCCACGGTGTGTCTGGGTCCTCTGCCTCATCGCCCTGCAGCTCCTCTGGCTGTCCCTGCTCCTCATCTCCTGTTATCTGTGTAGAAAAAAACACCCATTTCTGTACACATTGCTTGTGCTCTAATGTCCTCCTCCTCCTCCTCCAGTTCAGCCGCCACAGGGCTCATATGGCCGTGAGATCTAGGCGCCACATCTCCAGTCCACTGACCAGCCAGATTTACCAGCATCCGTTCCAGGAAATGAAGCAGTTGAATGACGTTGTTCTTCCCGTAGTCCTGGCGACTGACAAATAACGTGGCCTCCTCAAAGGGCCTGAGCAAACGGCAGGTGTCACGCATGAACTGCCACTGGCTGACATCGAAGTTACACAGGGGAGTACTCCTGTCTGCTTGAATCATCAAGAAATTGTTTATGGCCTTTCTCTGTTCGTCCAACATATGCAGGGTGGAATTCCAACAGGTGGGAAAGTCGCATATCAGTCTATGTTGGGGGATGCCGTTCTGCCTCTGCAGCTCAAGGAGGGTATGCTTTGCAGTGCACGAGTAGCTGAAGTGCATGCAAAGTTTCCTGGCCATTTTTATGATGTCTTGCAGATGTGTGGAAGACTTCAGGAACCGCTATACAACCAGATTGAACACGTGTGTCATGCAAGACGCATGGCTCAGCCGTACTTGACGCAGTGCCGACACATGTTCTTCCAGTTGTTGGTCACAATGGTTCCAATTTTGAGTTGTTGCAGAGGAAGCCAGGATTCGATTTCTTGATGAAGGACATGGAGCAGTTCCTCCCCTGTGTGACCCTGTTCCCCAGGCAAACTAGGTTCAGAACAGCGTGACACAGCCGTGCCCTGCACATGTGGTGTGCTGGAGGGGCACTGTGAATTGTCCCTGCAGTGGAGGCTGAGGACATGGTGGAGGATGAGAAGCCAGAGGCGGACATTTTTGCAGGACCAGCGGCGTGAAAACGTGAAGGCGAAAGCGGCGTCACCTGGCCAAGTTGCTGGTGTGGCTGTGCAGGAACCATATTCACCCATTGGCAATAAAGGACGTGAATTTTCCCTGACCATAGTTATAGCTCCACACATCGATGCTGCCGTGCACTTTGGCAGACACCGACAGGCTCAAGGACTGGCCCACCTTCTGTTCTACATACGTGTGCAGGGCAGGTACTGCCTTTTTGGCAAAAAAATGACGGCTTGGGTCTCTGTTCCTCGACTCGGCACAAGCCATCAGTTCTCTGAAAGGTGCAGAGTCCACCACTTGGAAAGGGAGAGACTGCAGCACCAGCATCTTGGCCAGGAGCACATTTAGCTTCTGCGCTGTTGGATGAGTGCAAGCATACTGTTGTCTGTTGGCAATCGCTTCAGTGATCAATTGCTGACAGAATGACTGATGAGGAGTAGGAGCAGGAGCATCAGGCCGAGCAGATGATGGGAATGACAGACAGCCCCCTTTAGCTTAGGTGGTGGAGCCTTGACTTCCTGAAATCAGGTGCGGGCCACTGGGTGATGCAGAGGTTTCTGCGGCCGGCTGGACCACCACATCGGAGGAACAGTTCTCCCAAGCCACTTTATAGTGACGCTGCATATGTTGATGCAGGGCCGTGGTGCTTCACCTTCTGCCCACAGATTTTACAAATGGCCATGTTGACATCCTCCGGCGGCTTAACAAAAAACTGTCACACCGCCGAGTAGGTGATTTTACCCCAACACTCTGCACTGACTGACTGCTACAGCCGCTGCTTCCGTGAACCCTGCACCACTACTTTCCGGACAGGTAGGCTCCTGCAAAGCGGGTGGTCTACCCCGGGAACGTTTGGCTCCAGTCCTCCCACTGCTGCCATCCTGCTGACTCCTGGCCACACTAGCGACTTGCTGGCTCCACCACTGCCTCACGAGCAAGCTGCCACCCTCTTCTCCCGATGATGATGAAGCCCCTAATTCACCCGGCTCTCAAGTGCGATCTGCTACATCATCATCATCATCAAGTACTGTCTGCACATCACTGATGGATGACTGAGTCAACCATTCAAGAAACGCTGGGTTGCTGGTCAAGACATAACTGCTAGATGACACCGGGAGCTCAGGCCGCTCACTGCGACTCCTGCTGCCACGCCCCCTTACTCTGCTGCAACCTGTGCCTGCCCAGAAAAATGTAGGCCTCTGCCACTCCCCTGTGCAAGAAATGGCACTTCTCTGATATACTGTTAGGTCAAATAAATAAATAAAAAGGAAATTAAAACACCCCAAAAAAGTCTGTAATTTTCTCACTTCACCACACAATGGCTAATAATCCCTTTTTTCTCTTCACTAATACACGCCAAAAAGGGCTTTAGAACATATAACTGCACCTCTGAACGGCAAATAGGCCCTTATTTTTTTCCACTTATACAGTCGTGGCCAAAAGTTTTGAGAATGACACAAATATTAGTTTTCTCAAAGTTTGCTGCTAAACTGCTTTTAGATCTTTGTTTCAGTTGTTTCTGTGATGTAGTGAAATATAATTACACGCACTTCATACGTTTCAAAGGCTTTTATCGACATTTATGCAAAGAGTCAGTATTTGCAGTGTTGGCCCTTCTTTTTCAGGACCTCTGCAATTCGACTGGGCATGCTCTCAATCAACTTCTGGGCCAATTCCTGACTGATAGCAACCCATTCTTTCATAATCACTTCTTGGAGTTTGTCAGAATTAGTGGGTTTTTGTTTGTCCACCTGCCTCTTGAGGATTGACCACAAGTTCTCAATGGGATTAAGATCTGGGGAATTTCCAATCCATGGACCCAAAATGTCAACGTTTTGGTCCCCGAGCCACTTAGTTATCACTTTTGCCTTATGGCACGGTGCTCCATCGTGCTGGTAAATGCATTGTTCTTCACCAAACTGTTGTTGGAATGTTGGAAGAAGTTGCTGTTGGAGGGTGTTTTGGTACCATTCCTTATTCATGGCTGTGTTTTTGGGCAAAATTGTGAGTGAGCCCACTCCCTTGGATGAGAAGCAACCCCACACATGAATGTCCTCAGGATGCTTTACTGTTGGCATGACACAGGACTGATGGTAGCGCTCACCTTTTCTTCTCCGGACAAGCTTTTTTCCTGATGCCCCAAACAATCGGAAAGAGGCTTCATCAGAGAATATGACTTTGCCCCAGTTCTCAGCAGTCCATTCACCATATTTTCTGCAGAAGATCAATCTGTCCCTGATTATTTTTTTTTGGGAGAGAAGTGGCTTCTTTGCTGCCCTTCTTGACACCAGGCCATCTTCCAAAAGTCTTCGCCTCACTGTGCGTGCAGATGCGCTCAAACCTGCCTGCTGCCATTCCTGAGCAAGCTCTGCACTGGCGGCACTCCGATCCCGCAGCTGAATCCTCTTTAGGAGACGATCCTAGCGCTTGCTGGACTTTCTTGGACTCCCTGAAGCCTTCTTAACAAGAATTGAACCTCTTTGCTTGAAGTTCTTGATGATCCTATAAATTGTTGATTGAGGTGCAATCTTAGTAGCCACAATATCCTTGCCTGTGAAGCCATTTTATGCAACGCAATGATGGCTGCACGCGTTTCTTTGCAGGTCACCATGGTTAACAATGGAAGAACAATGATTTCAAGCATCACCCTCCTTTTAACATGTCAAGTGTGCCATTTTAAGCTAATCAGCCTGACATAATGATCTCCAGCCTTGTGCTTGTCAACATTCTCACCTGAGTTAACAAGACGATTACTGAAATGATCTCAGCAGGTCCTTGTCACGACCATGGTCATATTTTATGCACCTATGGATCTGGGTTCCTGTGTGTTTGTGTGTGTGCTGTGTCCGTTTATGTTTGGGTGTGGACACTTGCTTGTATTGCACGGGATCCAGTCAGTGTGTCTGTGGCAGGTAGGTGTGGAAGTTCTTTTCATCCTCCTGCCATATCCATGGGCTGTTCATGTTCCTATCCCCTTGCAGCTTGGCCACTTTAGACTCCTGTTTCTCCGCGTCATGGAGGAACGGGCTGTCTACCCAGCTCCTAGCTCAGGGATCTGCGGAGGGTGAATAGGGATCCGAGGTTCCTGAGCATGAGCCCTCCTACCTTCTAGGTCGGCTCATGTAGCTAGGAGTCAGGGTCAGATTAGGGAAGCTCTAGGAGGTGACCTGCTCCCTAATTCTGTGGTCCTGGCCAAGTAGCGACCGACCCTCTTCTGGCATCGCACGGCTGAGGGTTTTCCCCATCCTCAGCCGTGACAGTCCTTTAATGACAGCAATGAAATGCAGTGGAAAGTTTTTGGGGGGATTAAGTTAATTTTCATGGCAAAGAAGGACTATGCAATTCATCTGATCACTCTTCATAACATTCTGGAGTATATGCAAATTGCTATTATAAAAACTTAAGCAGCAACTTTTCCAATTTCCAATATTTATGTAATTCTCAAAACTTTTGGCCACGACTGTACAGTAGAACTAAGTGAAAGTAAGAGCATTTCCACACGCACAATGCAAAGGGAACTCAAGGGATTTGGACTGAACAGCTGTTTAGCCGTAAGAAAACCACTGATCAGTGAGGCAAACCAGAAAAAACTGCTTCAATTTGCTAGGGAGCATAAAGATTGGACTCTGGAGAAATGGAAGGTCATGTGGTCTGACGAGTCCAGATTTACCCTGTTCCAGAGTGATGGGCGCATCAGGGTAAGAAGAGAGGCAGATGAAGTGATGCACCCATCATGCCTAGTGCCTACTGTACAAGCCGGGGGGGGGGGGGGGGGCAGTGCTATGATCTGAGGTTTCTGCAGTTGGTCAGGTCTAGGTTCAGCAACAGTATGTGCTCCAAGAATGAGGTCAGCTGACTACCTGAACATACTGAATGACCAGGATATTCCATCAATGGATTTGTTCTTCCCTGATGGCACGGGCATATTCCAAGATGACAATGCCAGGATTCATCAAGCTCAAATTGTGAAATAGTGGTTCAGGGAGCATGAGACATCATTTTCACACATGGATTGTCCACCTTAATCCTATTGAGAATGTGTATTTATTTTTTGGGTGGAGACTTTTTTTGGGACAGGCAGTGTATAACTGCATCGCTGAATGGCAAATATATTTTTTTTGTTTTCTACTAATACACGCCAAAAAGGGTTGTAATTTTCTCAGTTCACCACACAACTGCAAAAACTGATTGTTCCTATTACCCAGGCTATAAACTCCTCTACTGAACACTGTTCTGCTTCAATACTGTGGAATGATTCCTCCCTATCCTTTCCCTGAACTTCTATACAGCAAAAAAGAAGTTATAAAGTATTTTCTAGCCCCTGCTGATGTCTCTACCTGCACTAAGTACACTGGAAAATGGCTGAATCCAAGATGGCTGAGGTTATTTATAGGGCTGTGACATCACAGGGCTGGCTGGCTGCTGATTGGCTGCATGCATGGCATTGTGGGTGATTCCTTGTTCCCAGAGGTTCTTGCTCCATGTCCTAACACGTGCAGCAGCCATTTTAGGAAAAGATGTCGGTGCAAATCGAATTTTTCTTCATCAACTTCGATTAGCTCATCTCTACTAAACCCGGCTCAAAATCAACAATAGACTACCTCAAAAGGCACAAGCTGAAAGTTTTACCATGGCCTTCACAATTACTGAAAATCTGTTGCTAAACCTCAAATGTGCAGTGCATGCAAGACTGCCCAGGAATCTCACAGAACTGGAAAGCTTTTGCAAGGAAGAATGGAATAAAAACTCACAAACAAGAATTGAAAGACTTTGGGCTGGCTACAAAAAGTGTTTACAAGCTGTGATATTTGCCAAGGAGGGTGCTACTAGGTACTAACCATGTAGGGTGCCCAAAGTTTTGTTTAGGGTCCTTTTCCTTTTTCGTTATTTTGAAAATGTAAAAGATTAAAATAAAAAATAGTTTTTGCTTGAAATACAAAAAGGGAATATGTCATCTTTAACTTTATGTTTTTTGGAGATCACTTCTGTCATGATCAGTGTGGGGTGGAAACTCCACACTGAACACAGGAGGGAAGGGGAGCAGTAACTGGGACTGGAAACCAGGGAAAAAACAACCTCCTAGACAACCCAAATCTGGGCCCTAACTATCAATATGAATAGACTCTGAAGTTAGGAATATTCATATGCAGGATAACTAGGCCTTTATATTCCTATTAGGCCCTGTAAAAGGTTAGGACCAGAGACCCTGCTCAGTCAATCTCCTTGATTTCCTGACATCAGTCACCTGAGGGACTGTGACAACTTCATCTTCAACTTGCTCAACTGTTCACAGTAACAGTAATTTTTAATGGGGGTGCCAAACTTTAGCATGCCACTGTATATACAGTCAGGTCCATAAATATTGGGACATCAACACAATTCTAAAATTTTTGGCTTTATACACCACCACAATGGATTTGAAATGAAACGAACAAGATGTTTTTTAACTGCAGACTGTCAGCTTTAATTTGAGGGCATTTACATCCAAATCAGGTGAACAGTGTAAGAATTACAACAGTTTACATATGTGCCTCCCACTTGTTAAGGGGCCAAAAGTAATGGGACAGAATAAAATAATTATAAATCAAACTTTCACTTTTTAATACTTGGTTGCAAATCCTTTGCAGTCAATTACAGCCTGAAGTCTGTAACGCATAGACATCACCAGACACTGGGTTTCATCCCTGGTGATGCTCTGCCAGGCCTCTACTGCAAATGTATTCAGTTCCAGCTTGTTCTTGGGGCATTTTCCCTTCAGTTTTGTCTTCAGCAAGTGAAATGCATGCTCATTCAGGTCAGGTGATTCACTTGGCCATTGCATAACATTCCACTTCTTTCCCTTTAAAAACTCTTTGGTTGCTTTTGCACTATGCTTTGGGTCATTGTCCATCTGCACGTGAAGCGCCATCCAATGAGTTCTGTAGCATTTGGCTGAATATGAGCAGATAATATTGCCCGAAACACTTCAGAATTCATCCTGCTGCTTTTGTCAGCAGTCACATCATCAATAAGTACAAGAGAACCAGTTCCATTGGCAGCCATACATGCCCACGCCATGACACTACCACCACCATGCTTCACTGATGAGGTGGTATGCTTAGGATCATGAGCAGTTCCTTTCCTTCTCCATACTCTTCTCTTCCTATCACTCTGGTACAACTTGATCTTGGTCTCATCTGTCCATAGGATGTTGTTCCAGAACTGTGAAGGCTTTTTTAGATGTCCCCTTCTTTCTATGATTACATGCCCCTGACTGGGTGAGTTGACAGAAACAGATTCCAAATGCAAATAGCACACTTGAAATTAACTCTGGACCTTTTATCTGCTCATTGTAAGTGGGATAATAAGGGAATAACAGACACCTGGCCATGGAACAGCTGAGAAGCCACTTGTCCCATTACTTTTTGTCCCTTAACAAGTGGGAGGCACATATGCAAACTGCTGTTATTCCTACACCGTTCACCTGATTTGGATGTAAATACCCTCAAATTAAAGCTGACAGTCTTCAGTTAATGCACATCTTGTTCGTTTCATTTCAAATCCATTGCCATGGTGAATAGAGCCAAAAATGTTAGAATTCTGTCGATGTTCCAATATTTATGGACCTGACTGTATAAATCCCATTACTTAATGTAACTTCTTTGATGGATAAATGTCCTCAACTTTAGTATTGTTTTACAGGAACTTCTTTCTATATAATTGCTGGTTCTATAGGAGGGGTTATTGCAGTTCTTGCCATTTTATTGCTGTCAATTTTTTGCATCAAACATCGAGGTAAGATTATGAATTAAGCATATAACTGCTGGATTGATAGGTTTGCAGGTTGGAAGGTAGATGGATGGTTGATAAATGGATGTACAGTTGAATGGATAGATCTGTTCTTTTTCACTGTTGTTAGCAGGAGTGCTTCCCAGTCAACACAGATACATAAGACACAAAAACTGTTTAGGAACTTACTAGACAGCAGGATTTCTCACCTATACAAAATATACACATTGGAATTTTCAATGGCAGTCATCTTAAAGCCAAAACTTGTCAAATCTGTACCTGGTACCTTACTGCCTATTTAAAGAAGAACCTATTCTCTGACCTGCTAGAAGGTACATGGTATAATCTGTAGTGAATGTAATCTTCTCATCATTGTGTGTATTTACGAGTTATACCCAGTGGCGTAGCGTGTGTGTGTGCGTGAGGGGCGTTGCCTTAGGCACAAAATTGAAGGAGGCGCCAGCAGGGCTGCATCACCAATTAGGGGAGGTGAGGCGATCGCCTCAGGCGGCGCACGCCATTATGGAAGAGCTCATCTCTATAGTCATCTGTATCTATACAGATCGATGCTGCGGGGCAGGGGAGAGGTGTCTCCCTTCACTGTTACTCTGACCCTAAGTTCACACCTGAGCGTTTTACAGCGCGTTCAAACGCGCTGTAAAACGCTCAGCATGTGAAAACCAATGCTTCCCTATGGCCCTGGTTCACACTTGAGCGTTTTACAGCGTGTTTGAACGCGCTGTAAAATGCCCGACGCATAAACAAGTTCTTGAGCTTTTTTTGGGGGCGTTTGTCGCGCGTTTTGGCCCATAGACTCATTGGACAAACGCGCGTTTACTATTGCAAAAAAAGTGCATAAAAACGCGCGACAAATACGCGCGTAAAACGCGCGTCTCAGAAACGCTCAGGTGTGAACCCAGGGTGATAGACTGCCATCTGAGGCCGGTGCATCGCGGGACACAGGCCAGAAGACCTGCATCACCTCGCTGCCAGCCTGATGGAGGTAAGTATGTAAGTTTATTTTTTTTATATGGTACAATACAGGAGAACAGCGCTGTGGGGGCACTTGTTACTGGCACATGATTGGGGGGGGCACTTGTTACTGGCATATGAGTGGGGGGGCATCTATGGGGGGCACTTCTTACTGGCACATGATTGGAGGCATCTATGGAGGCACTTCTTACTGGCACATGATTGAGGGGGCATCTAAGGGGCACTTCTTACTGGCACATTATTAGAGGGCATCTATGGGGGCACTTACTGGCACATTATTAGGGGGCATCTATAGGGGTAATTCTTACTGGCACATTATTAGGGGCACTGTGGGGGCATCTTTGGGGGCAATTCTTACTGGCACATTATTGGGTGACACTATGGGGGCACTTTTTACTGGCATATTATTGGGTGGCACTATGGGGGCATCTATGGGGCACTTCTTACTCACACATTATTGGGGAGCACTATGTGGGCATTTACTGAGGCCACAAAGAAGGGGTATTTTATATGGGGACTCTGTATAGGGGCATTTTATGCTGGGACACATTATGGTGGGTACTATGGGGAGAGGAGTACTATGGGGTCATCTATGGGGGCACTAAGAAGGGGTATTTTATAATTGCAAATTATGGGGGACACTATATAAGCGTATTTTATGCACTGGCACACATTATAAGGGGGCATTTTTTGTACTGTCGCATTATAAGGAGAATTATTACTACTGGGGGGCATTATGGTGGGCTTTATTACTACTGGGGGTCTATGGGGAAGATAATTACTAGTATGGGCACTATGGGAGCATTATTACACTATGGGAGCATTATTACTTCTGGGGCTCAGTGGGGACATGTTGCGAGCACTATTACTACCATGTGTGCTCTAGCAGAGAATTATTACTATTGGTGGGACTTTTGGGAGCACTATTACTGTGAGGGCACCTTGGCACAGTATCAGCTTACCACAATAATTTTTGGGAGATGTTATATTTACACTATTAGTGTCAGGGGCACTATTTGCTGGGCACAGTTATTTTAGGGCACTGTGTGCCAATAATTATTGAAGGGCACTATCTGTGTGGTACTACTATTATCAGAGGGTTTATCTGTTTCTGTAGTATAATATTGGGGAGCACAGCGGCACAGTATTGGGGGTGGTAGGATCATTTGTCCAGAAGATGGGAGGATGATGGAAAAGTAGTAAACTAAGATTTCTTTTTTGTCAAACTGCAGAGACGAGAAATGGCTGAAAAATGGTGGTCTAGTCTGAAGGTCTGAGAGGAAAAGATGAGGAAAGAGAACATCTACATCAAAGGAGGTGTCACTGGATGTAAGAGGTATGTGGCGCTGTATTACCCTGTATGTTCTGTAGTGATGGGAGGGTGGATATAGAATTTGGCCCACACTGTAGCAGCCTGGCCCCAGACTTCAGGTCACACTGTATGTCAAGCATGTCAAACTCAAAGGCTAACATGGGCCAAAAAAACAAAATTTAAGTTTATGTGGGCCGCAAAAAAAAAAAAACGCCTGGCCGTGCGGAGGCGTGCGGATCCGTCCAGACTTACAATGGAAGTCAATGGGGACGGATCCGTTTGAAGATAACACAGTATGGCTCAATCTTCAAACGGATCCGTCCCCCATTGACTTTCAATGTAAAAGTCTGG
Organism: Bufo gargarizans; assembly: GCF_014858855.1. NCBI lineage: Eukaryota > Metazoa > Chordata > Amphibia > Anura > Bufonidae > Bufo > Bufo gargarizans. The sequence continues at coordinate 173,423,062 of NC_058081.1, forward strand.
ACGGATCCGTTCAGGCTACTTTCACAGTTAGAATTTTTTTTACAATATAATGCAGACGGATCCGTTCTGAACGGATCCACCGTCTGCATTATATGAGCGGATCCGTCTCAGACGGATCCGCTCTGAACGCAAGTGTGAAAGTAGCCTTAGGGGCGAGAACCTGGGATCTTTCATCCCTTGTCCTATTCAGCTCTATCAGGGTGAATAGGACCTCACACTGTCCCTGCTGCTCTGTGCCTTGTGCACACAGCATCAGGGATGTTACCATGGCAACCAGGGCTTCTGTAGCGTCCTGGCTGCCATGGTAACTGATCGGAGCCCCAGGCTTACACAGCTGGGGCTCCGATCAGAAGCTGCCACTGCACCACCAATGAGGGGGAGGGGAGAGGTCCCTGTGGCCACTGCCACCAACGATTTCAATACTGGGGGGGTTGAGAGGGGCTGGCGCACTGTGCCACCAATGAGAATAGAGGGGTGGAGGAGGGGCGGGCGCACTGCGCCACCAATGAGAATAGAGGGGGGGAGGAGGGGCGGGCGCACTGCGCCACCAATGAGAATAAAGGGGGGGGAGGAGGGGCGGGCGCACTGCGCCACCAATGATTGGACTATTTCCACACAGAGCGGCGCCCAGCACTCACCATTAGTCCTGGGCGCCGCTCCGTTCGCCCGCAGTGCCCCATTACTGTCTCCTCTCCTGCTCCACATGCTGCTGATTACTATCGGAGCGATGGGAGGAGACATCAGCTTCACTAGTGGGCGTTCCTTCTTCCTGGCTGTAGCGCTGTCCAATCGCAGCGCAGGGAGAAGGAACGCCCACTAGTGAAGCTGATGTCTCCTCCCATCGCTCCGATAGTAAGCAGCATGTGGAGCAGGAGAGGAGACAGTAATGGGGCACTGCGGGCGAACGGAGCGGCGCCCAGGACTAATGGTGCGCCCGTCCCTCCTCCCCCCCCTTTATTCTCATTGGTGGCGCAGTGCGCCGGCCCCTCCTCCCCCCCTCTATTCTCATTGGTGGCGCAGTGCGCCCGCCCCTCCCCCCCCCTCTCTTCTCATTGGTGGCAGCGGCAGCAGCACAGGGGGAGGGAGGACAGCTTCCTTCTCCCTGTGCTGCTGAGAGAACATGAGCGCGCCGATAGCAGCGCGCTCATGTTCAGAAATACTTGCCGGGCCGCAAAGATATTCATTGCGGGCCGCATGCGGCCCGCGGGCCGCATGTTTGACACCCATGCTGTACGTGTTCTGAATTCTGGGGCCTCACACCCATCTACTACATTATCTGTACTCAGAGAGTTATCACTGTGTTATCTGTGGTGTTACGTAGGACTGCAAATGATATCTAATACATTATTTGTAAAAAAGAGCGTGGCCTCAATACTTGGCTTGCTTCTTGGCTGTGTCATGTGACCAGCAATCAGACTCTCCAAATAACACAGCATCTTATGTGTGGACAGGAAGTCAGTTTCTCTATGTATTCCTACGGGAGCCTCAGTGTCAGAATGAAAGGAGAAGTAAGGCTGGGTTCACAAAAAATGTATACGTTAAATGGATGCCTCAGACTGATGCCATACAGTGGCATCCGTTTACCATAGTGTTCCATTGTAAAAAAAATTTTTTATTTTTTTACTGGATTGTGCAAGATACAAGAACATGGTGCGCTGTGTTTTTGTATAATTTTTTTTTTTCAAACGTATATGTCAAACGTCATGTGAACTCACCCTAACTGACTTCCTGTCCTGTGTCAGTTGGAGATCAAATAGTTGGTCACATGACACAGCTAAAAATTACAAGGTAGGAGATAACTCACAAATACAGTCACTGATGAGAAGATTACATTCACTACAGATTACATCATGTACCTTTCCAGCAGGTCAGAGAACAAACCTTTTTTGTGGGAGTGCTCCTTCAACACTATATGACATATGTATTGTTTTACTCCCTTAGACACCAAGGCTAGGTATGACTGCTATATCTGCAATAGCTAGAGCGACCCTGTAAATCATACGATTCATTCTCAGTTCTGCCCTTAAACGGGTTGGCCCATGTGGTAAATTAGGGACATATCGCTAGGATATGCCACCAATGACTGATATTTGAGGGTCCCACATCTGAGACCTACGTCTAGCTCTAGAATGGAGCCTGCAAAGTGAAGGAGAGTGGACCATGCATTCACGGCTACCGTCCATTCTTTTCTATGGGAGTGCTGAAAATAGCTGAGCGGCATGGTCGCCTTTTTCTGGAACTCGCATAGAAATGAATGGGAAGTGCACTACGCACGTGCAGCCAGTGCCAGACCTTGGTTATTTTTGGCAGTCCCATAGAAATGAATGGATGGTGGGTGTGCATGCGCGGTCCTCTCTTCTTCACTTTGTGGGCTCCATTCTACAGATACAGTAGGTGCAGGTCCCAGAGGTGGAACCCCCACCTATCAAACATTGATGGAATAACCTATAAAATGTAAAAAGCAGTATTATCTGATCATAATCTAAACCTAAAATCCCATACTGCACAGTGGCTCCGTGGTAAGCACTTTCACCATGCAGCATTGGGGTCCCAGATTCAAATGTGATCAAGGGCAACTTCTGGAGTTTGTGGGTTTCCTCCGAGTTCTCCGGTTTCCTCCCACACTCCAAAGACATACTGATAGGGAACTTAGATTGTGAGCTTCTTTGAGAGTGATGATAATGTCTGTAAAGCGCTGTGGAGTATGTCAGTGCTACAGTATATAAATGAGTCAAATAGATACTGCAGGAAAAAGGAATGGCAAAATACTTTTAAAAAACTCCAAAACTTTTTTTGCTTATATTACTAACCCACCACCATTACCCTAGCAGTATTATTTGTTATACCCTAACTCAGTTGAATCCAAAAGATATAATGTCTCCCCTATCTAAAAGGCCAGGAGTGCAGATATATAATAGGTGCAATGATTTGCTGCAGTTATATAAATCCCGGACTCAAATTGCTTGTGTATACTATCTGTGTAATCTCCAGTATGAGATGTAGCTTCACACTGGTCTCCGTGCCTCCTATATGTAATAGCTAGGGTGGCAGAGGACAGAGAGACAGAAAACCAGACTGTTCCGCCTAAAATCAGATGTCGGGCCACCCTAGTAATAGCTGACAGGGCAGAGTTGGCAAAGAGGCTCAAGCTACATCCCATAAGAAAACATGGAGATGTTCTGTCATGGCAGCTTACACAGAGCAGTGCAGTGTGATGAGATTCCGCAAAGCCAGGCATGATGGGAAATGTAGGATTCATTAGGAAAACCTTATCTTGGGGAGAATGAATCAAGATGGCTGACCACTCACAAATTGCAAATGAAATAAAACAGGTATACAAAAGTCATACACACGAACCTCTACCTTATTATTTAATAAGGGCTTATTCTGCACTATATGGGCAAAGAAAAAAAAAATCGGGAGAGCTTCATTAAACTAAAAAAATAAAATAAAAAAAAATCCAGGTTTAGAAATATTCTTTTTTCTCCTGTGTATAACATTGATATAGACCACTGTGCTACATAGATACACTGACTGAAGATCTTAGCACGCTAATGATACAATGGAACATTATACTTTTTTTTTTTCCATAGGCGAACAGATGAACATGCAAAGAAGGTAATAGATAATTTTTATTTTTTAGTATGTCGATAAATGTATTATTTATTTTTTTTTTTTAATTAGGAAACTACAAATGGGTGTTTGGCCATGATATTCCATGGAAAACTGCATGGTAGTACCACATCTCTATGGCTCCTTATGCCGTTCTCACTGTTTAGTGATGGAAAGCAGTTTATTGAGTTGTATACAGTGTCTGCAGTCACTTAAGTGTACGGCTACACAGCAATTTTGACTGCAACAGTTGTTGAGCAACCAACGATTGCAGTAGGAATAATAGGGGTCGCTGTGTGACTCGCACGCTTGCTGCGATCGCGAAACACAAATCACAAAAAATCCAGCAATGTTCGATTTATTTTTTTTTTTTTTTGTGATTCATGTGTCGTGGTCGCAGCAAACGTACGAGTTTCGCTACAACCCTATTCATTCCTATGGCAGCATCGCGATCTTTGGTTGTGCGACACCTGTTGTGGCCAAGATCACCATGTAGCCGAATCCTAAATGTGACAAGGCAGAGAGAGCAGTGGTTACAGCCTCTTCATAAATGCACAGGACTTATTAGCATACGTGCAAAGTATTCTTTGTTTAGGGTCAGACAAATAGCACATTTTTCTCTGTTTGTCATTTGTCTTGTGATCAAGTAGATGATCAGATTTATCGACTGGCATTAAACGTATGGAGCTTTTTCTGAAATATGTATGGTTTCTGCTTGATGTTCTGTATAGTAGGAGGAAGTAAGCTGGGCGGTAACCTACGGCAAGATAGAGCTTCTTGCACACAAGTGCCTGTAACTTCCTAACCATTTGACTGATGTAATGCACCAGAAACTGAACTTTTCAGGAGTTTGAAATAAATTCCCTGAAGAGGTTTGGGGCTTGTTTTTATGATTGCAGGTTCAGACTACATAGCGTTCAGAGGCTTAAATACTACCATAGCAGCTGCTATGGGGCCCACGGAGCCTATGACAGAGGCCCCTAACAGAGTCTTCAATGAGGTTGTGCATAGAGGCTAACACCTTCTATTTTTTTTAACATGTTCACCATGGTCCCATTTAAAAGCTTGATTTGGGGCCCTAACTTTCCTAGTTATGATGCTGATAGCATTAATTGACAGATTCTATTCCAGTTAGTAATATAGAAAATGTCATCCTAAATTACACTGCACTGTCCTTTCATGTCCTTCACTTGTTTTATCATTTTAGATTACTGTATTTTTACTGCATTTAATTCTTAATGGGACGTCAAAAGGCTTTTTTTTTTTATTATGCCACAACTTGTATATCTATCATTTAGACCTCATGCACACGACCGTTGTTGTGTTCCGTTCCGCAAAATGGTGTTCCGTTGTTCCATGATCCGTTTCCGTTTTTGTTTCCATGTGTCTTCTTTGATTTTTGGAGGACCACCAGACATAAAGGAAAGTAAAAAAAGTCTAAGACAGGTTTGCCATTCAAATCATATAAAAGAAAAAACGGGCGCGGACGCGGATGACAATCTTGTGTGCCTCAGCGTTGACTTGAATGGGTTCGCAAACCGTTTTCCGTGAAAATAATAGGACAGGTTTTGACAGACTGGAACCACGGATCACGGACGCGGATGACAAACGGTGCATTAGCCGAGTTTTCAACAGACCCATTGAAAGTCAATGGGTCCGCAGAAAATCACGAAAAACGGCACAACGGACACGGAATAAAACAACGGTCGTGTGCATGAGGCCTGAGGCTGGGTTCACACCTGAGCGTTCTACAGCGCGTTCCTACGCGCTGTAAAACGCTCAACAGGCAAGAACCAATGATTCCCTATGGGAATGGTTCTCACCTGAGCGTTTTACAGCGCGTACGATTGCGCTGTAAAACGCCTGACGCCCCAAGAAGTACATGAGCTTCTTTGGGGCGTCTTGTCGCGCGTTCCCGTTCATAGACTTCAGCGGGAACGCGCGACAATAGGTGTTCGCTTGTCTTTGTATGAGCGATTGCAAACGCCCATACAATCGCGCATACAGAGCGCTCCATCGCGAACGCTCAGGTGTTAACCCAGCGTTAGAGTGCCGTTGGGTATTATGTGGTTGTTGCTAAAATACTGTGGTACCTTTACCTTGTGTGTTAATCCAAATGGAATATGAGAGATCACGGCACTCAAATTATTTGCATGTTAGTGATATTTTATTCCATCCTTAAGGTGCACATATCTAAATTACAGCCATCGTTTCAGTCCGTCCCGACCTTGTTCACAGCCTGAATATAAAAGTAAATAATACAATGGTAAGTCATGCAGGACTATGAAAAAAATAAATCATACATGATACATAAATATGTTCTGTGGACCCAGTGGAGTGCATAGAGAAGTAAGGGCCCCATAGCAAGGATCAAACCAGGTCCCACACAGGACGGAAGGGTTTCTGCCTAAACCCTTTCAAATTGTTATAAAGTATATATACGATGATCATGTCTATAAACAATAGATGACTATGTAGCACATTATTTGACTTCTTATTGTACCTCTTATGAATTTTGTCACATGATTCATATAATTGTATACCATTTGGGTCCACACAACATATTTATGTATCATGTATAATTTCTTTCTTTCATAGTCCTGCGTGACTTACCATTGTATTGTATGTATGTACATTTAGGGCCCTGGAGCGATGGGCAAACATGGCGCCCACTAGCACGTGCAGCTGGCATCATAGAGCAGAGACAGCAGAGACCCGCGGCTAATTACCGCCACTGCAAATAATGCTGATCGTGGTGTTTACAGCCTTTAGATGCCGTGATCAAATGAGATCACGGCATCTAAAGGGTGACAAACCCTAAAGCGCTTCCTGGCTTCTTACTGGCATCCTCTGTGGCCAATAAGGATGTCGGTAAGTGAATTCAATGCCCCAGGTCTCGCTGAAGAGACCAAGGGTCTTGAAGCTGCAATTGTTATTTCGGCCACCAGGTGGCAGGACAACATAAGAAATTAGCAATTCTCAGTAATAAATGGATTTTAAAAATCCATGATTGTTCAGAATTTAAAAAAATTGGATTTTGTACGCTCAAATACAAGCTTCAAAATCATAACAAAAAAGTAAAAAAACTTAAAAACTATATACATTTTTTTTTAAAAACCCAAAAGTTTAAATCACCTCCCTTTCCATGTAATAAAAAAATAAATACATAAATAGCAAAAATTATAAACATCATGGGTATCACTGCAACTGAAAACGTCCGTACTATTAAAAAATAAACATAAACGGAAAAAAGGGTCAAAATGGCCAATTTGCTATTTTTTCATTGCTTCTCTTACAAAAAAATGTAATAAAAAAAGTCACAGACACTCCAAAATGGTATCAATAAAAACTAAAGATTGTCCTGCAAAAAATGAGCCCCCACACAGCTCAGTAGATATAACTATAAAAAAAAGTTATGGGGGTCAGAATATTGTGAAAAACAAATTTTGTAAAAAACATATTTTTTCCACAAAGTTTAAATTTATTTTTACACTATTTAGACATAAAAAACCTATGCATATGTGGTATAATTATAATCATACTGACCCAGAGAATGAAGGGCACAGGTCAGTTTTCCTGCAAACCGAATGCCGTGGGAACAAAACCCATAAAACTGTGGAGGAATTGTATTTGTTTTCCACTTTCATCCCATTTGGAATTTTTTTCCCGCTTCTCACTACATTGTATGCCATAATAAATGTCGCATTGGAAAGTACAACTTGTCCTGCAAAAAATAAGCCCTCATACAGCTATGTGAACGTAAAAATAAAAAAGTTATGGCTCAAGGAAGATAGGGAAGAAAAATGAAAACGCAAAAATGAACAAACCTCCAGTATCCTAAGGATTAAGGATAAAATAAAATATCAATAACTTGCAAACAATTTGAGTGCAGCGATCTCTCATATTCTGGTTCTATTAAGAGATGAGCGAATTTCATATTTTGAAATTCGTTCACGCTTCATTTGGTGGTAAAAGCAGAATTGCGTTATGGATCCAGTTACCACGGACCATAACGCAATTCTATGACGGAATGCATGACAGAATGCCTTTAGAGGCATTCCGTTATTCATTCCGTCATAATAGAAGTCTATGGGCTGCAAAACGGATCTGTCCCGTTTCCGTTATGCAGAGGAGTCCTCTCCTGCATAACGGAAACGGGACGGATCTGTTATGCAGGCCATAGACTTCTGTTATGACGGAATGCCTCTAAAGGCATCACTGTACCGCAACCAAGTGGAGTGCCAACCATCTGTATTATATTAATCCAAATGGACACATATGTTCTGTTCTGGTTATATATGTATTTCTCTTTTTTATTCGTCAGTTCCCCTGTAGACCTCCCAGATGAATATGAATGTAAGTAATTTCATTCTAGAACTGATAACCTAGTATGTAAATGTTTCTATATCTACTAAACAATATATATATATATTGTTGGTACCCTTCTGTTAGGCCTATTGCACACAACCGTATGGATTTTTCAGTATTTTGCGGTCTGCAAAAAACGGATCCGCAAAAAATACGGATGACGTCCGTGTGCATTCCGTATTTTGCGGAACGGAACAGCTGGCCCCTGATAGAACAGTACTATCCTTGTCCGTTATGCGGACAATAATAGCACCGGTTCTATCTTTGAACGGAACGGAAAAACGGAAATACGGAATGCATACGGAGTACATTCCGTTTTTTTTGCGGACCCATTGAAATGAATAGTTCCGTATACAGACCATATACGGAACGCAAAAAATGGAATGGAAACTAAAAAAAAAAACATTCGTGTGCAAGAGGCCTAAAAGAGAGAAAAATCCACAATGGTCACTGAAATAACTTGAAACTGACAAAAGTAATAATAAATAAAAATTTACTGAAAATCAACTAATGAAAATCAGATGTTGCTTTGAATTGTAGTTCAACAGAATAATTTATAAAACAAACTAATGAACCTGGCCTGGCCAAAAATTATGCTACCCTTAGGCCTCTTTCACATGGGCGTTGCGGGAAAAGGTGTGGGTGCGTTGCGGGAACATGCGCGATTTTTCTGCGCGAGTGCAAAACATTGTAATGCGTTTTGCACGCGCATGAGAAAAATCGGCATGTTTGGTACCCAAACCCGAACTTCTTCGCAGAAGTTCGGGCTTGGGATCGGTGTTCTGTAGATTGTAATATTTTCCCTTATAACATGGTTATAAGGGAAAATAATAGCATTCTGAATACAGAATGCATAGTACAATAGCGCTGGAGGGGTTAAAAAAATAAAATAAATTTAACTCACCTTAATCCAGTTGATCGCGCAGCCCGGCTTCTCTTCTGTCTTCTTATTTGCTGTGTGCAGGAAACGGACCTGTTGTGACGTCACTCCGGCCATCACATGGTCCGTCACATGATCTTTTACCATGGTGATGGATCATGGGATGACCGGAGTGACGTCACCACAGGTCCTTTTCCTGCACACAGCAAATAAGAAGACAGAAGAGAAGCCGGGCTGCGCGATCAAGTGGATTAAGGTGAGTTAAATGGTTTTTTTTTAATTTATTTTTTAACCCCTCCAGCCCTATTGTACTATGCATTCTGTATTCAGAATGCTATTATTTTCCCTTATAACCATGTTATAAGGGAAAATAATAATGATCGGGTCTCAATCCCGATCGTCTCCTAGCAACCGTGCGTGAAAATTGCACTGCATCCGCACTTGCTTGCGGATGCTTGCGATTTTCACGCAGCCCCATTCACTTCTATGGGGCCTGCGTTGCGTGAAAAACGCACAAAATCGAGCATGCTGCGATTTTCACGCAACGCACAAGTGATGGGTGAAAATCGACGCTCATGTGAACCACCCCCTTAGAAATGAATGGGTCCTGATTCAGTACGAGTGCAATGCGTTCAACTCACGCATTGCACCCACGCGGAAAACTCGCCCGTGTGAAAGGGGCCTTAGCTCAATATTTTTTTGAACAACCTTTTGAGGCAAACCACTGCAAGCAAGTGATTTCTGTAACTCATTATACAGGTATTTTGGCCCACTCCTCTTGAGCAAACTGCTCCATCTGTCTCAGGTTTAGGCCTCCTGGTCACGAATGCGTGTGTCCGTGGCCGTATTGTGGACCGCATTTGCGCTGTTCCGTGGGCATTCCGCAAATCCGCTTCTTGCACACGACCGTATGTCCTCTGAGACATACGGTCCATGAGCGGGCCATTGATCGTGCGCACAGGAGCGCACAGCATCATAGATTACAATGATGCTGTGCACGTCGGGCCACCCGCCGGACTATTGTCCCGCACTCATAAGATCTTAATAACCCTACACTGGCACTTGATGAGCCAAAGTTATGTAGAAATGTCGGCCATACGAGTTGCTTAAGGCTAGGGCTACACGACGACATGTGTCGCGCGACAATAAGTTACGGACACATAGGACACAATGTCGTGCGACAGTTTTTTTAATGATAGTCTATGGCAGACATCCTCAAACTGCGGCCCTCCAGCTGTTGTAAAACTACAACTCCCACAATGCCCTGCTGTAGGCTGATACCTGTAGGCTGTTCGGGCATGCTGGGAGTTGTAGTTTTGCAACAGCTGGAGGGCCGCAGTTTGAGGATGCCTGGTCTATGGTGTCGCACTGCAACGTGCGACATGCTGCGACTGCAACAGTTGCAGAAAAATTCACCTTGGATGGATTTTTTGCTACTGTCGTGTCGCAGTCACAGCGTGTCGCATGTCGCAGTGTGACACCATAGACTATCATTATAAAAATTGACGCGCGACACATGTCGTCGTGTAGCCCTAGCCTAGATCTACACCAGCTCCCTTGCTGGCGTAGATTTACGTAATTTTCTATGCCAAAAAAAGGCATAGAAAGTTATAGATGAGATGGGCCGGCTGGCCGGGCCCCTTCCCATCCCACACCACTCTCCTTTTTCCACCACCTCGGAAAAGTGGTGTGAGCAGGGTAAAGTCGCAGATTCGGCAGCAAATCCACTTTGCGACTGAATCTGCAACAAAAATACTTCAAAAAGTGGCATATTTCTTATCATGAATGACCCCCAGGGACGGATTGGCCATAGACCTTACAGGGAAATTTCCCAGTGGGCCGATGCCCCTGGGGCCACCCAAGCTCTCCTCTCTGCCTCTGGCCAGGTACATAATCAGCTCTCAGTGGTAATTAATTCTGAGAATCAGAAACTCATGTACCCCACCAGTGACCACACATGCACTCGGAATTCAACTGCTACCTGGATACCTTAATCAGAGACAACTAGAGGAGGACAGAAAATGGCATCTAATGATGGCCACAACAGAATGACAGCTTTTGGGGAAGTATGCTGCTCTGTGGTATATGTTTCTGCCTGGTCACTATTTTGTGCTATGCTATTGATGGCCCTGCCTATTTGCGTTGCCCCAACTTCTGTAAATTTGGACACCCTTACAACATAGGGACACTTTTATTTTATTTTTTCCAGGGCCACTTTAAGTTCCCAGTCCGTTCCTGATGACCCCCATGGTGTTTTTATGTCGTTTTTAAAACACAACATGGAAAGTTTGTGTAGAGGAGTCTAAGGCCTCTTTCACACCAGTGTAACATAAGTGCTAGATTCGGCACATAACTGAATCAAACGGAGCCAAACAGATTCCATTCATTTATTTTTTATTTATTTTTTTGCAGAGAAAAAGGGCGATGAATGCAGGGAATCTAAATGAGGAGCTATAAGGGGGACAATGTGACCCATTGGAAGTAGTTTAGCGATTATTGAGTAGAAGGTGTGCAAATAGGGGAGGGGGGCAGGGCAAGCTGTATCAAAAGAACAGGCCTGCTGAGGAAATTCTGAGTAGTTTTTTTGCAGCTTGCCATCCTCCATCCCTATATACATTGATTTGTGCAACTATATGTATTTATGTATTTATAGTTGTGGAGCGGAAATCGCGACACCTTCACTCAGTGCTCATGTCGATGGTTTCGGTGGCTCATGGCAGCTGCACGACAGTTTATAACTGAGGAGGGCTATCAGGGTACATTATACAGGGGTAATATAACTGAGGAGGGCTATCAGGGTACATTATACAGGGGTAATATAACTGAGGAGGGCTATCATGGACATTATACAGGGATAATATAACTGAGGAGGGCTATCATGGACATTATACAGGGGTAATATAACTGAGGAGGGCTATCAGGGTACATTATACAGGGGTAATATAACTGAGGAGAGCTATCAGGGTACATTATACAGGGATAATATAACTGAGGAGGGCTATCATGGACATTATACAGGGATAATATAACTGAGGAGGGCTATCATGGACATTATACAGGGGTAATATAACTGAGGAGGGCTATCAGGGTACATTATACAGGGGTAATATAACTGAGGAGAGCTATCAGGGTACATTATACAGGGATAATATAACTGAGGAGGGCTATCATGGACATTATACAGGGGTAATATAACTGAGGAGGGCTATCAGGGTACATTATACAGGGGTAATATAACTGAGGAGAGCTATCAGGGTACATTATACAGGGGTAATATAACTGAGGAGAGCTATCAGGGTACATTATACAGTGGTAATATAACTGAGGAGAGCTATCATGGACATTATACAGGGGTAATATAACTGAGGAGGGCTATCATGGACATTATACAGGGGTAATATAACTGAGGAGGGCTATCATGGACATTATACAGGGGTAATAGCTCTCCTCAGTTATATTACCCCTGTATAATGTCCATGATAGCCCTCCTCAGTTATATCAGGGTACATTATACAGGGGTAATATAACTGAGGAGAGCTATCAGGGTACATTACACAGTGGTAATATAACTGAGGAGAGCTATCAGGGTACATTATACAGGGATAATATAACTGAGGAGGGCTATCATGGACATTATACAGGGGTAATATAACTGAGGAGGGCTATCATGGTACATTATACAGGGGTAATATAACTGAGGAGAGCTATCATGGACATTATACAGGGGTAATATAACTGAGGAGGGCTATCATGGACATTATACAGGGGTAATATAACTGAGGAGGGCTATCATGGTACATTATACAGTGTTAATATAACTGAGGAGGGCTATCAGGGTACATTATACAGGGGTAATATAACTGAGGAGGGCTATCAGGGTACATTATACAGGGGTAATATAACTGAGGAGAGCTATCAGGGTACATTATACAGGGGTAATATAACTGAGGAGAGCTATCAGGGTACATTATACAGGGGTAATATAACTGAGGAGGGCTATCATGGACATTATACAGGGGTAATATAACTGAGGAGGGCTATCAGGGTACATTATACAGTGTTAATATAACTGAGGAGAGCTATCAGGGTACATTATACAGGGGTAATATAACTGAGGAGGGCTATCATGGACATTATACAGGCGTAATATAAGTTATATTACCCCGGTATAATGTAATCTGATAGCCCTCCTCAGTTATATTACCACTGTATAATGTACCCTGAAACCCCTTAGTTATATTATATAACTGAGGGGTATCAGGGTACATTATACAGGGGGGTAATATAACCGAGTTGGGGTAGCAGCCTAGCAGGGTACATACTTTATATGCGTTTACTGTTATATATAACTTATACAGAGGGTCTCAGCCAGGGCAGAGCAGAGCAGCTGGGCACGAACACTATCACACTGCTGCCAGCAGCCCTCACCTCAATAGCAGATGCCCAGGCCGGCACGCAGCAGATTCAGGCTCTTCTTCCTTCCAACTCTGCTGCCCTGATGGGACGGAGACCACTCCCTCTCCTGGCTGCGTGCGCCTGCACAGCGCATGCACGGCTCTGCCTCCGAGTCCGCCCCCCCTATGTGAACTTAGCCGCTGGCAACTGCCCCACAGGTATTGTAATTTAAAGTACGGCTGCGGTGGCGGCCAGCGCTAAAGGGGAATCAGCCAGCGGGAAACTATATCCTCGGATAAACCAAATACGATTAAGCTGATTTATTAAGGGATCGTAAATTTGAGGCAATTTAGAGACAGGCGTTTCAAATACGCAAGACTATTTTTTTCTCCTAAAAAAAGGCGTGCTTAATAAATGTGCCCCACTGACTGTGTGAATAAGGAATAACATACCATTTGGGCTACCTGCACACATTATGGATTCTTTTTTCCCACATGGATTTTCGTGCGGAAAAAACGCAGCGTTATACAATACCAGCAAAATGAATGACAATTGACTCATGTACTATTTGGATCTATTTTCCATGTGGAAATTGACCTGCTGTGCTAATTTAATACAGACTGGGATAAAACTGCATCAAAATCCGCAACAAAATCGGCAGTTAACACATGCGGACTTTGGTGCGGAAGTGCAGAGAGATCTGCATGAAAAGCCATGCAGAAATTCTATTTGACAATTCGCACCCGTGTTCCGGTAGCCTTGTAGAGAGACAAAATGAATACAGATTCAATGATCTCAGCGTGGATTCGCTATGCACAAACGTCATCTTGAAAATTATAAAAAAAAAAAATTGCACACTTTTAATAAAAATGCTAAATAAGAAATGTACTTTATTCCAGGTACTCCCTATGCAGTGAGTGGACAGAAGGAGGAGATAAACAACTGCGTTTATTCACTGGTACAAAATCCAAGGCCAGCCACAGAAGCGGAATATTCTGAAGTACAGCTGACAAAGCCTGCTATATCTGGTGCTAGTGGCGAACACAAATACGATTTCTGATGCAGAGAAAGTTTAAGGGATAAATGGAAAAGCATGATGGAAGACTGAGATGATGGATGCATTGCTTAGCCTATAGTAAACATGAACCTTCAAACTGAACTATAATTACATTTCTGCGCTTTTTTTTGTCCACAATGTTAAAATTTGCAGCATAAGGGTTCATGGGCATTGCTGTATTGCATAATAGTGCTTTAGAGGTCCATTAGTCTTCTACTGCAGTGGTCCCCAACCTTTTTTGCACCAAGTACCACTTTCACCGCTGAAAGCTTGGGTGGCCACCTGGGCATCGGCCCACTGGGAAATTTCAATGTAAGGTCTATGGCCAATCCACCCCTGGAGTCATACATTTAAGTTCTGTGCACAGGACATGTGCCTTAGCTCCTAAAGAGGCTTTCTGAGTTGTAACGGGCTGGGAGAAGCTATAAACTAGCTTGGTATTAGGGACATTGATAGGGGAGTGTCTATGTAACTAGCTGGGTGGGAGGAGCTATAAACTAGCTGGGTGTGGTTAGGAACAGTGATAGGGGAGTGTCTATGTAATTAGCTGGGTGGGAGGAGCTATAAACTAGCTGGGTGTGGTTAGGAGCAGTGATAGGGTAGTGTCTGTAATTAGCTGGGTGGGAGGAGCTATAAACTAGCTGGGTATGGTTAGGAGCAGTGATAGGGGAGTGTCTATGTAATTAGCTGGGTGGGAGGAGCTATAAACTAGCTGGGTGTGGTTAGGAGCAGTGATAGGGGAGTGTCTATGTAATAAGCTGGGTGGGAGGAGCTATAAACTAGATGGGTGTTGTAAGGTCCGGTGCTGGAGCTGTGGAAGAGAAAGGAGAAATATCATGGGTTTGGCTGGATACAGCAACAGAAAGTGCTACATACAGGATGTAAATCAGAGTGATTGGTTTACATGGAGCAAACTGGTCAGGAGAGTCCAAATTGAAAAAGAAAGACCAGGTGTAAAATGCACATAAGGTAAGCAAAGTATATCTGTTAACAACATAGTTATCTCGGAAAACCTCTTTAACCCCTTAAGGACACAGCCCTATTTCACCTTAAGGACCAGGCCATTTTTTGCAAATCTGACCAGTGTCACTTTAAGTGCTGATAACTTTAAAACGCTTTGACTTATCCAGGCCATTCTGAGATTGTTTTTTCGTCACATATTGTACTTCATGACACTGGTAAAATGAAGTCAAAAAAATTTTTTTTTTTGCACCAAAAAATACCTAATTTAACAAAAATTTTGAAAAATTTGCAAATTTCAAAGTTCCAGTTTCTCTACTTCTGTAATACATAGTAATACCTCCAAAAATTGTGATGACTTTACATTCCCCATATGTCTACTTCATGTTTGAATTATTTTGGGAATGATATTTTATTTTTTGGGGATGTTATAAGGCTTAGAAGTTTAGAAGCAAATCTTGAAATTTTTCTGAAATTTACAAAAACTCAAATTTTAGGGACCAGCTCAGGTCTCAAGTCACTTTGCGAGGCTTACATAATAGAAACCACCCAAAAATGACCCCATCTAAGAAACTACACCCCTCAAGGTATTCAAAACTGATTTTGAATACGTTGTTAACCCTTTAGGTGTTGCACAAGAGTTATTGGCAAATGGGGAGGAAATTTGAGAATTTTATTTTTTTGTCTAATTTTTCATTTTAACCCATTTTTTCCACTAACAAAGCAAGGGTTAACAGCCAAACAAGACTGTATCTTTATTGCCCTGACTCTGCCGTTTACAGAAATACCCAATATGTGGCCGTAAACTACTGTACAGCCACACAGCGGGGCGTAGAGTGAAAGGTGCGCCGTTTGGTTTTTGGAAGGCTGATTTTTATGGACTGGTTTATTTACACCATGTCCCATTTGAAGCCCCCTGATGCACCCCTAGAGGAGAAACTCCCTAAAAGTGACCCCATCTAAGAAACTACACCCCTCAAGGTATTCAAAACTGATTTTACATACGTCGTTAACCCTTTAGGTGTTGCACAAGAGTTATTGGAAAATGGCGATGAAATTTGAGAATTTCATTTTTTTGCCTAATTTTCCATTTTAACCCATTTTTTCCACTAACAAAGCAAGGGTTAACAGCCAAACAAGACTGTATCTTTATTGCCCTGACTCTGCTGTTTACAGAAACACCCCATATGTGGTCGTAAACTACTGTACGGCCACACAGCGGGGCGTAGAGGGAAAGGTGCGCCGTTTGTTTTTTGGAGGGCTGATTTTTATGGACCGGTTTTTTGACACCAAGTCCCATTTGAAGCCCCCCTGATGCACCCCCAGATTATAAACTCCATAAAAGTGACCCCATCTAAGAAACTACACCCCTCAAGGTATTCAAAACTGATTTTACAAACTTTGTTAACCCTTTAGGTGTTGCACAAGATTTAATGGAAAATAGAGATACAATTTCAAAATTTCACTTTTTTGGCAGATTTTCAATTTTTTTTTTTTTCCAGTTACAAAGCAAGGGTTAACAGCCAAACAAAACTCATTATTTATGGCCCTGATTCTGTAGTTTACAGAAACACCCCATATGTGGTCGTAAACCGCTGTACGGGCACACGGCAGGGCGCAGAAGGAAAGGAATGCCATACGGTTTTTGGAAGGCAGATTTTGCTGGACTGGTTTTTTGACACCATGTCCCATTTGAAGCCCCCCGATGCACCCCTAGAGTAGAAACTCCAAAAAAGTGGCCCCATTTTAGAAACTACGGGATAGGGTGGCAGTTTTGTTGGTACTAGTTTAGGGTACATATGATTTTTGGTTGCTCTATATTACACTTTTTGTGCGGCAAGGTAACAAGAAATAGCTTTTTTGGCAGCGTTTTTTTTTTTTTGTTATTTACAACATTCATCTGACAGGTTAGATCATGTGGTAATTTTATAGAGCAGGTTGTCACGGACACGGCGATACCTAATATGTATACAATTTTTTTTATTTATGTACGTTTTACACAATGATTTCATTTTTAAAACAAAAAAAATGTTTTAGTGTCTCCATAGTCTAAGAGCCATTGTTTTTTCAGTTTTTGGGCGATTATCTTAAGTAGGGTCTGCACTATTTTGGGGTGCATATGACTTTTTGATCGCTTGCTATTACACTTTTTGTGACGTAAGATGACAAAAAATGGCTTTTTTTACACCGTTTTTATTTTTATTTTTTTACGGTGGTCACCTGAGGGGTTAGGTCATGTGATATTTTTATAGAGCCGGTATTTTTATTTATGTAAGTTTTACACAATGATTTCATTTTTGAAACCAAAAAAATGATGTTTTAGTGTTTCCATAGTCTAAGAGCCATAGTTTTTTCAGTTTTTGGGCGATTATCTTAAGTAGGGTCTCATTTTTTGCGGGATGAGATGACGGTTTGATTTTTACAATTTTGGCGTACATGCGACTTTTTTGATCACTTTTATTACCTTTTTTTGGGAAGTAAGGTGGACAAAATTTCAAATTCATCATAGTTTTTTATTTTTTATTTTTATGGCGTTCACCGTTCGGGTAAAGTAACATGACCGTTTTATAGATCAGGTCGTTACGGACGCGGCGATACCAAACATGTGTAGGGAATTTTATTTTTTTAATTTTTAAATCAGTGATAAATGTGTTTTTTGATTTTTACCTTTTTTTCACTTTTTTTTTTGACCCAGACCCACTTGGTTCTTGAAGATCCAGTGGGTCTGATGTCTGTAAAATACAGTACAGAACCCCTATAGGTTTCTGTACTGTATTTTACTTACACTGAACAGATCTATGCTTTCAGCACAGATCTGTTCAGCACCAGGGACAGCAGGACGCCTGATCAGGCGTCCTGTTGCCATGGGAACCTTCCCCGTCTGCTCAGTAGTGGTCAGAACTGCGCAGACGGGGAAGGGTAAGGACGGGGCTGCGGGGGGCTGTCTGGGGGCTCTCTCCCTCTCCATCGGGGGCTGCAAAGGCACAGCAGCCCCCCGATCGGAGAGGGAGGGAGCTCCCTCTTACTGTTAACTTTTTCCATACAGCGGTCCGTACGGACCGCTGTATGGAAAGGGTTAAACGGCTGACATCGCATCACCGATGTCAGCCGTTTATACCAGGGTGCCAGCAATGTGCTGGCACCCTGGTATACCCACTCTACACCAACGATTATTCAATGGGAGGCGGGCGGGGGATCGCGATCCCGCCTGCCGTACCGCCCGCCTCCCGCACCGCCCCCACCGCCCGCAACACCCCCCCTGCACCTCCCACCGGGCTAAAATCATTCAGAGGTGAGGGGGGGGGGGGTGATAAATATATATTTTCGCCACACTAAAGTTTCTGATCGCTGCGGTCAGGGACCGCAGCGATCAGAAACTGCAGAAAGCGCAACAAACCGCAGGTCTGAATTGACCTGCGGTTTGTTGCGATCGCGCATTTAGCCGAGGTGCCTGCTCAATGATTTGAGCAGGCACCTTGTTCCGATCACAGCCGGCCGCACGGCAGTGATCGGAACAACACATGACGTACCGGTACGTCATGTGTCCTTAAGGACTCGGGAAACATGCCGTACCGATACGTCATGTGTCCTTAAGGGGTTAATGTCAGTTCTCAGATAAGGTAAAAAACTATGAGATAGGGATGAAAAGGTTAAGCCAAAGCATCATACAAACAAAAGAGAATAAAAGTGGTCAACTCGCTAACTGGCCTTGACTGCTCACAACAAGGTGTCAAAAATGGTGCAAGAAGATGAGAATCCTGACGCAGCAACAGTTTAAGTGAAGGCCAAAAGGCTCCTAAACCCCTTTAACTACTGCTCTACACCTACATTCCAGGGAAATACATTGAGTTCCATGTGTACAGCACAGCGCCTTCTCGTGGACTACAGTTGTCACTCAATCTACAAATACAGCTGTAACATCTCTGCAGCAGATCTGCCACATATGGAAATCTACACATCATGAAGCACAAGCTAAAGGCTCTTTACAAAGGCAATGACCTTACTTCATGCCGAGAAGATCGAAAAACAGGACTTTTTTTCAGAAGAATCACGCAGCATTGTTTTTAAACTGCTGTCCCTGGTTAATTACACAAGTTCACGTGCACAGATCTATTGCTCAATTGATTTTGTATCCGCTTTCCTTCAACCACTGTCGCAATTGTGGTTTCGTTGTAGAGACAATGCTGGGAAGATGTTTCTTAAAGTTCTCCTGTGTAAAACCACATTGTTCTACAGCACAAGAGCTAGTTCACCCTAGATGCCTTTTTAGAAGGCCTCATGCACAACACCGTATTTTTAGTCTGTGTCTGCTCTGCATTTTTTGCAGTTCGGATGCAGATGTCATCTGTGTGCTGATTTGTCCTGAAAATTATAGAACATGTCCTTTTCTTGCCTGCCTTGTGGACAAGGAAAGGAATTTCTATAGTAAGGACTGAGGAAAGTGCAGCATGCACACAGCTCCTATCTGTATTTTGTGGATTTGTGGTTTGTGGACCATAAAATTCATATGGTCTAGTTTTGATGTAGTTTTTACTTTAGTCTTTGATGAATTCCTTTACAAGAGTGGAGTATGGGGCTTCTTTCACACGGTCAATATCTGGTCAGTATTTTTCATCAGTATTTGTAAGCCAAAACCAGGAGTGGGTCCAAAACACAGAAGAGGCTCAACTATTTCTATAATACCTTTTCTTTGCTGGTTCCACTTCTGGTTTTGGCTTACAAATACTGACCACCGGCCACCGCTGCTGGTTTGTAGGATGGTCGTAACCCCTGGATATGAGCAGTGTATAATGCTACTGAAAAATGAACTAAGCCAGCAAAGGAGGCTATATGTACAATACATTAGTAAGTGTATTGTATTAAAGGGCATCGGTCAGCAGATTTGTACCTAAGAAACTGGCTGGCCTGTTACATGTGCTCTTAGCTGCTGAAGGCATCTGTGTTGGTCCCATGTTCATATGTGCCCAAAATGCTGAGAAAAATAATGTTTTAATATATGTGAATAAGCCTCTAGGAGCAATGGGGGCATTGCCATTATACCTAAACTTCAGTTCTCTCTTCAACTGTCGCACCCTCTGCACTTTGATTGACAGAGCCAGGTGCAGTGAGCCGGACCGAAGGGGAAACACGTGAGGCTCACGGCGGGCCGATGGGGGTAGTAGTTCATTTACTCATGGTTAGCAGAGCCTCCCTGGCCCGACGTGCAGTGATGAGGAAGACAGCACTAAATCCTCCGGGCACTCTCTATTGTGTTCATGACGCCAGCACCGTAAGGTGCAAATGTTGAGTGTAGTAGTAGAAATGATGAGGAGTTGGTTGTAATCAAACAGTTGAACATTTATTGAATCAATTGTCTTCAGGTAGTCAGTACAGATACAGTTCATTTGTATGGCATGAGTGATGACTCAGAAATAGGTTCAATAGTATTCCTTTTATCAGGTTTAGGCAATTGTCAGTTGAGGAGTTCTCTTTAAGGCTGACACTTAACAGGCAAGACTGTAATTATTAGTCCAAACTATAGCACTCTGGTACTAAATATGCAGTTTTTTTACCTATCTTGAGCTATCCAATAAGGGCGTTCCCCCTTGTGGCAGGCATTAGTCTTCTGCTACATTATTTGCAGGATGCTCTCCTGAAGGATTCAGGTTTTTAGGATTCCACTATATCCCGGAAGGCTTCTAGTGAATAAGGACAATTCTGCACATCAATTATCCTTTTGTGTCCCTGCACTCCTAAAGTTGCTCTCAGGCACTTGTGCTTGTGAAGTCCATAGGCTGGATTCAGCTGTAACCCTCACTAGGCTTGCTTCATATGTAGACATAGACTTACTGTCTTGTGCGTTGCTGCTGTAGATAAATGTTCGCTGTACTCCCTTAGCCTGGCCAGAACCAAGGGGTAGAAATAGCAGACTACCTGGTGGACGATGCCTGTTTCTCTCCTCCATACACTTGTTTTCCTCCTACAACACTTCAATACACTCTACTCTACATTCTGCTCTCTGCTCTAAGTTAGACACACCCAAAGCTATATAAAAGAGTGGCGCCAGCACCACCTAAGGGCGAATGGGTGTAATGACATTGCCAGCCTGATAATAGGAAATACCATACATTGCAAATACATAGGCAGATGTTTAAGGTGTACCTTTTACACACATATGTGGGACGCTGCACAGGCATGATTATGTTTATACTGCCTGGTCCTGTCAATCAAAGTGGAGAGGGTGGGGCAGTTGCAGAGAGAGCAGAGCCTGTACGTGTAGGTGCCCTTAGAGGCTCATTTTAATTTATTAAAACATCATTTTTCTCAGCAATGTGGGCACATATGAACATGGGACCAACACAGATGCCTTCAGCTGCAAAGCGCACATGCAACAGGTCAGACAGTTTTATAGGTACAAATCTGCTGACAGATGTCCTTAAACTTTGTCCACATGATAAATGCCATTTGCTGAAGTGAGACAACAATTCACAATAACAGACAGGCTGCCTCAAGGAGGCTGTCACCCATTTTACTGAGTGCTGTGTCATAGTTCTAAGTATCGTAATTACAGTGGACATTTTTGTTTTGTTAAAAATAGCTGCTACTACTACCCTTACACAGCCACATATCTCCTGCCTTGTCCATCATGCTCCATAATGTGCTGTTGCTGCCGCTGCTACTTCTACACAAATGCACCTCTCCTGCCTTGTCCATCATGCGCCATATTGTACTGCAAAAAGGCATAATCGTTTGATGGCTTTGTAAAAAAGCCATTGCTTCTTCACGTTCTAAGATAATCATCGATCAGTAAAAAAACCCACCAAATCTGTTATTCCCCAAAAAGGATAATATTTTGACCACTTGTTAAAACAAGCCACTGCGACTTCTGATACCACCGTGGGTGTATAAACACCAGCAGGTATCTTCCTCCCAAAATGGATACTTTTTGGACCATTTTTTAATTTAAAAAAAGCTAAACAAATTTGAGAGTGCAGTGTGTTATTAAACAGGCTGTTTTTTCCATCTGCTACCATCCATTTACCATCACGTCTCTTGGTCTGAAGAAGGGGCCAGTCTGGCCTTGAAATATGTATATTGTGAGATATGTACCACCTGAGGACACGTCACTGCTGATACCAGTTGTTGGCTGTAGCACATGTCACCTCATTCATACCCCTGCCAAAAGTTAACACACTGGGGACAGCTAGATTGCCGAATGTAGCCAGAGCAGATGATTATGAATCTTGCATTAGGTACCACATTCTACAGAGATTGCCGTACTTACAAAGATACCACATCCTGGAAAATCCCTTTAACAATCCTTTAAGCTGATTAATTTCTAAATCAAAGTTTAATTTGCCTATAAGTCAGTTTAGAAGATTGTTCAGGAGTGGAGAGAGAGAGAGTCTGGAGATCAAACCATTAGATGAACCCTGACCGATTTCACTGTGAATACAAGGAAAAATTGTGACAGCATCCAAAATGTGGTCCAGAAAAATCTTTATTATGGCATGTCCCACACAACAGACGTGCAACAATTCATCCTATAAGGATGGCTAACCAATCCCCAAAATCAGTGTAGGTGCCACCTACTGGTAACATCATGGAACTACAAGTGTCATAATATACTGTAAATCCATGCCATAAATATCACAAAGTTGACAAGAGTTTGCTGCTGCAGCCAATGACTGCCACGGGGCTGATGTATATCCCATGTGTCACGTCAGTGGGTAAAGTGACGCAATAGAGACACATCACCCCTGTCACCGATGCCCGTCAAACTGGATGTTGACACGTGGAACTGGAGCACATCAGTGGCAGTGGTACACCAAAGTATCTGAAACCCAGAGGCAGGGAGCAGGTAAGACCCCCAAAGGTGGACAACTCCTATAAATACAGGCACCTAAAAGATGAATATCTGCAGGTGCAGAACACTCTGCATATCTATTTTGAAGATAAGCTGCTGGCAGGGCTGTCCTACTCAAGCACAGTTTACATATCCATTTCACAGGGGATGCGGGGAGGTGAAGTAAGCCCCCTCTGAACTATGCGTCATGGACATGCGCAGCCAATGCACAGCCTTGCATCCACTGTCCTAGCTGCTTATAGGCAGCTTATACATTTTTTGCAAATCTGATGTGTCAATTTGTGTGGTGATAACTTTCAAACGCTTTTGCTTATCCAAGCCATTCTGAGACTTTTTCCCGTCGCACTTCATGACAGGAGTAAATTTGAGACAAAATATATTTTTTTTTTAATAAAAAATACTAAATTTAAAAAACAATTGGAAAAATTCGCAATTTTTTAAATTTCTATTTCTCTGCATTTAAAAAAGATAGAGATACTTCCAAAAATAGTTATTACTTTACATTTCCCATCTGTCTACTTCATGTTTGGATCATTTTGTAAATTACATTTTCTTTTTTTGGGACGTTAGAAAGCTTAGAAGTTTAGTAGCAAATCTTAAAATTTTTAAGAAAATTTCCAAAACCCAATTTTTTAAGCACCAGTTCAGTTATGAAGTCACTGTGGGGCTTACATAATAGAAACCACCCTAAAATGGCACGATTTTTGAAACTACACCCCTCAAAGTATTCAAAACTGATTTTACAAACTTTGTTACCCCTTTAGGTGTTCTACAAGAATTAAAGGAAAAAAGTAACAAAGCAAGGCTTAACAGCAAAACTTAATATTTATTGCCCTGATTCTGTAGTTTACAGAAACACCCCATATGTGGTTGTAAACGGCTGTACGGGCACGTAGCAGGGCGTAGAAGGAAAGGAATGCTATATGGTTTTTAAAAGGCAGATTTCACTGGGATAATTTTAAGTTGCCATGTCACATTTGAAGACCCCCTGATGCACCCCTAGAGTAGAAACCCCAAAAAGTGACCCCATTTTGGAAACTACGGGATAAGGTGGCAGTTTTGTTGGTACTATTTTAGGGTACATATGATTTTTGGTTGCTCTATATTGCACTTTTTGAGAGGCAAGGTGACAAAAAATAGCTGTTTTGGAACTGTTTTCTTTTTTTGTATTTTACAATCTGACAGGTTAGTTCATGTGCTATTTTTATAGAGCAGGTTGTTACAGACGGGACAATACCAAATATGACTACTTTTTGGGGTTGTTTGTTTTAGTTTTACATAATAAAGCATTTTTGAAAAAAAAATATTTTTTTGTGTCTCAATATTCTGAAAGCCATATTTTTTTTATTTGTCTTATGTAGGGGATAATTTTTTTTCGGTATGAGATGATGGTTTGATTGGTACTATTTTAGGGTGCATATGACTTTTTGATCTTGGTATTACACTTTTTGTGATGTAAGGTGACAAAAAATGGCTTTCTTGACACAGTTTTACGGTGTTCACCTGAGGGGATTGTTACGGATGTGGTGATACCTAATATGTATGTTCATTTTTACACAATAAAATCATTTTTGAAACCAAAAAAGTCTCCATATGCTGAGAGCCATATTTTTTATATTTTTTTGCCTGATTGTTTTATGTAGGGGCTAAATTTTTGCGGGATGAGGTGACAATTTGGTACTATTTTGGGGAGCATACGCCTTTTTGATCGCTTGGTATTACACTTTTTCTGATGTAACGTGACCAAAAAATGGTTGTTTTAGCACAGTTTTTATTTTATTTTTTCTACGGCATTCAGGTGAATAATTTATTATTTTTAGAGAGCCAGTCGCAACAATACCAAATATGTCTGTTTTTATTTTTTATTTTATTTTTTTTACAATTTTATGTGTTTTATTTTTATTATGAAAAACTTTTATTTTTTTACTTTTTATTTTTGTCCCACTCTGGGACTTCAACTTCTGGGGTCTGATCCCCTCTGCAATGCATTACAATACTTCCTGTATTGTAATGCATTGGCTGTGAGCTTTTATGCTGACAGACTGATTGTACATGTACGGCGCTGGTCCTTAGTGCTTTTTGATATCACATTTTTCCCAAGTACATTCAGCATACTATGAGAATTTGATTTGGAGTTTACACCTTATGAAATGAACCCTGATGAGATCCTGACAAGCCAAGCCGATGTCTGGATGCATTTTGGACTCCTATGTAGGTCGCTTCTGGGAACGATGTTGTCTGAATAGTACGCCACTTTTACAGACTGACAATATTAAGCACCAAATCGAAGATAAAAAAAAATACGATTTTAGAGGAAAAATTGTTAGGAAACATTCTTTCCCGTATATTTACTTGTATATAAAGTGCTGCCAAAAATTACAAGGAAGAGGCACTCCGATACAACCTGTATATCCCATAAAGGAGGGCCTCATTCACATTGTGGTACAATTGTTCAGGTAGTGGGACTCCTACACTCATAAAGCCTATGCATTAAGTGAAAGGGCTGCCAAAAATTACGCCCTTTATTACACATAAAGGAGGGCGTCATACACACCCTTGAAAAATTATGATTGATGGCCTGCTGGTGACCCTCAAAAACATTAGGAGCAAGGGCCTGCTGGTGACCTTCTAAAACATTAGGGGCGAGGGCCTTTGAGTAGACACAGAAGTGGGATGGTGACACTGATAATATCTTTATCACTGCTCACCATCTGTGATTTTTTTCTCAAAGTTTCTTTAAACTTCACAGAGGTCAGACATCCATGCCCGCTCGTCGCATGTGAAGAGCGGAAGCTGACTGGAAAGGTGATGACCATGTTGCAGCTGGTATTCCACTACTGCCCTCTGCTGCTCACAAAGCCTGGCCAACATGTGGAATGTGGAGTTCCAGCACGTGCTCACATCGCACAACAATAGGTGAGCTGGCAATTGCAATCGCTGCTGCAGCGTTGCCAGACTGGCGGCAGCTGTAGATGACTTTCGGAAAGGGGCACACACGCGGCGCACCTTCACCAGTAGCTCAGGCAAATTGGCGTAGGTTTTGAGAAACCGCTGAACCACTAAGTTGAACACGTGGGCTAGGCATGGTACGTGTGTGAGATTGCTGAGCTCCAAAGCCGCCACCAAGTTACGGCCATTATCAGACACAACCACGCCTGGTTGTACGTTGAGTGGTGAGAGCCACAGCTCAGTCTGGTCCCTTATACCCTGCCACAGCTCTGCTGCCGTGTGCTGTTTGTCACCTAACTAAATTTGTTTCAGCACAGCCTGTTGCCGCTTCCCCACTGCAGTGCTACACTGCTTCCAGTGGCTGACTGGTGCAGCAAGATGAGAATTCAGAGGTGGAAGTGGAAGAGGAGTAGAGGGGGTTGCAGAAACTAATGTAGGTGGTGACGAAAATCCTGATGGAAGTAGGGTCCGCAATCCTTGGCGTCGGTAGCACCTGTGCCATCCCAGGGTACGACTCGCTCCCGGCCTCCACAACCTTCACTCAATGTGCCATCAGGGAATTGTAGTGCCCCTGGCCAAAAGCACTTGTCCATGTGCCAGTCGTTAAGTGGACCTTCCTAATAACAGCATTGGTCAGGGCACGGGTAATGTTACGGGACACATGTTGGGGTAAGGCGGGGATGGCACACCGAGAAAAATAGTGGAGGCTGGGGACTAAGTATTGAGGGACCGCCGCTGCCATCAGGCTGCAGAAAGCCTCAGTGTCCACAAGCCTAAATGGCAACATTTCCAGGGCCAGCAATTTGGAAAGGTGCGCATTTAGTGCTATGGCCTGTGGGTGGGTGGCTGGGTATTTGTGCTTTCGTTCAAAAGCCTGGGGTATGAACATCTGTACGCTTCGCTGGGACACAGAAGTGGATGTGCTAGCTGATGGTGCTTGCGAAGGTCCAGGTGCAGGGCGGGTGGCATCCGGGCCTGCATCTTGGACAGGGGATTGGCCAGCATGTAACACAGGGGAAGAGGAGGAAGTGGTGTGACCCGCAGACAATGATTGTGGACCCAGGCGTTCAGCCCACGTAGTAGGGTTCTTTGATGCCATGTGGCGGATCATGCTGGTGGTGGTGAGGTTGCTAGTGTTCACGCCCCTGCTCATTTTGGTACAGCACAGGTTGCAAATGACAATTCTTTTATCATCTGCACTTTCCTCAAAAAAGCGACAGACTGCGGAACACCTACCCCTTGGCAAGGGAGATTGCAGCAAGGGGGTGCAGGCCTGTTTGGTGTGGCCCGCCTACTCACTTTTGCCACCCCACTGCCTCTTCCAGCCTGTTGCGGTGCCTCGGATCATTCCCCCTCTGTACTGCTGTCCTCGCTCGGCTTGCACCTTCCCAGGTTGGGTCAGTGATTTCATCGTCTACCTCCTCTTCCACTTCCTCACTCTGGTCATCCTCCTGACTTGTTGACCTAACAAGAACCTCACTTATTGACAACTGTGTCTCAGTCTCATCATGAACCTCTTGAGACACTAATTGCGGTTGACTTATTGGCAACTGTGTCTCATCATCATCATCCACCTTGTGAAACACTAATTGCCGTTCCCCACCGTCATCTTTTTCTAATTGTGGATGCTCAATAGCTTGGGAATCAGTGCACAAGATCTCCTTATGTCCCTCTTCAAGCGGGATTGGCGAGAGGGCCAAATCAAGGAATGGCAATGAAAAGAGCTCCTCGAAATTTCCGATTGTGGGATTACTTGTTTGCCAAAACTCTCCATGGTGGGAGAAGGAGGATCAGGGTGAGGATTCTGTCGACCAGACTCTTGGCTACTGAGACTGGACTTTGTGGAAGACAGGGTGGTGCTTAACTGCATTATCTGCTGCAATCCAACAGACCACCTGGTCGCACTAGTGTGACTTCGAGAGTCGTGTCCTGTGCTGCACTGCAAACTGGGACATGAAGCTAGGTATTGTGGATGAGTGTGTTTTTTGTGCTGTGGCAAGCAGGCACAGTTCCACCGTGCCCAGGGCCACGGCCTCTGCGTGCACCATCAGCAGCAAGGCCACTTCCCTATCCCTTACTGCTCGCCTTGAGCATATTAAATGGTATATATGCTTGAAAGTACTCACCTAAAGAATTATTAGGAACACCATACTAATACGGTGTTGGACCCCCTTTTGCCTTCAGAACTGCCTTGATTCTACGTGGCATTGATTCCACAAGGTGCTGATAGCATTCTTTAGAAATGTTGGCCCATATTGATAGGATAGCATCTTGCAGTTGATGGAGATTTGAGGGATGCACACCCAGGGCACGAAGCTCCCGTTCCACCACATCCCAAAGATGCTCTATTGGGTTGAGATCTGGTGACTGTGGGGGCCATTTTAGTACAGTGAACTCATTGTCATGTTCAAGAAACCATTTTTCCAGTCTTCAACAGTCCAATTTTGGTGAGCTCGTGCAAATTGTAGCCTCTTTTTCCTATTTGTAGTGGAGATGAGTGGTACCCGGTGGGGTCTTCTGCTGTTGTAGCCCATCCGCCTCAAGGTTGTGCGTGTTGTGGCTTCACAAATGCTTTGCTGCATACCTCGGTTGTAACGAGTGGTTAGTTCAGTCAACGTTGCTCTTCTATCAGCTTGAATCAGTCGGCCCATTCTCCTCTGACCTTTAGCATCAACAAGGCATTTTCGCCCACAGGACTGCCGCATACTGGATGTTTTTCCCTTTTCACACCATTCTTTGTAAACCCTAGAAAAGGTTGTGCGTGAAAATCCCAGTAACTGAGCAGATTGTGAAATACTCAGACCGGCCCGTCTGGCACCAACAACCATGCCACGCTCAAAATTGCTTAAATCACCTTTCTTTCCCATTGTGACATTCAGTTTGGAGTTCAGGAGATTGTCTTGATCAGGACCACAACCCTACATGCATTGAAGCAACTGCAATGTGATTGGTTGACTAGATAATCGCATTAATGAGAAATAGAAAAGGTGTTTCTAATAATTCTTTAGGTGAGTGTATGTCACACGTACAGTAGCGCAGGTTTTGTAAGTGTATGCGCAAAAGATTTAAACTGAATGTCACTGATATTTAGGATGTAAAAACGTTATACAGTAGATGTAGAGCAGGTAATGTCGCTGTCACCAACGGCGAAAAAATTAAACTGAATGTCACTGATATTTAGGATGCGCAAATGTTTTACAGGAGATGTAGTGCAGGTAATGTCGCTGCTGTCACCAGCGGCTAACGTTATACAGGAGATGTAGCGCAGGTAATGTCGCTGCTGTCACCAGCTGCTAACGTTATACAGGAGATGTAGCGCAGGTAATGTCGCTGCTGTCACCAGCTGCTAACGTTATACAGGAGATGTAGCGCAGGTAATGTCGCTGCTGTCACCAGCAGCCAAACAATTGCACACAATTTAGTGCACTTTGCGCTAATATATTTCGCAGCCAGATAAAAAATAGTCCTTAAATGGACTGTTAGGTCTCTAACACCTTTCAACACTTAAAACTCCCTAAAAAACACACAATTCCTCTCCCTACACTATCTGTCCCTTCTGCTGCAGCTCGCCCTAAGTCTGAGATGAACCACATGTCATCGGGTGCTATATAGCACCCGATTACGCTTACCGGCCAGCCAATCACTGTAATGCTAGTAACCCACATAATTACGGCATTACAGTGAGTGGCACTATTCTCCCGCATGTTTATTGGCTGCGTAGCAGCCAACAAACGTGTGGGGAGGAGAGACTCCAGTGAAAAGGGTGCTCAGCTGAGCATGCTCACCCAACACTACTTGTTATCCCTGTCCCTGTAAGGGCCCATGCACACGAACGTTGTGTGTCCGTTCCGTGCATTGCGGAACGCAATTTCAACTTAAATGTGTCCATGATCCATTCGCTCCGCAAAAAAAAATAGAACGTGTTCTATTTTTTTGTAGTGCGGAGGCACGGCCAAAAACACCACGGAAGCACTCCGTAGTGCTTCCATGGGGTTCCAATCTGTGCTTCCGTTACGCATCTCCAGGATTGCGGACCAATTCGTCTCTGTGATTGCGGACGCATCCATAATGCGGAGTGCACACGGGCCTGTGATCAGTTATTTCCATCAGTTATTGTGAGACAAAACCAGGTGCGGGTCACAAACAAAGAACAGGTTAAAATTTTTCCATTATACCTTATCTCTTAGTAGGCTTCACTCCCGGTTTTGGCTCATAACTGATGGAAATAACTGACAAAATAGCTGAAGTGTGAACTCAGCTTTAGTAATGTCATAGAAAAGTAATGTAATATGTAAAATAATTTATAGCAGTTAAGTTCTGCACTGCAAGGTCTGGTAAGGTGACTCACAATTGAGGAATTGATAAATATTCATCATATTATTATTATTATTTTTCCATAATAATCAATTGTGTTCTGGGTGATAAACTTTTTGGATTCAGCTGTCAGATTTGGTACATTATTTCATCCATAACCAACAGCAGTTCCTCCAATGGACACAAGATGTCAGTGTTTAGCTGAGCAAGAGCCTCAGACTCATTTCCATTGATGATAGAACAAAATACCAATTCACTTTCCTGAAAGCATCTAATATACAGTATTCTCCCTCACCTTACTATTATCATAAATGACATTTTCAAATATTGGCAAAAATGTTTCTCTGACACACTGGAGGTAAGTAGATCATTTGCATGCTACTAGTAGAATGTAATCATATAAAGCATTAAGCTTACTAGAAAGTCATATTGGTTTCTTATTTGAACTTTCTCAGCATTTTCCTGGAGGGAGATCAAGATGGCTGCCAGAATGTGCAGGTGCTGCAGGTCAGCGTGAAGCGATACTGTCATACTGTTATTATTTAAGTAACCGTCAATTTGTACAAGGGAGTAAAGCTTTAAATAACTAGAGAACGGTACTCAGAAAAAACATATTCAGCCTCAACAAATGGCTCCGATTTTTTATCTGGAAAATATTAGATTTTCTTCACTAAGAAAAATTGTGACCTCTGTAGCCAATCAATTGGCTCAGTGGTAACACTTGCACATTGTACAGCAGCTGATTGCTGAGGCCAGTGATCAGTAGTGCAAGTTCTTACTGTATTTAAAGGGGTTTTCCATCAGGAACATATAGATGATCTATCATGAGGTGACTTTCGTACAAACAGCGAATGTTAGAGACTGATTACCTAACAATTTGTACTGAGCATGAAAATCTAAATCTAACGACACAACCGGAAAAATAAAGATAGAGCCAGAACCAGTGAAGAGGGGGCCGTAAAGTTATGCCACTAGTAGAGATGAGCAAATCGAAGTTGACGAAGTGGAATTTGATCCAAATTGAATTTCCTCACGCTTTGTGGTAACGAATCGCATTTTTTCCTAAAATGACTGCTGCAAGTGTTAGGACATGGAGCAAGGAACTCTGGGAACGAGGGATCACCCACAATGCCATGCATGCAGCCAATCAGTAGCCAACCAGCCAGCCCTGTGATGTCACAGCCCTATAAATAGCCTCAGCCATCTTGGATTCTGCCATTTACCAGTGTACTTAGTGCAGAGAGAGACGTTAGCGGGCGCTAAGAAAAACTTAATTGTGCTGAAAAAACGATTTACAAGTTCAGAGAAAGATTATTCGAGCTGTAGGGAAAGGATAGGGAATCATCATTTACACAGCAGAAAAAAGTTCCAGCACTATTGAAGATTCTGATGCTTTACGGTATAGTTTGAAACGCGTCAATGTGCGGGGGTGTGAGATGGTGTCCACATGATGTAATTTGTTACCGAAAATAAAGACAAAGCAGCAGAATCTTCAATAGTGCTGGAACTTTTTTCTGCTGTTTATATCTTGAGAACCTACCTGGTTCGTTCCGTGCACGGAGGATAAAGGATACATGGTGAGCTGGAGATTTTGAGTTGAAAGTCATTATCTACACTATAAAAGGAGAACAGGGTTTAATAGGAGAGTGTACAGCCTGGGTAATAGGAGCCATTCTATTATACCTTGCTGCACTAATTAGGGATCCAAATTGCTCTAATACTACTGCTTTTAGGTTGTTTGCACTATATGATACATCAGTAATTCCAGTAAACCTTGCTTGTTTTTGGGGTGCAAGTTCTGTTTGATGCAGCTATTTACGGGGTGTATTAATAGAAAAGCTACATAAGTCCTTTTAGCCGTTCTGTGTTGATTTTATATTGTTATACATTTTTTTAGGGGGGTGTATTAACAATTACCCATGCTCTGTCTCTTCCAGGATGGCGCCAAACCCCAACCAGACGAAGGTACGCCGAAACAGGCTTTGGGGTTGGCACCATCCTGGAGGAGACATGGGTAATTGTTCTATGTCCTTGGATTGTATATGACATGTTTGCATTTGCACTTTATCCTCTAATATATCATACAGATGGACTGATTTATGGACATGCATCCGCTGTGTTTATCCTCCAGTGATGTCGTTTTTTTTTTCCTCCTGCACCGTACTTTCTTTTAATCATGTTTGTAAATTTATGTAATTTTGCAATAAAGTAATAATATATCATAAGCGGCCTGGCAGTCTTTGTAGGTTTTGTACAGAAAGTAGCGGTGCAGGGGTTCATGAAGGCAGCTGTAGCAGGCAGTCAGCACAGAGTGTTGCGGGGAAAATGGCATACTCAGCGGTGTGGCAATTTTTTGTTAGGCCGCAGGAGGAGGTAAACATGGCCATCTGCAGAATTTGTGGGCAGAAGGTGAAGCATGGCAAGGGTGCCAATGTTGGCACCACAGCCCTGTGTCAACACATGCAGTGGAACTATAAAGTGGTCTGGGAAAACCGTGGCTCCGATGTGGTGGTCCAGCCTGCCGCAGCAACCGCTGCATCACCCAGTGGAACGCACCCAATTTCATGCAGTCAAGGCTCCACCACCTCAGCCGAAGGGAGTGGTCTGTCCTTCCCATCATCTGCTGGTCCTCATGCTCCTGCTCCTCATCCTCCTTCTCCTCATCAGTTATTCCATCAGCAATCGATCACCAAAGCGATTGCCAAGAGGCAAATGTATGTGTGCACTCATCTAACGGCGCAGAAGATAAATGTGCTCCTGTCCAAGTTGCTGGTGCTACAGTCCTTCCCTTTCAAACTGGTGGACTCTGCACCTTTCAGAGAACTGATGTCTTGTGCTGAGCCAAGGTGAAGAGTCCCAAGCCGTAATTTATTTGCGAAAAAGGCAGTACTAGCCTTGCACACATACGTAGAACAGAAGGTGGGCCAGTCCTTGAGTCTGTCGGTGCCTGCCAAAGTACACGGCAGTGCCGATGTGTGGAGCTATAACTATGGTCAAGGACAATATATGTCCTTTACGGCCCACTGGGTAAAGTGATATAGTGTTAAGGTGGCAGCTCAGCAACACCAGCAACTTGGCCAGGTGAAGCAGCTTCCACCTCCATGTTCTCATGCCGTTGGTCCTGCAACAATGTCCACCTCTGCCTCCTCATCCTCCACCGTGTCCTCAGCCTTCACTGCAGGGACAATTCAGAGTGCTCTTCCAGCATACCACATGTGCAGGGCACAGCGGTGTCACGCTGTTCTGCACCTAGTTTGTCTGGGTGAACGGAGCCACATAGGGGAAGAACTGCTCCGCGTCCTTCTTTAAGAAATCGAATCCTGGCTTTTCCCTCGACAACTCAAAATCGGAACCATGGTGACAGACAATAGGAAGAACATGGTGTCGGTGCTGCATCAAGGAGGTTGCACGTGTTCAATCTGGTGGTATAGCGGTTCCTGAAGTCTTCACCCCATCTGCAAGACATCCTGAAAATGGCCAGAAAACTTTGCATGCACTTCAGCCACTCGTATACCGCAAAGCACATCCTACTTGAGCTGCAGCGGCAGAACGGAATCCCCCAACATAGGGTGATAAGTGACCACCCGTTGGAATTCCACCCTCCATATGTTAGACCGATTATATGAACAGAGAAAGGACATAAACGATTTCTAGATTATTAAATATCATAGAAGATCGTGCTGCTTTCAAACACCACCTCCTTCCTCAGAAAGGGGTTAAAATGGAAAAGACACGAAGGCAGGGATCACAAGATTTCACACAATAGTATCCCTCCTTTGGTCGACACTCCTGTAGATAATCAAACGGATGCAGCCATAGTGAAGTACTGACTACCACCGTATATTCAAAGGGTTTCTTGTACTTACATGCGTAAACTTGTTGAAAGCATAAAAGTCACAGACGTGCCATGCACAGAAATCGCCCCGTGCTGCTGCCACCTCAACACTATGTCACTGTGGCCTGAGTTCCTGGGGAGTTGACTCAGTCAGCTGTGATTAAATTAATTTACCACCTTTGTAGTGGCTCAGGCACTTGCGATGATTTCATTCATTGTGCCGACTGCACTGTTTTACTGTTTCATAAGCCTCAGGTCTGGCCATTGGCCTGCCTCAATAATTTGACTACGGCTACTTTCACACTAGCGGCAGCCATCTCCAGCAGGCTGTTCCGGCGGGTGAACAGCCTGCACGGCGTCAGCACGGCAAACATGCAGAGAGGTGACCGGACTAAAACTACGACTTGTAGTTTTAGTCCGGTCACCTCTCCGGCCGCCTCTCGGCATACTTGCTGTGCTGCCACCGGCACTCTGGCTCGCCCCTATTACAGTGAATGGGGCTGGAGCGGACCTCCGGCGGCAACCGTGCACTAGCGGCAGCACGGATCCGGCAGGGTGTTTACCCGCCGGAACAGCCTGCTGGAGAAGGCTGCCACTAGTGTGAAAGTAGCCTAACATAGACTTGACATGCACAGCAGTGGCGTATCGACATGTGCACTATTGACTATAATAGGGGCGGCCCGGAGCTACGGCGGCAGCACGGCAAACATGACGAAAGGTGGCCGGAATAAAACTATGACATGTTGTAGTTTTATTCCACCTGCCTCTCGGCATGTTTGCTGTGCTGCCACTGGAACTCTGGCCCACCCAATTATAGTCAATGGGGCTGGATCGGACCTCCGGCGGCACTTGTGCACTAGCGGCAGCACGGATCCGGCAGGGAACAGCCTGCCGGAGAAGGCTGCCACTAAAGTGTGAAAGTAGCCTAACATAGACTTGGCATGCACAGCAGTGGCGTACCTCCAATATAAGCTGACTAGGCATGTGTTATAGGGCTCATGAAGAAAAGGGGCTCCACAGTGAAAAATGGTCCCACCCCCTAATTACTCATTACTGTCCAGCTCCAGTATGGTATGCCTATCATCACTGGAGAAAGCTAAAGGACCTGTGATAATGTCATCACAGGTCCTGTACATCTAGTAAAAGAACTGCACAAAGAATGGTGTAGTTCCCAGGTTAGACAGGAGAATCTGCCAGGACCTGTAATGACCATCATCTTCAGCATCACACATCCTGTACCTCTAGTAAAGGAACTATACAGAGCATCATCACAGGTCCTTCAACCCCCAACAGCATGGAGAGGAACTGCAGGATCTCTCTACTAAGACTAGAATGGAGTCGTAAGAGGAGGTCCTCCTCCTTTCTCTTCATATGCACCCCATTCCCTATTATTATATATAGTACTACAGACAGTTACAACCACTATTACCTCATGTACCTCACACAATAACCATATTATTCAACTGGCCACATACATCTGTACACATTGCATCTATTATACCTCGTACTTGTCATATCAGTACACTGCTTTATGTACTATCTATCCATATCTATTTATTTATTTTACACACTTATATAGCGCTGCTATATTCCACAGACCTTTACAGTCTGGAGATCACAATCTAAGTTCCCTATGAGTATGTCTATGGAGTGTGGGAGGAAACCGGAGAACCCGGAGTAAACCCAGACAAACAGAGAGAACATACAAACTCCATGCAGATGTTGTCCTTGGTCAGATTTAAACCCAGGACCCCAGCGCTGCAAGGCACCAGTGCTAACTACTGAGCCACCGTACTGCCTATATATATATATATATATATATATATATATATATATATATATATATATATATATATATGGATGTAGCGGGGATGCTTTATGAGACATGTTATCAAAACTAAATTTGAGTTGAGTGTGTGTGTGTTACCCCTGCTACATCTGTATATATACACACATAGACACAGTACATCTTTTATACAGTACAATAGATGAAATGGACACAGGTATGTAGCATACCCAGCAGTGTACTGATATGTGAGGTATGTGAGGTACAAGTTATAATAGATGCAGTATGTACAGATATATATATTGCCGCCCTATAAGACCCAGTTAGGTTTTAGAGGAGAATAAGAAAAAATAATGTTTTCATTAGACCTTAGATCAGACAACCAATCTGGCCCCCTATGTTAATCACACCTCAACTCAGAGCCCCAGTCAGACCCCCAGTTTTAATAAGACTCTCAATCAGACCTTAGCTCAGACACCAATGTTAATAAGTAGAGATGAGTAAATTTTGTCAAAAAATTTGCTTCGTTTTGAATTAATTTGTCATGAAGCACACTTAATCAGCTACATCCTAGCCTGCAGGGAGAGTGTATCTCGGTGTACACCACTGTGCATTTCAGCAACACTACCAGTCCTTTCTAGTAGTGAAACAGTTACTGTGCATCAGTATGACAGGCAGGTGATAAGCAGGTATTAGGCTTAGTTCAAACTTCATTTATTTGGTCAGTTATGGGTCAAAAACAGAACACATGAAGATATTTTCATGATACCTTATCTGAGAGTAGGATTGTCTCCTGATTTTAGCTCACCATATAGTAACTGCTGGAAGTAACAACCCAGCTGAAGTGTGAACTTAGCCTTACAATATTAGAGTTAGGTATAATGTACTAAACCATGCAGGGGCCCACAATTCTACTATAGAGTGAAAGAGCTGTCTCATTTTCACCGTCTGATGATTTCACATAGATTGCCAGATAACCTGTTCTGTTAGCCAATGATACAAGTTATGGGGAGGATGTAAGCAGTAAGTTTGTGTTAACATCACTGTTTATTTTTCCATTCTTCTGATCCATCAGAAGAACAACCTCCACAAAAACGAATGCTTTCTTTTGAGCATCCGCCTTTACACAGTCAGTATTTGGCCTGTAATTGATCAGTATTGGTAAATACAGTAAAAAACAGTAGTTGTTCCAAAACAGAAATGACACGAGATGGAAATATTTCCATGTCTTCTGTGTTTTGGACCCACTCTTGCTTTTGGCTTCCAAATCATGATCAAATCTTAAAGCAAAATACTGACTGTTATAGAAGCCTTATAGATGCTCCAGGATCCGTTGTGTTTTTCACTTTTTGGTTCTTCTGATGGATCAGGAGAATCGTAAAGTAAACTGTGATGTCAACAAGGCCAAACAGGGACGCTAGTGGCCCTGTCAATGATTGGTGAGGGTGGCAACAGCAAGAGGAGTCGAGGGTGGCAACAGAGGAGTCAACATAGTGGCCCAGTCACAGAGTGGTGAGGGTGGAAACAGCAAGAAGAGTCAATATAGTGGCCCAGTCACAGAGTGGTGAGAGTTGCAACAGTGAGAGGAGTCAACATAGTGGCCCAGTCACCGAGTGGTGGGGGGGCAACAGTAGTGGCAGTAACAGCACAAGATAGTGTCAGTAGGAGATGGCAGCAGACGCATTGCAAATCAAATGTTTCCTAAACTTTAGATCGAATTCCACTTTGGATGCTTCAATTTGCTCAACACTATTAATAAGACCTCCAATCAGACCTCAGATCAGACCCCCAATCAGACCTTAAATTATAGTCCCATTGTAGATTAGACATCCCATTCAGACCTCAGATCAGACCTCCAATGTGAATTACACCCCCAGACCTCAGATCAGAGCCTCAATATGAATAAGACCCCCCTCATTCAAACCTAAGCTAAGACTCCCAATTTGAATGACCCCCAAACCTCAGATCAAAGCGCCAATATGAATAAGATCCCCCCATTCAGACCTTAGATCAGACCCCTAATGTGAATAACCCCTTGACCTCCCATCAGACTCCCAATGTGATTGACCCTCAGACCTCAGATCAGAACCCCATGATCAGAGCAAATAAAATTAAAAAAACAACTGACCTCTCCTGCTCCGGATGCCACCACCGCTCTTAGGAACCAGCTGTCTTCTTCTTTTTCCTGCTGAGTGTTGTGATGTAACCCAACGCGCACTGCGTGAGG
Source organism: Bufo gargarizans (assembly GCF_014858855.1). Taxonomy (NCBI): domain Eukaryota; kingdom Metazoa; phylum Chordata; class Amphibia; order Anura; family Bufonidae; genus Bufo; species Bufo gargarizans. Next base: position 173,461,291 of record NC_058081.1, read on the forward strand.
TCACAGAGCGCTGATTTCCTCATGCTGTGCGCAGTCACAGCACAGCAAGTAGCCAAGGACCAGGAAGCGCTGTATTCACCTCTTCCCACCTGTACTAATGAACGCTTCCATAATGGAAGAGTTCATTAATATTACCACTGTCACGGTGCAGCTCACTGTGAGAGTTGTGGCTGGCTGTATGCCCTCTTGCGTACAGGTTGCAGGCTGACTCCTGTGCATGCTGGTTGCTTGGGTCATCGTGCTGGTTGTGTTGTGTGAGCGATGCTTGTGAATGTGTGTACTCCTCGTGTCTGTATCTCTGTGGCTCCTGTCACCAGTTTCGTGCAGGCTGGCTGCATGCACTTTATGTACTGGCTGTGGGTGTTCCCATGTATGCCGGTTCTACGATGCTTGCTGGCTGTGGCCTTGTGTGTGAACTGTGGCCTGTATTGTTTGTTCTGTGCTTCTTGTGAATCCTGGTTCTGATGAGGTTAACATTACCTGGTTTGTTCCTGGGTGTGTCTTATCAGGTGCCCTCATTTTCGTAGCTATTTCTATCTGTGAGTTGTGGGGCTTGGGTTCAGTTCTGTCTTGTGCCTTGCTGGGTGTAGCCCCTTGCTGCTGACCCAGTTTTTTTTTTGCCATCTGCCCTTCTATGTGGTGTCACCCGGTAAAGCATTGTTGATATTGGTAATGGTGTTGTTGATGTTATATTCTTCTCCATGACTTGTCTGATCTTCTGTACCTGTTCTGTGTCTTGATCCACTCTGATCCATGTTTAGCCTAGCAGTGCTCTAGCTGCATCTGATAGTGTCACGAGGGTGTCAAGAGCCACGCCTGACTCCGTTGTACCCGGGGTCAGGAGGTCGCAGCGGTTGGCTGCACGCTCTATGTAAGATAGGGATGTTTCCTTATTGTAGCTTTCTGGGTTTGCTTTGCGAACCCTTTTGGCTCACTCAGGGATCCGTAGCTCCTTCTCTCAGCTGTTCCTTGTCCAGCACTCCCAATCCTCCTTATATTCCCCTCTCACACTTCTCTGGTTGCCAGATATAGAGCTTCCTGCCTGGACATCTATTCTGACCCACTGGAGCTGTGTTGCTGCGTTCTCTGACTGTTGATCCAGAACGCTACCCTCCGGATCCCTGTTGGACCTTTGTGGACAGTTGTTGTCGTCCACCTGGGTGTTTGTGTTTGTCTGTGTTTGTCTGTCCTCTCCCTGGTGTTTCCCTCTTAGTGTCAGTGGTGAGGACTAGCGATCCCACCGGCCCGTTCATTATCTAGGGTTCATTTCAGGGAAAGCCAGGGTTTAGGCACGTGATCGCCGCACGGGTGAGGAACCCGTCTAGGGACGTCAGGGCAGTCAGGTGCCAGCTGCAAGGAGAGTTAGGGGTCACCACCTTTCCCTCTCCCTTGGGTAGGACTTTCCCTTTTCCCTCCCTGTGCGTGTTGCCGGTCATTACAGATAGCTTGGCATCTGATCCTGTCTGTTCTATGTCCAGCCTGGCAGTGCCAACTGATTCTGATCTACTCTGTTCCATGTTTAACCTAGCAGTGCTCTAACTGTGTCTGATACAGTCTGTTCCATGTCTTGCCTGCAGTGCCTTACTGCTTCTGTTCCTGTCCTGTGTATGTCCTGCCTTATGAGAGGGCTCCTGGGTTCTCTGGAGGGAGAATCTGTAGTCTGTGTGCAGCTCTGCCTGAGAATGCCATGCTTCTGTTCCACAGGGGACCAAGCATCTGCTTGTGTGCAGGTTCCCATTTGTCATCTGATCCATGTTGTGAGTTTTGTTGGGTTCCAGTCCTGTTGTCTGTTCTGCTGGTGCTTGCACCAGCATGGTTCTCTGTAGGTAGTGGCCAAGTGTATCGGGACCATCCTGGAGGTGTGACCAGTAAGCACTTGTCCAAGTTCATTCCCACCACCAGGGGCTCTGTCAAGAACAAGGCTCACTGGCTCTTAGCCCTCTGGGTTTTGCCTCTGGCCTTCCGGTGCACTTGGTTCTGTGGTAGTTCTACCACTATTGTCTAAACTGCATATCATTACTGTGATGTTCATTTTTTATATGTGTAATAAAGTACTCTGTTGGTCCCTGGTCTGTATCTGCCTGTGTCCTGTTTGCAAGACGCTCAGGATGTCTACCCTGGTCCTCCGGGACGTGATAGCCACATAAGATGCACTGACATTTTCCTCCCATTCTTGGGGGGAAAAAGTGTGTCTTATAGGGTGAAAAATATGGTATATAAAACAGTGTACTGATATATGAGATACAAGGTTCAATAGATGCAGTGTTTTAAGATATATAGTATATACAGCAGTGTAGTGACATGTGAGGTACAAGGTATAATAGATGCAGTGTGTTCATATATATAGTATATACAGAAGTTATCTGTGACCTCTACACAGAAAGCAGCATACTATATGTATATTTGATATTTCTGTTCAAGGAAGAGAAAGCCAAATGGCTTAGTGGAGGGTTGCTCCAGTGTATAATAAAACAGACACAGACTGATGGGTCCTTTATGCTGCTTGGTTTTATAAAATCCAAACACAAAGGGAAACATATTTCTCTGAAAACTTAAAAACATCAGACTTGAAAGGGCATTATTTAAGACCAGCTAGAAAAGATGTAGAAATTGTATGTACTTTGTATTGTGACCTGCTCTATTCATTAATATCAACATTTGTTGTTAACCCCTTAACGGCAGTTTCTGACCCTTAATAGGGACACTACCATAATTGTATAAATCACATATTAACATGTAACGTGATGTTTGTGAACCCTTCATAATGTTTTCTATTTCTTATATACAACTAATGAAGATAGATATGAATGCTATTTCACCATAGACAAGTACAGTAACTGAGGTTTCTTAAAGAAAACAGATGGAGAACGCGAGATAGACTGTATGTAGGAGTAAATGGTTCTACAAGCTTATATCTACATGTTGGACAGATAGCAGGTACAAAAGATGCAGGATAGCAACTGGTTTAAAGGAGATGCAAGAATGGTTTTATTGGTATTTTATGGCTGTGGCTAGAGTGTTATATGGGGGGAAGAATAGTTAAAGTAATTTTCCAAGATGTCACCAAAATCAGATTAGTGTTAGTTAGGTAGGAATATATCTGAATAAAGGTGGAACTTTCTGGACAGGCAGATATTGGGGATGTGTGGGGTGAAGGAATGGGTGTGGGGTGGAGTTCAAGGTAACACTAAGGCTGCAAACCCGAGAGGTTGATATAATGTTAGCATCATTTGCAGTAAGTGAAAGATCAGGAACAGAGTTCAATTTGGTGGGAAAATAAGGAATACATTTTTGTCTACTATCGGTTTTAGATATTTGTCAGTCCATAAATGAATATTTTTAAGGAGGAACATTTTTAAGAGTGGGCTTGTAAGGAAAGAGTAGAAGTGGGCCAAAAACTGACCCTTGGGTATATCAATACTAAGTACAATGAAAGGACAAGAGATAGCATTCTGAAAAGTAAGCGGAAATCAGGAATGTGCTGTGTCTAGAATGGCGGGGAGTAAATTATTTGTAGCGCTCAAGGGTCATCATCAGTTTCGAAGAAAAAATAGGGGTCAGTGGGGAGAAACAGGGAAAAGTGACCTCTTGATTACTGGTTATTTTTATTGGTGCAATTTCGAGTGAATGTCCAGATGGAAATTAGACTAAAGATCATCATGCACATTAGATTTTTTCTATGGATTCTGTTAGATAATCTGTAGGGGGAATGCAAAGGGATTTAAAGAAACACTAAACATAGAAAATGTAAAAAATATCATGTGAAAATAAAAATAACATGCCAATTCCTCTTGTCCTGTGCTTCCATTTTGTGTCATAATGCAATTAAAACTACAAAAGAAATTTATTTGTGTGTCCCAGGAGCTCAGTAATGTTCCCCTCCTTCTCACTATCCTGTGTCTGGCTGTAAGATAATCCCCTGCAGCAGGAGCATTCTTCCATGTGGGACACATAGATCGTTAGGTCCCATCTCCTTGGTTTAATCCCAGCTCTCAGCCTGTCCCCAGCTGAAAATAAGACCGTTTAGAAGGAAATTAACACACATATTCTGTGCAAATTTCTACAAAACTGCAGACTGAGAGATAATTTATTGGCTAATTTTATCATTAGTTTCTAGCCATAGATTTGTGGATTACTTTAATAAGGCTACTTTCACACTAGCGTTCGGGGCTCCGCTTGTGAGCTACGTTTGAAGGGGCTCACAAGCGGACCCGAACGCTTCCGTCCAGCCCTAATGCATTCTGAGTGGACGCGGATCCGCTCAGAATGCATCAGTCTGGCAGCTTTCAGCCTCCGCTCAGCAGGCGGACACCTGAATGCTGCAAGCAGCGTTCGGGTTTCCGCCTGGCCGTGCGGAGGCGTGCGGATCCGTCCAGACTTACAATGTAAGTCAATGGGGACGGATCCGTTTGAAGATGACACACTATGGCTCAATCTTCAAACGGATCCGTCCACCATTGACTTTCAATGTAAAAGTCTGGACGGATCCGCTCGGGCTACTTTCACACTTTGAAAATTTTATACAATATAATGCAGACGGATCAGTTCTGAACTGGAGCCACCGTCTGCATTATATGAGCGGATCCGTCTGAGACGGATCCGCTCTGAATGCTAGTGTGAAAGTAGCCTAAACGGTAAAAAAAATTGCTTATTAGTTAATAGCAATAACACTTTAATAGAGATGAATGAACTTCAAGAATTCATTTTGGGTCCGAGTTGGACCAGTTTACCACCAAGACAGCATTAGTAAAGTGAAAATAACAGCAACATAGATGAATTGTAGCTGGTGGTAACAAACAACCTGTTTAGTAACACTGCACAGACCCTTGTGCTGCATAAGACTACACCAGTATTATAGAAAGTGCATGCTGGTCAAAGTACCCCTCAGTTTTTTGTTTTTTTATAAAAAAAATTGTCCAAAAATTATCCATTTTTGTTGGTTGATGCTGTCTTCTCTGTCTTCTGATCTGTAAAACATTGGACACCGTTTTGAGTGATTCACGCAGGACAAATAACAAAAGTATCGGATTTGCTGAAATTTGAATCTTTGGGGAATTTCGTAATCAGTTAGATTTGCATAGAATTGATTATCTCATCTGTACATTATATCTAAAACTGCACAAAATATTGTGAATATTCTCTAATAAAAGTTTAGGTTTATCAGAAAGGCACTGTTTTTCTTCAATTTTCTTCATGAAAATATACAAAAAAAAAAGTGTGTCATTATATTAGGTGCATAGTGTCCTTGCTATTGATTTAATGTCCATAATTAGAATTATTTTCTTGAGTTCTTGGAAGATAAAAATTGGATAGCAGGGAAGGTGCCAGTACATGTATCAATTTAGATTACAAATTATAGTGGTTAATTTGTGGCTAATTGATAGCATGCACAATGAAATCTTTGCCAACACTACATAACACATGCTGCCATTCTTCAGGCCAGGTAACCGGAATCTCAAGTTAATGACAGTGTCAGCAGATTTCCTTTCATTTACAAACCTGTTTCATTATTTAAAGCTGTTGTCTAGTCCAAGAACTAGAAAGTCTTTCTTAGCCATCTGTGGAGCATATTAAGTAGAGGCATTAAAATAAGAAATGTAATACCACTTCTACATCCCCCTGTTGCCCCTCTTCTGAAGCCTGACAAGCATTGGTGACATCCCTAGTAGTGATGAGCGGCAGGGGCAATATTTGAATTTGCGATATTTCACGAATATTTTGTAGAATATTCGTCATATATTTGTGAATTCGAGAATTTGCGATTATTTTCTTGATTGCGAAAACCGGCACTGTAATATTCGCGTAAAGTGCGTGCAATACAAGTGTGGGTCACTTCTGCTACATTTTCCAAGCTGTTAGAAGTTTCCTGAGACTGGAGAAAATGGTTGGCACTGGCAGAACATTAAAATGGCTTTATATGCAGATAGAGTGCTCCAATATATTCGCAATTGCGCTAATTGGCAATTAATGATGCACTAAGTATTGTTGTGACATCACAGCACTATGTCTATAGCATGTATGTATGGACAGCAGAGCCTATCACACTACCTAACACACTGCACTGCAACAGCTACACTATATCAGGATATAGCCTACACTGACTATCTCCCACTAACTATCTGTATTATATATATATATATATATATATATATATATATATATGCTATATAACTATCTATCTAATGTAGTGTGGAAAGCACAGAGCACAGCAATGTCACTGCTCTCTCTCAGAACTTTGAAAAACTGTAGAAAATGGCTGCTGGAGAGGTTCTTATATAGTAAGGGGTAGGCAACTTTCCTATTGGTTGCTAGGGATGTTACTATGCTCAGACAAAGACATTGTAGCCTTCCTATTGGCCCACAAGCAACTAGTAGGGAGGGATGATGGGTTCAGATGAAAGAAAAAAACTAGAATATTCGAAAATATGAATATATATCACTATAGTCTAAATATTCGCGAATTCACATTAAATCACTAGGTGTCACTACCTGGTGAGTGACATCATTAGGTTGAGACTATCTGATGACTACTTGGTGAGTGACATCATGAGGTGTGACTACCTAGTGAGTGACATCACTACGTGTGACTACCTGGTAAAAGAAATCACTAGGTGTCACTACCTGGTGAGTGGCATCGTTAAGTTGAGACTAGCTGCTCTGCTTACAGTGTAGGGACCATTTCCGACTGCCACTTCCCTTGTATTGCCACTGCAGGGTTCTGCTGAGCAAGTGCCCTTTGGCTTTAGCTTGACGATCTGATCATCATATGAAAATTGCAATTCATTTTACTACAAAGTTCATGCTCTTCTGATAACTTTTAGATTTTTCTCTTTACATACAGATTTTACATACACAGTTTTTACCAGCAAACTTGTGCTGTATAACTGTATAATTTATTCATACAATTTATTTCCAGTTCTACAGAGAAATAGATAGTTTGTTAAAAAAAATCATTTCAAAGAAAATAAATTAAATACGATAAAAGAATACAAAATACAAAAAATAATTTAGTAACAAGTCTAGACATGATCACAAAGAAAACACACCTCACGTTTTCTACGTTTATGAAATCTTTCTGACAAATAACACCAACTTTATTTTAAATATGCTCTGGATCTGGCCACATGGTGCCTTTCTGCAAATCAGTTCTAGACTGGTCCCCCACAATGGCCCAGATTGACTACTGTTGTTGTGCTTGAATCCTGATGTAAACTTTTGGTTACTTTTGCGTCGTTTGGTCAAGGATACCTACTTAGACACAGTGGCCCACCTTTACTGTTGTGACTGAGCCTTAATCCTGGTGTAAACTCCAAAATTTTACACATTTTTGGTGAAATTAGGTGCATATCATTTTAAACAAATGTATGAAGCAATTAAGCTCAGGCTGGATGTTCACTTGGTGTCTTACTTTGTGTCAAGTGTTGGTTGGCTTAGTTTGAGACAGAATTTTACTACTTAATTGCGAAGCAATTTTGTTGGGAAATGTCACACATTAGGCCACACCTACATCTCTCAAAGCCACTCCTATTTACCCATTTAAGCCACACTCCTTATCTGGATAGGTGCAGATAATTTATTTTAACCTAGATTTACACCAAAATCTAGGTGCACTCACATTAGTAAATGTGGGCCATCATGTTTAGGTGTCCTGACAATTTTTTTTTAACCTTTTTGAAGGGCATTTGCTGATATATTTTTTAAGGAATCTTTTGCTTTTAAGTATCCATAATCACTCATCAGTCTTTTGTCTATCCAAATCTATAGTTCTAGTAGGACCTTCTTGGTTAACCAGCAGACATTACTGGTGGCAGGGGCATAGCTATAGAGGGTGCAGAGGAGGCAGAGCTGAGTGAGATCTGCTGTGGATCGACAGGGAGCGGGCATTCTTAACTTCACATCATCAGCTAAGATGGGCAAACTCAGCAAATATAAGTCTAAGAACACACCTGGAACTATAAAAATGGCTGCTGCACAAGGAGATCTGGACCAGTTTGTGAAGAAGACGAGTGCGCTGCACTCGAGAAAACAGGGCAAGATGGCGCCGAGCTCTGAGACTGCCCAGCAGCACTAGGCCATGGACTCTGAGGAGGGAGAGGGTAGTGAAGCGGTGGCCCCTACCTTTCCGGAACACCTTCCAGTATACAGTGCATTTATGCGCCAATTACTCACTAAAGCCCTGGACCCATTAGTCCAGGAGCTCAAGGACTTTAAGCATGATTTAAAACAGCTCGGGGATCGCGTTGAAACAGTCGAAGCCTCACAGGCCGCCATGGTGGACTTTAATACTGCGATCTCCCACAATATGGACCAACACAGGCCCACCTGAACTATTTATACAATCGTGGAAGACTAAACTTGAGGTTAAAAGGTTTTCCAGAAACTATCCAGGCAGACGCCATTATGCCCTTGTTGATTGATTTCTTCACAGACCTTTTGGGCACAGATACAGCCGCTGATGTTACATTGGAGAGAGCACACCGGGTGCTGAGACCCCCATCAAGTCCCCCAGAGCAACCAAGAGACATAATCTGTAAGTTAGAAAATTTTCAAACCAAAGAAAAAATCCTGAAAGCCGCTAGGGTCTCTGCGCCTGTAATCTATGCAGGCTCCGTCATTTCTATTTATCAGGACTTATCCCCAATGACCTTAAAAAAGAGAAGGGCACTAAAACCACTTTTAGATATTTTGCGGGACCGTAAGATCCTCTATCGGTGGCTATATCCTTTCGGCTTACTCATCGACTTGCCTGAAAGGAAAATGGTGGTCTGTGCACATGCTGACCTAAGGCGACTATATGAACACCTAGACATTGCAGACTTAAAATTGTCGACTGGAATCCATTCCAAGAATTAACAGCACTCCCAGCCTTGCCAATGGTCACTCCTTGCACACCGGTGGGACCAGGAAGACCCCAACGACAAAAAAGAATGTCTGGGAAACTCACGCCAAGAAAGATTGCTCTTGAGATTGACTGAGAGACTCTTTGGACTTTCAATATGTACCAACGTCCAGGAACACCAAATGGGGTGAGACAAAAAAGAGCACTCTAGTTTACTTAGACAGATTGATTTTCTTTTTCTTATTTTTCTATTTTCCTTCTTTTCTTTAAGTTTTAAATCTGTTTATCAAATGTAGGGGTGTCTCCTCTTTAAGAGAGATTTGTCTATATTACGTTAACTGCCCGCTCCCTCCACAAGATCCTCTAAGTGTCAGTCTACGACTATCATATTCACCCAAATGTATGAGGAGAAGTTACCGCTCCTCACTGGAGCTATATTTGGTTCTAATTCTTTTACCTTTATTTACTATATGTGCATCTTTGCAGTTACATGCCATATGTTGGAGAATGTTAGCTTTTCCCACTTGAAGCAAGATACTGGCACAAGCTTTGTAAATGGGACAACTGAGATGGAGAGTGGTATATGGAGATTATGTGATTTATCAGACAAGGGGTTGGGGACCCCACACTTAAGGTATGCTCCTATAATGTCTGGGGTATGAACGTGCCTGCCAAGAGGAGTCAAATTTGCAATATGCTAAAAAAGAAAAAAGCAGCTATCCTGCTTCTGCAAGAGACCCACTTTCAAACGAAGCATGTGCCACGATTGGGACATCTTGTTTATAACCAATGGCTTCATAGCACAACTCCAGACTCTGCTTCCAAAGGAGTCAGCATAGCACTTCATAGACAGCTCCCTTTGAAGGTGTGTTCGACCCTCGCAGATAGCGAGGGAAGGTATATTTTTATTAAAGGAGTGTTAGGGTCATAGGTTTATATCTTTGGTAATATATATGCGCCAAATACATCTCAGGCACCATGGTTAAAGGGTTTCTACCACCAGAAGTACTGTTATGTAGCTGACTGACATTAGCGATTCGCTAATGTCAGCACTACATAACAGTATGTTTCTAACAGTAGTTCCTGCAGCCGTTTGTTAAAAATGTACTTTTATAGATATGCTAATGAGCCTCTAGGTGCTATGTGGGCGTCATTAGCACCTAGAGGGCTCCGTTCACTAACCATTTCAGCCGCCCATCGCATCCCTCCAGCCCTCCCCGCTCCTGTTGATTGATGTGAAACTTCTCAGTATCGAGTACCAATTCCCGCGCCTGCGCCGTGCGCTTCTGTATTCGGCACAGGCGCAGTGAGTGAATGCCGCGCTCCTGGTGCTGGTGTAGCGTTATACTACCCTACCTCGTGAGATTTCCCTACCTCCTGACTTCCTGTCGCACTGCTAATGACGTGAGAAGGCGTTCCTTAGTTTTGACGATCTGCGCATGTGCAAACCGACAGTTTATGGAAAATCTCAGCAGGAGTTCAGCTTTACACCGGGACACTGCGCAGGAGAGCCTCAGTAGGGAAATATTACGGCCCAGTGCGCAAGCGTGGCTAACTCCGGCCGGCGCATGCGCAGTGTCCCGGTGTGACGCTGAACTCTGCTGAGATTTTCCATAAACTGTCGGTCATCTAAACTCAGGAACGCCTCCTCACGTCATTAGCAGTGCGACGGGAAGTCAGGAGGTAGGGAAATCTCACGAAGTAGGGTAATGTAACGCTACACCGGCTTCCTCATTGTAACGTAGTTGGCGCAGCTGCAGTGAGGAAGCCGGCGCCGGGAAAATGCAGAAGCGCACGGCGCAAGCGCGGGAATTGGTACTCGATACTGAGAAGTTTCACGTCAATCAACAGGAGCGGGGCTGGAGGGACACGATGGGCGGCTGAAATGGTTAGTGGACGGAGCCCTCTAGGTGCTAATGATGCCCACATAGCACCTAGAGGCTCATTAGCATATCTATAAAAGTAAGTTTTTAACAAAACCGGCTGCAGGAACTACTGTTAGAAACATACTGTGATGTAGTGCTGACATTAGCGCATCGCTATATCAGTCATTTACATAACAGTATTTCTGGTGGTAGAAACCCTTTAAGGTCAGCTCTGGCATCATTTCACAGGTTTGCTGAAGGCATAATCATTCTGGGTGGTGATTTGAATGTAGCACTTTACCCTGAAGTGGACACATCCACAGTCACTTCATCACTGTCACAATCAGCACACATCCGCAACAACATAGCTAAGGCAGGCCTGGTAGATGGATGGAGAACATTGCACCCCAGTGATAAGGATTTTTCATATTACTCCATGGCGCATACATCATACCAAAGGCTAGATTATATCTTTGTGTCTACCTCACTACTGCCTTACTGCAAAAGTGCATCAATTAGATTGATGGTCTTATCTGACCATGCTCCCGTATATTTACAGTTCTCACTGACTAATTCTCCTAAAAAGGATATAATATGGAGACTTAACTAAATACTTTTGCACAATTCAGATATGATAAAACAAATAGCCGGGAAACTTGAGGAATATTTTGCACTTGATGAATCTGCAGATATTTCACCAAGAGTGGTCAGGGAAGCACATAAGGCAGTGGTGAGGGGACATTTCTTATCACTAGGAATGTATGTGATGAAGCGAAGGGAAGCGGAGATCCTACAATTGCAAGCCCAGATTCAAGAACTGGAGTCATTACATAAAAGACAACTCACCCCAGGCGTCCTTCATGACTTAGACCTCCTTAGATCCCAACTAAAAAATAAACTTAATGAGAAAACGGCTAAGGTATATCTATCAGCTAAATTTCTCTACTATGCCCATTGTGATAAAGCCTCTAAATTTATGCTCTTTCAGTTGAAAAAGAGGAAAGTTCACTCCTATATACACAATATACAGTCTCCTCAGCTCAAACACTATTCCATACTGATCAGAGAGCAAGCAGATTCACTGAGTATTATATTCAGCTCTATAATATTAGAAACGCAACATCTACACAAGAGGAGGAGGACAGGATTATTTGAATGGAGAGATGGCTTAATTCCCTCAACCTGCCTAAATTAAAAACTGAACAAGCACAGACACTGATCAGCCCGTTCACACTTGCTGAACTGAAAAAGGCTTTAAAAACTTTACCTTACATAAAAGTCCAGGCCCGGAAGGCCTACCCATGAAATACTATGACTCCTTCCAAAACATATTACTACCTAAACTACTTTCGCTGTGTAACTCAATTTGGGAGGGGAAACCCCTTCACGCACAAATGTTGACAGCCCAAATCACCATCATACCCAAAGAGGGCAAAGACCTATCCTCCTGCTCCAGCTATCTGCCATTCTCACTACTTAATAATGATCTGAAATTACTGGCTAAGATCTTGGCCCTTAGGTTACAATCTCTCATCCCACAGCTGATTCACATGGAGCAAGTAGGATTTGTAAGCAGTCATGAAGGTAGAATGAACACCAGCCGGATCATCAACATCATTCAATATGCTCATAATACCTCCACACCCTTAGTCCTTCTCGGCACGGATGCTCAGAAGTAGGGATGAGCGAACCCGAACTGTATAGTTCGGGTTCGTACAGAATTTTGGGGTGTTCGTGACACGAACCCGAACATTTTCGTAAAAGTCCGGGTTCGGCGTTCGGCGCTTTCTTGGCGCTTTTTGAAAGGCTGCGAAGCAGCCAATCAACAAGCGTCATACTACTTGCCCCAAGAGGCCATCACAGTCATGCCTACTATTGGCATGGCTGGGATTGGCCAGTGCAGCATGTGACCCAGCCTCTATTTAAGCTGGAGTCACGTAGCGCCGCCCGTCACTCTGCTCTGATCAGTGTAGGGAGAGGACGCAGCTGCTGCTGTTAGGGCGAGATTAGGCAGGGATTTACTCTTCCAAAACACTTAATGAAGTGATCGATCTACAGCTGTGAATCATTCAACCTCTGCTATTTAAATGCTCACTGTTTTTAGGCTGCCCAGAGCGTTTTTCTGTCACTTTTTTCTGGGGTGATCAGCGGCCATTTTGTGTCTTGTGGTGCGCCAGCACAAGCCGCCACCAAGTACATTTAACCAACAGGGTTTTTGTTTTTTTTGCTATATCCTATATCAGGGGCTTGGCTGTGCTTACTATTTTATTGAGGGGTGAAATACAATTGCCAAAATAGCAGTACCCTAAATCTGGTGTTTCAGCTGTGGCTAGCCAATTGTAATACTGTCTGCTGTCTGGCAAAGGATATATTTTTTTCTGGGTTGAAATACAATTCCCAAATTAGCAATTCCCTAAATGTAGCAGGCCAAGTTTAAAACTATCCATAAAAGGGTATATTAGATTGAAGGTGCTGATAGGGTCATCCTCAATAACTTCACACGCTACCGTGCATCTCCAAGTCTAATTCTGTCCGTAAACGTATACCTGTCATCCAGGGCCTAAATACTAGGCCTACAATTTATATTCAGCCAAATCTGTTGTTACTGCTGTGCCTGTATTAGTGTAATACGGTACCTAAATAGATAGCCAGATAGTGTTAGGTGCCTGTAAAAAAAAGGCCTGAATTTGAATTCAATACATTGGGCCAAATAATTTTTTTCTTATTGTTGTGAACGGTAACAATGAGGAAAACATCTAGTAAGGGACGCGATTCTGGGAGAGGACATGGCCGTTCTGCCACAGCCACATGTCCTAGTGTACCAACTACCTCAGGTCCCAGTAGATGCCAGAATTTACAGCGATATTTGGTGGGGCCCAATGCCGTTCTAAGGATGGTAAGGCCTGAGCAGGTACAGGCATTAGTCAATTGGGTGGCCGACAGTGGATCCAGCACGTTCACATTATCTCCCACCCAGTCTTCTGCAGAAAGCTCACAGATGGCACCAGAAAACCAAGCCCATCAGTCTGTCACATCACCCCCCATGCATATCAGGGAAACTGTCTGAGCCTCAAGTTATGCAGCAGTCTCTTATGCTGTTTGAAGACTCTGCTGGCAGGGTTTCCCAAGAGCATCCACCTAGCCCTTCCCCAGCGGTGGAAGACATAGAATGCACTGACGCACAACCACTTATGTTTCCTGATGATGAGGACATGGGAATACCACCTCAGCACGTCTCTGATGATGAAACATAGGTGCCAACTGCTGCGTCTTTCTGCAGTGTGCAGACTGAACAGGAGGTCAGGGAGGAAGACTGGGTGGAAGACGATGCAGGGGATGATGAGGTCCTAGACCTCACATGGAATGAAGGTCGTGCCACTGACTTTCAGAGTTCGGAGGAAGAGGCAGTGGTGAGACCGAGCCAACAACGTAGCAAAAGAGGGAGCTGTGGGCAAAAGCAGAACACCCGCCGCCAAGAGACTCTGCCTGCTACTGACCGCCGCCATCTGAGACTGAGCACCCCAAAGGCAGCTTCAAGGAGTTCCCTGGCGTGGCAGTTCTTCAAACAATGTGCTGATGACAAGACCCGAGTGGTTTGCACGCTATGCCATCAGAGCCTGAAGCGAGGCATTAACGTTCTGAACCTTAGCACAACCTGCATGACCAGGCACCTGCATGCAAAGCATGAACTGCAGTGGAGTAAACACCTTAAAAACAAGGAACTCACTCAGACTCCCCCTGCTACCTCTTCTGCTGCTGCCTCGGCCTCTTCCTTTGCCTCTGGAGGAACGTTGGCACCTGCCGCCCAGCAAACAGAGGATGTACCACCAACACCACCACCTCTGTCACCAAGCATCTCAACCATGTCACACGGCAGCGTTCAGCTCTCCATCTCACAAACATTTGAGAGAAAGCGTAAATTCCCACCTAGCCACTCTCAATCCCTGGCCCTGAATGCCAGCATTTCTAAACTACTGGCCTATGAAATGCTGTCATTCAGGCTGGTGGACACAGACAGCTTCAAACAGCTCACGTCGCTTGCTGTCCCACAGTATGTTGTTCCTAGCCGACACTACTTCTCCAAGAGAGCCGTGCCTTCCCTGCACAACCAAGTATCCGATAAAATCAAGTGTGCACTGTGCAACGCCATCTGTGGCAAGGTCCACCTAACCACAGATACGTGGACCAGTAAGCACGGCCAGGGACGCTATATCTCCCTAACTGCACACTGGGTAAATGTAGGCGGTAAATGTAGGCGGAGAGCTGTTTGGCGCACGTCCTTCCGCCGCCAAGGATCGCAGGGCAACATTCTTTGCTAACTGCACCACCACCTGATACGGAACGTGTTAGCAGGAGGCAACATTTCACTAACATGGTGGAACAGTACGTGTGCACACCCCTCCACGTACTGATTGATGGTTCGTCTCCATTCAACTTCTGGGTCTCCAAATTGTCCACGTGGCCAGAGCTAGCCTTTTATGCCTTGGAGGTGCTGGCCTGTCCGACGGCCAGCGTTTTGTCTGAACGTGTATTCAGCACGGCAGGGGGCGTCATTACAGACAAACGCAGCCGCCTGTCTACAGCCAATGTGGACAAGCTGACGTTCATAAAAATGAACCAAGCATGGATCCCACAGGACCTGTCCATCCCTTGTGCAGATTAGACATTTATGTACTCCAGGGCACTTCCTCATTCAATCCTTTTTTTATTTTCATTTTACCATTATATTGCGGGGCAACCCAAAGTTGAATGAACCTCTCCTCTGTCTGGGTGCCGGGGCCTAAAAATATCTGACAGTGGCCTGTTCCAGTGTTTGGTGACGTGAAGCCTGATTCTCTGCTATGACATGAAGCCTGATTCTCTGCTATGACTTGAAGCCTGATTCTCTGCTATGACATGAAGCCTGATTCTCTGCTATGGGACCTCTCTCCTCTGTCTGGGTGCCGGGGCCTAAATATCTGACAGTGGCCTGTTCCAGTGGTGGGTGACATGAAGCCTGATTCTCTGCAATGAGACCTCTCTCCAATTGATATTGGTTAATTTTATTTTAATTTTAATTCATTTCCCTATCTACATTTGTTTGCATGGGATTTACCTACACTTTGCTGACTTTTGCAGCCCTCTAGCCCTTTCCTGTGCTATTTTACAGCCTTTTTAGTGCCAAAAAGTTCGGGTCCCCATTGACTTCGGATCCCGAACCCGAACATTTCCGGGAAGTTCGGCTGAACTTCCCGAACCCGAACATCCAGGTGTTCGCTCAACTCTACTCAGAAGGTATTCGATAAGATAGGTTGGACTTACATGAAGAGAGCTATGCAATGTTTCCACATTCCTGAAGGCTTTATCAAGGCGGTTATGGCAATGTACAGAGATCCTAGTGCTCAAGTTCTAGTAAATAACACATTATATCCTGCATTCAAAATCAGTAATGGAACTAGGCAGGGATGCCCGCTTTTGTTTGTCCTATCCATGGAACCACTCTTAAAAGCTTTCAGGCTTGACCAAAGGATACAGGAAATTAAAATTCTGAAAGAAACACATACCCAAGCCACTTTGCAGACGATCAACTCTTAATTATCACCAACCCTGTAGAGGCCTTTCCAGCAGTCCATGCACTGCTGGACGATTTTGGTACCCTCTCTAACTTTAAGGTAAACCTTAACAAATCCTAAGTGCTAAACGTTACTTTAGATTCTCAAATGCAGAGAATACTTCAGGGGTGTTCATCGTTTACTACACTACAAAAATCTCCCACATAATATTAGTACCCTTATTAAAACATGGGATATATCATTCACGTCATGGTTTGGACGTAGATCCCTCATTAAAACAATTCTCCTCCCGAAAATACTATACTACCTGCAAGTATTGCCAATCCCTCTTCCAGGGTCTTTCTTTGCACATTTGGGAAAAATACTCACTCACTTTCTGTGGAACGGTGCCAGACCTAGACTATACCACGACCAGGTAGTTAAGTCAACCAGACGTGGGGGCCTGGGAATTTTATTACAAGGTCATCCACGTAGCCATTTCTGAGAGTCCAGAAATGGCTACGTGATCCGCCAGGCAGACTAGACATATCTATAGAACAATCCATGACAAACATACCTCTGCGCTCCCTAGCTTTGATTAAATCATATAAGACAGACCTTCTGAGATGCATCTCTAGCCCAATGATCCGCAACACCATAGAATTATGGTACACCTGTCTTGCAGACACCCTGCTTTAACCTCCCTGCTGCAAGTCAAAGATGTCATGTGGGACTCATCCCGGAGTTTAGGTCATCACTAACTGAGGCTTGCAAGAATAACACAATAGCACTATGGGATATACAACAAAACAGACACCACTGATGCATTGCCTTTTCCAGACCTTACCCACTTTCAGAAGTCCCATCCCTTGCACGCTCTTAAAAAACTGCAGGTACCAAGTGATACTAGCCCCACATGCTTTGAACAGATGGTTATGGGACTTGTCAAAAAAACCTGCATTCATTGTCAAATGGGAAGAAGACCTAAAAATATAATTCTCAGGTGAGGAAGTGAGAGCCTTATTGGCACAAACTCCCAAGGTCTCCAGATGCGCCCATCTCAAGGAGAATTATTATAAAATGCTTACCACGTGGTATTACACCCCTGCATAAAATGTTCCCTACATCCTCCCCAACCTGCTGGAGATGTCTTCGACACGTAGGCACTTTTATACATGTTTGGTGGATATGTCCAGTTCTTGTCCCTTTTTGGAACACTGCGTGAAGTACTAGCCCAAACTGCACAATAAAGCGATCCCACAAACACCACAGTTGTGCCTGCTGTGCATGCTAGCCCCACCCTACAACACCCGGTATGAGAGCCGCTTGTATCAACACTTATTGGCAACGGCGAGACTAATAGCTGCGAACTGGAAGACAACTATGCCCCCGCCAATTTCTCAATGGCTCGTTAAATGTGATCAGGTGTATCGTATGGAGCAACTAGCTCATTGGGAATCAAACACCTCACATCTGTTTGAACGTACGTGGGGCGCTTGGAGAAAATACAGAAATCCCCTCTAAACCAAAATAAACCAGACTCTCACCTAGCCCTTCAATAATGTAAACCCCAATTAGGCTATATCTACCTCTCTTTCGTCCAGTTGTGTTATATGCACTTGTTCGTTGTTTATAAATATACAATATTTGAGAGTCTATGAATAAAGAAAAAATGACCAATATATTCATGTATAAGTCACAGTTGTGTATGGATGTAAAGGACCGAGTTTATTCTAGATATATGTACATTATTAAGAAAGCATTGTATGCTCCGTACAGAATATCCTTTTGTACCTCTGTAACAATGTCACTGTTGATGTGTTAACAATAAAACATTTTTAAAAACCAGAGGATAGATAATCAGTTTAAACAAACTGTAGAACCCTTTTAAATGCAGATTATAAAACTGAGACTGGATGTGAACAACAACCATTTGAGGTATAATACGTATGGAGAAGATGATTTTATAAGCAATTTACAAGGAAAGTGAAGCCATTGCATTCTGTCTGTAGTATAATATTAATTATTATTATTAGTTTTGCCTCATTTCTTCATTAAAAACTGAAATTAGTGTGACAGTGTAAATTACTGTAATTACTCAGTTGGGGGGGGGGGGGGGGGGGGGTTTGATTAGTGCATAGTGCTTCTCTGTATTTTTCTGTATTTTCCATTCTGTATTATCTGTTAGCCTGTTAAGTTTTTTATCTATAGAAATGTCTTCTTCAGTTTTTTTTGGATGTAGTGAGAATATTGTGATCCGCCTTTTATCCATTTTGGGTCTATGTACTCCTTTACGCCCGTACTTTAATATATTCTTTCTTCTTTTTGTGTTGTTGACAATCAACACTACTCAGAGTCCTCACCCTCTCTATCCTCTTGATACACATTATAGGTTGTAACAAGAGTCCATCCAGGTTTTGGACTGGTATTGGAAAAGATTACTCAGTAAAAATGATGAGCGTTGCTCTAAACCTTAAAAGGGGTGTCACGTGGCCTAGGCGCAGCACAGCCCCATTCAACTAAATGGGGCTGAACGTCATACCAAGCACTGGTAATCTGTGAGAAAGAGGAGCAACGGTGCCTTCTCAAAGCAGCTGATTTAAGGGGGTCCAGAGGACAGGACATCAGTATAAAAATCTTTGAAAAACCCCTTTAAACCTTCATAATTTATGAGCAATACCAGCCGCAATTTCTGTCAGTCTTAACTTTATGTATACTATTCATTTTTTTTATTTTTATTTATTGCAAACTAGCATGCATATATACCCAATGTAAACATATCTATATGAATATTTTCTAATGTATTTCTTAACTAGAAATACTCATTGTTGTCTATGCCCCAATTAGAGACATTAAAGCAAACATCCATTTCCAAAATCATACATACTTATTAATCTATTGTTGGCTGAACCAGCCATTCTCAGTGCGTTCAGACAACAGTTTAATGTGTATGGGGAGCATAACCTTTAATAAATCTGGTGCATTTTGACCTCTCACTGCTAAAAACCAAGTTATGCCAAGATTCCAAGTGAATAAAAGAAAGAACACATTATTTTGTTTTTCAGTTTTGTTTTCACCCTTATATTTTACGGACACATTTCTCTTAAGTACCTTTGAATTTTTGTGCTTTTCCATTTTGTCTTCTGTGACCTTGTATGTCTGTTTTTATCAAAACTATATCTGTAAGACAAGCCTAAAAATATGAAGAGAACTTCACAGAAATAAGCAACAGCACATTTAAGCAATTCCAGCTGCTGCACATTTTAATGATATGAATCATTTTGTAACTCAGATTTTAGGTAATAGAGAAAATATGCCGCTTATAGAGAGCAGGCAAAAGACTTAATGCTTGAAATGAAGCAGTCATTCTGAATACTGAATCTGTTTATCCCAGAGCCTGCTGATATGAATAAAGATTACCCACTAACAAAACTGTGTTGCATCTCGAGCGGGTGTCCTTAGAAATTCTGTCTGCAGGACTGTTGTAAGATGCAGATACAATCATGAGATGTTCTAAAAGAGATACACATGCTCATGATAAGAACATATAGAAACCACTAGGCAAACAGCTCATGGAATACTGTGTACAATTTTGGGCATCTGTGTACAGGAAGGATCTGTCCAAGACCAAGGGGTTGTCCAAAAGTCCAAGATTTGGCAAACATACTCAGGGAGCTCGACATGATTTATCCAGAAAAAAATCACCTTGTCAGAGAGTCTCAGTTCCAAAGCCATGGCACCTGTTTCTGCGCTTCCCATCCTTGTTGGACCAGACAGAGGTGTGAGCAGGGGTGTATCTATCACAAGGCAAACAAGGCATTTGCCTAGGGCGGCACTTGAAAAGGGGGCGGCAAAATGCTTTGTTTGCTTAGTGATAGTTACACAATATGCTAAATATATTTTTTGCCCCTTGTCCGATCCTTCATTATGCAAGCGGCATCGCCGGCGCCACATAGTGAAGGAGTTGAAAAACGTACTTCCTCCCCCTCCTGACTTTCTCCCGACCTCCCCTGCCTTTTGCGTTCTCACGTTGCCGTCGTGACGTCACACGGAGGTGGAGTCACGGGCCGGCAACGCTAGAGTGAGCCTTATCTCCTCCAAGTGCAGAGCGGATCCTGCACACGGTCACCGTGAACACTGAGGCCAGGCCCTGGCCACCAATGCACTGATCCCTGAGCCTGCTGTCTTCAAAAACTGTAAGTACTTAAATTACAGTAATTCACAAAAAATCTATTACTTAATTGTTTTATGGGGTAAGGGGGTTGGGGCCCGTTGGGTGGTTAGAGGGGGAGAATTAGGGAGGGATTAATACTGTACTAACTCTAGCTGCACATTATTTTTTAACAAGGAAGGGGTGGGTCAAATTTATATTAGGGGAGGTGCCCGAGTTTAGTCTCGCCTAGGGCAGCACAAAACCAAGATACACCACTGGGTGTGAGGTGCAGTCTACGTGCATGTGACTGCTGCCGGCCAATCAATGGCCTCAGCAGTGGCACATACTTGTGAATGGTTAGGTGGGGACGGAATCTGTGGTGCTGGAACTGGGACACTGACAAACAATGTTTATTTTCTCCTGGCACACCATGTCCAGTCCCCTAAGAATTTGTATCCAGTCTTGTACAACCCCTTTAATGTCTACAAATTCCTGTACAGTCTGAAAAAAAGGACATTGCTTTTGAGTGTCCATAAAAAGAAAATGTCCACAAGTTTTTTTTTTAAAGCTAGAAGAAATTGTGCAGATTTTTGTGATTGTAATAATTATGATTTCACCGTTAATGTTTGTAATGTCTTTATATCTGTTTTCTGAGCAATAGACTAATGTTGTTTATTTTCATTACAGTTTTTCAATCTGTCCATAAAAAATATTTTTATGTTTTTTTATATGTTGGTAAGAAAAAAATAGGTTGAGGTGAATTGCAATGCTAAGATTGGTTCTCAAACTTGTGGTTAGGGCCCATGCACACAAACATATTTTCTTTCTGTGTCCGTTCAGTTTTTTTATGCAGACCGTAGACTGAACCATTCATTTCAATGGGTCCACAAAAAAAGTTACTCCGTCTGCATTCTGTTTCCGCATGTCCGTATTTCCGTTGTGCAAAAAAATAGAACATGCCCTATTATTGTCCACATTACAGACATGGATAGGACTGTTTGTAGCGGATTGTATTTAGCCTGGCCTGTTTGGATCATGTAGGACGACATTCGGTTGATTGTATGGCTATGTATTGTAAACTGTAATGTTTACTGTGTTGGATGCATTGCTTTTCTGTGCCTCCTCCCCTCCCCCTTTATTTTTCCTGTCCCATTCTTTTCCCAGCAGGGTGTGGTCTCAGGGACACTGGGAGACCAGTAATCTAACTGTTCTGTCCCTCCTCCATCTCCCATCAGCCCTTGCTATTGTCTGTCCCCACCCTTCCTTGTACCATGGTCATCTATGTGCCCCATTGTATGTAAATAAGGCTGTTGGGGGGTTTAAAGTGTGTGCCATGTCCAAATAAAGTTAGTTCTGCTCCTGATGCTGTGTGTCGTCCAGTCATTGGGATTGCTGTTGGGATATTATTGGACTATTTTGCCTGCTGGAATTACTACTCTATGGATTTATGATACTTGTTCCTGAGCCTCACTGGGATCTTAGGTGGAGATTGGCTGTGGAATATCAGCTCTCCGCTACACTGTTCTATTAGGGGCCAGCTGTTCCGTTCCACAAAACACGGAATGCACATAGACGCCATCCGTATTTTTTGCGGATCTGTGATTTGCGGATCACAAAATACATACAGTTGTGTGCATGAGCCCTTAGACAGTTTAGAGGCGACCTCATTACAGTGATAACTGTCAGATTATCAAATATTCTGGACTTTTCAATGTTAGATTATTGCAACTTTATGGTTTTCTTGTTCTATTTTTCTTGTTTTGTGTTAATTAAGAGATGACCTTTAATTATTTTAGATTCATGCAACTAGACCCAATACAGGTGATAATTTATTGCGGAAACTTATTAAAGGCTTTGATATGTCATTACAAGAGACACTTAGCATAACACACATTCCCTGATCTGACTGGAGAAATGCTTCTAGTTTTGCTGAGTCAGATATGAGAGGAAGAGAGGCCAGAAAACAAATCAACGCAGGTAATGTGTTTGTTAATTAAGTCATCCTTGCTCTCTCTTCGCTGCCTATTTTCCTCCCAATGTAAATTAAGTATCAGAAATGTCTGTGAGGATAAATTTGATGTGGGTAATTAATTTTAAGAAACTGTTCTAGGACAAGTGACACATCTGAATGTTAATAGACAATAAAGTTATTTTAGGGTAGAGCCAGGGGCGTAACTATAGGGGAAGCAGGCGAAGCGGCTGCTTTGGGGCCCTCACCCAGAAGGGGCCCATCCAGGAGAAGGAGGGCTACAAGATTTGCTCAGGGCCCCCTCAACAGTATTACACAATGAAATGATATACAGTGAAGAAAACGGATGGAACAGCTGCCGGGCCTGGTCTGAGAGAGCCATCTTTACTAGCCACAGGAATGGGGGCGGCATGAAATGAAGGGGTTGTGAAAAAATTACTGGGGGAGGCAGGCCCCATTAAAAAATTTGCTGTAGGGCCCAGTCATTTCTAGCTACGCCACTGGGTAGAGCCACAGGTGGCGTAAACACTGCAACAAATCTGCAGAGTTGTACAGCACCAGCAAAGTCTGTGAGATCTAAAGAGGACTTTTCATGGATCTTTACATGTGAGGTACCCTCCATTGATACTGCCATCCTTGTTATATTTTTTCAAATACCCCTTGCTTGCCCCGCTGCGCCCCCCTGAAGTTTTCGCACCCAGTATGTTTCTAATGAGCATTGGTACAGGGAGGAGGAGACGCCGGGGTTTCTCAATGGGTGTCTCCTTCTCCCTGGCTGGACTGCGGTCCATTATGGATTCTTGACATACATATTAAATGTGTGCATAGGGTTACACTAGTGAGAGAAGGCAAAAAGGGGTTCTTTTTGGCCAAAATGTGTCTAAAAATAGATCTTTCATATATTTGTAACTCCTTTCTGACACAGTGATTATTTGTTTTTGCGTTTTCGTATTTTACTGTCTGCCTGAGCCATAACTTTTTTATTTTGTCATTCACATATTAACCCATATTAGGGTTTATTATTCGTGGGACAAGTTGTACTTTCTAATGGCACCATTTAATATTGCACATGATGTAGTGACAAGCTGGAGAAAAATTCCAAAATCGGAAAAAAATGCAATTCTGACACAGTTTTATGAGTTTTGTTTTTACGCCGTTCCCTATGCAGTAAAACTGACCTATGCCCTTCATTCTCTGAGTCACTACAATTGCCAGGATACCACATTTATGCAGTTTTTATTGTGTTTTCATAGTGAAAAAAAAACTTTGGAAAAAATTGATTTTTCTTTTCATCAACATATTCTGACCCCCATTTTTTATAGTTACATCAATGGAGTTGTGTCAGGACTATTTTTTTTTTGTGGGACAATCTGTAGTTTTTCTTGGTACCATTTTGGGGTGTGTATGACTTTTCGATCACTTTTTATTCAATTTATTGGGGAGATTTTTTCCATTATACCATTCACTGTTAGATGGACAGATATTCTAATAGTACAGGCATTTTTGGACACAATGATAACTATGACATTTATGTTTTTGATAAATTTGGGGGGAAGAGGGGTTATTTGAAATTTTTTTTAGTTTTTTTTGTTATATATATATATATTTTTTTTTTATGTTAAACATTTTTTAGGTCCCCAAGTGGAATGGAAGATGTAATCATTGGATTGTCTTACATTGGATTGTCTTACAATACAAGAACCAGTACATTCCAATGCAGTGCTACCACCTGCAGGCCTGCATTGGATTTTACCAGTAATAGGCTAGAAAACTTGTCCAGGCTTTAACCTATTACTACTATGGAACACCTTCCCCGATCTCAACCAGGGGAAAGCCTTTCTGGCTGGGAAGCGGGCACTTCTGGGTCTGGTGCTTTCAGATGTTGCGGTCACATTCGACCATGGCATCTGAGGGTTTAAATGTCCACAATTGACAATATTGCCTATCACAGACATTAGACCTCTTGTCTGCTGTGTGAAACAGCAAGCACATGGTGGCTATTGAACTCCTTCGGTGTGGGCGCCATCTCTCCATACTTGTACTGAGAGTTAAAAGAACAGCCAAGAAAGTTTGCATGCTGGCAGTGGTAGTTTCGTAGCAGATAGAGTGCTGAAGGTTTCTGATTCCTGTGTTAAAGCAACATTTTTTTTCTTACAATGAGACCCAATGTATGACCGATGGGATCAAGGGATTATGTCAAAGGCATCAGTTTAACATTTATGTCCCAGCATTAATGTGAACAGTGCCAAACACAGATTTTTACTCAAAATGTATTGATACAGGAATACAATGAGCATAAAAAACAGTCAGTCAACATTAAATAGGTTGGATTTATAATGGAAATTTGCAAACACTTAAGTCTATTAACTAAGCCTGTGGATAACATAAACTAAGGCTGTCTAGACACGCACCACATTTCTCTCTATTTACAGTATATTACATTTTTACAGTGATATGTTGCTGCAAAACTTTAAAAAAATTAACTGGTTCTTAGTATACATTTTTGTTACTCATCAGGTGTGTTGCAGTGATGACTGACACAGCTTCATTCTGCACCTAGATTTAGAGTCACTACCCACTCTTAATTTGCCATGAAGTGGGGAGTAAACTTTTACAGTTTAATAAAAAAAAGTAATATGAATCATAATTCCATTTTCCAAAACTGTTGCTTTGCAGCAATCGATCCCTGTAAAGTCTTGGAAGCATCCACCGTGGTTTTTTCCCCCCAGAAAAGACAAAGGTAATAGTGGCTCACTGTACCTTTAACAAAGGAGTGGTGCTTCAAAGCCCCGCTGATCCACCCAACCAACACAATTATATATAAAGAAAGTTAAAGATTGGGCTGAGCACTCAAATACTGGAATACTGCATATATAAGGTAACACATTAATAATATTTATTCTCTGCAAGGCATACACAATAAAAGCGAACTAAAACTGATATACATAACAAATGCGGACATATACGTCCTAAAATTAACTCTGCATTAAATGGATCCAAATAAATGTGGCGATATATTGCAATATAGTATCAGTTGATCCTCTCACATGGAGGGGTTAAAATACGTGAAGTAGTAGAATCAGAAAGGTTTGGTATGTATCTATCTCAGGTTTAAATGGTGAGTGTGTATACACCTCAAGTTCAGTTTGCCAGTGTCATTAATTAATTAATTGACTGGTGTGTTTGTCCACCTGCAGGAAAATACCCACACTGTTCCAGGACCGATTAGTAAAACGTGAAGCGGTCATATAATGAACTGTAAAACAGTTATAAGGCGATATGGCAGAAGGATTTGCGGTATATTTGTGGCGTCCCACTGTACCCCGCTGCCTAAAACGCCTTTTACCTTTCCGGACGGCTTCTATTGCTGTAAGTGTCCTTTGTGAACGGGCCCGTTCCTATGGTCCTCAAATGACCAAGTTTGTGATGAGTAATGCGTTCAGATGTTCGCAGAAATCTCAAGGTGTCTAGTACAGCCAGTGTCCGGCAACACCAGGGAGTCGGTGGGATTCCAGAGGGATATCTTTCAATCTGCAATTCTTCAAAGGAAATGGTGGATAAAGGCAAATATACAGTTGCTCATCCATAAACATAGCAGGTCCTGACCAAACGCTTTTCGGGGTTTCCACTATACCCCTTCCTCAGTGGTGACCTGCTGGAAAACCAGGATTCAGGTTTCAAGTAAAATCAGGAGTGGATTATCTTAAAAGTAAAATCAGGAGTGGATTATCTTAAAAGTAAAATCAGGAGTGGATTATCTTAAAAGTAAAATCAGGAGTGGATTATCTTAAAAGTAAAATCGGGAGTGGATTATCTTAAAAGTAAAATGGATTATATTAAAATGTTCAATATTCTGTGAAATATCAACCAAATAACCATAATCTTCAACTTGCATATCTAAAAACAAGATAAAAGAACAAATGCTGTCTGAAAAACATAAAAACGTACATGCGGTTTACATGCGTTTTTTATGTGTTTTTTTCTCATAAGATGTGTTTTTATCACCAGAACTGCTTGAATGTAGCATAAAACAATTTAAATGGATCCAAATATACCAGAGATACAAAAAGTGTAATCAATTATATAAAAAGTGTGTTAAAAAACAGTACATATGTGTACATATGTATTCATAGAGATATTCATAGATGTTCTTTTCATAACCTTATATTGAATGTTAGTGCATATCTAGGAAAAATATAAATGAACAGATACTGGTAAAAAAACAAAAAAAAAGCACATGTGGTTTTCATGCGTTTTCAATGCGTTTTTCTCATATAATGCGTTTTCATCTCCAGAACTGCTCAAATGTACCATAAAACATTTTGAATGGGTCCTAATATGGCTAAGATACAAGAAATACAATATATTATATAAAATTTATTAAAAACCGGTATACATACAGTATATATTCGTAGATGTATTCGTAGACATTCTTTTCATAACCTTGCGTTTTATTGATTGGAGATGTAGGTGGGGGCCTTAACCTAAGGGGAGAGCCAAAGTAACAAAGTACCTCTGCTCACCCGTCAGGTCGAGGCGCTCACCTATAGAGTACCCCCCTGTCATTGATCACCCCCCTGTAAGGCTCCATTCAGATGTCCGTATTTGTTTTTTACGGATCCGCGGATCCACGGATCGGATCCGCAAAACACATAAGGATGTCTGAATGGAGCCTTACAGGGGGGGTGATCAGGGAGTCTATATGGGATGATCACCTCCCTGTAAGGCTCCATTCAGACGTCCGTATGTGTTTTACGGATCCACGGATCCATGGATCGGATCCGTAAAACACATACGGACGTCTGAATGGAGCCTTACAGGGGGGTGATCAATGACAGAGGGGTGATCAATGACAGGGGGGTGATCAGGGAGTCTATATGGGATGATCACCCCCCTGTAAGGCTCCATTCAGACGTCCGTATGTGTTTTGCGGATCCGTGGATCCGCAAAACACGGATGCCGCGGATCCGCAAAACACATACAGACATCTGAATGGAGCCTTACAGGGGGGTGATCAATGACAGGGTGGTGATCACCCCATATAGACTTCCTGATCACCCCCCTGTCATTGATCACCCCCCTGTAAGGCTCCATTCAGACGTCTGTATGTGTTTTGCGGATCCGCAGACGTTTGTATGTGTTTTCTTGCAAAGTCTCATATTCCACTAACTTGTGTCAAAAAATAAAATCTCACATGAACTCACCATACCCCTCACGGAATCCAAATGCGTAAATTTTTTTGACATTTATATTCCAGACTTCATCTCACGCTTTAGGGCCCCTAAAATGCCAGGGCAGTATAAATACCCCACATGTGACCCCATTTCGGAAAGAAGACACCCCAAGGTATTCGCTGGGGGGCATATTAAGTCCATGAAAGATTGAACTTTTTGTCAAGATTTGAACTGGAAAGGGAGACTTTGTGAGAAAAAACAACAAAAAAATAAATTTCCGCTAACTTGTGCCCCCCAAAAAAATCTTCTATGAACTCGCCATGCCCCTCATTGAATACCTTGGGGTGTCTTCTTTACAAAATGGGGTCACATGTGGGGTATTTATACTGCCCTGGCATTTTAGGGGCCCTAAAGCGTGAGAAGAAGTCTGGGATCCAAGTGTCTAAAAATGCCCTCCTAAAAGGAATTTGGGCCCCTTTGCGCATCTAGGCTGCAAAAAAGTGTCACATATGTGGTATTGCCGTACTCAGGAGAAGTTGGGCAATGTGTTTTGATATGTGGTGAGATAAATATCTTGGTCAAATGCCAACTTTGTATTAAAAAAATGGTAAAAGTTGTCTTTTGCCGAGATATTTCTCTCACCCAGCATGGGTATATGTAAAATGACACCCCAAAACACATTGCCCAACTTCTCCTGAGTACGGTGATACCACATGTGTGACACTTTTTTGCAGCCTAGGTGGGCAAAGGGGCACACATTCCAAAGAGCACCTTTAGGATTTCACAGGGCATTTTTAACACATTTGGATTTCAAACTACTTCTCACGCATTAGGGCCCCTAAAATGCCAGGGCAGTATAACTACCCCACAAGTGACCCCATTTTGGAAAGAAGACACCCCAAGGTATTTCGTGATGGGCATAGTGAGTTCATGGAAGTTTTTATTTTTTGTCACAAGTTAGTGGAATATGAGACTTTGCAAGAAAAAAAAAATCATAATTTTCTGCTAACTTGTGACAAAAAATAAAAAATTCTAGGAACTCGCCATACCCCTCACGGAATACCTTGGGGTGTCTTATTTCCAAAATAGGGTCACTTGTGGGGTAGTTATACTGCCCTGGCATTTTAGGGGCCCTAATGCGTGAGAAGTAGTTTGAAATCCAAATGTGTTAAAAATGCCCTGTGAAATCCTAAAGGTGCTCTTTGGAATGTGTGCCCCTTTGCCCACCTAGGCTGCAAAAAAGTGTCACACATGTGGTATCACCGTACTCAGGAGAAGTTGGGCAATGTGTTTTGGGGTGTCATTTTACATATACCCATGCTGGGTGAGAGAAATATCTCGGCAAAAGACAACTTTTACCATTTTTTTAATACAAAGTTGGCATTTGACCAAGATATTTATCTCACCACATATCAAAACACATTGCCCAACTTCTCCTGAGTACGGCAATACCACATATGTGACACTTTTTTGCAGCCTAGATGCGCAAAGGGGCCCAAATTCCTTTTAGGAGGGCATTTTTAGACACTTGGATCCCAGACTTCTTCTCACGCTTTAGGGCCCCTAAAATGCCAGGGCAGTATAAATACCCCACATGTGACCCCATTTCGGAAAGAAGACACCCCAAGGTATTCGCTGGGGGGCATATTAAGTCCATGAAAGATTGAACTTTTTGTCAAGATTTGAACTGGAAAGGGAGACTTTGTGAGAAAAAACAACAAAAAAATAAATTTCCGCTAACTTGTGCCCCCCAAAAAAATCTTCTATGAACTCGCCATGCCCCTCATTGAATACCTTGGGGTGTCTTCTTTACAAAATGGGGTCACATGTGGGGTATTTATACTGCCCTGGCATTTTAGGGGCCCTAAAGCGTGAGAAGAAGTCTGGGATCCAAGTGTCTAAAAATGCCCTCCTAAAAGGAATTTGGGCCCCTTTGCGCATCTAGGCTGCAAAAAAGTGTCACATATGTGGTATTGCCGTACTCAGGAGAAGTTGGGCAATGTGTTTTGATATGTGGTGAGATAAATATCTTGGTCAAATGCCAACTTTGTATTAAAAAAATGGTAAAAGTTGTCTTTTGCCGAGATATTTCTCTCACCCAGCATGGGTATATGTAAAATGACACCCCAAAACACATTGCCCAACTTCTCCTGAGTACGGTGATACCACATGTGTGACACTTTTTTGCAGCCTAGGTGGGCAAAGGGGCACACATTCCAAAGAGCACCTTTAGGATTTCACAGGGCATTTTTAACACATTTGGATTTCAAACTACTTCTCACGCATTAGGGCCCCTAAAATGCCAGGGCAGTATAACTACCCCACAAGTGACCCCATTTTGGAAAGAAGACACCCCAAGGTATTTCGTGATGGGCATAGTGAGTTCATGGAAGATTTTATTTTTTGTCACAAGTTAGTGGAATATGAGACTTTGTAAGGAAAAAAAATCAATAAAAAAAATCATCATTTTCCGCTAACTTGTGACAAAAAATAAAAAATACGGAATACCTTAGGGTGTCTACTTTCCTAAATGGGGTCATTTGTGGGGGTTTTCTACTGTCTGGGCATTGTAGAACCTCAGGAAACATGACAGGTGCTCAGAAAGTCAGAGCTGCTTCAAAAAGCGGAAATTCACATTTTTGTACCATAGTTTGTAAACGCTATAACTTTTACCCAAACCATTTTTTTTACCCAAACATTTTTTTTTATCAAGACATGTAGAACAATAAATTTTGAGAAAAAAATTATATATAGATGTTGGTTTTTTTGAAAAATTTTACAACTGAAAGTGAAAAATGTCTTTTTTTTTGCTAAAATTTCGGTAAATTTCGATTAATAACAGAAAAAGTAAAAATGTCAGCAGCAATGAAATACCACCAAATGAAAGCTCTATTAGTGAGAAGAAAAGGAGGTAAAAATCATTTGGGTGGTAAGTTGCATGACCAAGCAATAAACGGTGAAAGTAGTGTAGTGCAGAAGTGTAAAAAGTGGTCTGGTCATTAAGGGGGTTTAAGCTAGGGGAGCTGAGGTGGTTAATAACACTGGCAAACTGAACTTGAGGTGTATACACACTCACCATTTAAACCTGAGATGGATACATACCAAACCTTGCTGATTCTACTACTTCACATATTTTAACCCCTTCATGTGAGAGGATCAAGTGATACTATATTGCAATATATCGCCACATTTATTTGGATTCTTTTAATGCAGAGTTTATTTTAGGACGTATATGTCCGTATTTGTTATATATGTCAGTTTTTTATCGCTTTTATTGTGTATGCCTTGCAGAGAATAAATATTATTAATTTGTTACCTTATATATGCAGTATTCCAGTATTTGAGTGCTCAGCCCAATCTTTAACTTTCTTTATGTTTTTTTTTTCAGTTGTCCTTTCTTGCCCCAAGTAAGAAATGACTTGCATACACATGATGAGTTCAAATTCTCTGCCTGCAGATAGAAGTGTGAAACATATAATTCTGTTATTTAAATTTAACAGAATGATATTATTACTACAATGTACAATTACTGTACAGTAAGAAAATGCATACTCAACCACTCATCCACCAGTAATTTGATACATTTAAAATAAAACGCAGTATGTACAATCTGGGCCATTTTAATATTATCGTGACATGTCTTCAAATTAATAAGACATAAGTGCCAAAATCTCCTGGACTCGCTTCCTTAAAACCTTTTTAGTAATAATCCAGCAAATCAGCTCAAGACATCCCCAGGATCCTTTGAAGGATTTTTAGCCCAGCAACGTAACAGATATATGGACATTTCACAGTTGTAATCAATATACTGTATCCCCTGGACGAAGGCTGAACAGACATGTAACACTTTTCACTATGACTTGTCTCCTTTACTCCTTTAGTATGACGATAATAGCAAAACATACAGTTTATACGTTAGGTAGCATTTGCTGGAAAATGCATTTAGGAGACTAATTTGGTTTTTTTTAATTTTATTTTTATATACATTTTTTATTCAATTGTATCTTTCTTACTTTCAAGTTTTTCTTTTATTATCTCTGATAATATATTCAACCAGGCAGTTCAAGATGGACAATATATTAGGTTTCTAACAGATAGTAGATGCTAGAGTACATAGAATTAAAGGGGTTTATTTACCCGCAGGGGCCATTTGAGCAGACCCCCCAGAGTGGCCAACCTACATACTTACCTGGTTCCTGCCACTAAGTCCCTGCTCCTTCACTGCCCCGCCATTGCTGCAGCTCTTAGGTTGACGCATGCCACATGGTCGCTGCAGACAATGACTGGTTGTAGCTGTGACGTGTACCCCATGAGTCATGTCATAGGATCATTGGCGCTATGACTAACTACAGCGGCCTCGTGACCTACATCAAATTTGATGTAGATGCAGGGAGACCCGAGATCTGCAGGGGAGCGAAAGAAGCCAGAACCCAATGGCAGGGATCAGGTAATTATGATTCCCTTCGGAGGTACAGCTACGCTGGTGGGTGTGACCGAAATATCCCCAGGGGTGAACAACACCTTTAAGAAAAAAATTGTAATATAGGAAAAGAATTGTTATAACACTTGATTATCTCTGGAGGCTTCAGGAATAGATCTTTTAAATATCAAAGTTGTCAACTACTGTAATAAAGATTTGATACAGTGACTCAAAAGACCTTTTGTATGGGGTTGACAAGGGTTAATAATATCTAGAGGGCATGATATGTTCTAAAGAGACATTTTGTCATTGCACTTTGCACATACTATTGGAAATATACTCAGGCAAACATGAATATTTAATCTTGGTTATATAATTAATCTGCCACGTTGATTAGGTGCGCAGTTATAGATGTTTACTGCGCAGCCAATCTTAATAGACCACTGTCCATTAACCATACTTGTCCACATTGTCAGAAAGTTTTGGGAAATATGTAGGGGACATTTTTGGCACTTCCAGTAGAGCAGGCAAGTCTCTTGCAAAAAGTTGAGCAGTGAGCCTTTGAGGAGTTGGTGCAGAGGATGGAAGTGGTAGTGGCCCTGATGTGATGTTGTGTCGCAGTATATTCGTTTATCCCTGGGGTTTGGTGCAGTGAAAGAGTAATTTAAAGAAGGTCAGATGTAAACAGATATCAGTCTCTCTTTACTTAGTGCAAAATAAAACTTGTGGCACATCCAATCAATACAAAGTGCAGAAGTATGGTGGCTGTTTGGATGGCAATTGGTTGGCACTAGAAAAAATTTGTGGATGTCGGCATCCACTGTAGTACAGACTTAATGTTTGTCTGGCCTAGTGATAGTTTAGGGAGGTGGTGGTGTCTGAGCTCAACGTGCCGCAGTCGGTAAAGCTGTATTTCATTAATCACTCTGCTGTCTTGTCACACAAATGCTTTCTTGAAGATGAATTTGCTCATCTCTTCGGACTTTTGGTCTCACAAGAGAGGAATTTTAGGTTCCTGAGTTCCTCTCTGGAATGTTTCTCACATGAGAATATGATACAGTTCCTGGGACTAGAAGCTCTACATGTGCTTCCTCACTCCCCCACCACCTGCCAAGAACTTCCTTTCCCTTCTTCTAGCTAGGCTAGAACTTCCCCTTCTGGCAGGAAGCAGGACCATCCCTGTCCTACCAAGAGAGGAGGAACAGGGTGGTTAGCCCTGTTCCTGCAAACCATTGCCAACCATTTCTTCTCTTGCTCGGATAAATGGTATAACCATGAAAATACAATACATTACATATAAAACACAACAGATACAGATACCCCCAGGGCAGGATTACTGCAGTATGTATTGAAGATTCATGGCTAAGATCAGATTACTCATCATATGAGGCAGCTGAGGTTGGCCAGGGTTATGAAAGGAAGCTGTGCTACCCTGTTTCTGTAACTCCTCTAGAGTTGAATATAAGCCACAGCTATGGAAACAGTGTAGCTGGCTCTGCCTCACTGACTCTGTAACTCCCATTCACTTCTATGGGATTTATAGTAGAAAAAGCATAGCACAGGCCTCTTTGCTATTTCCGTAACCATGGTCACCCTTGACCTGTGCATATGAAGGGTATTTCAATCACAGCCGTTGGAAATAAACCTTTGATAGTGCTCCTATTCACTAGTCCTAGAAATATGTATGCAGTCATCTCTCCCTAGTGGCAGCTGCGTACTACCACAATTTTATCATTTAATTATATGTGCCTGGCATGGTCTATCGTGGGGCAGTCTGCTGGCAATGTTTATATGGCATACTCTCTGGACAGTATTATTTATTGAGATTCTTTG
The DNA here is from genome assembly GCF_014858855.1 of Bufo gargarizans. Lineage (NCBI taxonomy): Eukaryota > Metazoa > Chordata > Amphibia > Anura > Bufonidae > Bufo > Bufo gargarizans. The sequence continues at coordinate 173,495,075 of NC_058081.1, forward strand.
CTGGCACTGCTTTTTATGAGAGACAGTATTGTGATGGTGTTTATGGGAGGACACTTTGGTGGTACTGTTTTAAAAGGCAGTCTGCTGGCACTGTTTATGGAGGGTGCTCTGCTGCCATTGTTTATGGAGGGCGCTCTGCTGGCACTGTTTATGGAGGGCGCTCTGCTGGCACTGTTTATGGAGGGTGCTCTGCTGCCATTGTTTATGGAGGGCGCTCTGCTGGCACTGATTGTGGAAGGTGCTCTGCTGGCACTGTTTATGGAGGGCACTCTGCTGGCACTGTTTATGGAAGGCGCTCTCCTGGCACTGTTTATGGAGGGCGCTCTGCTGGCACTGTTTATGGAAGGAGCTCTGCTGGCACTGTTTATGGAGGGCGCTCTGCTGGCACTGTTTATGGAAGGAGCTCTGCTGGCACTGTTTATGGAAGGCACTCTGCTGGCACTGTTTATAGAAGGCGCTCTGCTGGCACTGTTTATGGAGAGCGCTCTACTGGCACTGTTTATGGAGGGCTTTCTGTTGGCACTGTTTATGGAGGGCGCTCTGTTGGCACTGTTTATGGATGGTGCTCTGCTGGCACTGTTTATGGAGGGTGCTCTGCTGGCACTGTGGAGGGTGCTCTGCTGGCACTGTTTATGGATGGCACTCTGCTGGCACTGTTTATGGAAGGCGCTCTACTGGCACTGTTTATGGAGGGCGCTCTGTTGGCACTGTTTATGGATGGTGCTCTGCTGGCACTGTTTATGGAGGGCGCTCTGCTGGCACTGTTTATGGATGGCGCTCTGCTGGCACTGTTTATGGAGGGCGCTCTACTGGCACTGTTTATGGAGGGCGCTCTGCTGGCGCTGTTTATGGAGGGAGCTCTGCTGGCACTGTTTATGGAGTGCGCTCTGTTGGCACTTTTTATGGAGGGCGTTCTGCTGGCACTGTTTATGGATGGCACTCTGCTGGCACTGTTTATGGAGGGCGCTCTGTTGACACTGTTTATGGAGGGCGCTCTGTTGGCACTGTTTATTGAGGGGGCTCTGTTGGCACTATTTATGGTGGGGGCTCTGTTGGCACTGTTTGTGGAGGACATTCTGCTGGCACTGTTTATGGAGGGCACTCTGTTGGCACTGTTTATGGAGGGTGTTCTGCTGGCACTGTTTATGGAGGGTGTTCTGCTGGCACTTTTTATGGAGGGCCCTCTGCTGGCACTGTTTATGGAGGGCACTCTGCTGGCACTGTTTATGGAGGGCGCTCTGCTGGCACTGTTTATGGAGGGCACTCTGCTGGCACTGTTTATAGAGGGCGCTCTGTTGGCACTGTTTATGGAGGGGGCTCTGTTGGCACTATTTATGGTGGGGGCTCTGTTGGCACTGTTTGTGGAGGGCATTCTGCTGGCACTGTTTATGGATGGCACTCTGCTGGCACTGTTTATGGAGGGTGTTCTGCTGGCACTGTTTATGGAGGGTGTTCTGCTGGCACTGTTTATGGAGGGCACTCTGCTGGCACTGTTTATGGAGGGCACTCTGCTGGCACTGTTTATGGAGGGCACTCTGCTGGCACTGTTTATGGAGGGCACTCTGCTGGCACTGTTTATGGAGGGCACTCTGCTGGCATTTTGCTGGTGCTGTTAATGGAGTATTTTTAGGATTTATTATGTGAGTGTGGACTATACTTATTGGTGGAACTTTGGTATGAAAATCTGTGCCCTGCATTTCAAATCTCCATTAAATAGTTTCTATAAAGTGTGCAAGTACGTCGCAACCTAAAGCAAGAAATGAAATAAATGTACACACACAACACACAACCGTTGATTGGTAATTGTAAATTAAGGACAACCCTGCATGGTTGTCACTGATTTACTGATAATTTATGGCTTTTTCCCTTATGGAGAAAAAGAACACAGAATTACAAGTGATCTTCCACTGCTCACTTCACTAAGAGTACCGAGCTGACATGATCACATTTGCCTATAGAGCCCTTCACAAATCTTAGTACTGTATTCCAAAATAAGCGGCTAATTGCAGATGATATCTTCAAAAAGCCGTCCTATCATAAACCGCACGGCTTTAGGGAATTTCAAATTTCCCTCGTTGCCCTTTAGGAGCTGTCAGCAGAATACAGATGCTGTTTATGATAGACTGTATTTTCTTGCTGTATGCTCATAGGGGCTGTTGTAGTGGAAACCACCATCATGGATCATCAATACTAGGATAATCAGGAGGATAATGAAAGGGCATTGGGTGCCATAAACTGTACATGTATTATTTTTGGAATTTTAAACTGGATATTGCATGCTTTTAACATTTTTTAAATATGAATTGCTAAATAGGCCCAGTCGGTAATATTACTTAGCGATATTAACCACTATTAACAATTGGGTTCAGCCCATTCTGTAAACCTATCAGCTGTATGTAAGCAATATGGTCCTGTTGACATGTCACCCACAGTGACATCACATCTGTCTGTCATGCCTTTGACTTCTAATGGCTCAAACACTTCATGTGTGATAGAAACCAATTGCCACTAAGTGCTCATGTACACAAACGCTTTTTGCGTTCCATATACGGAACCATTCATTTCAATGGGTCCGCCAAAGATGCGGACAGCACTCTGTGTGCTGTCCGCATCCGTTGCTCCGTTCCGTGACCCCGCAAAAATTTTGCGGACAAGAATAGGCATCTTTATAATGGGCCTTCTGTTCCGTTCCGCAAATTGCGGAAGGCACACAGGCGGCATCCATTTTTTTTTGCGGATCCGCAATTTGCGGTCCGCAAAAAACGTCACGGTCGTGTGCATGACCCCTAAGGCTGTGGTCTATAAACGGTGGCTTTCCTGCTATTGCAAAACTACAATTCTCAGCATGCCCTTACAGCTGGAGATCACTGCACTAAGGCAAGGAATGTGATGTCACTATGGCCAGCACCTTATTGCAGCTGTATTACTTTCACATGGATTCAGGGCTTGCAGGGTGGAGAGCCAGGGGCTAATTGAAGTATTTTGCTTTGGAGAAGATTTAGTCATGCATTAAAAAAAAATCTTCTGCAGACTTCCAGGTTATTAATTGTAATAAAATGACATTAATTGACATTTCTTCATTTTTAAAAGCACCGTGGATCTAAAAGTGGGGCTTTAACTGCAGCAGAAACCCTAATGTCTTAGCATAATCACATGCGTGCACAAGTATCCTAACCATTGCATTAAAATTCTAGTCATCATGCACTGATTTCCAAATCTTTTTTTTTTTTTTACTACTTATGACACCATTCTAAAAATACCATAGCAGATATTTACAGTCAGGTACAGGCTACGACTCAGTAGTATGCTCGGCAGGGAATGGGTTAATACACCAGATCTGGGCTGCTGCTCTGCCTCCTCCTCGCCAGCTATAAAATACAATGCAATGAACAGAGCTCAGGCTGAGACAGGATCACAAGTCACAAGCTTCACGTGGAGCCCATCTGAATGGAGCCATTGCTTGCTGACAAGTGCCAGGGCTAAGCCCAGGGGGAGTTATCAGCAGCTGGAAACTACTGGGATCCCCCCCAATAAAATCGATGCGATGCCTACCTAAATATGAAGACAATCCCTGGATTCCCATCGTCAGTAAGGTCTCCTACACAGGAGCTGTGATACTTTAGTAGTCACCACCTCCACCGCCTGAGCCTTGATGCAGGCAGAGAGCTGATCCTCTGCATTCGCCAGCATCCAGGACTCCGCTTATTGTCATCAAATCATAAACTTTTCCTCCTTAGCTGGGAATCTGAGGACTTCCTCATCTTGATCTCACACAATGGAAGCTGGGGAGATCCAGTTGTGGATGATGATATCAGTCTGCTTGATCCATGGTAAATAGATGTCACCATCACCCTGCATTCCACCCTATTCCATGACACCCCATTCCCTGTGAATGTGTGCCAGTCCAAGGCTATGTACGTGACGAGCTGATCACTGTATACAAGCCATTTGATAGATCACTGTACTGTCCATGTTACTGTATATTGACTCCCTGTGCTGAGTGCGTGCTGATCATGCTTCTCTCTTGGTTTGAAGTGTCCCTGCAAGGAGAATACCAGAGAAAGCTCTACAAGGAATTACTGAAGAACTATAATCCTTTAGAGAGGCCGGTGGCTAATGACTCTCATCCACTCACTGTCTACTTTGGAATGAATCTGATGCAGATCATGGACGTGGTAAGTGTTGCACCTCTGTATTCTTCTCAATCTGCTGTTTTGGGATAGATACAGCTCTCTGGGTCTGGGGTCGGGTGAGGACAACGTTCATAATAATTGTTATTACCGAACACGGCTCCTGTATACCATTTACCATGTATGACTTTGATAGACAGATGTATTTCTTATTGTTGGATGACTTTTTCTGACAACTTTTCGACAATTGTTGAACATCTCCTTGGTCTTTTATTGGGAGAGAAAACCATTTTGAGGTGTGAATTGTACACAAGTCCTGCCACTGCTGGAGTCACTCTAGACTTAGCTCATCATATTAGTAGGTTATATATGTAAGGCTACTTTCACACTTGCAACAGAGTTATCCGGCAAGCAGTTCCGTCGACGGGACTGCCTGCCGGATCTGTCAAAACGTATGCCAACTGATGGCATTTGTAAGATTGATCAGTATCCTGAACCGTCTTACAGATGCATTGAAATGCCGGATCTGTCTTTCCGGTGTCATCCGGAAAAATGGATCCGGCATTAATTTTTTTTACCTTTTGCGCAGACCGGAAGGACAGATCCGGCATTCAGGCAAGTGTTCTGTAAAAAAAGACGGAACTGAAGACATCCTGATGCATCCTGAACGGATTGCTCTCCATTCAGAATGCATTAGGATAAAACTGATCAATTATTTTCCGGTATTGAGCCCCTAGGGTGGAACTCTATGCCAGAAAAGAAAAACGCTAGTGTGAAAGTACCCTAACTACAAATAAGTTAGTAGTGTCAAGTCTTGTGCAATGTAAGACAGGTCGTCTGGGAATTTCTTAAAATTGGCCTACAAGCAGGGAATGGTATGAAATAAAAAATATAACCAGAATTCACCAGTTTAATCTCTCTGCTGCTCTAACACTGCCCTCTGTACATGCATACCTCGATACTAAGACTAGTGATGGGCTGCACTGGTCATGTAAATGTTTATAATGTCATTGCTGCAGGACCGGTGGGGACCACCACCGAAATGGTGGAGCTGGAGCGGCAGGGAGTATTGGTAGATGTCGAAATTGATCTTTAATAAGGAAACTTGTGTCCTTGTGATTTAGCAGATACTGCTCCTGCAAATCAGAAGCAATGAGAACTAGTCTTGAGTAATAAGCACCAAAACTTTTCTCGAGCTTATATGGAAATTATGGCAGCAATGAAAAGATTCACGTTTCTACATTTTCTGTTACCACAGCAGAATCAGACCACCGATAGGTTTGGAGGTAATTAGGTAGAATGATCAGGGAGTCCAGAGTCTTAGAAGTACAAACCTCATTATTAAATGAGCTTGCATCTTTGTGAAGAAACATGATTATATAACAGTTTCTCTTAAATTTATTCATATCATATTAGGGTGTACTAATAGAATGTCACCCAACTTATCAAACACCTTGTATTCTGCATGTATCACCAGTTTCCACCACTGCAGGCTCCATCTCTAAGTATCAGTTTTCTGTGGGCCAGTGGGTTGAGATTAGCTGTTATGATGTCTCCCATACACTACATATAGAGAAGAGGAGATGATTAAATTTCTGGTTATCTTTCTCTCTGTGGCACACCCTTAGATGCAATATCAGCATTGAAGTCATTATACAGCAGTGCTGAGCAGTGTAGCTCTGAATCCAGCAATGGGGTGAAATTACCTATTAAAACATGTCTTTATGTTAAACATATTTTTAAATAATGTATCGTGATGTTATTTTTAATTTTCAATGTTTTTGCACTGACCACTAAGCCTAATAATAGGCGTAACTTCTTGGTCTGTACTGCAGTTATCTGCCTATCATCAGAGTCAGGATTAGAATGACAGATATAAAATATATATATATATATATATATATATATATATATATAAATATATATATTTATATTAAATTACAGGATCCACCATTCACAATATGTAATTGTCAAAGCTTATCTGCTCCCAACGAACCTCTGCACAGGTCTCAGCATGCCTAGAAAAATCTCCTATAGAAATCAGTGAGTCAGCTCCAGACCATTGCAAGATGACAGTTCCTACAATCATGTTCAGAAAATAAAATAAAAAAACTGCAATCAGAAAATAAAAACAGATCAGAAAATATGATATCGCTATCTGGTTTTAACTAGCAGGAAAAAAAAAATTGGTAACACATTCTCTTTAAGTAGCAGCTCTGTCTGTCACTCTGCCTTATCTCACTCATTGTAAGATATATTACAAATTTTCTAATATTCACTGGAATTATTGATTTATGCAAATGGTGAGCATTTAAATGTCAAATAAATCTGGGGTTGTTTCAGCAGCATGTGCATGCATTTCTGAACATCCCATTCAGAGGAAAGGAAGAGTTTCAGAAATTTCTGCAACAAATCATCTGCAAGTGAACACACCCTTCTTGTTAGGTTTGGGAACAGGATTGGAGATAACTGTCTAAAGGGGTTTTTCCAATTATGTGAAAAAAAGAACACCAGAAAATGTTATAGAATAGCAAAAAATAAATCAATTTACAAGCTTCCAGAATGTGAACACTGCAGTCAATCAGTGGCCTCAGCGATCATGTGCTAAGGGTACTTTCACACTAGCAGCAAGGACCTCCGGAAGGCTGTTCTGGCAGGTGAACAGCCTGTCGGATCTGTCCTGCCGCTAGTGGACATGTGCCCCTGGACTACCACTCCGACCCCATTGACTATAATTGGGGCGGAGTTCCGGCTGCAGCACGACAGCGCACGCAGAGAGGCCGCCGGAATAAAAGTACTACATGTCGTACTTTTATTCCAGCGGCCTCTTGGCGTGCGCTGCCTTGCTGCCGCCGAAACTCCACCCTGCCCCTATTATAGTCAATGGGGCCGGAGCGGTAGTCCGGGGACACGTGTTCACTAGCGGCAGGACGGATCCAACAGGGTGTTCACCCGCCAGAACAGCCTTCCGGAGGTCCGTGCCGGTAGTGTGAAACTAGCCTATTAAGATTGATTGTTGGTGCAGTGATTGGCTGCAGTGGTTACCAGTTATTAAGGCACATCATTGCTGGTAGGGGCTGCTGGAGCCCCTCTGCTGTAATGGAGGGGAATTAAAGAAGCGAGTTCTGCTTTTATTTATTTTAGAACATTTGCATTTTTAAGGAGTTTGGCAGTTTAACCTTTTGTCACCGGCAGCTGGGGGCCAAACAAGTTTATTACTGACAGAAAATGATGCTTGAGTATACTGAGTATAGAAAAGCATTACATAAGTGATCAGCAGATTGAATAGTTAAATCCCATAGGGATTAAAGAATAATTAAAGCATATTAAAGTTTATTTTAAAAAAGTATTCAGAGTAAAAAACAATTTTTTATCCATTAAAAATGGTATTTTGCAGAAGTATTAAAAAAACATATTTTCTAGTCGCCATCATAATAAATGCGTTATTTACGCCTTCAGGACCCTGCCATTTTTCACCTTAAGGACCAGGCCATTTTTTGCAAATCTGACATGTGTTACTTTATGTGGGGAGAACTCTAAAATGCTTTTACTTATCCATGTCATTCTGAGATTGTTTTCTCATCACATATTGTACTTTATGACAGTGGTAAATTTGAGTCAAAATATTTCATTTTTATTTATAAAAAAATTAAAAATTTAACTAAAATTTGGAAAAATTAGCAATTTTAGAAATTGTTATTTCTCTGCTTTTAAAACAGATAGTGATACCTCCTAAAATAGTTATTACCTTACATTTCCCTTATGTTTACTTCATGTTTGGATCATTACGTAAATGACATTTTATTTTTTGGGGACGTTAGAAGGCTTAGAAGTTTAGAAGCAAATCCTAAAATTTTAAAGAAAATTTCCAAAACTCAATTGTTAAGGACCAGTCCAGGTCTGAAGTCACTTTGTGGGGCTTACATAATAGAAACCACCCATAAATGGCCCCATTTTAGAAACGACACCCCTCAAGATATTCAAAACTGATTTTAACCTTTGTTAACCCTTTAGGTGTTCCACAAGAATTAAGGGAAAATGTAGATGACATTTCAGTTTACAGAAACACCCCATATGTGGTCATTAACTGCTGCATGGGCACTCGGCAGGGCGCAGAAGGAAAGGAGCGCCATATGGATAATTTTAAGTTCCCATGTCACATTTGAAGACCCCCTAAAGTAGAAACTCCAAAAAAGTGACCCCCATTTTGAAAACTATGGGATAAGGTGGCAGTTTTGCTGGTACTATTTTAAGGTACATATAATTTTTGATTGCTCAATATTACACTATTTGTGAGGCAAGGTAACAAAACATAGCTGTCTTGACACAGTTTTTTTTTTTTTTTTACAAGGTTCATCTGACAGGTTAGATAATGTGCTATTTTTATAGAGCAGGTTGTTACGGATACAAAAATACCAAATATGACTTTCGGTTGCTTGTTTCAGTTTTACATAATAAAGTATTTTTGAAAAATAATTATTTTTTAGTGTCTCCATATTCTGACAGCCATATTTTATTTTTTTTGGGCGACTGTCTTATGTAGGGGCTCTTTTTTTTTTTGGTATGAGATGACGGTTTGATTGGTACTATTTTAGGGTGCATATGACTTTTTGATCGCTTGGTATTACACTTTTTGGGATGTAAGGTGACAAAAAATGTTTTTTTTTACAATGTTATTTTTTTTTACGGTGTTCAAATGAGGGGTTAGGATATGTAATACTTTTATACAGCAGGTTGTTACGGATGCAGCAATACCTAGTATGTATGCTTTTTTAGGCAATAAATGCATTTTTTAGTGTCTCCATATTCCGAGAGACATATATATTTTTTTTTACCCGATTGTCTTAGGTAGAGTCTCATTTTGCGGGATGAGATGATGGTTTAATGGGTAATATTTTGGGGTGCGTATGACTTTTTGATCACTTGGTATTACACTTTTTGTGATGTAAGGTGACAAAAATGCCTTTTTAGACACCGTTTTTATTTTTTACGGTGTTCATCTGAGGGGTTAGGTCATGTGATATTTTAATAGACCTGGTTCTTACGGACACGACGATACCTAATATGTCTACTTTTGTTTTTCACTTTTAACACAATAAAAGCAGTTTTGAAACAAAAAAAATCATATTTTAGTGTCCCCATATTCTGAGAGACATATTTTATTTAATTTTTTGGGGCGATTGTCTTAGGTAGGGGCTCATTTTTTGCAGGATGCAGTGACTTGTTGATTGGTACTATTTTGGGGGCCTACGCTTTTTTATATTAATTTTACAATTTTATGTGTTTTATTTGGGACATTTTTATTTTTTTTTATTCTGAAAAACACTTTTTTTTTTACTTTCTATTTTTGTCCCACTCTGGGACTTCAATTTCTGGGGTCTGATCCCCTCTACAATGCATGACAATACAACCTGTATTGTAATGCATTGGCTGTCAACTTTTATGCTGACAGTCTGCCTGTGAGACCCAGCCTAAGGGGCTGGATCTCACAGGCTTCCATAGAAGGCAAGCCTCAATGCCTATAGAAGGCCTCGGGCTTGCCTTCTCCCCTCCATTGCAGCGCGAGGACCCGATGGGCACCCGTACCCTCCGCGAACCCTCTGCATACCGCGGTCAGCTTTGACCATGGCATACAAGGGGTTAATACGCCGGCATAGGTGTTTACAACGATGCCAGCATATGCAACAGGGGCCCGGCTGTCAGTGAGCTGCGCCCGCTTGATCACCCGATCAGCCCGCCGTACATAAACGGCGCAGGTCCTTAAGTCACGTCAACCAGCGCCGTACATGTAAGGTGAGGGTCCTTAAAGAGGACTTTTCATAGGTCCAGACATTATAAACTAAGTATCAGGATATGTAGGGCATAGTGCAGTGATCTAACTGCACTTACTATTTTTTATGGGCGCCGCTCCGTTCGACCTCTGTGGCCCCCGTTGTATTCTCCCGTCTGGTATGCTAATTTTAGCATCAGAGACTCAGTCTCCTCCTCATTGCTCCGATGCTAAAATTAGCATACCAGGCGGGAGAATACAAAGGGGGCCACAGCGGTCGAACGGAGTGGCGCCCAGAAAAAACGGGCCTGTGTATAATGCACCGGAAAAATAAATCCAGCCAGCAAAGGAGGCAATATGGACAATCACAATACATTATTATGTGTCTTATATTAACTTTCTGTACATGATAAATGCCATTTGCCGAAGTGAAACAACCCTTTTACTTATGCTGAATGATAAATAACTGTGAAATTGCTGTTTTTTCTACCTTTTCCACAAACAAGTTAATAAAAGTTAATCAACTATTTATATGTTTCTCAATATGATTCCATTGGAAAATGTAGTATGTCTTGCAAACAAATAAGCCCTTATACAGCTCATGATTCAGGGAGGATACTGGAGATCAATTCAACATAACATTATAAAGGAGCTGTCCAGCATAAAAAAGAAAGCACTGCTCCTGTCCACGAGTTGTATCTAAGACTGAATGGGTCTGAGTTCTGGTACTATATACAACTGATGGTCAGGAGTGGTACTGTTTCTGGAAACAAAGCAGACCCCTTTTTTCCAATTCTGTAAACCCCTTAGTGTTCTCTGTCTGCTTTCATATGCTATTTCACAGTACAGTGCATGTAATGTAACCTACAGAATAATGTTGTAGATACAGTGCATATTAAGGTACCCATAGACCTTATATACACATTCAGTAGCTGTCAGCAGAATGATCTCTTATTGTTCCCTCATACATATAAAGTACATGTTCGGATCAGGAAAAATAATAAAATTTTGAGATTCTTCTCTCCCCTGACATCTTCCCTATACACATTAGAGTGTCAGTCTGTTCGGCTGACAATACACCAGTGTGGATGAGGGCTTTTAAAGATACGGTGGAACCTCCCATTGTAGCCGATAATGAGACTCAAACATTAGTGTCTAAATCTGGCTATACACTTTAGATTGTTTAACAGTGATTCTACCCAACTCACATGCATACTCGGTTCAAGTGCGCATGTGTTCTGAATAGTGAAAGGTGAGCCAGCTGCTGCCAGACACATCTGGTGGCAGCTTACTGTATCTACCCTAAGAAAAAAAGGATTGGGCATGTTAAAACCCAATAGCTCAATCTTTCCCTCGATCTTTGGGGGAAAAGTTGGAACCCCTCCCCCCAAAATAGTAGATGGCAGTGTAGAAGATCACTTGCCACTTTTTTTTAACTTACCTATTGGTTAGGCAGTGTCGGACTGGCCCATCAGAGTACCAGGGAATCCTCTGGTTGGCCAAGGATCTGATACCATAGGTCCAGGAGGAAAAAAAAACATTTGGAGCTGGCACTAGGGTCTATTTCTTTAAATAAAAATGTATTAGACTTTATTATTGATATGGTGGTTGGGCCCAGAGAATAATTTCCTCTGGAGGGCCCAAGAAACCCCATTCCAAGTGTGAGAATTAGATATTTTTCCTTTCCTTGTTCCTCCCAGCCTTATTGTTAATTGCTTTTGATGGGCACAGTTTGGGTGAGTTTTAATGATCATAAGTAAAGGTTACGTTTTACACTGGTGAAGATACTCTGTGATTATATTATAATCAAATTACACTAGTGACTACCTGACATCTGATGTCTATATCTATCAGAACCGTGATAAACCATTCCAACCCTCTCAGCTTCAGACTGGCCCACCAGAGTACCAAAGGATCCTCCGATGGGCCTAGGCTCTGATACTATTAAGAACTCCAAAGAAATAAAAATATTGGGGCTGCCTTTGGAGACAATAAATTGCCACAATGGTCTATTTTTAAATAAAATCAAAACCTATTAGAATAATTTCCTCTGATGGGCTCAAGGAACCCCAGTCCGACCCTGTGGTTAGAGATGTTACCTATCTATGGACGTGCGCTTGTTCTGTATAGCTAGAGTAGTCCTTATAATTAAACCTTTTCACCCATTACCCCCCCTGTTGCCAGGAGAATATTTAGTGACTGAGGCATATACAGTAGAGTATTTTTTCAGTTCCCCCTGTACGTATATCCAGAACATGGGTCCCCCAATCCCTGTCCTTGGGGCTCTTTCACATAGGAGAGTTTTCCGTCCGGATGCAATCTTTGTAGTGAACACAAAGCATCTGGACTGAATCATCTTTGTATTCAGGAAAAATCCCAGCATGTTGTAAATTGTGCGCTTTTCATGCAGCTCTGGTTCCATAGAAGTGACTGGGGCTTGTGTGAAAAGTGTAAGGCATCCGGATGCAATGCTTTTTTTTTTTACTGATGGTTGCTAGGATATGTAATGTGTTATTCTTCAGTTTTTTTACATGCGTGAAAAGCGCATTCAATCCGGATACAATCTGGTAAAAAAAACGCACACACTGATTGCATTAGCAGAAAGAACAGATTGAACTAGCGTTCAAAGCCATCAGTTTTTCCCTGAACAGGTCTTGACACAATCCGTATTGCTCATGTGAGAAAGGCCTTAGTAATCAGATCCTAGACAGGCTTGTTCTAGATGTGACAAATGTATTAAGTGACAAGGCCTCTTAATAATTTTGCTGCATCTTCAATCCTAACTGACACTGAAATCTACACCAGCCTGGACTAGCATAGATTTAGCTAGAATAAATTATGGTAAATATGGCAGGCTCCCCATCCTGCCTCCACCCATTTAAAGGGAATCTGTCACCAGCAACCTCCCTATCCAACCGCCTGCATAGACACATAGCAGTGGTTCTCCTGATCAAAACACTATTGGGGCCATTTATAAAACTGGTTTAAAGTAGAATTGGCTTAGTTGCCCATAGCAACCAATCAGAGTCCACCTTTCATTTTTCACAGATCCCTTGGAAAATGAAAGGTGGAATCTGATTGGTTTCTAATTGCTATGGGCAACTAAGCCAATTCTACTTTACACAGTTTCATAAAGGACCCCATATTTCTTTCGTTGATCTGAGGCTCTGTTACTTACATATGATACTTTTTCTTAATATGCAAATTAGGCCTTTGATGCAATGGAGGGTGCCACCATTGCTCTTGTTACACCCAAACTCCACTCCTTTCTGGGGTCAGCCCCTCCCTCACTGCCTTGCCACTGCCTGGCCCTGTCAATCAAAGCATTGAGGGAGGGGTTCACCAAAGAAATGAGTGGAGCTTGGGTGCATCAAGAGCAACGGTGGCACCCTCATTGCACTATAACTCAGGAACGGAGCCTCAAATCAACAAAAGCAAAACAGGCGAACCACAGCTATGTGTCTATGCAAACGGTTGGATAGGGAGGCTGCTACTGACAGATTCCTGTCAAAGAGAAAAAAACTGGCATGTGTGGGGAAAAGTTGTGGTTTTTGCCTTCTAAAAGACATAAAAAGCTTAAAGGGGTTGTCTTATCTCAGACAATCGATTGGATATGCCCCCATTGTCTTATAGGTGGCTGGAGGACTCCGGTCCAGCCACCACCAAGCAGTCTCACCATAGAAGTGAATGGGAGCGCACAGCGTATGACCGGCCGGCGCTCCCATTGACTTCTATGGGTCTGACGAAAATAGCTGAGCCAACGCTCGGCTATATGTGGCGGCCCGATAGAAAATGATATGCCCCCATTCTCTGAGATGAGACAACCCCTTTAATGGAGGAGATTTATCAAATGCCTCTTAATAAATTAGTTGCATCTCTGGTCCTCCATGGGCCAGAAACTCAAGTTTTTGCCAGCCAGGAACTGGTGCAGACTTGAGCCATAACTTACACCAGTTTCTGACATGTTATAGTAAATCCGTTGAGCCGTGCTATCCCTATCCTCCCTCCTGCTAAGCACTAGTGATGACAACCTCTAAAAGTTGCAGATTGTCAGGCAAATATGGTGTGCCCAATAATCTACAACTTTTTTTTACGCCACAATAATGGTGTAAAATCTTTGACAAATCCCTCCCAATGCACGCCACATTTTTTGCCAAACATGGGTGAACTGCCCATGATATATCCATCCCTTTATGCATTATACCAGTTCTTGAAGTAGGGCCATCAAAGGTGAATCGGCACTTTAAGAGCTGTATAAAAATCTCATTAAGTTACAGTGAATAATACTGATCCTGACATTGCAGCTAGCTGCTTCTTATTTCTAAAGACCATTCTTGTTTGTAAGAATACATCTCTGAAAATGTTATCTCATGTTCTTTAACCTTTTATGTGTGGCTGACTACCTGACTGCGGACTCTGTATTATTTGTGATTCATTGTAATATGTGAGTTAAGATTTTTTCAAGCCATTTTGATTGTAGTTTATTTATTAATCATTTTATGGTATAATAGACCTCACGCTGATTCATATAAATGTATTTTTCTCGTTTTGATGTATTAATATCAGTTACAGAGTACAAATGAGGTAACCTGAGGTACACTCTAATGAGGTAACCTGAGGTACACTCTAATGAGGTAACCTGAGGTACACTCTAATGAGGTAACCTGAGGTACACTCTAATGAGGTTACCTGAGGTACACTCTGAGGTAACCTGAGGTACACTCTAATAAGGTAACCTGAGGTACACTCTAATGAGGTAACCTGAGGTACGCTCTAAAACACTTTATACTCTGAGTTAAAGCCAATGTATATATTTTCAGTACAAGTGAAATTTCGTAAGAATTACTATATATTGATATGCAGAGTGTGCCAAATTTGTGACCTAACCGATATACTGTACTATAGTCTGTAATATACAGTGAGACCTCTTCAAAGGGCCACAATTTTGAGAAAGTATCCGTTTTCCAGATTAGAATTTTTAGATAGATTTCCAGTTCCATCGTATACTATGTATCCTATGTATCCTATATTAGGTCTCTGATAAGACCACACTTCTACCAGTGACCATCGTCTACTTTCGACATCCTGATCATCTTTGAAACAACTAGGATTCTGTACCTGATGGTAAAGGCAATGACATATGGTACCTGCTGGAAGGCAGGGCATGCTCTAAGGCTGTGATGGCTAACCTCCGGCACTCCAGTTGTGGTAAAATTACAACTCCCAAGATGTACACTTCCTTGGCTATTCTCAGAACGCCATAGAAATGAATGGAGCATGCTGTGAGTCCTGATTTCACCATAGCTGGAGTACCGGAAGTTAGCCATAACTGCAAAAGGTGTGTGATAGTTCATAGAAGCTTCCTATAACCACCATTGTGGGCAGCTGACTACATTTAGATCTATACAGTTCGTTAGACTCTAAATGCTTATCTCTGTCAGTCCTTTTTTCTCCTTATACCCTGAGGTCAGTGCAGTTTCCAGGTAAAATTTCTCTCAGGGCGAGTGTCAAAAAGAAAAGTAGGGTGAGGTACATTTCAAACACTTAATCATCATCATGTAGACTGCTGAGGCCAGTGACTGGCAGCAGCGGTCACATGCCACATACCAATACGTCACTGCTGCAGTTTGTAAATAAGCAATGGCAGGAGGACTGTCAGTGTAGAGACAGACAATTTGGGTGAACTTGTATGAGGTTTTTTTAATTATATTAGGCAACCCCTTTAAACATCCAGACATAACAGTGGTTTTCTGAGAGTAGATTCCTTTTTGGCTGAGTTTCTAATTTCATTCTAATTTAGGAAGAGAAAAGTAAGCTACCAATGATTAAATTAATTATTTGACCCTTAATTTTGGGTAGACGATTCGTTAAATCTTAACGGATATAGAAAACATTGGGCACAGATTTATTCTTTAGAGGTTATTTCAGAAGTTACTGTAAAGACAAATCCTTTACTGCAGTATCTTATGA
This sequence comes from Bufo gargarizans, assembly GCF_014858855.1. Lineage (NCBI taxonomy): Eukaryota > Metazoa > Chordata > Amphibia > Anura > Bufonidae > Bufo > Bufo gargarizans. The sequence continues at coordinate 173,510,945 of NC_058081.1, forward strand.
TAGCTATTATGATTTAACCCAACAAGTGGCTCACAGACACAAACCTCTGCTAGTCATGTCCATTTCTGGGTTGTGTTTCTTGGTGATATTTTGAGACATTTACATTTTTTTCTTAAAGGGGTTGTCCCACAAAAAAATATTCTGCAATTTTACAACCAGCACATGGATCTGAATACGTTTGCAGTTGCATGTAGTACAAATTTTTGCATAGCCACTGAGTTATTCACTAGAATGTGTCTGTATAGCGCCAACCGCTGTTTGGGTTTTTTCTTATTTCTTTGACCTGCTCACTGAGATGGCTGCACACGCTCAGTTTCATCCTTCCACTGTCTTCTGAGCTGTGATAGGGAGAGCATGGACACGCCCACTTAGCTGTAGAAGAAAAGACCCTCCCCTTGAGCTTTCAGCTTGATATAAATCCAGCAGAGCAATGCATGGGGAGACCTCTGGATCCATGTGAGGTACAGGGCTGGTTCTAGCTTTGTTAGAAAGAGATTATCATGTACTGTATATTATCTGGTTTTCATTTTTTACATTAGTCATGGGATAACCGCTTTTAGCTATTAAATGAAGTGTGTCATCGAAATCTGGTTCTATAGTATTCTGCATTGGTAATCTGAACACTGTTTGGTGTTCAGACTTGGCAACTGCTATATATTATGTGTAATTAGATCCTGTCAGCCTGAGCTTTGTTTTTATTGTTTAAAGGGGAAATACCATAGGAATATGTCATCAAAGAAATGTCTTCTCAAACCACCACTAATTTTCATAATGAAAATGATATAAATGTTAGAACCTGTATGGCACTCCTTATAAATTTCTATTGGAAATCTGACACAATGGGGGTCATTTATCAAACTAGTGTAAAGTTCCAAAGAAACTGTCAAAAATGAAAGTGGATGGGCAGCTAAGCCAGTTCTGCTTTTCACCAGTTTGATAAATCTCCCCCAATATTTTTGCCAAAGTTGAAATTCAAATATATATTAATGTGCTTGAGATGCAACACTTTTTCAATAACTGAAATCCCTCATCAGTGCCAAAACGGTGTGAACCAATGTCGGGAATATGAGATCATAGACTACACCAATATGACCTTGTAAAAATTCTCTATGACATTTCATAAGATAATTTCATGTTCAAAGAGGTTTTTCAATGAAAAAAAATTTACTTTTCAAACCAGAACCTGTCTGAATAATTTTGTAATAGCATGTAACTAACAATTTAGCATAGCCACTGAGTTAGGCCTCTTTCACACTTGCGTTGTCCGGATCCGGCGTGTACTCCACTTGCCGGAATTACACGCCGGATCCGGAAAAACGCAAGTGAACTGAAAGCATTTGAAGACGGATCCGTCTTCAAAATGCTTTCAGTGTTACTATGGCACCCAGGACGCTATTAATGTCCTGGTTGCCATAGTAGGAGGGGGAGCGGGGGAGCGGTATACTTACAGTCCGTGCGGCTCCTGGGGCGCTCCAGAATGACATCAGAGCGCCCCATGCGCATGGATGACGTGCCATGCGATCACGTCATCCATGCGCTTGGGGCGCCCTGACGTCACTCTGGAGCGCCCCGGGAGCCGCACGGACGGTAAGTATGCTGCTCCCCACTACACTTTACCATGGCTGCCAGGACTTTAGCGTCCCGGCAGCCATGGTAACCATTCAGAAAAAGCTAAACGTTGCATCCGGCAATGCGCCGAAACAACGTTTAGCTTAAGGCCGGATCCGGATCAATGCCTTTCAATGGGCATTCATTACGGATCCGGCCTTGCGGCAAGTGTTCCGGATTTTTGGCCGGAGCAAAAAGCACAGCATGCTGCGCTATTTGCTGCGGCCAAAAAACGTTCCGTTCCGGAACGGAAGACATCCTGATGCATCCTGAAGGACGGACTGTCCATTCAGAATGCATTAGGATAATCCTGATCAGTATTCTTCCGGCATAGAGCCCCGACGACGGAACTCTATGCCGTAAGAAAAGAACGCAGATGTGAAAGAGCCCTTATTCAGTAAAATGTATCTGTATAGTGCTCCCTGCTGTTTGCTCTTTTTCTAATTTCTCTGTCCACCTCAGTATCATCTCTGAGGTGGAAGCACGTGCTCATTTCCATATTTCGACTGTCATCAGCCAGATCTACTGTTAAAAGCTGTGATAGTTACAGGAAGAGACCTGCCACAGAATGGACACACTCCCTGAGAACATATAAAGGACATATCTCCTGAGCTGACAACTTGAAACAAATCTATAAGAGCAACTGTAGCAATGAATGAGCGTATCTATGAATCCATGTGAGGTGCAGGGCTGGTTCTAGTTTTGTTAAAAATAGACTGTCAGGTACTATATGATGTCTGATTTGATTTTTTACATGAATCATTGGGAAAACTCCTTCAAGCCAGCAATGTTTTATACATCTGAGCTCGTATCTCGATGTCTACATCTAATAGATTTAAAGTGTACCTATCGTTTCACGTCACTTTTCAGAATAAGCTGCTGTGTGGTGTACATGAGGAATGACACTATATCTGCTCATTATATGACTCATGCTTTGCATTTTTCACCAGTTTTCCCGTCTGCAGGCAATATATTTCATTGATTGATTTCCCAGAGCTAGTGGGTAAGTGGTAGCTACTACGAGGTCTCCCTTTCATAGCACTTATGGAGTAAAGGAGATTTTGTTCCCCTATCTCTCTGTATCACACCCTCAGAGTCAGCATGGTGGACATTATACAGCAGTATTGGGAAATTATGCTATGAGTATAGCACTAGGGTGAGACAGAAAACCTACTAGACCTAGCTCCATAGTCTCTGTGTGTCCGTGCCTCTGTGTGCATCTACTGTAGTAGATTCCCCCCACCTCTGTAGGCAGCACTAAACCTGATCCCTCAGTAAGTTTGTAAAGTTGTGGGAAAGTGCTTATTATTATGATTTTTATTATATTGTGTATGTTTTTTTGGGTGGAATTGTGAGGGTTAGGTACAATTCATCATGTGCTGAGATGGTCTTTTAGTAGGTGCCATATGGCTAAGATAAGAATAAGGGGCTGTTGCTTTGGCTCACCAACATGGGCATGCAGATAAGTATCAGTCTGACCCACCTGGGAAGAGACTCCAGGGCGTGTGCCCGTTTCTGTCAGGAAATGGTGCTTGAGCATAGATAGCAGTCAAGCAGAAGAGTTGTGTGGATGCACTGCAAGTCAAGGGTGGAGGTGGGCACTATTCAGAATTGTGCTGATAGCTCGAGGGAAGAAGAAGAGAACAAGGGAGAAGAGCGCTGGACAAGCAAGTTAGATACAACGGAGACACTATAGCAGCTTAAATGGAAACCTGTCATCATAAAAATGCAGTGCAATGTGCAGTCAGCAAGTTAAGGCTACATTCAAATGACCATATGTGTTTTGTGGTCCGCAAAACACAGATACCGGCCGTATTATAGAAATGCCTATTCTTGTCCGCGATTGTGGACAAGAATAGGACATACGCTAAACTTTTTGCGGGGCCACGGAACGGAGCTACAGATGGGGACAACACACGGTGTGCTGTCCACCATCTTTTGCGACCCAGAAACACGGCCGTCTGAATGCACCCTAAGAAGGAGCTGGGCATATTGATATATAGCCTTAAGTGAAATGATTCAGTAAAATGTGGAATTTATTCATTTAAGTGTCTGTTCTTTCAGAGCTCAGTAGCCAAGTGCGTGGTTTTACCAGTGATTGACAGCCTTCCCTGTGTAAATACGTAAGTGTGTAGGGGCAACTGAGCTCAGAAAGTGCAGAGATTTTAAATGTATAAATTGCAAGTTTTACGCAATAATTTCCCATAAAACGATAATGACCTGCTCATCTCCTCCTTCTCTTTAACATGCGACCTGCTGATGCACTGCATTTTCATGGTGAAAGGTTCTTTGTAATATAAGGCCTGAATTTGCTTGAAGTGTACCCAACAACCATTGCTTTCAAACTCTAAGAGACCATGCCTCTGGTCTACCATGTGTGAACCAATTACTGACAAAGATTCAGTACAGTTGGCTGCTATTATCCAGTCTCTGCATTGCTCTATTCTATATTCTGCAGCAGTATTTATAGACATTATCATCACTCACTGTCCCCAGTCTTCCGAGTGTGGAAACCAGAACACCCAGAGGGAACGAACCCACACAAACATGGGGAGAACATACAAACCCCAAGCAGTTGTTGCCCTTTGTCAGATACCAGGACCCCAGTGCTGCAAGGCAACAGTGTTAACCACTGAGCCAATGTGCCTACTGTAATATTGATATGATAGTCTATCTCATCTCTGAAGACAGATTTTAGCAATGAATTGAGAATAATCAGTGCAGGATGCACAGGGAAGGTGAAGAAGGGGCTTATAAGTGGACAAAAAGGATGATTTTTTTCTAATAAGATGTATTAGATATATTCTTATATTTGACTTCTGCAAAGTTTGTGAATAGTAAAGGTTCTACAAGGATTGTCAGATGCTAGTAGGCATAGGCAGTGTTGGACTGAAGTCCCTTGGGCCCACCAGAGGAAATGATTTTGATGCCCCACTCTCTGTGTATATAGGAGCTTAAGGGCCCTGTTTCCCTAAGTGTCCACTATTGTCAGAGCTTGGACCCCCCCAGAAGATCTTCTGGTGCTCTGGTGGGCCAGTCCAACCCTGGGCATAGGATAGTTTTACTGAATGAGCAAAAGTCAGATAATTTCATTGTGAACCTTGACGCTGGGTTCAGACCCGAGCGTTCTGAAAGGAGCGCTCTGTATGCGCGACTGTACCGGCGTTTGCAATCGTGCATACAGAGACAAGCGAACGCATATTGTCGCGCGTTCCCGAAAGTCTATGTACAGGAACGCGCGACAAGACGCCCCAAAGAAGCTCATGTACTTCTTGGGGCGTCAGGCGTTTTACAGCGTGATCGTACGCGCTGTAAAACGCCCAGGTGAGAACCATTCCCATAGGGAATCATTGGTTTCTCCTTGTTGAGCGTTTTACAGCGCGTAGGAACGCGCTGTAAAACGCTCAGGTGTGAACCCAGCCTAAGCTGGCCATTCACATCTCAATAAATGTCACCTAAGCCCAATGATTTTGGAAGGACCGTTCAACCATCTAATGTGTATGGGGGCCTGCCAACTCTCCCCTGGCAGCAGATCTTGACGAGATAAGAATAGGACACTTGGATTTCAACTACCCAATTCTTTTGTTCTTGGGGAGATAAGACACTTCCATAAGTGTCTGGCAGTGGTGCTATCCCCTCTCCCCGTTCATTACACACGTATGCTTGACTTAGGATAGCATTCAGCCGACAGCTAGATAATGTGTCCAGCCAGTCATACACAGCTCACACTTCATTATCACTTCTGAATGAGGCTGATGCCACTTCTTTCACTACTAATCTTGGAGTATTTGGCAAATGGAAAGTTTTTTTTGTTACTGTTGGAAGTTCTACATAGAGATTCTTACAATTATTTCTTTTCAACGGTTTAGAAAACAAATCTGTGCAGGACCCAAAGTCTTTTTTAGTGCACTAATGCTGTCTGAAATTCGTATTCTTAAGAGAATACTAAGCTTTACTGGATGTGCTAATGGTTGCATGCCCTCGAGAAATGACATTTTTCTGAGCCTGAAATATATGTTTGCCACTTTTTCCTCCCTGACATGTTCAGTTGACAGTAACTGTAGTCATTATTTATATCTCATTGCTTCTATAGTACAGACATAGTTTGCATCTCTGTACAGAGATTGTTATCCTTCACGTCAATCCATACAATATTTCCAATTTCAATAGAACTAAGGTAACCTGTAAGCTTTTTTTTTGGAATGTATACAAATTTACTGTCCTCTACTTGGAAAAACTGTCTAACATTAATTGTGTAATTGTGTATATCCGGACAACAGGTGCAGGTGCAGGGAGGATCCTGAATTGGAAACAGGTATGTCAGTGGCATCCCTATAAACTAAGCTGTAGAGCAGGAGAAGCTGAGTATATGTATATATATATATATATATATATATATATATATTGTAAGAAGGAACAAGGAGCCGTCTTTGACGGAAGATACGTGTCACCGAGGTTCCTGGCCTCGGTGAGGTAAGAACCGGGTTTTTTCCTGAAGTGTCAGGTCTGTAGTGCAATCTGACACTTCAACTGTTAGAATGGCTGTAAAGCCAATCCGGGCCGGTTCTTATTGGGAGCAGCCAAAGAGCAGGGTGGGTGGCTGTTCCCCACGGTTCCAGGCCGGGTTTTGGCTGGAATATAAAAAAAACCCAGCCAGCATGTTCAGGTGGTGAATTATCCTCCATGACAGAGGAGCTGAGGAGTCTGTGGTTTGAAACACTGAGGGATCTGTTTGTGTGAGCCATAGGCTGGGGAAACAGGCCACTAAAGACTGCTGCGGACTCTGGGTGAAAATCATCTGCTGACCAGGTGACGTCTTTTTGCACTGTGAACTTTGTGTGGTGTGAACAGGCACCAAAACTGAACACTTTCTTTTGGCTTGTTTTCTTGCTATGTGTGAATAAACACTGAACTTTGATTTGAACCTTGTTTTTTGCCTCTGTACTGCGTCCGCTTACCCTGCCTACCAAAGCGAATCCCCACATTTGGTGTCGGATGCGGGCAAACGCAGTGAGGCAGGCCTGAAGGCCGAAAAGTTTTTGTTTATCCGGGCACAAGTGCATGTCCTACATTAAGCCGGCAAGGTTACGACCCGTATCCCCTGACAAAATGGAGGCAGTCGTGAAGGCCCTCGTGGAGGCTAACTTGCAGCAGCGGGAGGCTAACAAGCAGCAACAAGAAAATAACCAGCTGCTATTGCAACATGTGATGGCGTTGCAGGCGTCAGGAGCGTCCCAGAATGTCCACGATGCCCGGAAAGCTGTCCGCGCGGCGATTCCGAAGATGACCCCCTCGGATGACGTCGAGACCTATCTGGCGGTCTTCGAAAAAGTGGCCGTGAGGGAAAAGTTACCCCGAGACCAGTGGGCTGAGGTCGTTGCTCCGTTCCTGGCGTCCGGTCCCCAGCAAGTATTGTTTGATCTCCCCGATGATCAGGCGGCCGACTACCCGACAGTAAAAGGTGAGATCCTGGCGAGACTCGGGGTGAATGTATTGGTCCGGGCCCAGAGGGTGCATCAGTGGGAATTTAACCCGGCTGAACCCGCTAGACCACAATATTATGATCTGCTGCACCGTTTGCAAAAATGGCTGCAGCCGGACCTGTTGACTCCCACTGCTATGTTGGATCGGCTGTTGGCGGATGTGTTTTGGAGGGCTTTGCCGTACCCTCTCCAGCACTGGATCGGCCAGGTGTCTCCGAATAATGCCCTGGAGATGGTCGACCTGGTGGAGCGCTATGAGGCCACCAGAAATCTACAGGGGGGTTCTTTTGGGAGGGGGCCAGTCAAACCCCGGAAAACTCCACCCCAGACCCGGCGGCCGGTGCCAGCTAGACCCGCCCGGGATGTACCCCCTGCCGACCCAAACCCGGTGGTCTGCTGGCGTTGTCAGGAGCCTGGACACATAAGGGCGGACTGTCCCCATCGGGGGGAACCCATGGACACCAACTATGGCTTCCGCCACTCATTATATGCCAGGATGTTGTGTGCCACAGGAACTTCAGAGACTATGGACAATAGCCACCTGTGCCAGGTGGAAGTGGGGGGCACTGTGGCGGTGGCTCTGCTGGATTCAGGGAGCCTGGTGTCCCTGGTAAGAGCTGCCCTGGTGCGGCCGGCTGAGTATACTGGCCGAAGAGTCGGTGTTGTTTGCATACATGGGGACTTAAAGGAGTATCCCACCGCCCTGGTCTCTCTGTCAATGGTGGCCGGCAGGTGGATGCATGAGGTGGCCGTCGCCACAAAGCTACCATATGAATTGATCATTGGGAGAGACTTCCCTGGGTTCCCGGCACTCTGGCCGGATACGAAAGTTATCCGGGAGACAGATGTACCCCTAGCAGAGTGGCCTGACTCAGGGGGGAGGCCAGAACCTTGGGAACCTGAGTCAGAAGGACCAGCAGTAGGGGTGACCGCCACTTCGGTGGAAGAGGGGGAGACAACCCCGTTAAGTGTGATGGTGGGAGACGTAGAGGATTTGCCGCCAGGTCCTGAGCTGGCAGACCTCAATGTCTCTAGGGTTAATTTCGGTACAGCACAACACCAGGATCCGACTCTATCTCGAGCCTGGGAAAATGTGGTAGTAGTTGAGGGTGAGCCGCAACAACCGGGGGCCGAATCTATGTTCCCCCGTTTTGTGGTTCAACAGGAGATGCTGTACCGGGTAAATAAACTACGGGGTGAAAATATTGAACAGCTGGTGGTGCCCCAGGCATATCGCAAGCTCGTGTTGAAATTAGCCCACCAACATGTTCTTGGGGGACACCTGGGCCAGCAGAAAACGCAGGACCGGATTTTACAGCGGTTTTACTGGCCCAGTGTGTTCAGAGAGGTAGAAGAGTTTTGCAAGTCTTGCCCAACCTGCCAGATAACCAGCCCCCAGCCACATTTCCGTAGTCCTCTGGTCCCTCTCCCGATTATTGAGGTTCCCTTTGAGCGGATCGCTATGGATCTTGTAGGCCCAGTACCGAAGTCAGCTAGAGGGCACCAGCACATCCTGGTCATCCTCGACTACGCCACGCGGTTCCCGGAGGCGGTGCCACTGCATCATACGTCAGCCAAACTCATAGCTAAGGAGTTAATGGAAATGTTTTCTAGAGTGGGTCTGCCTAAGGAGGTTCTAACTGACCAAGGGACCCCATTTATGTCCAAGGTCATGAGGGAACTCTGTAAGTTGCTCCAAATAAAACAGTTACGGACATCCGTGTATCATCCGCAAACGGATGGCCTGGTAGAGAGGTTTAACCAGACGTTAAAAAATATGCTGAAAAGAGCGGTGTCTAAGGATGGGAAGGACTGGGACCTTCTTCTGCCCTATCTCATGTTCGCAGTGCGAGAAGTGCCCCAGGCCTCTACTGGGTTCTCGCCCTTCGAACTACTATACGGCAGACACCCTCGTGGTTTATTAGACGTCGCCAAAGAGGCGTGGGAACAACAAACAACACCACACAAAAGTGTAGTTGAGTACGTCACCCAGATGCAGGGACGGATGGAAACAGTGTTACCTCTGGTTAGGGAGCATATGGAGGCAGCGCAGCGAGCCCAGAGTAGGGTCTATAATCGGCAGGCTCGGGTCCGAAACTTTAACCCGGGTGATCGGGTGTTGGTTCTGGTACCAACGGTAGATAGTAAGTTCCTAGCTAGGTGGCAGGGGCCCTACGAGGTACTAGAAAAAATTGGACCAGTAGATTACAAAGTACACCAGCCAGGGAGGCGAAAGCCGGAGCAGGTGTACCATGTGAATCTGCTCAAGCCGTGGAAGGAAAGGGAAACCTATACGGAAGACAGCCCACGACCAGGGTTCCTAGGGGAAGCGGTTTTGGCCCCTCAGTCTGAAGCAGGGGAAGCGGCGGTCACAGTGAAAATTGCTGACAGCCTCTCCTCTAAACAGGCTCAGGAAGCCAGGGAGTTCATTAGTCGGAATACGGATGTGTTCTCAGACCTCCCTGGGTGCACGTCCGTAATCCGGCATGACATTGTCACTGAGCCTCAGGCGAAAGTCCGGTTAAAACCGTACCGGGTACCCGAGGCTAGGCGACAAGCCATCACAGAGGAAGTGCAGCTAATGCTCCAGCTGGGTGTCATCGAGGAGTCAAAAAGTGAGTGGGCCAGTCCGATAGTATTAATACCCAAGCCAGACGGGACATTGCGGTTTTGTAATGACTTCCGCAAACTTAATGAGGTGTCCAAGTTTGACGCGTATCCCATGCCCCGAGTGGATGAGCTTATTGAAAAGTTGGGCCAAGCCCGGTATTTTTCTGTGTTGGACCTCACCAAAGGGTACTGGCAGGTACCCTTGACTGAGGCTGCCAAAGAAAAAACGGCTTTCGTCACGCCAGAGGGGCTGTATCAGTACAAGGTATTACCCTTTGGTCTACATGGCGCTCCTGCCACGTTTCAAAGGTTAATGGATATTGTACTCCGTCCACATCGTCGATACGCTTCAGCGTACCTGGACGATATCGTTGTCCATAGCACCGACTGGGAAAGTCACTTGCCTAAAGTCCAGGCTGTAGTGGACTCCCTTAGGAAGGCTGGCTTAACCGCTAACCCAAAAAAGTGCTCGATAGGGTTAGAAGAGACCAAGTACCTGGGGTATGTCATTGGGCGCGGAGTGATCAAACCTCAGGTGAACAAAATTGAGGCAATTAGGAATTGGCCCCGACCTGTCTCTACTCGGCAAGTAAAGTCGTTCCTGGGTATGGTGGGGTACTATATGAGGTTTGTCCCCAATTTTGCTACAGTCGCCGCACCATTGACAGGCCTTTTGAAGGGACGCAAGTCAGTGACGGTCCACTGGAATGAGCAGGCGGAAAAGGCTTTCTCCGCTTTGAAGTCGGCCCTGTGTGGGTCCCCGGTTTTGGTGACGCCCGACTTCAAAAGGGAGTTTATAGTGCAGACCGATGCCTCCGAGGTAGGTCTCGGTGCTGTACTATCTCAAGATATTGACGGGGAGGAGCATCCCGTTGTCTTCCTCAGCCGGAAGCTCACCCCAGCCGAGACTAGGTACAGTATAGTGGAGAGAGAGTGCCTGGCCATCAAGTGGGCACTCGAGTCTCTCCGCTACTACCTTTTGGGGAGAAGGTTCCGTCTGGTGACCGACCACTCCCCTTTGAAATGGATGAGCCAGTCCAAAGAGAGGAATGCTCGGGTCACCAGGTGGTTCTTATCTTTGCAAAATTTTAAGTTTTCCGTGGAACACAGGGCAGGCAGGTTACAGGGAAACGCGGATGCCCTATCCCGCGTACACTGTCTGGCAAGTGTTCACCCCCTCAGGGTTGAACAAAGGGGGGAGGTATGTAAGAAGGAACAAGGAGCCGTCTTTGACGGAAGATACGTGTCACCGAGGTTCCTGGCCTCGGTGAGGTAAGAACCGGGTTTTTTCCTGAAGTGTCAGGTCTGTAGTGCAATCTGACACTTCAACTGTTAGAATGGCTGTAAAGCCAATCCGGGCCGGTTCTTATTGGGAGCAGCCAAAGAGCAGGGTGGGTGGCTGTTCCCCACGGTTCCAGGCCGGGTTTTGGCTGGAATATAAAAAAAACCCAGCCAGCATGTTCAGGTGGTGAATTATCCTCCATGACAGAGGAGCTGAGGAGTCTGTGGTTTGAAACACTGAGGGATCTGTTTGTGTGAGCTATAGGCTGGGGAAACAGGCCACTAAAGACTGCTGCGGACTCTGGGTGAAAATCATCTGCTGACCAGGTGACGTCTTTTTGCACTGTGAACAGGCACCAAAACTGAACACTTTCTTTTGGCTTGTTTTCTTGCTATGTGTGAATAAACACTGAACTTTGATTTGAACCTTGTTTTTTGCCTCTGTACTGCGTCCGCTTACCCTGCCTACCAAAGCGAATCCCCACAATATATATATATATATATATATATATATATATATATATATATTATGGGAAAAGATTCAGCAAAACCTGTAATTTATACATTTATATCTTTGCTTTTTCCATGTCCTATCATTGCAGCTATCCGTACAGAGGGGAGGTGTTATCAGTGATTGATAGCATTGTGTATATGTGTGCATGAGAGATGTCAGCAAAGATATAAATGTATGAATTACAAGTTTTACTGAATCTTTTCCGACTAAAATATATATCAATCTCCTCCGCTTCTTCTGCATGCTGCTTCCAGACTGCATTGCATTATGTGGAGACAGGTTCTGTTTAAACTCAATATTTATTGTAAAAAAATTAAAAACTTCTTGAACAAGACAGTAAAATGTCCTACTCGTTTCAGACATCGGTAATTGTCAAGGCTTAACAGCTCGCTTCTGATCTTCGCACAGATCACAGATCATAGGGGTGAATGAGATCCCCTCCTGTCCATTGCGTCCATGTGGCCCACGTGGCTGCTGTAAAGCAATTCTCTGAATGCTCTCAGGCAAGATGGCAGCACCTTTAATCATGTAGTGGAAATAAAATAAAATAAATTTGCAATCAGGAAAGGAGAAAATTTAGAAAAAAAGGATGGGTGGCTATCTGGTTTTAACTGTCAGAAAAAAAATTCGGTGACACATTGCCTTTAGTGCATGGCCCAACTTAGTTCCAGCCTGAGTACTGAATACAATTGTGCATTGTGGAGCTACGCTGCCGATAGATGCACCTTTTTTAGGCTTGGAGCTGCTGTAGATAATCTGACCCTTGCCATGGCCCTTTTTGAAAAAATGCCTAGGGCAGTGTAAAAACGCCACTTGTGCCTACATTTAGGCACAAAGGCGTTTAAAAAGTCACGAAGGTGAGGTTAGTGACTTTTTTAGGTCAGAAAGCTACACATTGTATTGCTTTTAACTCAGACTGATGTGTGATATGAATAGTATATATAGTGTAAGTTTTGATTCTATAGTTTCCTTGTCATCAGCATTCTCCATGGGTCCTATCAAAGTAATAAAAGTTGTATAAAGGTTGGAGTTTTGATTAACTTATAATGCCAGATGATTTTGTCACCCTGAAGGCTCGTTCAGACGACTGTGGGAAGCCCGTGCCCATGCTGTGGACCGCAAATTGCGGTCCGCAATGCACGGCTGCCGACCGTGGCCCAGCCGCATGGGAATCGTGGACCCATTCACTTGAATGGGTCCGCAACCCCTCCGTTTCGCAAAAAGATAGAGCATGTTCTTTCTTTTTGCGGAGCGGAGGGGCAGAACGGAACCCCAGGAAGCACTCCATAGTGCTTCCGTAGTGTTCCGTTCCGTGCTTCCGTTCCTCATCTCCGGATTTTCGGACCCATTGAAGCGAAACTGGTAGCACACGTTTGTGTGAACAAGCCCTAAAGCCATTTGAACACGACCCTATGGCTTTTTCAGTATTTCGCGGTACAGCTGGCCCCTGTTAGAACAGTACTATCCTTGTCCGTTATGCGGACAATAATAGGACATGTTCTATCTTTGAACGGAACGGAAAAAACTGAAACGGAAGGCATACGGAGTACCTTCCGTTTTTTTTTGCGGATCCATTGAAATGAATGGTTCCATATACGGTCCGTAAACGGAAAGTAAACGGAAAAAAAAACGTTTGTGTGCAAGAGGCCTTACTGTGGCTAACCTTATCTGTAGCTTGGCCACATGACAATCTCATGGTGGAAATGATGCTGAATTGTGTTCAAACACAATGATATTTTTCACTTGTAAGGAGAAAAATGTCAGATATACTATTATACCTGCACAGGAACATATGAACTAACCATAACTTACAAATACATATCTAGAATTATACCATCATGGATCTCCATATTATTCCAAAAAGAAGAAAAACTATAGATGGGATGTACAATGATAATACAAATATATATATATATATAATATAATTTTAAGCCTATAAGCCAAGGCTTTGCTCCTTTAGAGCAGACATTTACAATAATTTCACTTACCGTAAGTTACGATAGATTTAACTTGTCCCAGTTTAGAATTTGCCTCATTATTTGGTTTTTATATTGTATTATATACTTAAAAAAGTTTTGAATGGGAACCTTTGAATAAAAAGCTAACACTCCTCCGCTGTATTTCTGCTCAGACTTCACAGCTGCATGTAATATTCACCAGTGCTTGAAATCCACCTTCAATTGACAGATTACCGTGAGAGTAGATGTATGTACGCCTTGCATCAGCAAATAAGAAAGTGAAACCATTGAAAGGGCACACATGGAATTTATGCTACTTTGGGTGTATGCACATTTTTAAAGGCTTTGTCTTAAGTAACATTTCCAGTTCCATTGACATGATATTTAATACTGATTACAATGCCCAGTTCACACTGAAGAGTAGTTCTGCTCAGCCAAGGGGACCAGCTGCTGAATAATTCATGCTGTGCCTGGTGGTATTACCGCTGAATGAGATGCAGAAGTGAGGACCACACTCGGCACAGGAGCAGGTATAGTAGAAATAACCAATATCTAAGAGATAGGTTTGCGAAAATAGCTATACATTTTATGGGACATGGACTCTGCTTGGATAGTCATGTTCCCCAGACCTCACATTTTCCAGTTCATCTGAATGTTGTGTATTTTTTATTTTTTTTGCTTCATTTACAATAAGTTTTTTTTATTAATCTTTTATTTTCTGCAGCTTTTTTATACTTCAGAGGAAGAAATTCAATCTCTCTATCTGCCATGCAATTATCACGTACCTAAAGTCTCACCTTTCTTCAGCAATACCTTTGCGCATATGAATTTTAAATAACATTATTGGAGCCAGATTATTTCTATGGTTCAACATGACATCTGCATACAAGTGATGTCAATGATGACCTTTGGTGCATTTGATGTACATGAGAACTATTACTTCCAGTTTGTGACAACCCAATTCACAGCGTCAGGTTGAATGATGTGTAGTCTCAATGCCATTTGCAGTTTCCCATAATTATGAATGATATAACACAATGTATTTATGTTTTGGGCAATCATCATAATATTATTACTATTATTTCCTATTATTTATTAGTATTGCTTTTCTTCATTAGATCTGAAATATCATCATGTCCATGAAGAATATTGCTTATAAGCATATATATTATCTGATTATAGTGGAATAAAAGGTCTTGGACATGCATTTCTACTCATGTAGCATCACTGATCAAGTCCCATGTTCAATCTTCAGTAGTATTCTGCATTGGTGCAGTAAAAAGTGAACGGAATGCTTCTTCTGGCCTATGGCAAAATTTTATGGTTTTGTAGTTTTATGTGACTTTGAACACTCTCAAAGATCTTCCTGTAGAAAAGTTAAAAAGAAAAGCTTAGGGTGGGTTCACACTAGCGTTAGGGATTCTGTTATGGCTTTCCGTTGTAACATGGTTATAACGGAAAATAACGGAATGCCCAGACAGAATGCAAAACGGAAGCCTTTAAAAGGCATTCTGTTTGCTTTCCGTCCTAAGTCTATAGGAAAGCATAACAAATCCGTCTGGGTCCCGTTATGCAAGACGGAATACAAAGTCCTGGACTTTGTTTTTCGTCTTGCATAACGGGACCCAGACGGATCCGTTTTGATTCCCATAGACTTCAATTAGGACGGAAAGCAAACGGAATGCCTTTTAAAGGCTTCTGTTTTGCTTTCTGTCATAATACAAGTCTATGGCCAGAAGAACGGATCCGTCCTTCCTTCTTATGGATTCTGTTATTTTCCGTTATAACCGTGGAATTCCTAACGCTAGTGTGAACCCACCCTTAGGCCTAGTTCACACGACCGTATGGCTTTTATTGTTTTTTGCGGTCCGTTTTTCACGGATCCGTTGTTCCGTTTTTAAGTTCCGTTGTGTTTCCGTTTCCTTTCCGTTTTTCCGTTCCGTTTTTCCGTATGGCATATACAGTATACAGTAATTACATAGAAAAAATTAGGCTGGGCATAACATTTTCAATAGATGATTTAGAAAAAACGGAACGGAAACGGAAGACATACGGATGCATTTCCGTATGTGTTCCGTTTTTTTTGCGGACCCATTGACTTGAATGGAGGCACGACCCGTGATTTACGGCCAAATATAGGACAAGCTCTATCTTTCAACGGAATGGAAAAACGGAAATACGGAAACGGAACATTCGTTTTTTTTTGCGGAACCATTGAAATGAATGGTTCCGTATACGGACCGTATACGGAACACAAAAAAACAGCCCGTACACCCGCAAAAAAACGTTCGTGTGAACTAGGCCTTATGCCTCCTGCACATGACCGTTTTTTTCCCCGTTTACTGGCGTTTCATATACGGAATCATTCATTTCAATGGTTCCGCCCAAAAAACGGAATGTACTCCGTATGCATTCCGTTTCCGTATTTCCGTTTAAAGGGCTTCTGTCACCCCACTAAACCTTTTTTTTTTGCTTACTTATAATCCCTACACTGCGATTTATCCATACATAATCTAATTAATCATTTTGGTTCAGTAGATTTTGTTTAAAACGTGCTTTTAAAATATGCAAATTACCTTGCTACCAGCAAGTAGGGCGGCTACTTGCTGGTAGCAGCCGCATCCTTCGATCCTAAAGACGCCCCCTCCGCATTGTGATTGACAGGGCCAGTGAACGGAATCGTTCTCTGCTGGCCCTGCCTGTTTGTATTCAAAATCTGGCGCCTGCGCCGCGGCCGTACCTGTCTTTAATCGGCGCAGGCGCACTGAGAGGCGGCCGCTCGCTCGGCCGCTCCATCCTCAATGCGCCTGCGCCGGGTGTAGATGTGACGTCATCGTCGCAGGCACATTGAGGATGGAGCGGCCGCCTCTCAGTGCCCCTGCGCCGATTGAAGACAGGTACGGCTGCGGCGCAGGCACCAGATTTTGAATGCAAACAAGCAGGGCCAGCAGAGAACGATTCCGTTCACTGGCCCTGTCAATCACAATGCGGAGGGGGCGTCTTTAGGATCGAAGGATGCGGCTGCTACCAGCAAGTAGCCGTCCTACTTGCTGGTAGCAAGGTAATTTGCATATTTTAAAAGCACGTTTTAAACAAAATCTACTGGACCAAAATGTTTGATTAGATTATGTATGGATAAATCGCAGTGTAGGGATTATAAGTAAACAAATAAATAAATAAAGGTTTAGTGGGGTGACAGAAGCCCTTTAAAGATAAAACATGTCCTATTATTGCCTGCAAATCACGTTCCGTGGCTCCATTCAAGTCAATGGTTCCGCAAAAAATGGAACACATACGGAAATGCATCCGTATGTCTTCCGTTTCCGTTCCGTTTTTTGCGGAACCATCTATTGAAAATGTTATGTCCAGCCCAATTTTTTCTATGTAATTACTGTATACTGTATATGCCATATGGAAAAATGGAACAGAAACGGAAACAAAAAACGGAACAACGGAACCGTGAAAAATGGACCGCAAAACACTGAAAAAGACATACGGTCGTGTGCAGGAGGCCTGAGGCCTCTTTCACACTACAGTATGTCGATTTCAGTGTTTTGTGGTCCGTTTTTCATGGATCCGTTGTTCCGTTGTATTTCTGTTTCCGTTCCGTTGTTCCGTTCCGTTTTTCCGCATGGCATATACAGTATACAGTAATTACATAGGAAAAATTGGGCTGGGCATAACATTTTTAATAGATGGTTCAGAAAAAACGGAACGGAAACAGAAGACATACGGATGCATTTCCGTATGTGTTCCGTTTTTTTTGCGGACCCATTGACTTGAATGGAGCCATGGACCGTGATTTGTGAGCAATAATAGGACATGTTCTATCTTTCAATGGAATGGAAAAACTGAAATACGGAAATGGAATGCATACGGAACACATTCCGTTTTTTTTGCAGAACCATTGAAATGAATGGTTCCGTATACGGTCCGCAAAAAACGGACCGCAAAATGGGAAAAAAAAATGGTAGTGTGAAAGAGGCCTTACTCTGTAGGATCTTAGTGCAGACTAAGGCTATTTTCACACTAGCGTTCGCGGCTCCGCTTGTGAGTTCCGTTTGAAGGCTTTCACAAGCGGCCCCGAACGCATCCGTATGGCCCCAATGTATTCTGAGTGGATGCGGATCCGCTCAGAATGCATCAGTCTGGCACCGTTTGGCCTCCGCTCCGCAGGTGGACACCTGATCGCTGCTTGCAGCGTTCGGGTGTCTGCCTGGCCGTGCGGAGGCAAACGGATCCGTCCAGACTTACAATGTAAGTCAATGGGGACGGATCCGTTTGTAGATGACACACTATGGCTCAATCTTCAAACGGATCCGTCCCCTATTGACTTTCATTGTAAAGTCTGGACGGATCCGTCTGAGCAACTTTCACACTTTTTTTTCTGAAATATAATGCAGACGGATCCGCTCTGAACGCAAGTGTGAAAGTAGCCTTATACAATTCTGCTTTCAGTAATATATTTATCTCTGTAACAGGACTGGTTTAATTAACTGCAATACATAAAAATGCCCTATGAAAAGAGCTTGTTGAAACCTGTTTGCCAACGTTATGAATGTATCTTGTATTATAAATATCCAGAAAATGCTATTAATTGATAAACAAGCCTATTTATGCCCTTTTAAATGACATTTTAGCTTTCTGCCTGGGAATTGTCTGAGAGTACATTTGTAATTCTAATTAGAATGGTTCACGAAGAGCTTTGCTCAGTGTTCTGCCTACAACAGGAAACTCAAAAGCAGAAAAGTGTTGTTCAAATGAATGGCTCTTAAGCCTCATTTGTGTGAAGCCTATATTGTTCCAATCCAAACAGTGATAAGCGTTCATAATGATAATGGTAAGTAATAAAAACATGCGTTCATCGTTGATGCATTTGATTGTTCATACAAAAATTACAAAGAGCTTCTGTGCATTAATGGGGGTTTATTGTTACACTCATTCAGTGTGCATTGAATTCTTCATGAATGCAGCTATTACTTATGGGGATTACTCCTAATGAATGGGGGAAAAGATTTTACCAATCTTGCTCAATACGTCATGCTGTTTGGCTAATAGGTTGTGAAACAGAGATCTGCATGAAATGGCAGGTGTAATACTTCTTACACTGGATACATATATGTTATGCATGGGGTTTTGGTAATGTTGGACTTTGCATTAAATTGCATCACAATGATGTGTGAAAAGTGTACATGTAAGGGTACTTTCACACTAGTGTTTTTCTTTTCCGGCGCTGAGTTCCGTCCTAGGGGGTCTATACCGGAAAAGAACTGATCAGTTTTATCCCCATGCATTCTGAATGGAGAGCAATCCGTTCAGGATGCATCAGGATGTCTTCAGTTCAGTCTTTTTTACTGATCAGGCTTTTCAGAAAACCGTAGCATGTTGTATTTTTACCTCCGGCCAAAAATCTGGAACACTTGACTGAACGCCATTTTTCCCTTTGACTTGCATTAATGACGGAACCGGCGCCGCTGTCCATAAATGGCAGATCCGTTTTTTCTAATGCATTTTTTTATTGTGATCAGAATCCTGATCAGGATTAAAATGTAATCCGTTTTCACACGTTTTTCTGGATCCGGCAGGCAGTTCCGGCGACGGACCTGCCTGCCGGATTCAAACAACGCTAGTGTGATAGTTGGTAATTATTGTATGTTCAGGCACACAGTGCGTTTGAGTTAGCTTTTTTATTTGCTTGCTTTGGCTTCCTTCATATTGAATTTACTCTACTGTTTTTATGAGATTAAAAAGGGTTATTAAAATCTTGATGCCTTATCCTAAGCATTGGTCATAAATGTCTGATTGGTGGGGATCTGACTCCTGGCACCATTGCCAATCAGCTGTTTGAAGAGGCCACGGTTCTCCGCTGAGCACTCACGTTCATCAAGCAGATTGTCTATTGAATGCTCCTAGACCAGCAGTCAGCAACCTTCGGCACTCCAGATGTGTTGAAACTACGACTCCCAGCATGCTCCATTCACTTTTATGGGAGTTCTGAAAATAGCTAAGCAAGTGTGCATGCTGGGAGTCGTAGTTTCACCACAGCTGGAGTGCCGAAGGTTGCTGATCCCTGACCTAGACTGAAATAACATGGACAGCCACTATGCAATGAGCAACACTGTGCTTGGTATGCTGGGAGGAGGCCACAACATTCACAGGAGAACTGCAGCCTCTTCAAACAGCTGACACGTGGTGGTGCCGGATGTCAGACCCCACTGGCCAGGAATCGATGACCTATCCTGAGTATAAACTATTAATATAGAAATTTTATGTACAATGGTTAATTAAGATCGTTTGCAATATTTCTCTAAAGGGATGTTTTGCTTCTTTTTAAATAGTGCTGTCGTTTTTTCGTTGAAGTGGGCTTGATTAAATTGTGTAGGGTAAGCCCACTATATCTAGGACATCTTTTGCCTAGATGAACTCCGTTGTGTTAATCTGTCTCTATCTGCTGAAAAAATGTGGTTCTTATATTTTCTGCTAAACATATTTTGGCGGGCATTGTTGGTCATAAAATGCCTTTTCAGGGATGTTGACCAATGTCTACTGCAATTTTCAAACAGAAAGAAAAATATTCATTGTAATCCTGGACAGAAATCCTGTAGAGAAATTCCAATAAAAACATACCAAAGTAGTCAAATATTCAGGCTATAAAGGCCATGAAATTAATTAAACATTTTACAACTAGAACCATATGTCTGATGCACCGAAGCTCATGATAATATTCATTGGAGTTGTGTAGTGAGGAGTAGAGGAGAGCTGCAGTGAGCTACAGATATACAGTGTGGTAGAGATCTGCAGTGAACTAGAAATCTACAGTGTGCTGGAGAGCTGCAGTGAGGTGGAGAGTGGCAGGGAGGGGGAGAAATGCAGTGTGGTGGAGATCTGCAGTGAGGTGGAGATCTGCAGTGAGGTGGAGATCTGCAGTGAGGTGGAGATCTGCAGTGAGGTGGAGATCTGCAGTGAGGTGGAGATCTGCAGTGAAGTGGGGAGCTTCAGTGAGGTGGAGAGTGGCAGGGAGGAGGAGAGATGCAGGGAGGTGGAGATCTG
Organism: Bufo gargarizans; assembly: GCF_014858855.1. Taxonomy (NCBI): domain Eukaryota; kingdom Metazoa; phylum Chordata; class Amphibia; order Anura; family Bufonidae; genus Bufo; species Bufo gargarizans. The sequence goes on from NC_058081.1 coordinate 173,531,449, forward strand.
CAGTGAGGTACAGATATACAGTGTGGTAGAGATCTGCAGTGAACTAGAAATCTACAGTGTGCTGGAGAGCTGCAGTGAGGTGGAGAGTGGCAGGGAGGGGGAGAAATGCAGTGTGGTGGGGAGCTTCAGTGAGGTGAAGAGTGGCAGGGAGGAGGAGAGATGCAGTGAGGTGGAGATCTGCAGTGAGGTGGAGAGCTTCAGTGAGGTGGAGAGTGGCAGGGAGGAGGAGAGATGCAGGGAGGTGGAGATCTGCAGTGAGGTACAGATATACAGTGTGGTAGAGATCTGCAGTGAACTAGAAATCTACAGTGTGCTGGAGAGCTGCAGTGAGGTGGAGAGTGGCAGGGAGGGGGAGAAATGCAGTGTGGTGGGGAGCTTCAGTGAGGTGAAGAGTGGCAGGGAGGAGGAGATCTGCAGTGAGGTGGAGATCTGCAGTGAGGTGGAGATCTGCAGTGAGGTGGAGAGCTTCAGTGAGGTGGAGAGTGGCAGGGAGGAGGAGAGATGCAGGGAGGTGGAGATCTGCAGTGAGGTACAGTTATACAGTGTGGTAGAGATCTGCAGTGAACTAGAAATCTACAGTGTGCTGGAGAGCTGCAGTGAGGTGGAGATCTGCAGTGAGGTGGAGATCTGCAGTGAGGTGGAGATCTGCAGTGAGGTGGGGTGGAGATCTGCAGTGAGGTGGAGATCTGCAGTGAGGTGGAGATCTGCAGTGAGGTGGAGATCTGCAGTGAGGTGGAGATCTGCAGTGAGGTGGAGATCTGCAGTGAGGTGGAGAGCTTCAGTGAGGTGGAGAGTGGCAGGGAGGAGGAGAGATGCAGTGAGGTGGAGATCTGCAGTGAGGTACAGATATACAGTGTGGTAGAGATCTGCAGTGAACTAGAAATCTACAGTGTGCTGGAGAGCTGCAGTGAGGTGGAGAGTGGCAGGGAGGAGGAGAAATGCAGTGTGGTGGGGAGCTTCAGTGAGGCGGAGAGTGGCAGGGAGGAGGAGAGATGCAGTGAGGTGGAGATCTGCATAGAGGTGGAGATCTGCAGTCAGGTGGAGAGCTTCAGTGAGGTGGAGAGTGGTAGGGAGGGGGAGATCTGCAGTGAAGCAGAAATCTGCAGTGTGGTGGAGAGCTTCAGTAAGGTGGAGAGTGGCAGTGTGGTGGAGAGTGGCAGTGTAGTGGAGAGTGGCAGTGATTTAGAGAGCTTCAGTGAGGTGGAGAGCTGCAGTGAGTTGGAGAGTGGCAGGGAGGTGGAGAGCTTCAGTGAGGTGGAGAGTGGCAGTGTGGTGGAGAGTAGAAGGGATTTAGAGAGCTCCAATGAGGTGGAGAGCTGCAATGAGGTGGAGAGTGGCAGGGAGGTGGAGATCTGCAGTAAAGTAGAAATCTTCAGTGTGGTGGAGAGTGGCAGGGAGGAGGAGAGATGCAGTGAGGTGGAGATCTGCAGTGAGGTACAGATATACAGTGTGGTAGAGATCTGCAGTGAACTAGAAATCTACAGTGTGCTGGAGAGCTGCAGTGAGGTGGAGAGTGGCAGGGAGGGGGAGAAATGCAGTGTGGTGGGGAGCTTCAGTGAGGTGGAGAGTGGCAGGGAGGAGGAGAGATGCAGTGAGGTGGAGATCTGCATAGAGGTAAAGATCTGCAGTCAGGTGGAGAGCTTCAGTGAGGTGGAGAGTGGCAGGGAGGGGGAGATCTGCAGTGAAGCAGAAATCTGCAGTGTGGTGGAGAGCTTCAGTAAGGTGGAGAGTGGCAGTGTGGTGGAGAATGGCAGTGAGGTGGAGAGTGGCAGTGATTTAGAAAGCTGCAGTGATTTAGAAAGCTGCAGTGAGGTGGAGAGTGGCAGTGAGGTGGAGAGTGGCAGTGAGGTGGAGAGTGGCAGTGAGGTGGAGAGTGGCAGTGAGGTGGAGAGTGGCAGTGATTTAGAGAGCTGCAGTGAGGTGGAGAGTGGCAGTGAGGTGGAGAGTGGCAGTGAGGTGGAGAGTGGCAGTGAGGTGGAGAGTGGCAGTGAGGTGGAGAGTGGCAGTGTAGTGGAGAGTGGCAGTGTAGTGGAGAGTGGCAGTGATTTAGAGAGCTTCAGTGAGGTGGAGAGCTGCAGTGAGTTGGAGAGTGGCAGGGAGGTGGAGAGCTTCAGTGAGGTGGAGAGTGGCAGTGTGGTGGAGAGTGGCAGTGTGGTGGAGAGTAGAAGTGATTTAGAGAGCTCCAATGAGGTGGAGAGCTGCAATGAGGTGGAGAGTGGCAGGGGGTGGTGGAGATCTGCAGTAAAGCAGAAATCTTCAGTGTGGTGGAGAGCTTCAGTGAGGTGGAGAGTGGCAGTGTGGTGGAGAGTGGCAGTGTGGTGGAGAGTGGCAGTGTGGTGGAGAGTGGCAGTGTGGTGGAGAGTGGCAGTGATTTAGAGAGCTTCAATGAAGTGGAGAGCTGCAGTGAAGTGACACATGATCAGCATAGTTTAGGCTGTTTTTACTTGAAAACCCATTGTCTATTGAAAGCCAAAAAGAGGATTTACTGTACGCGATAAATTTCTTACATATTGAAGGGAATCTGTCACCAGCGGTCTGTATATCCAACTGTTTGCACAGACATAGCTGTGGTTCACCTAATTAAAACACTTTTTTTCCTTTGTTCATCTGAGTCTCTGTTCCCGAATGTAACGCCTAGAGATGATTGAATTTAGAAAACAAAGAGATTAGGGTACTTTCACACTAGCGTTTTTCTTTTCCGGCATAGAGTTCCGTCACAGGGGCTCTATACCGGAAAAGAACTGATCAGTTTTATCCCCATGCATTCTGAATGGAGAGTAATCCGTTCAGTTTGCATCAGGATGTCTTCAGTTCAGTCGTTTTGACTGATCAGGCAAAAGAGAAAACCGTAGCATGCTACGGTTTTCTCTCTGGCGAAAAAAACTGAAGACTTGCCTGAACGCCAGATCCGGCATTTTTTCCCATAGGAATGTATTAGCGCCGGATCTGGCATTCAGAATACCGGAATGCCGGATCCGTCGTTCCGGCATGCGCATGCGCAGATTGGTAAAAATGAGAAAAATGTACAAGACGGATCCGTCAGTCCGCATGACAAGCGGAGAGACGGATCCGTCCTTGCAATGCATTTGTGAGACGGATCCGGATCAGTCTCACAAATGCTTTCAGTCAGTGGCAGATCGGCGGATCCGGCGGCCACGCCGGATCACACTGCCGCAAGTGTGAAAGTAGCCTAAGCTTTGTGACGAATTACTTTATCACGAAGTGCATTTCTTGTGAGCAGTGAACCCCTCAGATGCCGCGTTCATTGTTGATCGTGGCATCTGAGATTAGGGCTTTCAGAGGTTAATCGGTGAAAAAAAAAAGAAATACAATACTTACCTTATCTATTTGAGCTTGATGAGGCCACCGTGGCCATCTTGATTAAAAACCCCACGCGAAATCTTGCTCGATGTGTGGTGACGAGTTTTCTCGTGAGATCTACAATCAAGATGGCCACGGTGGCCTCTTTGCGCTCAAATGGATGAAGCGATTATGAGGTTGTGGATTGCTGGTATTCTCCTATTTATCACTGCAGTCCCAGGTGCATGCTCCGACGAGCACTGCCCTCCCTGGCCGCCTCTGTAATTGTCTGTGTCCAGCTGCATTACAAGTCAGGTAGCAGCAGTGATCTGCTGCTGGTGTCTCTCCATGCACTGCTCCTGTCTTTGCCTGCAGATGCTGTACCTTCTGGAATCCGTTCAGCGGTTTCAGTTCTGCCCTGGACACAGCATGCCTTCTAGCCTGTTTCCTGTAGCACCTCAGTAAGTGCCAGAGCACACCACTTCCTGTGATGTTAGGGTTTTGCACATGTGACCAATCCCAGCCATCCTGCACCTATATAAATGGTCCAGCCCCCTTCCCAGGTGCCTGAGCATTAAAGGTCCTTGTGTCCTGCAAAGGTTCCTGTTATCTGTGCTTGTGTTCCTGTTTACCTCCTGTGCTTGTGCTTCTGGACCACTACCTCTTTGATCTTTGCCTGCTTTGCCTTGACTCTCCTGTTACTGACCCAGATTTACTGACTTGTACCTGTGCGCCTTCCCTGACCTATTGCTTGTTTGACTTTGCCCCTGCCTCTTCCTTTGGTCCTGCACTGTCGCTGCTGGTTAGGACTTGGACTTGGCCTGCTGACTATGACTGTAACTATGGTACCTTGCACTGGTACCCTGGTCCAGCTGCCTCATGTGCCAATCCTCCTCAAGAGGTAGAGACCTGGTTTTCCCCTTGGAAAAGTCTATCCCCACCATCAGGGGTTCTGTGAACTTAGACAATGCCCTTAGAGGAGGTTGGTCACGTGGCACGCTGGGTTCACAACCGCTGGTTCGTGCTTACATCAGTGAATTTTTATCTCCTGCACTATTATTTATTTATTTATTTTAAAGCACCATTAACTCCATGGCGCTGTACATCCAGCCATGGTTACACAAATATAAAAATACTATAAAAAGAAACTATTAACAGATCGGTACAGAGGGGTTTGTTATTTCCAGAATATGCTTATTGGTATTTATATTATTCTCTAAACAGTGATGGCTAACCTCCGGCACTCCAGTTGTGGTGAAACTACGACTCCCAGCATGCTCCATTCATTTCTATGGAGTTCTGAAAAGAGCCAAGCAAGTGTACATCTTGGAAGTTGTAATTTCACCACAGCTAGAGTGCTGGAGGTTAGCCATCACAGTTCTATAATATGGTCAGGTATGTCCATTTCAAAGTAGATCTACATTGTAGATCAGGTAGATCAAAGTAGATCAGATCATAATAGATAAAAGCAGATCAGGTTTACATCATTTTTCCTCTAGGTTTGGCAACAATTTGATACATCTATCATGGCCAAAAGCTATCATTAGCCAAAAATGGAATGCATTTGGCAGGTCCAGTATATGTTGGAATACCTAAACTACAGCTGCATTTAAAAGTGTAATCAATACAACTGTATGCATGAAAAAGTATAGTACAGTGTAGTTTTCTTTTAATTAGTTCCAGTTGCATACAATTACATAGTTTAGGCAGGGCCAGTTTTAGACAAATGTGGCCCTGGGCAAAATCAAAAGTGGGGCCCCAAATCTTATAATAATGTACTAACAACACAGTTGCATTCTGTCGATTCTGGCCCTCCCTCACAGATTTACACCCCATAAAGCTCCTCACACAGTTCTTCACCCTCATGGCCCCAGAATACACCACATGCCCCTTCCTCTCACAGCAATGAGTTCCCCTCACTCACGGCATCTGAGAGTGTTAAAAAAACGGAAGCGTGGGATTCTTCTTCAGGCGTGCTTTTCCCCAGCAGAGATTGGGGAAAGCACCCTGTTCTTTAAATAAGCCACAGGCTTCCAGGCTCATTGTTAGGCTACATGCACACGACCATTGTGTGTTTTGCGGTGTGCAAATTGCAGAGCCGCAGAACACGGATGCTGTCCGTGTGCGTTCCGCAATTTGCAGAATGGCACTGACAGCCATTGAAATAACTGCCTATTCTTGTAAGCAAAACGGACAAGAATAGGACAGGTTATATTTTTTTTGCGGGGCCACGGAACGGAGCTACGGATGCGAACAGCACACGGAGTGCTGTCCGCATATTTTGTGGCCCCATTTAAGTGAATGGGTCCGCATCCGAGCCGCATAAAGTTTTTTTTACAATGTTCACCTGACAGAGTAGATAATGTGATATTTTTATAGAGCAGGTCATAATGCCGCCGCAATATCTAATATGTCTATTTTTTTTTATTTTTTTGTGGATGTACACAATAAAAAAAAAATTTGAAAAAAATCATGTTTTGTGTTTCCATTTTCTGAAAGCCATATTTTTTTTATTATTTCAGGCGATTGTCTTAGGTAGGGTCTCATTTTTTGCTGTAAGACATAATGGTTTGATTGGTACCATTTTGGGGCACATATTAATTTTTGATCGCTTGGTATTACACTTTTTGTGATGTAATGTGATAAAAAATGGCTTTTTGGGCATATTCTTTTTTTTTTTTTAATTACGCCGTTCACCAGACGGGTTGGATCACATCCTATTTTTAAAGAGCAGGTTGCTACAGACACAGTGATGCCTAATATGTGCATTTTTTCTATTTTATTTTCCACAATAAAAACATTTTTGAAACAAAAAAATCATGTTTTAGTGTCTCCATTTTCTCTTCTTTTCAAAATTCTTTTTATTATCATTTTAAGTATATAGAGCAACAACATAAGCAGTAAACAGTTACTAAATTTTGAGTTGCAGTAATAAGATACAAACATAGACATTAAGGCTAATGGCAACGAGACATCGTAGAACAAGACTAGTAAGATATTGCCTTAAATACTTAGTAAAAACAAGTACACATAGATAAGTAAAGTCTAGAATCAAGTCATAAGTGAATAGTGTCTCCATTTTCTGAAAGCAATATTTTTTTATTTTTTGGATGATTGTTTTATCTAGGGGTTTATTTTTAGCGGGATGATTGGTACAATTTTGGGGCACATATGACTTTTTGATCGCTTGGTATTACACTTTTTGTGTTGGCATGGTTTTTATCATTTATTCTTATGGCGTTCACCAGATGGGTTAGCGCATGTGATATTTTTATAGAGCAGGTTGTTATGGACGCGGTGATACCTAATATGTCAGTTTTTTTTATATATATTTTGGTTTTACACAATGAGAGCATTTTTAAAACAAAAAAAATATGTTTTAGTGTCTCCATTTTCTGAAAGCCATATCTTTTTTATTTTTTGGGCGATTGTCTTAGGTAGGGGCTCATTTTTTGCGGTTTGATTTCTACTATTTTGGGGTACATATGACTCTTTTTATACTATTTTCTGGGAAGTGCGGTAGGCAAAATTGCATAGTTTTTTTTTATGGTGTTCACCGTGCGCTAAAAGTACTTGATCCTTTTATGGATCAGGCCATTACGGATGTGGCAATACCAAATATGTTTAGTGTTTTTTTTTTTTTATACATTTTAAACCAATTATATGTGCAGATATAGGAAGAAGTTCGTTTTTTTTCCACTTTTTTGCTAGTTTCCCATGCAGAAATATATGTAGACAATTTTACATTTATTCAACATCATACACTAACCATAAGACCGATGATGCCATACACAGCGCCTACCTGACGCTGCCATACACAGCTCCCACCTGATGCTGCCATACACAGCTTCCACCTGAGGCTGCCATACACAGCTTCCACCTGAGGCTGCCATACACAGAGCCCACATGAGGCTGCCATACACAGCGCCCACCTGAGGCTGCCATACACAGCGCCCACCTGACGCTGCCATACACAGCGCCCACCTGATGCTACCATACACAGCACCCACCTAACACTACTATATACATATTACATACACAGCTGTACCACATGCTCATTACATAGATAGTTTACTATATACATATTGCACACACAGCTCTGCTATATGTCCATTACACAGATAGAACTACTGTGCGCACATTACACACAGAAAAGAGCAGCCTGCTGTGCATAGGAAGCACAGCAGGCTGTAGAACAAAAACAAAAAAAGATGGATAAATAGAACCAATTGGAGAAATGATTTTCTCCACAAAATCAATTAGTGTAAAACAATTTTTTTTTTTTACAAAGGTGTCCATATCTTTTAACTACTAGGCTATAGAGCTCAATGCTAAGTCATTGTTGAATAAACTCATATAAGTTTCTTTTGTATTAAAAACCTCATATAAGTTTCTCTTATAAGTTTCTCTAGAGAAACTTCTATGAGGTTTTTCAACAATGACTTAGCACTGAGCTCTATAGCCTAGTGGTTAAGGTTCTTTAATGTAGATGGTTGTGAGTTTAAATCCCTACAGAAACATTTAAAAAATAGAGTCTAAATTAGACTTATATACACAGGGTGTCCCCAAGCATAGTGACTATGCTTGGGAATACCAATTTCATGTTCATAACACTGACTCGACATATGGACATTTCCATATAATGAGTCAGAGCAGGGACTCCTAAGCCGGGAAATTCCCCACACTGGAGTCCCGACTGTTGAATGATCTGCCTGGACTGAAGCAGGGGGCCCATTTAGAGGATCGGGGCCCTGGGCAATTGCCCAGTCCCCCCCCCCCCCCCGTAACAGTCTAGGCATGTAGCATATAGCCTGATCGTGTTGTGAACCTAGCCTTAACTTGTGTTCATATTCTCTGTCTGGAATATGTATTATTGGATTTTTTTCCTTTTTATGTTTTTACTAACCCATGACCAACTGTTTACCAACCCATTTTGAACAGTATATTGTCCAAGGTTATGATTTTAATTCAGTGCACGCTCTTGTCCCCAAAAGCCATACAATTCAGCAATATTTGGGGGACATCACTTTTAATTAAAAAATGTTTCATTTTGCCGGGAACAGAAAAATAAACCCTTTAATCTTAGTAACTCGCTCTAATATCTAAGAGCTTCTATACTTGTTGTTTGCTTTTTTTGCACTGTTTGGAGAATCTGTTTGTTCATTTTAATGGATTTTGCAAAAATCAAAGGGAATATTTTGGCTTGGATATTTGCAGTCTGACAAACATAAACTTTCTGTCAGGCTTAGAAGAAAAATGGATATTGTTTTCATTTCAGGCTTCATTTAGGCAATATCAGTGCAAGAACTGCATACAAACCTCCATGTTTCCTGTTTTATAGAAGAAATAAAACAAACTGGAAAAAACAACCACATAAATATAATTTTACATATATTGCAAATATACAGTATAAATGTAATCATTAGTACATTTAATTAATAGGGACCTTTGTTGGAGACCATTATTCCAAGACAGTGTTCCTTCAAAGTAGTAACAGGACCCACCCTGCCCCACCATGTACCATCTATAATACTGGTGTCTTGTTTTTCAGCAAACTACTACCGCTGAACCTTCTATAGACATACTCCTGACTTCACTTTGGAGAACATTAAAGTGGTAATTAATCTGATTACATTTAACAAAACCAGAGACAATTCAGTAGATACATCAATATGGTTTCTCGAGCTCAGATGCCCACTGATTGCTAAATTCATTTAGTTACAGCACTCTCTAAATCACCACAACCCATTAAGACCCAGTAGGACAAACCTATGACACAGTTCGCCATTCCTCTGACACAATGCTATCATTCTCCTGAACTCAATGATGGGGCATTAAGAGTTTTGCATTGGAGATTTTTAGGTTGTCTGAACCAGCAATGGCTAATAGGAGAACATGTCAGGGCTTAGTAAGGCCTCATTCACACATATGTCGATTTTCACGGACCATGGTCAGTGAAAATCCGGCCTGCTATTCTGCTGAGTGCCTGAGCGCACGCAGTCATTGGTTGCTAAGACGCCGTGCGCTTCGAGCCACCGCCGCTGTACAGTAATACACTCGTATGATCTACACAAGTGTATTGCTGTACAGCGGCGGCGACACAAAGCGCATGGCGTCATAGCAACCAATGACGCCGTGCGCTCGTGCACTCAGAAGGACAGCAGGCCGGGTTTTCATGGACCGTGGTCCACATATGTGTGAATGGGGCCTTACTGCAGTACATTCCACATGAACAAAGCATCTAGGGTACATCTACAGTGTTTCATTCCGCTGGCATTACCATTCATCACGTCGATGGGATGCGTCCATAGGCTGTCAAGACTGATTAGACAGTGAGGGACACATGTCATTAACAAGGTGAATCCTGTTGTCAATTTATTCATACCATTTCCAGGAAAAATAAAACAGGAATGGTACAATGCAGAGTTCTCCAAAATGTTTTAAGATAATATGAGTATCAGATGATGGTGTGTATATATAAGTTTAGGTTACTGTAGGGGGTCTTCCATTTTTGCTCAACAAGTAGAACATCCCATTGATATAAATCAGGGATGGCCCACCTGCGGCTCTCCAGCTTTTGCAAAACTAGAACTCCCAGCATGCCCAGACTGCTTACAGCTATCAACCTACAGCAGGGCCAGGGCCAGGGCCTAGTTTTACAACAGCTGGAGAGCCGCAGGTCGGCCAGCCCTAATATAAATAAATGTCACAAAAATTGTCATACGTATCCCTCTGTTCAAAAAGAGAAATAAAAGGTACATGTCTATGCAAAGATACAGCACAGTAAAGTTATATATTTCACTTTTCAGCCAGTGTGCATTCCATTTTTTGGTCTATGACACATAATAGATGTATATAAAATAATGCAATAATAAAATTGTAGAACGAATTGTAGCTGCTATTGTCTTCTGTATATGGTTTTTAATCTAAATTTATTGCATGGTTTAAAGGAGTTGTGCAGTGGATTAATAGTGATGACTTGTCAGGCGCCCGTCGATCAACTGTTTAAAGGGGTATCAGCAGTAGTGCAAGCATCACTTCCTTGTCAAAATTACCTGCGCATCATCTCAACTGTAGAGGCAGCGCAGCGTAATTACAACTGCTTGTCCCATTCAACCCCGAGGATAGATCATCAATATTAACCCACTGCACAACCCCTTTAAATGTGATGACCATGTAAATCATTATTGACAAGGTCAGCTAGGTATTGACTATACAGTCAATCAAAGATTAAAGCAATGTGTGTTTTTGCAAATTACTGCTGGAAACCACAAAGTGTTGTGCTTCAGTAACACTAATTGGGTTGTATTCTTTATTTGTTTGTCATGATAACTGTTTATGGGATTAAAAACGAGATAAAACATATTATAAAAAATTCAGTATACAAACACTCATGTGTCTTAACACTGTAAATGCTGCTTCTTCTATATTCATGTCCAGATACAACCAATGGTTATGTTTTGCTTAGACTGAAAGCTTAATTTTTTTTGTACACTTGATACTAATAAAAGCATATGTCTGGTGACAATGTTGTTGTCTTATTGCCATTTGCCAACTGGTGGAGCTTAACACAGCCTGGATGATGTACAGTATCTGTACAAAGAAAAAAGCCGGTATCGGGTATTTAGGAACCTGTCACCATGAAATGCATTGCAATCTACAGGCGGCATGTTATAGAGCAGGGGAAGCTGAGCAGATTGATATATATTTTTGTGGGAAAAGATTCAGTAAAACTTGTGATCTAAACAATAACACCTCCCCCGTATACAGCTATTAGTGACTGACAGATATCTATGCATATACACTTACACAGAGAATGCTATCACTGATAACACCTCCCCCGTGTACACCTATCGGTGACTGACAACTATCTCCGTATACACACTTACAGAGGGAATGTTCTCAATCACTGATAACACCTCCCTGTGTACAACTATCAGTGACTGACAGCTACAGTGGGATGCGAAAGTTTAAGCAACCTTATTAATCGTCATGATTTTCCTGTATAAATCGTTGGTTGTTATGATAAAAAATGTCAGTTAAATATATCATATAGGAGACACACACAGTGATATTTGAGAAGTGAAATGAAGTTTATTGGATTTACAGAAAGTGTGCTATAATTGTTTAAACAACATTAGGCAGGTGCATAAATTTGGGCACCACAAAAAAGAAATAAAATCAATATTTAGTAGATCCTCCTTTTGCAGAAATTACAGCCTCTAAACGCTTCCTGTAGGTTCCAATGAGAGTCTGGATTCTGGTTGAAGGTATTTTGGACCATTCCTCTTTACAAAACATCTTTAGTTCATTTAGGTTTGATGGCTTCCGAGCATGGACAGCTCTCTTTAACTCACACCACAGATTTTCAATTATATTCAGGTCTGGGGACTGAGGTGGCCATTCCAGAACGTTGTACTTGTTCCTCTGCATAAATGCCTTAGTGGATTTTGAGCAGTGTTTAGGGTCGTTGTCTTGTTGAAAGATCCAGCCCCGACACAGCTTCAGCTTTGTCACTGATTCCTGGACATTGGTCTCCAGAATCTGCTGATACTGAGTGGAATCCATGCGTCCCTCAACTTTGACAAGATTCCCAGTCCCTGCACTGGCCACACAGCCCCACAGCATGATGGAACCACCACCATATTTTACTGTAGGTAGCAGGTGTTTTTCTTGGAATGCTGTGTTCTTTGTCCTCCATGCATAGCGCCCCTTGTTATGGCCAAATAACTCAATTTTAGTTTTATCAGTCCACAGCACCTTATTCCAAAATGAAGCTGGCTTGTCCAAATGTGCTTTAGCCCACCTCAAGCGGCACTTTTTGTGCTGTAGGCGGAGAAAAGGCTTCCTCTGCATCACTCTCGCATACAGCATCTCCTCGTGTAAAGTGCGCCGAATGGTTGAACGATGCACAGTGACTCCATCTGCAGCAAGATGATGTTGTAGGTCTTTGGTGCTGGTCTGTGGGTTGACTCTGACTGTTCTCACCATTCGTCGCTTCTGTCTATCCGAGATTTTTCTTGGTCTGCCACTTCGAGCCTTAACTTGAACTGAGCCTGTGGTCTTCCATTTCCTCAATATGTTCCTAACTGTGGAAACAGACAGCTGAAATCTCTGAGACAGCTTTCTGTATCCTTCCCCTAAACAATCTTTGTCTTCAGGTCATTTGAGAGTTGTTTTGAGACCCCCATGTTGCTACACTTCAGAGAAAATTAAAAGAGGGGGGAAACTTACAATTGACCCCCTTAAATACTCTTTCTTATAATTAGATTCACCTGTGTGTGTAGGTCAGGGGTCACTGACCTTACCAAGCCAATTTGAGTTCCAATAATTAGTTCTAAAGGTTTTGGAATCAATAAAATGACAACAGTGCCCAAATTTATGCACCTGCCTAATTTTGTTTAAACAATTATAGCACACTTTCTGTAAATCCAATAAATGTCATTTCACTTCTCAAATATCACTGTGTGTGTCTCCTATATGATATATTTAACTGACATTTTGTATCGTAATAACCAACGATTTATACAGGAAAATCATGAAGATTAACAAGGTTGCCCAAACTTTCGCATCCCACTGTATTTATATATACACACTTACACAGAGAATACTATCTAGCATGCTACGGTATTCTCTTTTGCCTGATCAGTCAAAATTACTGAACTGAAGACATCCTGATGCATCTTGAACGGATTACTCTCCATTCAGAATGTATTAGGATAAAACTGATCAGTTCTTTTCCAGTATTGAGCCCCTAGGATGGAACTCTATGGCGGAAAAGAAAAACGCTAGTGTGAAAGTAGCCTTAAAAGGACTTTTGGGTCTCTAACAAGTTTTAGCAATTTAGTGCAATTTGCGCTAAAAATATATATTGCTGCCACACACAATAGTCCTTAATAGAACTTTTGGGTCTGTAACAAATATAAAAACTAAAATATTGCTATTTCAATCTCTACACTATCTTTCCCTTCTGCTCTCCAGCTCTCCCTGACTAATATTGAGCCGAACACGTGTCATCGGGTGCTATATAGCACCCGATGACGCCTTCCGGCCAGCCAATCACTGTAATGCCAGCAGCCGCACCCGATGACGCCTTCCGGCCAGCCAATAACTGTAATGCCAGCAGCCAACATGGCTACAGCATTACAGTGAATGGCAGTACTTATCTTCATGTTTATTGGCTGAGTAGCAGCCAACAAAGGTGCAGGGAGGAGAACTCGAGCACATGCGGTATTCGGCCGAACACCGCGATGTGCCAAGCTTCACGATGCTCGAGCCAAACTGGTGTACTAATGCCCCATTATAATGTGTGCCATAAGAAAAACAAAATTGCACCCTTATACTGCCACCTGTATTAATAATGTCCCCATAGTACCACCCCATTTATAATAATTACCCCCCCAACCTATAATGGCCCAACAGCATGGTGCCAAACAAAAATAAAAAAACCAAATGCACACCTCTTTGCCACGGTCTCCGATGCGGTGCAGGACACAGGGCTCTTCCGGCCTGTGGCCTGAGCTCAGCTGGTCACAGTGATGAAATTGCCTGCAGCAGCCTTAAGCCTGTCAGAGTGAATGGCAGGGCTGGAAGACATTGCTACCGTGCCCCGCCTCAGCATTCAACTGTAACCCTGCCTTACAGTTGATATGCGGCGATACAGTTGAATGTCGGGAGGCCCTCCTGCTTACTCCCTTAACCTGGTACGTGTACCGCAGGTTGAGTGTCACTGGTCTAGAGCGCAGAAAGCAGAGCAGAGATTTAAATCAATAAAATTGCAAGTTTTATTGCATCTTTCCCCACAAATCTACAGGTGAAATTAGAAAAATTAGAATATTGTGCAAAGTTAATTTATTTCAGTAAACTTAAAACGTGAAACTAACATATGAGAGACTGATTACATGGAAAGCGAGATATTTCAAGCCTTTATTTGTTATAATTTGGATGATTATGGCTTACAGCTTATGAGAACCCCAAAGTCACAATCTCGGGTTCCCTCTGCTCAGGGGTATGGATTAATTACCTGACTAGAATGTGACACTTTGAGCCTTGAATATTGAACCTTTTCACAAAATTCAAATTTTAAGCTGCATTAATGCAAATCCTTTTAATTTGCATTACTGAAATAAATGGACTTTTGCACGATATTCTAATTTTTTGAGTTTCATCTGTATATATCATGCTGCTCAGCTTCTCCTGCTCTATACTGTAGGTGGTGTAATATTCAGTCTTCACAATTTTATGTTGAGGAAAAAAAAAATATGAAATTGCTCAACACTTTTTAGATGCAGTTTTTTTCTATGCTTCTGAGGGTCTCTGCCTCTCTTACATTTCTTTTTTCTATACCCAGTCATGTGTGTTTTTTTTATTAGTACCACCTACTTTTCCAGCCTTTTGTTGCCCTTGCCCCACCTTTATTTTAAAGATATGTTGCTGCCATCAAGTTATCATGAAATGATAAAATGTCTCACTTTGAACATCTGATATGTGTTCTATGATCTATTGTGAATATTATATGGGTCTATGAGATTTGCAAATCATTGCATTCAGTTTTTGTTTTGGAATCGGAGTTTATATAATACGTTTCAGAAAAAGTTTCAAAATACAGATTGAACGTAGACAGCTAACATATATATGTAATCAGCACAAGCAGATATACACCTTCATGGCTTTATTTACCTTGTACTGGTTTTTATAATCCTTTCCATTAAGGCTGCAATCAAATATCTCATTGATCTTGTGCTGAAATCCCCCAGCATTTAGTGCTGCAAGATATTTCTGTAAGATATTTTGTGAATTATACTTGCAAAGCTATGCACTATTTTATGGGGGTGATACATCTTCTATATATATATATATAAAGAAGGACGTAGATATGTGTGTGTATGTATGTTCCGCGATCATTTAAAAACGCAACCATCGATTTCAACTAAACTGGGTATACGCATCCCTTGCTACCTGAAAAGAAATCTTGTGGGGGTCTCAGCTCTCTAGGATGTCCTGTTCTTGAGATATTCCCAAAAATGACCTGCATTAGCCAATACAAGCCTGCAAGTTGTTCTCTTCATATCCCAACTGCCATACACATGGTCACATGTCCCTTATCAGCCAATAGAAGCTCGCAGGCCCTTAGTCTCCACATACACACAGTTTTACTTCAGGTTTCAGACAACCCAGTCATCATTCTTCTTCAATGCTGTAGGTCATCTTTATGCTAGGGCTACAGGACGACATGTGGGCACATGACATAGGGCACAACTACACTGCTACATGTGTCACGCGACATTGATGTCGCACCAATGTCGCGCGTCAATTTTTATAATGATAGTCTATGGTGTTGCATTGTGACATGTGACATGCTGCGACTAAGACGTGACAGTCGCAGAAAAATCCATCTTGGCACATGTCGCAGTGTGACACCACAGCCTATCATTATAAAAATTGTTGCGACAAAATGTTGCGTGACACATGTTGTCGTGTAGCCCTAGCATTAAAGGGGCAGGGCTCTGTGGAGGTCACTGTTAAAGGGGAGGGCACTGTGAAGGTCACTGTTAAAGAGGCGGGCACTGTGGAGGTCACTGTTAAGGGGGCAGGCTGCTGTGGAGGTCACTGTTAATGGGGCAGGGGCCACTATTAAAGGGGTAACTGCTGTAGGGGTCACTGTTAGGGCAGCAGGGTACTGTGTGGTCACTGTCAAGGGAGTGGGGTGCTGTGAAACTCACTGTTAAAGGGGCAGGCTGCTGTGGAGGTCAAAGTTAAGGGGATGGGCTGCTGTGGAGGTCCCATTTTAAAGTGGCAGGGCACTGTGTAAGTGTTAAGGGGTGGGGGACTGTGGAGTTCACTGTTAATGGGGCGGGGTGCTGTAGAGGTCACTGTTAATGGGATTAATGGGGCGGGGTGCTGTAGAGGTCATTGTTAATTGGATTAATGGGGCGGGGTGCTGTAGAGGTCACTGTTAATGGGATTAATGGGGCGGGTGCTATAGAGGTCACTGTTAATGGGATTAATGGGGCGGGGTGCTGTAGAGGTCACTCTTAATGTCGATATCTTTTACTACACACACAAACATTAAATGACATCAATAAAATATACCAGTGCAAAGCCGGGTCCTTCTGCTAGTTTAAATATAAATATAGAAACTACTTCATATCTAAACAATATAACAGATTGTAGGTACAAAAACACGTCTATAAATAGTACAGTAAATACGTGTATAAACCTATTTTACGTTCTTATACAGTGAAAATAAAGGTCTACCCGTGTATGCCAGCCTGATGAATGCCAAATTGCACTTTTTTGGCCAGGGCTGGTGTTAAGGGAAGGAAAACTGTCCAGGGACCCCATTGCCATGGGATTTCATTGGAGTTCTGGGGCACTGGAATGCTGGCCTGGTGTCAAAGATCTTTGCTGGAACCCCACTTTCAACTGCATCTACTATACTTGCTCAGGAGGAGAAGGATATATTTGAAACCTCGGGTAGAATAGGGAGTCATATGGTCTCTCATCCTGCATTCTCGCAGCTGTAGCCTACAGACAGCAAGATCATCATGCACAGGACATCGGCATCTTGTTACAGGCAGAGCAATGACATAACTCACACCTTGGCATTGACTTCACAGGCCATAAGAGACTTCAGCGACTCCACATGCTGTGGGATCACACTTTGTAATGAGGGACACTATTTTCCTATAAAGGGCGACATAGGTAGGCACTTTTATTGTGTGGAGTTACAAAGTGGATTGCTATTATTGTTTGGGGGCAGAAAGGTAGTTTTAATAATAATTAATAGTAATAATAATAATAATAATAATACCCCTTTCTGCCCCAAAATAGTAATAATAACCCACGTCTGCCCGGACAACCTAAAAATGCTCACCTTATTTTCTAGAGGGCACAAAAAGGGATGGTATTAACGTTGCATTACAGCCCAGCGTAAACAAATTCCTTTGTAGGGGGCACAACAGTAGGCTACAAAGGGGTGCATTTTTATTGTGTTATGCAAAAAATATCTGCAGTGAGCAGGACACCGGGTCAGTGGGAATGCTATGCAGTGGGTCAGTATATATGTGTAATAGTTTGTGACGCCAATTGCAGCTTGCACAGGTACTGTAGCAGGGCCCTTTAAGATGTTATAACTCAAGTACCAGGTGAGGAATGCCAGAGGGGGATAATGTCTCTGTGTAGTAGATATGGTAGTGTCAATGGTGTCTCCTACCTTGGTACGGCTGGACTCCTGGATCCTGGCTCACTTGCAATAAATTGAGTGTTGTTAATTGGAGTAACTGAGGAACTTTGGTAGCAGTAAATGAGATCCAAACAGGTAATATGATCCAACTTGTCTTTACTGAATGGCAGCTTTAAATCCATACAAGTTACAGCTTTAGTCCTGGGTCCCAGCAGGTATTGGCAATATGTGGCAGGAATTTATATCTATTCTGCTTCTTGTCATATGCCTAGTAGATCTGGCAGGTATCTGTCTTCTGCTCTGTCTGTCTTCTACTTGGTATGGGCCTGACTAGCTGAGGAGGAATTTTACTTCTCCTGGACTTTGGATATGTACTCACAGCTTGGCTCACAGAGAACGCTTCTTCCTGGAGGCTGGAGGTGGCTGCTTTTCTTGTCAACCAGCTGAGGCTGATGGCTCAGGCTGGGAAGGGTGATCTTTGCCTCAGCCGAGGCTGGATTGGAATGTACTATTCCAGTCCAAATATGCTAAACTGTCTAAGTCTATGCTAAACACATTGCTGCCACCTGCTGGTGTACATGGAAATCACAGCAATTATATGAAACAGGCATAGAAAATGCACATAATGGAGAAAGCAGTGTTAGATTACACAAGATGATAATACATACACACCTAACATATGGTAGCAGGGAGACAGAGTTTAGTGACATACTCTGGGATGTTACATATCTGGACAGTGAGCTGTAGACATGGCTAGAAGAAGGTTTAATGGCAGTCTGGGCTTTATGGAAAAGACAGGAAAAGTGAAAGACCACAATCAGAGCATACACCGCCTGTGAATCACTGGATCCCATTGCCCTGTATTCACTTACATGGTCTGCAGGCTGCCTGTGTAAAACTGCTATGTTACCTCTGTATGGTCACTGCATGGCAGTAATCTTGGTCTTTGTGTGATGATTTTAATTCAGTAGCAGAGTGGTGGTGTTGAGTCACTATCGAATGGTAATGACATAATGATAATGGTATGGCAGTATTATTTGGGCTTTGTATGGTGGTATTATAGGAAATATTGGTCTTTGTATAGTGGCTGTGAGGTATATATAAGTGATGTAGTGCGTGGCTGTCATTGGTACGATAGTTCAGTGTTTGGGGCCCATTTGTAATATTGGGTGACACTTTGCCTGAAAAGGAGTCCTACAAAAGAGTCTAAAGACACTTCAAAGCTGAGAATATTTCCCTACATGTAAAAATTGCAACAGTTGACTACCAAATTCCCTATATAGTACAAAAATATACATACAGGGAATGACTACGGTAGGTAGAAAACATGACTGTGAAGGCCAATTCACATTGAAAGTGACTATAAGTTAGCTGCGGTCCAAATAAGGTATGTGCTATATTTACTGCAGCTAATGTGGTATAATGTACTGTCCTAGCGATCAGTCGTTTCTGTGACAAATACAGTTCACAGCAGTAGATTTAGGATGATTGCATTGCATTATTTTAAAATGTGAAAACGACAAAAATGTCAAAACACATATCAGGCTAGGAAAGTGATATCTTATCTAGGAAGATGTCTCCAGCTACACACAGCACAACATATAATGCAACAGCTCTCTGCGAACCAAATAAAGTGAAAAACATATTATAATGCTTATGCTATGCTAATAAAGTAGAGATGCTTGGCAAATACATTTTGTACAAAATTATTTCAGCCCGTCTGCCGCACGTCAAGGCGATCTCTGTAAGAGGGGAACCTAACACTAAGTTCTACCTGTTACGTGCCATGACAGTGACCATGAAATTCAGGGGGTGTAGGTTCCACATGCATGCTGGGTCCCTTTTGATTTTTATCATTTTTGGCACCAAAATGGCCTCCATTGAATACAGGGGATGCAAGTACCAACATGCATGCCGACTCCACTACCCACTCCATACCTCTCCTGGTGTCAGGGGTTTTCAGTGAGTGGGGAGGAGCAGGCTAAGCTGGTCAGGAGTGCACGACCGACTGGAGTCAGCCACACCTCCAGTGCAAAATACAAGGGAAACACAAAAGGGGTTGGTGAGCACATCCCAATGCGCAGGTGCACGCTGCTATGACTGGAAACATAAAACAACACAACATATAATGCAACAGCTCTCTGCGAACCAAATAAAGTACAAAAACATATTATAATGCTTATGCTATGCTAATAAAGTAGAGATGCTTGGCAAATACTTTTTGTACAAAATTATTTGAGTCTGTCTGCTGCACGTCAAGGCGATCTCTGTAAGACGGGAACCTAACACTAAGTTCTACCTGTTAAGGGCCATGACAGCGACCATGAAATTCAGGGGGTATCGTGCACTTCTGACCAGCCTGTCTGCCTCATAGGCTGATTTTAATTAGCATGAGTATAAAGCTTAGCCTGCTCCTCCCCACTCACTGGAAGCCCCTGACACCAGCAGAGGTATGGAGTGGGTAGTGGACTCGGCATGCATGTTCGTACTTGCATCCCCTGTATTCAATGGAGGCCATTTTGGCACCAAAAATGATAAAACGCAAAGGGGACCCAGCATGCATGTGGAACCTACACCCCCTGAATTTCATTGTCGCTGTCAAGGCACTTAACAGGTAGAACTTAGTGTTAGGTTACCGTCTTACAGAGATCGCCTTGACATGTGGCAGACGGGCTCAAATAATTTTGTACAAAATTTATTTGCCAAGAATCTCTACTTTTTTAGCATAGCATAAGCATTATAATATGTTTTTGTGTTGTTTTATGTTTCCAGTCATAGCAGCGTGCACCTGTGCATTGGGATGTGCTCACCAACCCCTTTTGTGTTTCCAGCTACACACAGAGTGGCACATTGTCCAAAGGTCTTGTAAGAATGATGCTTAAAGAGAGCATGTCACCATGAAACTCAGTGCAGTCTGCAGGCAGCATGTTATAGAGCAGGAGGAGCTGAGCAGATTGATGTATAGTTTTGTGGGGAAAGATTCAGTAAAACTTGTAGTTTATACAAATGCTTGTTCTGTCTTCAGTTGTACACAGAGGCTGTCTTTCCAGTGATTAATAGCATTCTCTGTGTAAGTGAATATATCAGTCACTGATAACACCTCTCCAGTGTACAACTGAGCTCAGAAAAAACTGAGATTTAAACGTATAAATTACAAGTTTTGCTGAATATTTTTCCACAAATCTAGATATCAATTGTGCACCAATTTTGCTAAATGTATTACAACGGTGCACGCTTCATTTTACATATATTAGGCACAACTCACCATGTACTGGACACAGTTGCATATCCTCAAGCCTTTTGTACACACTACTACAGATGTAGCAGGGTTAACACTCCAGCTCTTAACTCAAATTTCTTAACTCATCACATTATCTTGAGACAAAAGCAACTGAAAAGCAATTGAAGGTGTTTGCTTAGATTAGATAACACAACTCAGAAATCTCAGAAAACAGGAGTGTTAACTCTACTCCATCAGTAGTTTTCACAAAAAAAATCATGTGTCAATAATACATTTAGCATAAGTTATGTATCACTTGGAAGCTGCTGTCAAAGCTGTTGCAGAACGATATTAAAGAATTCTATCTATTCAATCAATTACTCGCATATTTTTTATAATAGAAAAAATACTCCAGCAATGTAGTTGCAAGATCGTGGGTATTTAAAAAGGATACGGCTGTACAAGTCGTGTGACGTTTCGGCCTCACTTGGCCTTTATCAAACTGGTGCCGCTAGAGGTAAAAAGTCAGGGAAGCGTGCGCTCTCTGGATATGTGCCTCAGCACTACATTGCTGGAGTATTTTTTTTCTAGTGTGAATGGGGTAGGAACCCGACTCCTAGCATCAGAAAGCGGAGTGTAATGAAGTAATTTTTGAACATTGCATAGTTTTTATACACTTTATGCCACTTTTCTGCTGCATATACCTATATGAACCGATGATATATCATAAACTGTGACGCCCTATCTGCAAATTGACTGTGAAAGCAAAGTATCCCCATAGATGTTCTGCCAGTTTATCAATGTACTATCTCTCAGCTCCCTACTGCAGAGGAGTGGACTACCATGCTTTAAAGGATGGTATTTAATGTTTGATGCAGGTTTAAAGGGGCTTTCTGACAGTTTGATAGATTACCTATAGGTCATCAGTATCTGATCCTATCAGCTGTTTGAGAAGGCAGCAATGCCTGCATTACACCAAGCACAGCGCCGTATATTTGATAGTGTTTGGTATCGCAGCTCTGCCTCATTCACTTCAATGGGGCTGAGCTGTGCCTAGGCCACGTGACTGAGGAAGGTGTCATCATATGGCCTAGGAAAAGCTGGAGAAGGCCATTACGCTACTGCAAGCACCGGCGCTTTCTCAAAAAAACTGTTTATTGGTGGGAGTCCTGGGTGTCGGACCCCCAGCGATCAGTTACTGATAACCTATTCAGAGTATAAAAAAAAACTGTCAGAAAACCCCTTCACACATATTAAAGGCATTGTCTCACTTCAGCAAATGGCATTTAGCATGTAGAGAAAGTTAATACAAGGCACTTCCTAATGTATTGTGATTGTCTATATTGCCTCTTTTGCTGGCTGGATTCATTTTCCATCACATTATACACTGTTCGTATCCAGGGGTTATGACCACCCTGTAATCCAGCAGTGGTGGTCTTGCTGCACACTATAGAAAAAAGCGCTGGCGTCTCTGGTGGCTGGGACTGTGGGAGGTGCTTTTTCCTATAGTGTGCAGCACGGCCACTGCTGCTGGATTACAGGATGATTGTAACCGTAGCAGTGTGTAATGTATAATGTATAATATGATTGCAAGAATAGCATAATCTGGTGGGCAGAAACACCATTTTGCGATCGTGGCCACCATCTCTTCCTGCTGTCATCAAACTGTAAAAGAAATTAATAAATGTGCGCTTGTTTGTATAATATGGTGGGGATTTATTAAGACTAGTGGTCCAGCCCCTCACACTGAACCTCCCCACTTTTTAGAAAAATGACAAGAAATAGGAAAATAAGTCACATATTTTGGAGAAGTACAGGCTTTTTACACTGTACTTTTAGCTCACGATCATAATTTCCCCCAACTGTGTCTGAATCAATAAGTCAATGACAGTGTGTCTTTTCTTTATCAGATGTGGCTAATAAAGCATTATTCATTGCTAAACTTTTGCCAGTCTGAGGCTGCCTACACACGGCATTCGGGATATTTCTCCTTCTTTCCGTCTTTTTTTGCTCTAAGAATTGTTTGAGAAAGTTCCCTTTCTTGCTATACACTAATCTGTCCCCTATTTAAAAAAAAAAAAAAAACTCTGTTAGAGGTAATCTCCGGACTTAGTGTGATGACAGCTAAGATTTCACTGTGACTCTACAGTATGTGAGACCCTATAAGATGAGTCGCAATATCTAGACCTGTCAAATAGATTCTACCACCTTCTCTGTGAATTAGAAAGCCTAGAAATTGTGTTCCATTGTGCAGAAACCTTCATTTTCGGAGGCCCATTTAGATGATAAAAGCAATCCTTATGTTAGAATGGTCAACTTATGGGGGTTTACAACACCAGGCATGAAACTGTTGGATGTTTATATCACTCCAGGTGGTCAGCACCTAGAATCTCTTGTATATTATTGACCCAATGTCTATTATAAGCCAAAATGCTCAGGAACTATGCATACAGCTATGCACAACAACTCGTCTATGCAAATGTATTGAGCCTGGGGCTTAATATGATCTTAATTCCACTGATAGGAAGAGACAGCCAGATATGGCAGGATTGGGGAGTTCCTTTTGCGTAGGCCTCATTAAAACACTAGTTCTTGTGTTGAGCACAAAAATAAGTTCTTATTTTTTGGGACTGAGTGCTGAAGACTGTGCATTTTACAAAACTATGTGGAACAATTTTAACTCCTAAAGGAAAATGTATTTTAAAGGGACACTACTAGTGTTTCAAGTTCGGCGTACAAGGTCCGGGTTCAGGTTATCTAAGGATTCCGTTATGGATTCCACTACCTCGGGCCATATAAGTTATGGTCCGTGGTAGCGGAATCCATAACGGAATTCTTAGATAACCCCAATCCGAACCTTGTATGCCGAACTTGAAACACACAGTTCGCTCAACACTACTACTACTTTTAGCACATAATAAAGACATATGTGAATATTGTAAGGGATAGCCTCTTATTCGGGGGTCATTCTCATAACTACTGGGTTTCAGGTCCAAACAGTGCAATTTATTTTACACTCTTCATACACAACATGGCAAAAAACAAAAGCATGCCCGTCTGGGCTCTACCTAAACATAATAAACATCGTATCCCTAACTCGACTATACGATAGCGTTCCCGCATGGAACCAGGTGCGGCTTACCCCAGACATACAGTCCACCAGCCCTCACGCTGTAACAAATGCAGTACCTTTGGAGGGGGTTGTGGTCTAGCAGTCCTCCCGACTCTGACCTTTCAAAGCTTGTTCCCGGGTGTCGCTGAGTCCCCCAAAGTCCAGGCTATTGCATAGCCTCATGGCCCCTCAGTCTTGCCTAGCTGAGACCACACTGACAGAGCCTCACCAGGCCTCTGTCTGCACACTCTCCAGAGTGAGACCCACCCAGGATCCAGTAGCAGGATTAAATAGGATCCCTGGACATGAGCATGCCCTAAGTCCTGGACTGGAACCTGGGGAAACAACACCTCAATGTTCACATTGCCACATATCCCCCCTCTGTTCAAGCCTGTGGGGGTGAACACATGTACCAACTGGATGCTCGTGACAGGGCATCCGCATTTTCTTGCCATCGCCTGGCTCAACCTTCCCCCTGGAAGATGTGGTCAGCGTCAGAGGCTTCCCTTTATTTTGCCAGACCCATGCCATCAGTGCTTGGTTTGTTACCCACACTGACATCTTGCCCAAGAGACATTGTCTACTATGTTCCCATGTCCATGTGACAGGTAGACCCTCTCTTTTTATTTTTTTTATCTTTCTCTCTCTTTGACTTACACAGCTGCTTCAGCCGAGCACACTTCTTATGACTCGCCTCTTTTTGTCTCTTTATTTTAACAGCAGATCGTACATTTATTTTTCCTTTACTCTTAGAATTTTGATCTCGGCTTCTGGAACTCCCTTCAGAATATATTTTTATGCAAACGACAGACTCTCTGTTTGACTTCGCTGGCTCTTGCAGACGCTTAGGCCTTTTCTTCTTGTGTTTGCAAAGCTCCCTCAGCAGAGCTGGCTTGCCCCTGCTTGCTTCTTTTTCAGCAGTGGTTTTCTCAGATGGTCCCTTAGTTTCAGGGTCTTCTGCCTCCTCACTGGCTCTCCCCACTTCAGCTTTACCCTTGATCTCTGGATCATCCAAGGATTTCTCCCACTTCAAGAGCTCAGCCTTAGCTTCCTTGGCCTCTGTATCTTTGGCGTCCTCCTTTACTTTATTAGCCTTCTCACCATTCAGGGACATGGATCATATCCTTGCTTTAATTCCTCCTCCCCTTTCACATCAAGGTTGGAGGCACTGGGGTCTTCAGCATACTCCTTGTCTTCTGGCGTTTTCTCCAGAGGCTCACCCAGGACACTGGTCTCCTTTTGGGGAGGAGTCAGGAGAGACAGCCCATCGTAATAGCCCGGATCTGCATACTGGTCGTCCATCTCCTCATATTTCTTCCCCAGCAGGCTGCTGGCTACTTGGAAGGCCTTGTAGGCGGAGGGGACGTCTTTTGCGACCTGGTCCTAGTTACACACTGTCATGAGACTCTTGGCCTCTGCATCCACATCAGCCCCATCAACTGGTTCAGCCGATACCTTTTCCACCTTCTCTGCCTTGGCCAGCACCCTGGCACCACCATCTCCAGACCCACTCTTACCAGGCTCTGACTTCTTGGCACCTTCCAGAGGATTTTCCTCTTCCGGTTTCTCATTTTCTTCCACCTGCTGTGCATCAGCACGCTTAGGCTTCTCCACCTTATAGATGGCATCTTTTGAGCTCATGAGAGCTTCCATCTGTGCTCCGAGTTGCTTGTTCAGCCTTTCTAATTTATTTCGCTCCTCAAGCACTTCTTCAAGGGCTCTAGCCAAGGAGAGGGCCTTGGACTCTTTCTCCCGAGCATCAGCCTCCGCTCGGTCACGTTCTTCGGCATATCAAGTCGATATGTATTTCTCTTCAACCAAGAGCTGGTCAAACTTCTTTTGTTTCTCCTCCAATCTAGATATAGTTTGTCTCTGGTGGTCCAGGTCCACCATCCGATTATATAACTCTTGATCAAGTTGAGCCATCCTGGCTTCCAAATGTCTTTTCTCCTCCAAGAGAGCAGATTTTTCTGAGGCGCTGTTTAGAACCTCATCAGCCAGCTCATCTTTCCTGCTCTGCATGAAGTCTGGATCGCTCAGAAGCTGCAAGTTCCTCTTGAAGTTGGAGAATTTACGCTTCTATTAGTGACTCTAGTTCCTTCAGTTCATTCATCTCTTTCTGAGACTCTTCTGGAGATTCCTGCAGTTGCTCTGCGAGAACCGCTAGCCCCATCTCTAGTGTATCTAGGGACTGTGCAGAGCGAGCAAAAACATATTCAAGTTTGTAGCTGTACTGTCCTGTCAGGTCATCTACAACTGTCTGGATATGAGCTTCAGACACTAGGCTGTCACCCGACTGAACTCTCGTCTCGTCAGATATAATTGTCACCTGGTCGCTACTAGTAACCACTTTAGTTTTGCTGGGTCTTGACATGGTAGCCTCACTCTCGGAGTTGCTAACTGTCATGGCACATAGGCCACTTATACTGCTCGTGTCATTATTAACCCTGGCCTCTAGGGGCACCCCTGAGTCAATCCCCACCTGGGACATTTTATTAATCATAGAAACCTGTGGAGACTGCACATCCACCTCTGGTACGTGTGGTACAGCCTCTAGCCCCGCCACATTGTCTACAATGGGGTCTAGTAGCGGTGTTTCTTCAACATCTATGAACACTTTTATATCAGACACATGTTTACCAACAGGGGGAGCTTTTTCCCCAATCACAGCCTGCAAAGGAAAAGGCATGTCATTATCATCACATATTTCACATGACTTCACATTTCCATTATGCATTTCGGCAAACATGGTACCATCACTGTTTTCAATGGTCCTTTCCCTTACACGTTCACTTAAAGGTACAGGTACAAGTTGTACAGGAGTTTTTGCACTCTCTGCAGAAGTGTCTCCATTACTCCACAACTCCCAGCATAAGGGAAGATTACACCCCAACACTCCCTCATGCATAAGCTTATCTGTAACATCAAGTTCATCAGTCTCTGTTCTCATTGGAGTCTCACGCTCAGTGAAAATCAGCGGATAGTCCTTATCCGCACGACTGTCCAGCACCTTTATTATTTTACCAGTCTCAGGTTTCAATATTGTGCTACCTCTTACCCGGGCAAGCATGGGATCCCGGATCCTTGTCATCCCAAAACTAGCTTTGGTCATGGGCAACTGAGGTAACACAGAAACCTTCTCCCCTGTAGATTTCGGCAAGGGAGCAATCACAGCAGGCTTATCCGCCTGTCCAGACACAGTCTTTTCTCTGTGTGACTTATCACCTACCGGCCCAGCAGGTATCAACTGCCGCCGGCTCACTGTCACTGGCTCTGCCACATAGTTAATAACAGGAACAGTCTTACCCTTTGTAATCAACCATTCTGGTAAAGCAGTGACATTCTCTCCCGCGGACTCATCAAGGTTGTGGTTGCTCCTAGCAACAGCTTTACTGCACCTCTGCACTTCCTCTCTAGGACTCCGGACACAGTCGCAGGGAAGATATGCACTCCTCAGAACCGCACCGCTCTCCACCTCTTTGTCTTCCCGACGGATGCCCTTGGCAACGGCACATATCTGCTGTTCATCGGATTCTCCAGGTACACAATTTGCAGCATTTCCTCCGCTCCACAGCTGCCAAAATAATGGGAAGTCTTTGCCAAGCACAAACTCCACTTCCAGGGTCTCACATTTTAAGAGCTCCCATTGCACAGGGCCATAGTCTGTTATAAAGGTCAGAGACACGGTGATATCTGTCTCTGGCCCTCTTTCCAGAAAGTCCAGAATTTCAGGCAGGACCCGAGACACTTGCTGGTGGGAGTCTAGAATGACCGCCAGCGGGATTCGCCCAATCACTAAATCGCAGGAATTCTCCCACGGGCTATACCATTTTGCAGCCATTTCCACTGATCAGTCTCTTGTACTGGGCTTCTGCAGGGCCGGCGCTACCATAAGGCAGACCAAGCGGCTGCCTTAGGGCGCGCCCTGCGCAGGGCGGAAAAATGAATGCCCTTCTTTTTTTTTTTTATAACTTTCTTGAATTTGTGCCGCAGCGCCGCCGCCTTGCGCCCGCCCCCAGCCTGCGTGTGTCGGCCGCTCAGAGTCACGGCAACACACCGGTCACATGTGCTCAGCCTGCCATGGGGGCCTGACTGGTAGTAAGCTGCGCCGCCGGCGGGTATGGCAGGGACTAATAGGCGAGGCTCGAGCTGACTGATTGTGTTGTGTCTGACTCACACAGACACACACAGCCGTCAGCCAGATTAGACCACCAGACGCACTGGCAGCCAGCAGCAGCAGGAGTCAGGCAGGTCAGGAGTGGACTCAGGACTTAAGGTAGGTCACTTGAAGTTTGAACTGTTCCGAATTGAATGTATTGTATATAATAATTAATATGATCATTTAAAATTATTTCAAAATCATAAAATGAGGCCATAAGTGCTAGTCTAGTGCCAGAGCAGAGGCGCTCAGGCTTTTAGCACGGCATTCAATTATGTGTTTTAAAAAAGTAATTACAAAACAACAATCATTAATATTGCCCCCCCCCCCCCAATATTAATGATTGTTGTTTTGTAATTACTTTTTTTAAAAACATCATTGAATGCCGTGCTAAAAGCCTGAGCGCCTCTGCTCTGGCGCTAGTTTGTGTGACCGTGACATGATGGAGGGAGGGGGTACAATGTAAATGTCTGTACAGTTGTACAGTACTCTGAGTATGTGACATGGGAATGGGGCCAGGCCGCCAGGAAGGGTCGGCTGGGGGGGGGGGGGGGTTAAAATGTGACACAGTAAGGGGTAACGATGTGATCATGGATGGCGCCAGGGCTGTCCGGGCTGGGGAGGGATTAAGTGCAATGGGGGGGAGAAATGTGACACAATAGTCTATTGTGTCACATTTCTCCCCCCCCCCCCATGGCACATCATTCCCCCGCCTGGACGTCCCTGGCCCCATCCATGATCATATTATTACCCCCTATTGTCAATAGGCCGGGGCGGGGGGGGGGGGAATGTGACACAATAGGGGGTGCTCATGGGATGGGGCCAGGTCCGGACGGGGGGGGGGGCGATGTGCCATGGGGGGGGGGGGGGGGGGGCGCCAAAATGTAGCTTCGCTTGTGTTGGCAAAAATCCTTGCACCGGCCCTGGGCTTCTGGCCCTTTAAATCCTGCACTGTTTGCACCACAGAAAAAAAAAAGTCCAGATTAACACCAGCAGTCTCTGCTCCTGCTCCTGCTCCAGCTCCAGTGAACAAGCAGGCTTCCGACCCTTTGAATCACTGCACAGCAACACAGCAATTCCTTGGCAACATTCAGCAGCACCGGCTCTTTTCCGTCAGGTCGTTGCCCCTAGCAACCTGCTGTTGTTATTGCCCGCATCCTCCACCAATTGTAAGGGATCGCCTGTTATTCGGGGTCATTCTCACAATGATCTTCATAACTACTGGGTTTCAGGTCCAAACAGTGCAATTTATTTTACACTCTTCATACACAACATGGCATAAAACAAAAGCCTGCCCGTCTGGGCTCTACCTAAACATAATAAACATCGTATCCCTAACTCGGCTATACGATAGCGTTCCCGCATGGAACCAGGTGCGGCTTACCCCAGACATACAGTCCACCAGCCCTCAGGCTGTAACAAATGCAGTACCTTTGGAGGGGGTTGTGGTCTAGCAGTCCTCCCGACTCTGACCTTTCAATGCTTGTTCCCAGGTGTCGCTGAGTCCCCCAAAGTCCAGGCTATTGCATAGCCTCGTGGCCCCTCAGCCTTGCCTAGCTGAGACCACACTGACAGAGCCTCACCAGGCCTCTGTCTGCACACTCTCCAGAGTGAGACCCACCCAGGATCCAGTAGCAGGATTAAATAGGATCCCTGGACATGAGCATGCCCTAAGTCCCGGACTGGAACCTGGGGAAACAACACCTCAATGTTCACATTGCCACAATATTTAATATGTCATTTATTAAAAAAATGTACCCACAAAAATGGGTGGATAGTTTTTCACCATGTATTCTACTTCCTGTCCTGCCTGTTTAACTTCCGCTTTGGAATTTTAGCATGGAAAATAGCGTTGCTTGACTTTCTCAGTCAAACCATTCACTTAGACTAGAGAAGTAAGGGGATGGTGACTCTATTATGACATCACGTTACACTGACAAGTGGTCATCTTTGTCTAGGCCTATTAAGTGAATAATAGAGCTGTCATACTGTTATTCCAATTCTATACCTTATTATAACGGGATTGCCCTTGAAATAACATGTTCACCTCATAGCAGCACTAAACAGACAATGGATGACCTACCTACATATGAGTTTTATTTCTCTGTGCTGGTTGATACAGAAGGACAATATTTTCAGTGGAATAATACTGCTGAAATGTAAAAGGAAAACAACCACACATTCAAAAAATAATGCTTTTTTTTTATGAATATTGAGTTTAAAAAAGGAACCCTTTCAGATAGAATTGACCTTTTGAAACTCACCCATCAACCTCTTGTAAGTAAATGCATTTGTTTATTTCCATGGTCAATTTATATAAGAAACACTACTTGTCCTATACATATGGAGGTGCATATGTGGTTTTTAGACTTAAATGGTCACTATCTTTTCAAGCAACTTATCCTCAGTGATCGCTTTAAGGAACCCGAGCAAATCTGCTTATTGAAGAAATACCCACAGTAGCGTCTAACTAGGCCGAAACACAGACGTGGGGATTCGTGATCGAGATACAGAACAGCACAAAATTCATTATATATTTAATCGCCTTAGGGGCTCACTAGACAGTACACAATATACACAAAGAATATATACAGTGGTCTGAGGTTTAAATACAGATGGCATTGTACAAACAGGGTTAAGCAAAACAAAAGTCAGTTCACCAGGTATATGAGTCCTTTGGGTTGTGATGAGTCCTTAGCTGTAGTCACATGGGGGGCAGTGATGTCAGCAGTTTGCAGGTCCCTCTAAACACATGCACGATGTGACCCACTTCAGAGAAAAGACACGCCCACTTGCGGGCACGAACCTTTTGATCTGTAGCTTGCCCCTCCCCTCCCGACCTCTGGGAGAAGTCCACTTCCCCTCTTATGGGGCTGGCAGCAAATGAACCACAAAACCGATTAGGGCTCATGGGTTCAGACCAGAATATCGCAGGGAAGTGGTTCTGGGACCAATGGATCTGCCTGGGTTCCGGCTACCAGTAGAGTCCAAGCATGGTACCATAATTTGGTTTCTGTGGGAAGATATGTATATCTCCCCTCCCTGGCATCCCACCACCAAACTATGATCATGGGCCTGTTCATCGTGGCCTCAGGGACACAAATATGTATCTGGTTTATGTCTGTGATGGACAGGCGATTCATAATTAATTATGAATTGCTGGTTCCATGATGTCTAATAATGTTCATTGAACTGGGGAATGGCCTAGACCCCTGCAGGGAAGCTTTCCTGCAGGATCCGTGGAATGGAGGTGAAAAATTGTAGGTGGCCTACTAGAAGTTCTCTGCCATTTGGCTGGGCTTTGAAGCAGAGCCCCTTGTGGAGTTCACTACCTCTGCTATCTGACAGATGGCTGGTGTGGGAACATGGCTGACATTAAATAACAATTCATATTCCTCACTCTTAGTTACCCTTTAAATAAGTAAGGGTTAATTGTATTTCAAAGGGTGTTATTACACAAGAAAACATTGCACTCAATGTAATTATTTTAGATTAATTTCAATTTAGCACAATTCAATAAAGAATGTGTAGATAGACTGTAGATAGATGAATAATTGCCTGCATTAGAGTATGTGCTCTATTTGGGCAGATGGACATATAATTCCTTGCTGGCCTATTGTCTATATGCAGGTGTCTGGCAGTAGCTTATTTTCCTCTCCTCAGTGATGTAAACGCTGTTCAGTTATGAGCTGGGATTTAAGAACAAGTCAAAAACAGTGAATAGAACCACTGCTTAGATAGCTATAGATCATCATAGCAATAAAATGTGGGTAAATACATTTCCCTCTGATCATCTCCCATTGTTAATGCTGTTTCAAAATGCCGTGACAGCATGGGAAAATTGGTGATAAGAACAACCATTTTCATGAAAAAATAATTTTTTATTTAAAAATAAAATTATAGTGTCTCACCAGTTAGATACTGTGGACAGAGGTGCACTGTTACCGGTACACCCAGAACCATATGGGGATGAATATAGAGAAATATATAGATGTGACAGGCACACTCTCATCTGGAGTTACGTGGAACACTGGAATACATGTATGTTATAAAATCTAATTTATTAAAAATATATATCTAAAAACACGTGCTCGTTGTTAACTGGTTCTTAGTACCTTTCACCACATACAATACAATCTAAAGTATAAAATATAAATTAAATGGGATAGTCCAATATGATAATTTAATATAATCCAATATGTCCCAAATCAGTGACATACGTATGTCCTATGTCACCAGGAGCCTAACCAGGCTATTGTTCACTCAGTGCTCCTTTAGCTTTAAGTGGTTGTGTAACAATCAGCAAGTCGCGTGATTTATATGCTGAATACATAAATGCGCTGCATGCAAAAAGGTGCTGAGTACATAAGGTGCTGAGTACATAAGTATGCTGAGTGTATATATGTGCTGGACACAGTCTGGATACATAAGTCAATGATTCAATGCTTTGCCACTTCACATATAAGACTATAACTCTCCCATACTTATATTATTTTGGCATCAATGCGCTGGATGCAAGAAGGTGCTGAGTACATAAGTATGCTGAGTATATAGACGTGCTGGACACAGGCTGGGTACACAAAAGTCAATGGTTCAATGCTTTGCCACTCCACGTACCAGGCATTTGAAATTTATGGTATAAGAACAGTGAGGCACATGAGAGCCGGGACCATATGTGAGCCAGGACCATTGGAAGCATTTGACATTTATTGCTAAAACTTATTGCTTGACTTAAAAAACATTGATTGATTAAATACACAAAGCTGCCGCACTTCCAGCCCGGAATTTGCGGCCGCTGACGACTCTTCTCACTTGTGATGAACCGCTCCGCCTCTGTCATGTGGGACGCCATGTTGAGGTGTGTTGACCATATGGGACGCCGCATAGGTCCCTACAGATCACAGGAGCAACATACAACGCGGACGACTGCAGCTGCTTGGAGTGGTAAAGTACCGAACCTGCAGTTGTGATACAGTCTGATTCTATGCACCCAGCTTACTGATTGATGCATTCAGCACCGCATGATTGATTGCATATTATAATAATACAAGTATGGGAAAGTTATAACCTGATATGTGGAGTGGCAAAACATTGAACCATTGACTTTCGTGTATCCAGCCTGTGTCCAGCACGACTATACACTCAGCATACTTATGTACTCAGCACCTTCTTGCATCCAGCGCATTAATGGCAAAATAATACAAGTATGGGAGAGTTATAGTCTTATATGTCGAGTGGCAAAGCATTGAACCATTGACTTTTATGTATCCAGCCTATGTCCAGCACGTATATACACTCAGCACTAGCCCTTTAAGAGCCAGAGGGAGCAGGAGTGCACCCAAATCTTCACCAGCTAATGGCTGCCAACCCTGCTGTACTTAAAGGGGTTGTCCCATGAAAAATATTCTACACTTTTCAAACCAGCACCTGGATCGGAATACTTTTGTAATTGCATGTAATAAAATATTTTGCGTAGCCACCAAGTTATTCAATATAATGTATCTGCATAGCGCCACCTGCAGTTTTTAGTTTTCTTATTTCTTTGACCTGTTCACTGAGATGGCTGCACATGCTCAGTTTCATCCTTCAGCTGCTTCCTGAGTTGTGATAGGGACAGCATGGACACGCCCGCTTAGCCACAGCAGTAAAGACACTCCCCTCGAGCTGCCAGCTTGATAAAAATGAAGGCTGGTTCTAGCTTTGGTAGAAAGAGATTGTCATGTATTATATGATGTTTGATTTTCATTTTTTATATTAGTCATGGGCTAGCCCCTTTAAAGTCTTACTGTTTTGGTTTTATCAAAGCTGTAATTGAATGTTATTAAGGAGAGTCAGTCTTCAGGGTTTTACTGAGCACTAAAGATGCCTGTGTGCAACACGCTAGATAGGCATGGTGATTACCAGTAATAGTTAGGTCACATCTCCATAGTCAGGGACTAAGGTAGTGACGAGAGGGGGCTGTGAGCATTTGCATGTTACACACAGGCTTCTTCTGGAGACTAAAGACAGATTCTCCTTAACAATGCTGTTAGAGATTTGGTAAGAAGACTCTTTATACCCTGTTTTCCCTAATAAAGTGCATTACAAATATGTTTAACATCTGTGTCGATACCTAATATGAAAAATAAACCAAAACGATAGTTACGCTTTAAGGCACCTTTCCCTGTAGGAATGTGTCTGTGCAGTAAGTTTCTTAGTTTGCTAGTTACACATACTCCACCTGCCCCGAACTCAGCCTGTTGCTGACTATGATTCTGCCTGAACCCTCGCCGCTCTGTATCAGTGTTTCTGCCCCCCGTAGGTCAACTGTCTGTCATACAGAGACTACTCCAGGAGTTAGCAGCCTGGTGGTTTCACTGCAGTGAAGTCCAGAACCCTGTAAAGGGTTTAAATGGTAAAAACCAAAGGACTGGCAGGAAAACGACCTTAGGTGTGGCCCAAACCCAAATCTGTTGGTTAATGCAGTTATTCCACACTTACTGCCGGAACAGCCACACTAGCGGATGCATGTTTTTTTATGATCTGATGGACCCATTTTGTTTGTACACATTGCACCATTTTTCAGACACATTTCATGTGCTCAATAGAGGGCTCAGCCAGATGGGGAAACAATATCATTCTTAGTGTATATTAATAACACATTTTCGCTAACAGTTATTGGAAAAATTTGTTCTACCCATGCATGTAATTAAAAATTCTGTATAATCACTGAGCTATTAAGCAAGATGTATTTATATAATTTCACCTGCTTTTGGTTCTTTCCTTATTTCTTGTCCACCTCATTGAGGTGGTCACACACTTCCAGTTTATCTCTTCAACTGCCACCACTACTATCTTCTGTTAGAAGCTGTGACAGTTACAGGGAAAGGGCCACAGCAGAAAGGACATTCTGTATGAGCTGCCAGTCTGAAATAAATCAAGCAGGACAATTGGAGCAACGAATGGAGAGATCTCTGGATCTATGTAGAGGGCTGGCTCTATCTTTGTTAGAAATTAGATTGTAATTGAAAATCCAGCACGAAATCTCGTGCGGTGCGTGATACTGTCATGACGCTGGCTAGTGTGGTGACATCATAAGTCACTGTGCATGAGATTTCGTGTTGGCTCTTCAGTCAAGAAGGCCGCGGCAGGCAAATGGATGAGGTGAGCATTATTTTTTTTTTACCGACATCTTAGGGAAAATTGATTCATTACCACAAAGCAAGAGGAAATTCAGCTTCGCGGCTAAACAAATTTTCCTTAAAATTCAGATCGAAGTCCACTTTGTGAACTTCAATTCGCTCAACACTAGTCATAGTATAACCCCTTTAAGGCATGTTAAAAAATAAAAGGCATTTTGGCAGTTTTTTTCTCTAGTGGGTACTTTGCTGCAACTCGCTTTACTAATAATTTATGGCTTTATTTTTCACTTCTACTGTTTTATTCTAGACTTAAGCTATTATTAAATGAATATATTAGATGAAGGTGAAGACAGAGAATAAATGTGTCTCCATAGACAACTATTAATCACTGTCTGCATCTGATTACATTCCGCCTGACCAGCTCAGTATTCAGATTCCTGCTTCCCCATCAGTGTTTTCTGGCTCACCCTATTACATAAATACGAGGGGAGTTCAATTATAAAGAGGATTTTTCATGATCTGTTCTTATAAAGAGTGCAAGGTAGACATGACTCATTAGACAAACATATGCATGTTTGAACTTGTCAACATTAGTACTAGCTGCTCTTTTCCCCCCTTCCTATCAGTTGCAATCAACATGTCAAAGCAGGAGGTGCACAGTAGTGTTGTGGAGAGAATTATTATTACATTTTTGACAAATGAAGGGGTTATTTCATCTCAGATTTATTTGAGACGTAACAATTTGGCGATGCATGTCTTCCTCAGTCAAAGTGTATTATTGGTGCAAGTCATTCAGAGAGGGTTGGGAAAGAGTGGAAAATTAACCAAATGTTCGTCGGCCAATAACCTCAACCAATGAAGACAAGCAAACTGATGTTGAAGCACTTATTTGAGAAAGTTGGAGATTTACTATTAGAGAATAGCTGAGAAAACTTGAAATAAGTGCTGGGAGTGTAGAAACAATAGTTAAAGGCTATGTACACCTTCGGGGGCAATTGTTTATGGTTGCATTTTACAATTTTTTTCCTAAAAATCATTTCTTCAGTTTGTCTTTATTAAAAATATTGAGCTCTTCTGTCACAAAGGGTTAATTGTCTAGCTCTGTGAATCATACTTGCACTTTATGCTGGTCATCTAATAAACCTTATCTCTCAGCAAGATAAGAATTGAGCTATAATGAGTGTTTAGGAGGTCAGAGATCAGGAGCCGTCAGCTGAGCTGCCTGACCGAACAGGATGAAAATTCTGGGCCTGCTACTAGAAAATCTCAAAGCTACGCAGAGAAAAGGTCTCAACATTGATTAATAAAGACCAACTGAAAAAATGATATTTAGCTCAAAATGAGTATAATGCCATAAAATAAACAAAATTGCCCCCAAAGGTGTAGATAGCCTTTAAAGATAATCTTTAATATTTAAGAGGAAAGAAATGTAATTCAAATGTTGTTTTAGTGTATTCAATAAATAAAGTGTAGCTCATAAATTCCTGGTTATATTTAAATACCCCTCATACATAAATAATCCCAAATCATTCAATACTTAAAGCTAACTGCAAGCCTTAGGCTTAAAATGCAATATATAGTACTATTGTGCTTAAAATTCAATAATACTTGTTAGGTAAGATATAATAGTGAGACACATGCATAATATTTTTAAGAAATAAACTAAGATGCACTACTCACAAAAAGTTAGGGATATTTCGCTTTCGGGTGAAATTTATAGAAAACGTAAAAAGTTCACACTACAGTGATATTATAGCATGAAATTAGGGAATTTAAATAGAAGCAGCAATGGTGATTTTGTAATCTCAAACATTTTATTGAAACAAAAGCCCACCACAGTGGTGGGTATACCCCCACAAAAATGTCAGTGTCTCAATAACTTGTCATGTGGCCTTAAGCATCAATTACAGCTTGACAACATCTCATGCTATTCACAAGTCAACTTATTGTCTGCTGAGGCATGGCATCCCACTCTTCTTGAAGGACGGCCCTCAGATCATTGAGGTTCTGGGGTACAGAGTTATGAGCCTCCCTGGTCCATGCAAGACAAAGATGCCTGTGGACAGGTACCCTTGCAAGTCATATAGCACACATACCACACTGATGTAAATGGTTTTGAATGGTCTGATGTGACACTTGGGTACCTGTCACCTCCCTTAAATGTGCCTGGAGTTGTGTGGCATTCATAATCCGGTTTCACAGGATATTGTTCACAATGAAGTGATCATCAGTGTGGGATATGGCCAAAGGACATCCACTTCTATGCCTTTTCGTGACTATTCCAGTCTCTCTGTATATCTGTGGCAACCTGCTGATGACATTCTTTGTCACTCAGCTCAGTGGCCCCTTCCGTCTGGGAACATCTGACTTGAAGACTCACAATGGTGACGTTCTGTTGAACAATTGTTAGGTGTCGTCTCGGTCTCATAATTTCAACATGTCAACAGGATGATGAGGAGGACTGTTTAAATGCCAATTCTAATTGAACCAGGAAATGTATTGGGTGATTCATGGATCAAACACCTGTTTTAAAATTTTCCATTAAGCTCCTTGTTAGAGAACAGCAAGTTGTACAAGAAAGTGCTGAAACATTAAATAGTTGGACATATGCAATTAAAAGTTTAGAGAAAGTCACATTAAATTCATGTATAAAGGTTAGAGTGCATTTGAGGTTTATCCTGTAATGTCACCCACAAGCCAAATATCACTAACTTTTTGTGAATAGTGTATGTCAAGGAAAATCCTATATAGGAAAAAGTCAATGGGGGAGCTATATCAAGACTAGAGCACCCACAACCCACGCTTGATCTCCTTGCACTGGCATGAGATGCGCCTAATTTATTAAGAAGCAGATGCCTTAATCTGTGCCCTGGCTAGAAACACGAAGAAAAAAACACAATGCAACAGCCCTCTGCAAACGCCGTGTTTTTAGCCATGGTAGCGTGCACCTGCGAATTGGGATGTGCTGACTGACCCCCTTTTTTGCAGTTAATCTGTGCCCTGCCATGTGCCAGAAACTGAGGTCTACACCAGCTGTTGACGTGAGCATGTCCCTCCCAGAGTCCATTGATTCTGCTGTCTTTGCTAGTTTTCATTTATCTGATCTGCTGTGTACAGCCTCCTCCCCCTCCCTTCTAGTATCTCTAACACAGGGCTTAGGAAGGCTTTAGAGCAGAGGACAGTGTGATGTCAGATCTATGTGAGAAGCAGCAGCACAGCCAGTTACAGGAGTTACACACACTCTATAGCAACAAAATCCTAGGACATTTTCAATGAATGCTAAAAATATTTGCTTCGTTTTACATTTAGGAAGCACATGAATAGCAAAATACATTTTTCAATGTGGCCTACATGAAATACATGTTAAATAAAAAAATAACAAAAGTCATTTTGTGCTAATGCAAATTCCAGCTCTAAATTATTGACTGTAGTGTTCTTGACACAGAAAACCAATGCAATAGCTTTAATCTAGTAATGACTATCTTGACTTTGATAATCTGTTTTCTTACATAGCAAGAAAGAGAAAAATTAAACTTAATCCTAATATACTAGTCCAATTGTTTTTAAAGGGACATTTCTTATCCATAAAGCAGCTAGACTGCAGAAGGAGCCCTGGGAGGGGGCGGCACGGTAGTTGTACCATCGCTATAAGTGGTAGTGGTTCACAGTGGCTGTCCTCACTCCTATGCTCACTGGAGGGCACACACTTTCCCTCAATAACATAGTCTAAAACAAGCAATTGTACACTTTCACTTGCGTTGCTAAAGAGGACAGCTGTTATATAGTTGCAGTAGTCCCAGATATATTTCCCAGCCGATAGAGCAAACCAACTCCAGTGTGTTGTGAACAGTAGCCTGTGACTTTCTATGCCCTATTGGTGCAGTCATATCTACAGCTGAAAACAGTTGTCTGTTGACTATTTTTTATATACTGTATGATTAGTGCTTATGTGTACAATAGCTATGTAATACTTCAGTGTTTTTGAACTTTTAGTTTAATCCTGTCCTTTGGCAATAATAACACATTTTCAGTCCCATGAGTTGAATGTCTTTTTCCAAAGATTGAAGTGCTTTTCCCACAATAGACTTTCGGCTTATCAACCAGATATGACATGAAAGTGTGATTGTAAAGGTGAGACTCCTGGGACTTATGGAAAAACTTCTTAATTTGTGCTTGTATTTGCCAACTCATAAGACCCTAGGGAGATTACTGAATTATGTGATGAGTTTCAATTCTATTAATTCTGGATCCTTTTTTATACACTTTTACAGAGTACTTGTAGGCTTCTGGAGAGTTGCTGTATGATGGAATGCCCCCCTAGACTGCAACCCTAAAAACAACATTGTTAATACTGAAACACACCTTAAAAACATTTCTAAGACAGATTACAGATTTGCCAGAAAAAAAATGGATCATCCCAAATTTTTATAAATCCATGCCTCATACTTTTATTTTTTATATATTTTTTTTCCCTAGAAAATGTTAAAATATTGCAGTTTTTACAGGGTGTTGAGTACTCAATACGTTGTTCTGTAGAGATCACTTCTCAACAGCCATCTTATTATCACAGACAGGATTACAATACCAGGTAGCACCTCTATTATAAAGCTGCAGACAGATAACACAGGATCTGTAATACCCCAGAGTGGCATTACCACCTTTGTCTCACCCCCACTATCTTCAATGGTGCATTCTGTGTGCATTCTATGAATTTCCTGATTTTGTAACTGTTAAACTGTAATGTGCCTGGTTCACTAGCAGATCGTAGCAACAGTGGCAGAGTTAGTTTCGCCGGAAAGGAACCTTCAAGTTCTTCTCCAGCCCTCTCTAGAGAGGGAGGAGTTTAGTTAGTGAAGATCAGTCTAACCTTCCCCTCCTTGGGGAGAGGTTGTGTGTCTAACTTACCCCCTGCTAAGGGAGGAATCATGCCTCGTCCCTGCCGGACAGGCCCTGTCTGTGAGTTCTAAATGGTTGCATGTGCCCTCCTGGGCTTGCATTGCCTAAAGCCAAGTTAAGGAAGCTTGAAACCAGGAAGATGTTTTCCTAGGATTACAGTGAGAGACAGACTACAGAAAGCTAAGTTCCAGCAGAAGAGGAAAAGTTCCTATTTAATCCAGCCAACATAGCAGAGCTGAAAGACTACAGAGATAGCAGAGCTGAGAGTGTTTGCCTGCCAAAACTAATGCCAAAACCTGCTGATGACCAAGATAACGTTAAAAGATTGTACATTGATGCAAGTTTATGCCAAGTAAAGCTGTGTTCAACGTTAATAAAGTCTGGACTTCATTATTCCTTTATCATCCAAGTTAATCACCCCTTTTATCACTGCTTCGGACACTCACGTCTGGGATCCAAGGATATCCAGGTAGGAGCACCGTGAAAAGTGCTAAAGCCGCACCCAAGGGACACCTTAGGCAACCCTTACACCACTCTGGCAGTCCTACATCTGGGTACCACCACCACTATACTTAGGGGACTACATGTCCTTGTTGCTGAAATGCAACTAGCGTCATGACAACTTGCTCTATCAGAGGGACATATATTGTAAAAACCTCTTAAAGGGTAAGGGACACCCCGGACGCTGGGAGGGGAAACAAAATAACCCCCCAGTCCATTGCAGATCCACCAATAGGTAATGGTCAATTAAGACAGACCTTAGACACCACACTTAATTAAGACTTGCCCCACACTTCAGAACTGTAATAAACTTACCTGTCCAGGCTCCAGTGGTGCGATCCTCAGCTTCAGCATGGCAGCACTGGGAGAGACGCGCTGCTGAGCCAAGCCCCCTAGTGACACGACTGCATCCCTAACAACAGGATGCAATGCTCTGTTTCTCCTCCTGCAGCTCACTTATATGTTTTGTTATGTTTCTGACCTATGTTGCGCCGGGCCACTGGACCTATCAGTTTCTGATCCAGGCATTCTATTTAAATCCCCTCCTGTTCATTCACCATTGCCAGTGATAATCCTAGTTGGCTCACTAGTGTTTATCCTTGACACCTGTTCCTATTTGCTATTGTTATTCTGTGTTTCTGACCCCAGCTTGTCTTCTGACTACTCTCTGCCTCATGTTTTGGTACTGCGTAGCCCATCTGGTTTTGACCTATTTCTGACGACCCTCTTTTTATGTTTGTCTGTCTGCGTGTACGTCTCTGCACCTATTTAGTGTAGGGACCGTTGTCCAGTTGTGGTTCAGCTGTTTAGGGCTGCTACTACAAATAGGTAGGAAAATCGGCGTGGTTTCACTCTAGGGTCACATTGTCCTTGTTCCGGACCTCAGCCATATTCCTGACAAAAACCAAAAGATTCCTTCAGACTTCAAAATCAATACAGATCCAAAATGATTGAAATAACAGATCACAAATTGTATAAATTAACACTTCAGACCCTAGAAGAAATTATTAGAGACCCTTGACATCAGACCCCAAAGAGAATTATTGCACACCCCATGTTTCAGACATAAGCGGATGGCAGTTCGGAACATTTTCCTATTGTCATCCTGTGCTGTATGAATGCTTTTTTGCATTATAAATTTTGTAGGATGATGCATTTTCATGAAACCCAAGAAAAAAAATTGCAGACAATTTATTTTGCTGACAGAAACTGTGGATTCAGAAAATGAACACCCATTTTTTTGTGGCTTATCAGTAAATTTATAGCCAGTTCCCAACCCTCATGTAGATATGACGGTTCAAAACACTGGTGTACATATGAGGTTCCTAACCCTGCTGTAGGTTTGACCGTTCTCAACCCTAGTGCAGTTTTGAGGTTCTCAACCCTGGTGAAGGTATGATGGTTTCCAACCCTGGTGTAGTTATGACGATTCTCAATCCTGGTGTAGGCTTCTTTTTCACTAACTACTTGTTTTGTCTTATGACCTTTCACTCCATTGTATATCTGTCTTGCTATTGATAATTTCTTGTTTAGTTATGCATTCTTTCTCTTATAACAATTGTGACATAAGCTGTATTGCAACAGCTGAAATAAGCTTTTTCCCCCTCCACACTTATTGTTAAAACTTCACATTTATTGTTTAACATTAATACCTAAATCTACCAACTTAATGAGAACCTAAATGTCAAAACTTTCAGGGTAAGCTATTGGTTTTTCACTGGGATTCTGTGTACTCTTGAGTAGCGTCTGTGGCTGTGCGCTTCCGCAGGCGCTTGTATTAATTTGCACGCTATCTGTATTCATACAATTACGCTCACTCCCTGGGCTAAAACCCTAGGTCAGAATCTGCCCCCGACATGTTTCGCCAAGTAACCGGCGTCTTCAAGGGGTGAGTAGTCTAGGTCATAGTGAGCGTAATTGTATGAATACAGATAGCGAGCGAATTAATACAAGCGAAGTGGAAGCGCACAGCCACAGACGCTACTTAAGAGTATACAGAATCTCAGTAAATGTGAAGTTTTAACAATCAGTGTGGAGGGAAAAAAGCGTATTTCAGCTGTTGCAATACAGCTTATGTCACAATTGTAATCTGAAACGCTGCTCCTCCACAATAGGGTTTTTGTGAATGCATATGTAACATCCCGGAGTATGTTACCAAACTCTTTTTCCACGCTACCACATGTTAAGTGTATTTGTATTGTCCGTCTTTATAAATTCTTGTTATTATATTTGCTAGGCCTGTATCATGTATTTGCTGTAGTTTTCTATGTACACCAGCAGGTGGCAGCAATGTCAGCAGGACCTTAGACAGTTTAGTGTTTCTAGACTGGAATAGTACATTCCAGATTAGCTCCCCCCTCTTTGAGGAGGTGTGGACTGTTCCCACATCTTGTCTCATGGGGAGGAGAAGTAAGTTCTAGAGAGTGTACCAGCCACCCCAGCTTGGGGAAGGTTGTGTTAGTAGGAGCTCCCAGTTCTAGGGATCCCAAATCAGGACCCTGTCTCGGTTGAGACCAGAGAACATTCTCAGCCTGAGACATCAGCCTCAGCTGATGGACAAGCAA
Organism: Bufo gargarizans; assembly: GCF_014858855.1. Taxonomy (NCBI): domain Eukaryota; kingdom Metazoa; phylum Chordata; class Amphibia; order Anura; family Bufonidae; genus Bufo; species Bufo gargarizans. The sequence goes on from NC_058081.1 coordinate 173,574,507, forward strand.
GAAGCACCTCCAGTCCTCCAGGAAGAGCATTCCCTGTGAGCATAGCTGTGAGTACCTATCCAGAGTCTAGGAGAAGCCAAATTCCTCCTCAGCTAGTCAGGCCCACACCAAGCAGAAGATAGACAGAGCAGAAGATAGATACCTGCCATATTCTCCAGGCATATGATAAGAAACAGAAGAGATATTGATCCCTGCCACATATTGCCAATACCTGCTGGGACCTGAAAGACGTATGCTGTATCTCGTATGGATTTATGCTGCATCCAGTAAAGACGAGTTGAACTATATCTCAAGTCTGGATCTCTTTTATTCCTCAATTACTCCTACTAGCAACACTAAATTTATTGCAAGTGAGCCAGGATCCAGGAGTCCAGCCGTACCAAAGTAGGAGACACCGTTGACACTACACAGAGACATTATCCCCCTCTGGCATTCCTCACCTGGTATGTGAGTTGCAACACCTTAAAGGGCCCTGAGACTGTACCCTGCGCACGCTGAAATTGGCATCACGAACAAAAAACTATTAACTATTACCTACACCTGACCCAGTCAGTGCATATTATTGCGCCAGTGTGCATTAGTCAAATCCGGCTTACTGCATTAAAATGGAGTCACTCAAACAGGATGGGATCGAATTGTGTGCCTATCCCTGCCCTAACCGGATCCAATGGTGTGCCAACAGAACCGGATCCAATTGTGTGTTTAACCGGATCTAATTGCATGTTTCACAGTACTGCAAGATCTGAGGATTGTGCAAAAAACCCTGAAAAGTGACTTTATTGCCTTGTTGCTGTGACAGAAAGGGCATTCAAAGGGTTAATTCGCCATATTCGTAAAATGGCGCTGCCTCTTCATGCCCAGAAGTGGGAAAACTCAGGAACGCCCTCTCAAGAGCGCGAAGGTGCCAAATACACCCCCCTAGAAGCGGGAAATCTTTTAAAACTGCCCACCTAGAACTTTGCATTATGAGCCAAGGGAGTGCAGACTCCTCCCTCTGGGCTCCACCCTTACCTCCTGCACTCATCATGACAGAAGAAGCAAGAAAGATGGCCACCAACCCGGAAACCAAGATGGCTGCCGATGCCGAGCCTGCTCCCGCGGAGGACACCACTGATACAGTCGCCCAGGCTTTGGACCAGCCTGCACCGCGGACGACACCTGAAGCTCCAGATGACTACCAGGAGGCACCGGAACCGGCTGCCCGGCCGCGACATCAGGTAGGAGCAGCTGCGCTCCCTGAGGCCCAGGCCCGGTCCGTACCTGCCCCTGCACCGCTCCCTGTGGGTCCCGATACCTCAAACAGGCCTAGGCCTGCTCCGCCAAGGACACCTACTGGTGCGGCGGAGGTGGCCGGAACTTCCACTCCGCCGCCCAGTGCTGCAACTACCGCCAGAGTGGGACGCTTGGACCCGGAGGTCCCCATGGTGATCCCTGAACTCCCTGCTGCCTCAAATCTACAAGTGGCGCAAATAAATAACCTAGTACTGACTTTCAATCTCAGAGTACTGGGGCACGTCTTACCCAGAGAGGTTCGTAAGATGTCCCTCATCACGACGGTTGCCACTCCGCTGCCCAGAGAGAGTGCTTCTTCTCTGCCATCACCACCACTGGCGATACCTTTGCCAGAGCCACTATTTCCAGGAGTTCCTGATGTACAGCAGCTCACCACAGCTTTGACCAGCCTCACTACCAAGGCAGTACCAGAAACCGCCACAAGAGGTCAGTGGAGCTCCATCACAGCAGCCAGCCTGAGCTACAAGATGCAGGAGCGCCCTCTTGTGTTCCTCAACAGTTCCTGCAATGATGAAGAAGTCACCTGGCAGGATAACCTTGCCTAATGGAAAGCTCGCAGGTGGATTAAATTACAGGACTTTCTAAAAAGAGCAGAAGAACGGAAAAAGATACAGAGGCTGTTTAGTGATGAAGCCTCCAAGTCTTCTTCTCAGCCGCCTGCTGAAGACAGCACACCTGATATGACTCTATCAGAACCAGCACCAAATCTGGAGATCTTTGCTATGAAAGTTTTAGAATATTGTCAAGTTGTCAGTCTGTGATCATGGACATCCTTCACATCAGAAAATATAGATGCATCATCTAGAGCCATAATTGAAAATACAAAAAAAAGTTTTGTTTTTTTATTTTTCTTATGACATCACCTCCATTGAGAAGCTGTCATGTAAAATAACAGCTTCGGTCAAGCAAAGTTAACCGCCTCCGGACCGCCTAACGCAGATCCGCGGTCCGGAGGCGGCAGCTGCAGGCAGAGTGACGCATATACGCGTCATCTCGCGAGACGCGAGATGACGCGCTCAGCCGGCCCGCACATGCGCATCGCGGGCCGGCATTTCTTCCAGGGGGGTCGCGTCATCAGCTTGCCAGCCAATGATCGTGGCTGGCAAGCTGATGATTTTTAAAAAATCCAATGAGAAGCCAGATAACACATCATATTAGTAAATATGATGTGTTATATGGCTTCCCTGCTCCTCTGCTGGTCCTTTTGGTCGGTTGGTTCCAGCAGAGGAGCAGGCTTCACAGTGAGTAGCACCAACAGTACACTTTAGCCCCAGATCACCACCTGCACCCCAATTAACCCTTTGATCACCCCTTTGATCACCCCTGTCAATCACTAGTGAAAGGAAAGTGATCAGTGTAAACTGATATTCACTGGTATTGACCGTTAGGTTTTAGGATAGTTTAGGCCCCTTGGTTAGGTAGTTTAGCGATCGGTTAGCACCCAGCCCACCGCACCGCAGTCCCTTATTCGCTGATTAGCGTATCGCTAATCAGCTTTTGTACTTTTATAGTATCTGTAAGTGATCAAAACTGATCACAGTCAGATCTATAATAGTATTAGAGTCACCTTAGTTCGCCCTCCACCCAAAACGTGCGTTCACCCATGCCCGCCCCGCCGCAGTGACAAAAAAAATATATTTTTTGATCACTGCACATTCACTTTACACGCGCTGCGGCGATAAAAAAAAATCAGTTTTGATATTTTTTATCAACCGCAGCGGCCTCCGGTACTTCGCTAGCCTCCCATTTGTAAGACAGGCTTGCTTTTTTTCTTGGGTAGTTTCAGGGAATACCCCTAAATTTAGTTGCCCAAATGTCAAACAGGGGGTATTCTTCTGAAGAGGCCTACAGGCTTCTGACCCAGTCGGATGAGGAATGGGAACCCTCATCTGACGAATCTAGCGGGTCAGAATATGAACTTGTAGAAAGCAGTGGCAGTCTGACTCAAAGTTCAGACGAGGAGGTTGAGGTCCCTGATAGCACCAGGCGTACCCGGCCCCGTGTCGCTAGACCACAGGTTGCGCAGGATCCGCTTCAAGGGCAGCAGAGTGGGGCTGGCGCTGTCGGATTACGTGGTGAGGCATACACCAGCGCAGCCCTCCCTGGACCTAGTACCAGCACTGCCGTACAACATGGTGAAGTGGCGAGCACCAGAAGGGCAGTTGAAGCTGGTACGGTGGCACGTGCAGTAGTTACCCCGTCGCAGCCACCGCACAGACCGGCCCGTAGACCCTCTAGAATCCCTGAGGTGCTGGCAAATCCTGATTGGCAGTCCCCAACTTCAGCTGCACCTGTAGTTCCCCCTTTCACCGCCCAGTCTGGAGTTCGGGTTGAGACAGCTCAGATCGGTTCGGCCCTGGGATTTTTTGAGCTGTTCTTGACTGCGGAGCTCTTGGACATAGTCGTGGCAGAAACAAACCGGTATGCCACACAATTTATAACCGCCAACCCGGGAAGCTATTATGCCCAGCCTTTCCGGTGGAAACCAGTCCAAGTTTCCGAAATTAAAACTTTTCTGGGCCTTCTCCTCAACATGGGTCTAACCAAAAAGCATGAATTGCGGTCATATTGGTCCACGAACCCAATTCATCACATGCCCATGTTCTCTGCTGCCATGTCCAGGGCACGATTTGAGGCCATCCTGCGTTTCCTGCACTTTAGCGACAACACCACCTCCCGTCCCAGAGGCTACCCAGCTTTTGACCGGTTCCACAAAATTCGGCCCCTCATAGACCACTTCAACCTGAAATTTGCAGATTTGTATACCCCAGAGCAAAACATCTGCGTAGACGAGTCCCTAATACATTTTACCGGGCGCCTTGGCTTCAAACAATACTTCCCAAGCAAGTGCGCCCGGTATGGGGTCAAATTGTATAAGCTCTGTGAAAGGGCCACAGGCTATACCCCCAAATTTCGGATCTATGAGGGAAAAGATCAGACCCTGGAGCCGGTCGGTTGCCCTGACTACCTGGGGAGCAGTGGGAAGACAATCTGGGACTTGGTGTCACCCTTATTCGGCAAGGGGTACCTCTTCAGGCATTTGTTTATAGAACAGATTGGCTGCTGTGGCACCGCGCGACCTAGTCGCCCGGGCTTCCCCCAACGGCTCGTTACCACCTGTCTTGCAAGGGGGGAGAGGGCTGCCTTGTGTAACCAAGAACTGCTCGCGGTGAAATGGAGAGACAAGCGTGACGTTTACATGCTCTCCTCCATTCACGCAGACACGACAATCCAAATTGAGCGGCGCTGCAAGACGAGATTTCTCCTCTGCAGTAAAAGATACGTTTGCCGAGGCATACGAGCTGAGGAGGAGGCGGTGTTCTTATGCTTTGTATATAAAAAAAAAATATCCCGGCAATGATTTATTCATCCACATCGATTGATGTGAATGGAGAAATCTGGTTTGCCAGGGCATACGAGCTAAGTGGGTATGGATGTTGGGCAGAGCTCCTATATCCTGGCAAACGCCTTTCCCCTCCTTTTTTTTTGGGCAGAGATTTTTTCATCCACATTGATCGATGCGAATGAAGAAATCTGTGCCGTTAATTTTTTTCTTTCAGCCCAGAGGCTGAACAGAAAAAAAAAATCTCATTACCTGTATGCTCAATATAAGGAGAATAGCAGAAACTCCTAATGCTGGCCAAACATGTAATGATTGCGGAGACCCTCAAATGCCAGGGCAGTACAAACACCCCACAAATGACCCCATTATGGAAAGAAGACACCCCAAGGTATTTGCTGAGGGGCATATTGAGTCCATGAAAGATTGAAATTTTTGTGCTAACTTATGCCAAAAAATAAATAAATTGCTATGAACTCGCCAGGCCCCTCATTGAATACCTTGGGGTGTCTTCTTTCCAAAGTGGGGTCACATGTGGGGTATTTATACTGCCCTGGCTTTTTAGGGGCCCTAAAGCGTGAGAAGAAGTCTGGGATCCAAATGTCTAAAAATGCCCTCCTAAAAGGAATTTGGGCACCTTTGCGCATCTAGGCTGCAAAAAAGTGTCACACAAGTGGTATCGCCGTACTCAGGAGAAGTTGGGGAATGTGTTTTGGGGTGTCATTTTACATATACCCATGCTGGGTGAGATAAATATCTTGGTCAAATGCCAACTTTGTATAAAAAAATGGGAAAAGTTGTCTTTTGCCAAGATATTTCTCTCACCCAGCATGGGTATATGTAAAATGACAACCCAAAACACATTCCCCAACTTCCACATTCCCGAGCAAGTTAGTGGAATATGAGACTTAGTAAGGAAAAAAATAAAATAAAAAATCTTCATTTTCCGCTAACTTGCGACAAAAAATAAAAAATTTTAGGAACTCGCCATGCCCCTCACGGAATACCTTGGGGTGTCTTCTTTCCAAAATGGGGTCATTTGTGGGGTTGTTATACTGCCCTGGCATTTTAGGGGCCCATATGTGTGAGAAGTAGTTTGCAATCAAAATGTGTAAAAAATGGCCTGTGAAATCCGAAAGGTGCTCTTTGGAATGTGTGCCCCTTTGCCCACCTTGGCTGCAAAAAAGTGTCACACATGTGGTATCGCCGTACTCAGGAGAAGTTGGGAAATGTGTTTTGGGGTGTCATTTTACATATACCCATGCTGGGTGTGATAAATATCTTGGTCAAATTCCAACTTTGTATAAAAAAATGGGAAAAGTTGTCTTTTGCCAAGATATTTCTCTCACCAAGCATGGGTATATGTAAAATGACACCCCAAAACACATTCCCCAACTTCCCCTGAGTACGGCGATACCACATGTGTGACACTTTATTGCAGCCTAGGTGGGCAAAGGGGCACACATTCCAAAGAGCACCTTTCGGATTTCACCGGTCATTTTTTACAGATTTTGATTGCAAACTACTTCTCACACATATGGGCCCCTAAAATGCCAGGGCAGTATAACTACCCCACAAGTGACCCGATTTTGGAAAGAAGACACCCCAAGGTATTCCGTGAGGGGCATGGCGAGTTCCTAGAATTTTTTAGTTTTTGTCACATGTTAGCGGAAAATGATGATATATATTTTTTTCCTTACAAAGTCTCATATTCCACTAACTTGCGACAAAAAATAAAAAATTCTAGGAACTCGCCATGCCCCTCACGGAATACCTTGGGGTGTCTTTTTTCCAAAATGGGGTCACTTGTGGGGTAGTTATACTGCCCTGGCATTTTAGGGGCCCATATGTGTGAGAAGTAGTTTGCAATCAAAATGTGTAAAAAATGGCCTGTGAAATCCGAAAGGTGCTCTTTGGAATGTGTGCCCCTTTGCCCACCTTGGCTGCAAAAAAGTGTCACACATGTGGTATCGCCGTACTCAGGAGAAGTTGGGGAATGTGTTTTGGGGTGTCATTTTACATATACCCATGCTGGGTGAGATAAATATCTTGGTCAAATGCCAACTTTGTATAAAAAAATTGGAAAAGTTGTCTTTTGCCAAGATATTTCTCTCACCCAGCATGGGTATATGTAAAATGACACCCCAAAACACATTCCCCAACTTCTCCTGAGTACGGCGATACCAGATGTGTGACACTTTTTTGCAGCCAAGGTGGGCAAAGGGGCACACATATCCCAAAGTGCACCTTTTGGATTTCACCGGTCATTTTTTACAGATTTCGATTGCAAACTACTTCTCACGCATATGGGTCCCTAAAATGCCAGGGCAGTATTACTACCCCACAAGTGACCCCATTTTGGAAAGAAGACACCCCAAGGTATTTTGTGATGGGCATAGTGAGTTCATGGAAGTTTTTATTTTTTGTCACAAGTTAGTGGAATATGAGACTTTGTAAGAAAAAAAAAAGAAAATTATCATTTTCTGCTAACTTGTGACAAAAAATAAAAAGTTCTATGAACTCACTATGCCCATCAGCGAATACCTTAGGGTGTCTACTTTCCGAAATGGGGTCATTTGTGGGTGTTTTCTACTGTCTGGGCATTGTAGAACCTTAGGAAACATGACAGGTGCTCAGAAAGTCAGAGCTGCTTCAAAAAGCGGAAATTCACAACGCTATAACTTTTACCCAAACCATTTTTTTTTTGCCCAAACATTTTTTTTATCAAAGACATGTAGAACAATAAATTTAGCGAAAAATTTATATATGAATGTCGTTTTTTTGCTAAATTTTACAACTGAAATGAAAAATGTCTTTTTTTGCAAAAAAATCGTTACATTTCGATTAATAACAAAAAAAGTAAAAATGTCAGCAGCAATGAAATACCACCAAATGAAAGCTCTATTAGTGAGAAGAAAAGGACGTAAAATTCATTTGGGTGGTAAGTTGCATGACCGAGCAATAAACGGTGAAAGTAGTGTAGTGCAGAAGTGTAAAAAGTGGCCTGGTCATTAAGGGGGTTTCAGCTAGGGGGGTTGAAGTGGTTAAAGTGGTTGTCCCACAAATAATTATTTCAAATATTTTCAGTTTTCAAACCGGCACCTAGATCTGAATAGTTTTGTAATTGCATATAACTAAAAATTCAGTCTAGCCACTGAGTTATTCAATAAAATGTATCTGTATAGAGCCACCTGCTGTTTTTTTTCTTATTTCTTTGACCTGCTTACTGAGGTGGCCGCACATGCTCAGTTTCATCCTACCACTGCCTCCTGAGCTGTGATTGGAACAGCATGGACACGCCCCCTTATCTACAGCAGAAAAGACACTCCCCCTGAGCTGTCAGCTTGATATAAATCTAGCAGAGCAATGAATGGGGAGATCTCTGGATCCATGTGAGGTACAGGGCTGGTTCTAGCTTTGTTAGAAAAGAGATTGTCATGTACTATATGATGTCTGATTTTCATTTTTTACATTAGTCACGGGATAACCCCTTTAATTTATTTATTTGCACACTGTGAGGCCCATGCTGCAGTAAATGCATATTAGAGGAGCCAAGATGGAATATTAAATCAATGGAATACGTTATTAAAATAGAGAAAGTGGATGAATGAAAAACAGACCTAAATTGAACTCTTTTTGAGCTATACAAATCTATGAAGCATGAATCTTACATAAATATCTATTTTTTTCATAATATGTCTCAACTGTTTCAGTCAATGTATATTAAAAGCAAGACCTTATACTTTAATGTAAGACTGCAGATGTAAAGCGTATAAGTGTAAGTTATTGGTTTATGGTTTATGCCCTATTGTATATATACCCTGCAGATTAGATATAATTTGGTCTGATTTTAATAGGTAGACTGTTTTCTTATTGGGAATCACATAGACATAATCCCCATAACCATCAACCTAGTTTAACTATATAAAAATCTGAGCTGTGAACCGAGATAACAGAGTCAAAGATGTAACCAGAATTCATTGTGCACTCACCTTGTTGAAAGGAATCTAAATTGTTGTACTTCAATACTGTAAACAGCAGAATAACTACTATTTGTTTTTGCATTTCTGTTTTTTTCCTTTCTACCTTTCAAAACCCAAAACGTAAAAAACAAAACAAAACATTTACATATCAATACGAGGGGTTATTTTTATGCAGGAAAAATATTAGTATATTTTAATATTTTGGACATGGCAATATCTATTCTGTTTATTTTATACTTGTTTATTTATTTTATATGCAAAATTGGGAGGAGGATGATTAGTATTTTTAATATATTTGTGATTTTTTTAAAACAATTTTTTTATTGCAATTTTTAGTTTCTTTTGGGTACTTGTACAGGCAATCTTCTGATTGCTTTTACCTTATACTGCAATATAATACTATGGCAGTTTATGGAATTCTGACAGGCTGCCCGCCTAGTTGTGCCTCAGACACAGCTTAGGAGGCAGTTTGCTATGAATGGTCTGGGAGCCTTCACAAGGCCCCAGTCCACCATGGCAACTGATCAGAGCCTCATGATTTCACCATGGGGGCTCCAATTGGAGGACAGAGGGAGCCCCCTCCTTCTGTCTAACCCCACAGATGCCATGGCCGCTATAAGTTGATGCCTCATGATAACAGTCTAGACATGCTGGGAGTAGTAATTCTCTCCTCTGATATTATTCTTCATGTAATTTGGACTGGTGCCCCATAACAACATTCTGAACATGTTGAGAGTTGTAGTACTCTTCTTTTATACCCCACTCCAAGTAATGTCCACTGATGCTCCATTATAACAGTCTGAACATGCTGGAAGTTGTAGTTATGTCCCTTTTATACCCCTCTCGATGTAATGTCCACTGATGCCTCATTTTTCTGGACATTCTGGGAGTTTTAGTTCTCTCCTTATTCCCTTTTCCTTATAATATCCACTGTTGTTCCTTAATAACAGCCTTACACATCTAAGTGATAATGACTATCACTGGACAGGAACATCTAATATATTTGATAGATGGGGAAGGTTTCTGTCAGAACAGGCATTTTCCCTCACTGACTCAGATGGAGGTGTTGCTGAAACGTGTGTTAGGGTGTGTGGTTCTCCTGAGGTGATTTAATGGGTATGTGATAGATTGACATTCTGTATGAAGAGTGGTTTTTGTGTATAGCTTTTTATGCATTGTGATGCACTAGCATTTACTTGATACATTTGACCACCTATTTACCCTTGGTCAAGAAATCCCTTCCCCTTATATGAGATTTTTACTTATGTAAATTTCCCTCAGGTGTCTATCACACTTTTGTCTTGATTACCCTGTGCCTGTTGAGTTTTGTCTTTTAAGGCAATATTATTATTTTTAATAAGGAGATATTTGGCTGCAATATGTACATATTACTTTATTTTAAACTGATCATAAGATGTGCAATATTTTCCCATGTACTCCCATTATTAAGTAATAATAATCTTGAATATTTAAGTAATAACTTAAATATTTAGAACATCTATTCATGAATATATGAGCCAAATGGTTCTCATAATTGGGAAGGGGTAGATTTCACCCAGTCCTTGTGATGTCACTGGCATAGCAGAGAGAGCTGAAGGGGGGAAATAAAATCTTACAGTCATGTCACAATATATAAAGTAGTACAACGTTACCACATTATGGTCTCCTATTTTGCAAATATGGGCAGCTTCTCTAGAGACTGGTGATAGGTCTTCTAAGTAACATCAAAGAAATGAATAAGCTGCAGCACCAGACTTGAATAGCATAACGTATATTTTACTCATCCAATCTGCCATTTTTCTGTTCTGTTTTATTAACCTAATAAAGAATTATTAATCCAGCATGCAACCTTTTACATATAAATTCTTGACATTATTCATACATTTGGTGTTGTGACTCTTTCTTTTGGCCTCAGACTATATATTTGTTGGTGAGACATCTATATAATTGTGTATAGCCATCTTAACAACTGACGTTTACATGCTCTCCTCCATTCACGCAGACACGACAATCCAAATTGAGCGAGCAACCCGTGTCATTGAAAAGCCCCTCTCAGTCCACGACTATAACCTTCACATGGGAGGGGTGGACTTCAATGACTAGATGTTGTCTCCGTATTTAGTTTCCCGCAGAACCAGATGCTGGTATAAGAAGGTGTCTGTATATTTGATTCAATTGGCTCTGTATAATAGTTTTGTTCTCTACAGTAAGGCTGGGAGAACAGGATCCTTCCTCAAATTTCAGGAAGAGATCATCGAGAACCTCCTGTACCCAGGAGGTTCCGTGGCCCCATCCACCAGTGTAGTTAGCCGTCTACACGAGCAACATTTCCCCAATGTCGTTGCCGGTACCTCAACCCAACCGTCACCCCGAAAAAGATGTTGTGTCTGTAGCAGGAGTGGAATAAGGCGTGACACCCGCTATTTCTGTCCTGACTGCCCTGACCACCCTGCCCTATGCTTAGGGGAGTGTTTCCGGAAGTACCACACACAGGTACACCTAGCATAGGGATCACATCTCACCAGGACAGGCACACAGGGCTATTAGGGCCCATTTACACAGAGCTGCTGCAAACCTCTCCTTTCACCTGGGACAAAGTGCATAACGCACTTCGCCACATCTTTGGGCGATTTGCGCTTTGCACATTGTCCCATGGGGAAGGAGAGGTTTGTCCTATAAAGGTAAAAAATAAAAATAAAATCACCAGTAAGCAAAAAGGTTAATGTTCAGTTCAAAAAGTTAAAGTTTATATGTTCTGTTCAAAAGTTAATAAACTTATTGCATTGCGGCCTGTTTTTTTCTTTCTTTTTTTTTTACCTTCCATCCAGGTGGACCAACCGATCGACTAGCTGCAGCACTGATGTGCATTCTGACAGAAGCATTGCGCTGCTGTCAGATTACACACAAGTCGGTGTATGCGGCGCTGCAAGACGAGATTTCTCCTCTGCAGTAAAAGATACGTTTGCCGAGGCATATGAGCTGAGGAGGAGGCGGTGTTCCTATGCTTTGTATATAAAAAAAAATAAAAAAATCCCGGCAATGATTTATTCATCCACATCGATTGATAGTTTGCAATCAAAATGTGTAAAAAATGGCCTGTGAAATCCGAAAGGTGCTCTTTGGAATGTGTGCCCCTTTGCCCACCTTGGCTGCAAAAAAGTGTCACACATGTGGTATCGCCGTACTCAGGAGAAGTTGGGGAATGTGTTTTGGGGTGTCATTTTACATATACCCATGCTGGGTGAGATAAATATCTTGGTCAAATGCCAACTTTGTATAAAAAAATGGGAAAAGTTGTCTTTTGCCAAGATATTTCTCTCACCCAGCATGGGTATATGTAAAATGACACCCCAAAACACATTCCCCAACTTCTCCTGAGTACGGCGATACCAGATGTGTGACACTTTTTTGCAGCCAAGGTGGGCAAAGGGGCACACATATCCCAAAGTGCACCTTTTGGATTTCACCGGTCATTTTTTACAGATTTTGATTGCAAACTACTTCTCACGCATATGGGCCCCTAAAATGCCAGGGCAGTATAACTACCCCACAAGTGACCCCATTTTGGAAAGAAGACACCCCAAGGTATTTTGTGATGGGCATAGTGAGTTCATGGAAGTTTTTATTTTTTGTCACAAGTTAGTGGAATATGAGACTTTGTAAGAAAAAAAAAAGAAAATTATCATTTTCCGCTAACTTGTGACAAAAAATAAAAAGTTCTATGAACTCACTATGCCCATCAGCGAATACCTTAGGGTGTCTACTTTCCGAAATGGGGTCATTTGTGGGTGTTTTCTACTGTCTGGGCATTGTAGAACCTCAGGAAACATGACCGGTGCTCAGAAAGTCAGAACTGCTTCAATAAGCAGAAATTCACAACGCTATAACTTTTACCCAAACATTTTTTTTTATCAAAGACATGTAGAACATAAATTTAGCGAAAAATTTATATATGGATGTCGTTTTTTTTGCAAAATTTTACAACTGAAAGTGAAAAATGTCTTTTTTTGCAAAAAAATCTTTAAATTTCGATTAATAACAAAAAAAGTAAAAATGTCAGCAGCAATGAAATACCACCAAATGAAAGCTCTATTAGTGAGAAGAAAAGGACGTAAAATTCATTTGGGTGGTAAGTTGCATGACCGAGCAATAAACGGTGAAAGTAGTGTAGTGCAGAAGTGTAAAAAGTGGCCTGGTCATTAAGGGGGTTTCAGCTAGGGGGGTTGAAGTGGTTAAAGTGGTTGTCCCACAAATAATTATTTCAAATATTTTCAGTTTTCAAACCGGCACCTAGATCTGAATAGTTTTGTAATTGCATATAACTAAAAATTCAGTCTAGCCACTGAGTTATTCAATAAAATGTATCTGTATAGAGCCACCTGCTGTTTTTTTTCTTATTTCTTTGACCTGCTTACTGAGGTGGCCGCACATGCTCAGTTTCATCCTACCACTGCCTCCTGAGCTGTGATTGGAACAGCATGGACACGCCCCCTTATCTACAGCAGAAAAGACACTCCCCCTGAGCTGTCAGCTTGATATAAATCTAGCAGAGCAATGAATGGGGAGATCTCTGGATCCATGTGAGGTACAGGGCTGGTTCTAGCTTTGTTAGAAAAGAGATTGTCATGTACTATATGATGTCTGATTTTCATTTTTTACATTAGTCACGGGATAACCCCTTTAATTTATTTATTTGCACACTGTGAGGCCCATGCTGCAGTAAATGCGTATTAGAGGAGCCAAGATGGAATATTAAATCAATGGAATACGTTATTAAAATAGAGAAAGTGGATGAATGAAAAACAGACCTAAATTGAACTCTTTTTGAGCTATACAAATCTATGAAGCATGAATCTTACATAAATATCTATTTTTTTCATAATATGTCTCAACTGTTTCAGTCAATGTATATTAAAAGCAAGACCTTATACTTTAATGTAAGACTGCAGATGTAAAGCGTATAAGTGTAAGTTATTGGTTTATGGTTTATGCCCTATTGTATATATACCCTGCAGATTAGATATAATTTGGTCTGATTTTAATAGGTAGACAGTTTTCTTATTGGGAATCACATAGACATAATCCCCATAACCATCAACCTAGTTTTTTTTTATTTTTTTTATTAAATATTTCTTTATTGTTATACAAAACACATTAAATATACAGTATCTGACCGTCCAACGGGTCGTACAATAATCATTCAAATTAACTTTTTACCCCTACCACCCCCCCAACCCCCACCCCGCCCAAGTGCATCACTATTTATAATAACAATATAAGGTACTATATATAATAACAATATATGGGTATATTTATTTTTCCTTTCCCCTTCTTCCACCCTCCCCCCTTTTCCCCTTTACAAATATCCCTTTGTTACCATCGTCTCAAAAATATCCATCTATAGATTGGATAAAATCTACAACTTTTTATTTATAGCCGTCAGAAAAAGATGAAAAAAAAGGAAAGGAAAAACATTCCATTCTTATCCTATACATACCCAACTATTTTTACTCTCCAATTTACCATCCCCCCAAAGACGTGGGGGAGGGGGAGACGTGCAAAAAAAAAAAAAAAAAAAAAACCCTATCTATTTAGCCCTGAAGTAACCAGCACTTCCATATTTCATCTGTAATTTTTCCTTTTCTACTATGGCCCTCCATCACCCGTTCTTTAATCATGTCCTCTACTGCTTTTCTCCACTGCCGAACTGTTGGAGGGTCAACCCCTACCCATTTCTTGAGTATTAAGAGTCTAGCTTGAAATAAAACCTTACTAAGGACCATACTTATATCTCTATTTAAACCCAGATGTTCGATTGCCCCCAGAACACACGTCGTCGGATCCTCTGATATTTGAACCTTCAAGATTCGATATATAGTATCTGTTATTTCTGTCCAATATCTAAACAATCTGGGACATCTCCAGAAGCAATGCATTAAGTCAGCTCTCTCTCCCCCACATTTTATACAATCATCCGAGGATCTAACGCCCATTCTTTTTAATATCCATGGGGATCTATGCAACCTATGAACCACAAAAAATTGTGAAATCTTATGTGAACCCCTATTTGAAACTCGAGAATAGTTCTTTAATGCATCGTTCCATTTTTCTTCCGTAAAAAATTCCAGTTCGTTCTCCCATTTTTTCCTAGCTAATATTGTAACCCGTTTCTTTTTTCCCCCCATCAGTATCTTATATCTTTTTGCCGTTATTCCTCTTCTTTCACCCAGATTAGTAAATTTGTGTAATATCTCAGATCTTTCCATCTTATATTTATCCTCTTGCATAACTAACCTCAATGCATTCCTAAGCTGAAAGTATTTGTATATGTCCCTATACGGTATACCAAACTCTCTGACCATTGTATTAAAGTCTTTCAATTTACCCTGTTCAAATATCTGGTTTAAGTATTTCATCCCCTTTTTCTCCCAGTCGATATACATTTTAATCCCCTGCAGTTCCTTAAGGTTAATATTTTTCCATATAGGTGTATATTGCAAAAACCCTTTAATCTCTAGTATTTTTTTAATCTCCACCCATATATATTCCATTAAGTTTAAAACTCTATTTCCTGTATTTTTTCCTCCCAGTGTACCCGATTCCAACACCTCTAAAAAGTTCCATTCTTCTTTCCATCCCAGTCTATTTACTACCTGACTACCCACCAGCCCATCCAAACTACTCTTTATTTGACCATATTGTGTAATTATATAATAGAAAAACCAATTCGGAACTGCAAGTCCACCTTCTCTCACTGGGAGTTGAAGTATCTCTCTCTTTATTCTGGGAATCTTACCTTTCCAAAGAAAATCTCCCATTAACCTATCAAGCAATCTAAAGGTATCCTGCGACAACCTGACTGGGGCATTTTGAAGGACATATAGTATTTTGGGGAGAAAAACCATTTTTATTAAGTTTACCCGACCCTGTATTGAAATTGGTAATTTACGCCAGACATGTATTTTGGCCCTAAGTTCTTTTATTAGGGGAAGTACATTTAATTTCTCATATTCTCCTATGTTTCCGGAGATTTGTATCCCCAAATATTTAAAATTTTCTTGTTTTCCTAACACCTGCACCTTTAGAAACCCCTGTGGTTGTGCATCTCCCAACATCAGCATGTGTGATTTCCCCCAATTAATATTTAAACCAGAAAAACAACCAAACTTATCTATTATATCTATAACTCTATTAAACTGGTCTCCAGTATTGTGCAAAAATAATAAAATATCATCCGCGTACATTAACAATTTTTCCTCCCCACCCTCATAGTGAAAACCTAGTTTAACTACCGTATTTTTCGCCCTATAAGACGCACCGGCCTATAAGACGCACCTAGGTTTTTGAGGAGGAAAATAAGAAAAAAAATATTTTGAACCAAAAGGTGTGCTTTTGGTGGGTTTTGAACTAATTGTGGTCTGTGGATGGCACTGTTATGGGGGATCTGTGGGTGACACACTGTTATGGGGGATCTGTGGGTGACACACTGTTATGGGGGATCTGTGGGTGACACTTATGGGGGATCTGTGGGTGACACTTATGGGGGATCTGTGGGTGGCTCTTATTGGGGTCTCTGTGTATGACAGTTATGAGGGGGATCTGTGGATGACACATATATAGCATCTTATGCTATGTGTCATCCACAGATCCCCTCCATAAGTGTCATACACAGAGACCCCAATAAGAGCTACCCTGTAGTGAATGACCCTCAATACAGGTCTGGGGGCCGGCATCTGGCTTTATAATGACAGCGGGGCCCGTGCAGTGACTGTATTCTACTACACGGGCCCCGCTCATTTTATAATCGTATATCTAATAGTAAATAGTTATGTGCATAATCGCATAATGAGCGGAGTACTTACAACTACAAGCGCTCGCCGAGAGGAGGGAGGAGGCAGGAGGCAGGCCGGGAGGACAGGCGCTGGCAGCGTGAGTCATACGTCATGCGCCCACGCCGCCTGCTTCATTCATAAAGTGGGCGGCGCAGGCGCGTGACGTATGACTCACACACTGCCAGCGCCCGTCCTCCCAGCCTGCATCGCGGCGGTGTATTATTGAAAATCGCGAAATAATTTGCGCAAAAATTCGCGCAAAAATTCGCAAATCGCAAAATAAGCTGCATTCGCCGTATAAGACGCACTGCTATTTTCCCCCCACTTTTGGGGGGGAAAAAATGCGTCTTATACGGCGAAAAATACGGTATATAAAAATCTGAGCTGTGAACCGAGATAACAGAGTCAAAGATGTAACCAGAATTCATTGTGCACTCACCTTGTTGAAAGGAATCTAAATTGTTGTACTTCAATACTGTAAACAGCAGAATAACTATTATTTGTTTTTGCATTTCAGTTTTTTTCCTTTCTACCTTTCAAAACCCAAAACGTAAAAAACAAAACAAAACATTTACATATCAATACGAGGGGTTATTTTTATGCAGGAAAAATATTAGTATATTTTAATATTTTGGACATGGCAATATCTATTCTGTTTATTTTATACTTGTTTATTTATTTTATATGCAAAATTGGGAGGAGGATGATTAGTATTTTTAATATATTTGTGATTTTTTTTAAACAATTTTTTTATTGTAATTTTTAGTTCCCTTTGGGTACTTGTACAGGCAATCTTCTGATTGCTTTTACCTTATACTGCAATATAATACTATGGCAGTTTATGGAATTCTGACAGGCTGCCCGCCTAGTTGTGCCTCAGACACAGCTTAGGAGGCAGTTTGCTATGAATGGTCTGGGAGCCTTCACAAGGCCCCAGTCCACCATGGCAACTGATCAGAGCCTCATGATTCACCATGGGGGCTCCAATTGGAAGACAGAGGGAGCCCCCTCCTTCTGTCTAACTCCACAGATGCCATGGCCGCTATAAGTTGATGCCTCATGATAACAGTCTAGACATGCTGGGAGTAGTAATTCTCTCCTCTGATATTATTCTTCATGTAATTTGGACTGGTGCCCCATAACAACATTCTGAACATGTTGAGAGTTGTAGTACTCTTCTTTTATACCCCACTCCAAGTAATGTCCACTGATGCTTCATTATAACAGTCTGAACATGCTGGAAGTTGTAGTTATGTCCCTTTTATACCCCTCTCCATGTAACGTCCACTGATGCCTCATATTATTCTGGACATTCTGGGAGTTTTAGTTCTCTCCTTATTCCCTTTTCCTTATAATATCCACTGTTGTTCCTTAATAACAGCCTTACACATCTAAGTGATAATGACTATCACTGGACAGGAACATCTAATATATTTGAAAGATGGGGAAGGTTTCTGTCAGAACAGGCATTTTCCCTCACTGACTCAGATGGAGGTGTTGCTAAAACGTGCGTTAGGGTGTGTGGTTCTCCTGAGGTGATTTAATGGGTATGTGATAGATTGACATTCTGTATGAGGAGTGGTTTTTGTGTATAGCTTTTTATGCATTGTGATGCACTAGCATTTACTTGATACATTTGACCACCTATTTACCCTTGGTCAAGAAATCCCTTCCCCTTATATGAGATTTTTACTGATGTAACTTTCCCTCAGGTGTCTATCGCACTTTTGTCTTGATTACCCTGTGCCTGTTGAGTTTTGTCTTTTAAGGCAATATTATTATTTTTAATAAGGAGATATTTGGCTGCAATATGTACATATTACTTTATTTTAAACTGATCATAAGATGTGCAATATTTTCCCATGTACTCCCATTATTAAGTAATAATAATCTTGAATATTTAAGTAATAACTTAAATATTTAGAACATCTATTCATGAATATATGAGCCAAATGGTTCTCATAATTGGGAAGGGGTAGATTTCACCCAGTCCTTGTGATGTCACTGGCATAGCAGAGAGAGCTGAAGGGGGGAAATAAAATCTTACAGTCATGTCACAATATATAAAGTAGTACAACGTTACCACATTATGGTCTCCTATTTTGCAAATATGGGCAGCTTCTCTAGAGACCGGTGATAGGTCTTCTAAGTAACATCAAAGAAATGAATAAGCTGCAGCACCAGACTTGAATAGCATAAAGTATATTTTACTCATCCAATCTGCCATTTTTCTGTTAAGTTTTATTAACCTAATAAAGAATTATTAATCCAGCATGCAACCTTTTACATATAAATTCTTGACATTATTCATACATTTGGTGTTGTGACTCTTTCTTTTGGCCTCAGACTATATATTTGTTGGTGAGACATCTATATCATTGTGTATAGCCATCTTAACAACTGATGAGCCAGTTAATTTTACCTGATACAGCAAATCTGAGGATAATTTAGTTTCAGACTAAGCTTTAAGTTTTTTTAAATCTTTTGCAAGTTCTCTGAAAAGTACTAAAAGTCTTGATGCAAGCAGCTTTTCTTTTTGTTTCATAACCCAGCTTGGCTTAACATTTCTGTGATTTAAATTATGCTAATAAAAATCTCTTGTTCATTAATAATTTACAATATTATAAGCCTAAGAAATGACAATACTGCCAAAAGGATTTGTTAATAGTCTCAGGTGTTTTTAAAGATCTACTTATGTAGAAATTTTACTGATCTTTATAACCTGTTAATATTTAATGCTAGAGAAGACTGAAAATACAGTACAGCAAGTTCTAGCTCAGATTTTGTATACATATTGTAACATTGTGGACCCATTGTGTCAATGTACAGGTTTGGCATAGAGCCCCTAGTCTTCACCTTTTAACCTCTATACAGGGATCTGGTCTTCATTGCATGGGATCCACCAGGCCAAGACCTTTTGGACAGTTGACCCAGGTGTTTCAAGAGTCACCAGTGCATGTAAAAAAAAAAGGGACAGGTAGAATTGTAGTCAGTGAACAAGCGAGCAGGGAGAGCTTGTTCAATCTGGTGAACAGGACAAAAGTCATGGAAAGTGGTCAGGGAAGTGGCTAGTGAGATAAACAAGCGGAAGTCAGGGTAGAAGAGACACAAACATATATGGTAAACAGGAAGAGGTCAGGCACAGAAGATCAGATGGCACCTTTGCAGGGACTAGGCTTTGCTCAAGCCCTCTCTCATAGGCAACAGTGCCTTAAGTACTCAAGAAAGTCTGATTAGGACTGATTAATATGTGGACTGGCCCTTTAAGAACTAGAGAGGATGTGTATTCGCCCTATGGGCATAGAGGCACCCAGACAGAAAGTGAGGGGGTCACGAAAGTCTAGCATGAGGTAGACAGAGCTAACAGTGTCTGTGCCCATCTGAAGGGGCAGGAAGATGCAAGTGGGCATAGACCAGGCAACATGACAGGTGAGGATTCTGTGTCTGTGCCCTCCAAGAACAGGAAGATGCTAATGGGAAGAGATTGCAAGTGTTGCACATGTGTTTTTCAGCCAGCAATGTATTCTGCAGTATGTATGTTACCTATTGTTAGGAGTTCTGACAGAACTGTATTTATGTATAACATGAGGGGCAATCCATATATGACCTTGTATTGGTGAATGGCCACATGCTGTGCCCATCTATAGCTGCCAAGAGCTGGCTGCACCGCTCCATATCATATGGCTTTACTACAGTAACATTCTGGGCTGCAACCATGTCCATGTAGCTCTTTCTTATTTCCTGTGATGTTATGTCTATGGGAGTGTCAAAGAAGCAACAGAGGCATTGATAGGGGTGTCTACGTAACTAGATGGGTTGGAGGCAGTGGCGCACCTACAGGGGGGGTCCAGCGGGTCTGGACCCCCCCTAGAACAACCAGCCCAAATTTTATTTTTTCATCCTCCAGGGCCGCACCACAGGCGGCGCGGCCCTGGATGTAAATTGCGGGCATTTGCGGCGGCGGTGGTGGGGGGCCGTAGGAGATGAGCGCTTCCATTGTGGAAGCGCTCATCTCCATATCTAATGCATCTATATCGCTGTCCTTAGGACAGCGATATAGATGGCTGTGCTGCGGCAGAGCAGGGGAGGGAGAGGCGTGTCCCTCCCCTGTTCTTCTGATAGGCCGCAGGCACTAATGCCTGCAGCCTATCAGAGGCCGGCTCTAGCAGCGCGATGACGTCATCATCGTGCTGCCTGAGCCGGGCAGCACACAGCAGGGACACAGACCGGAAGAGGCTGCTGGAGGTAAGTATCAGTGTATTTTTTGTTGTTGTTGTTTTTTTGGAGGGGGGGAGCTGGCACTATGGGGGCACCAAAGGGGAGCTGGCACTATGGGGGCACTAAAGGAGAGCTGGCACTATGGGGGCACCAAAGGGGAGCTGGCACTATGGGGGCACTAAAGGAGAGCTGGCACTATGGGGGCACTAAAGGGGAGGACGGCACTATGGGGGCACTAAAGGGGAGCTGGCACTATGGGGGCACTAAAGGGGAGAACGGCACTATGGGGGCACTAAAGGGGAGCTGGAAACTATGGGGGCACTAAAGGGGAGAACAGCACTATGGGGGCACAAAAGGGGAGAACGGCACTATGGGGGCACTGAAGGGGAGCTGGCACTATGGGGGCACTAAAGGGGAGAACGGCACTATGGGGGCACTAAAGGGGAGCTGGCACTATGGGGGCACTAAAGGGGAGAACAGCACTATGGGGGCACAAAAGGGGAGAACGGCACTATGGGGGCACTGAAGGGGAGCTGGCACTATGGGGGCACTAAAGGGGAGAACGGCACTATGGGGGCACTAAAGGGGAGCTGGCACTATGGGGGCACTAAAGGGGAGAACGGCACTATGGGGGCACTAAAGGGGAGAACGGCACTATGGGGGCACTAAAGGGGAGCTGGCACTATGGGGGCACTAAAGGGGAGAACGGCACTATGGGGGCACTAAAGGGGAGCTGGCACTATGGGGGCACTAAAGGGGAGAACGGCACTATGGGGGCACTATGGGGGCACTAAAGGGGAGCTGGCACTATGGGGGCACTAAAGGGGAGAACAGCACTATGGGGGCACAAAAGGGGAGAACGGCACTATGGGGGCACTGAAGGGGAGCTGGCACTATGGGGGCACTAAAGGGGAGAACGGCACTATGGGGGCACTAAAGGGGAGCTGGCACTATGGGGGCACTAAAGGGGAGAACGGCACTATGGGGGCACTAAAGGGGAGAACGGCACTATGGGGGCACTAAAGGGGAGAACGGCACTATGGGGGCACTAAAGGGGAGAACGGCACTATGGGGCACTAAAGGGGAGAACGGCACTATGGGGGCACTAAAGGGGAGCTGGCACTATGGGGGCACTAAAGGGGAGAACGGCACTATGGGGGCACTAAAGGGGAGAACAGCACTATGGAGCATCTGGTGGTACTTTTTTTTGGGTGGCACTTCTTACTGGCACATTATGGGGGAGAAGAGCACTATGGGGCATCTGGTGGCACTATAGGGGCATTATTTGGGGGCACTAAGGGGAAGTGGGGGCTCTAAAGGGGCCTTTATTCTTATTGGCACATTATGGGGGCATTATGGCATCTGGTGGCACTAAGGGGGCATTTTTTACTGGCACATTATGGTAGGCACTATGGGGGAGAGGAGCACTATTGGGGCATATGGTGGCACTTAGAAGGGGCATTTTTTACTGGCATATTATGGGGGACACTATGGGGAAGGGGGAGAGGAGCACTATGAGGGCATTTACTGGGGCACTATATAGGGGTATTTTATACTGGCATACATTATGGGGACATTAGCTCAACAGCGGGCACTAAGCGGGGGTATTTCATGTACTGTCATATTGTAGGGAGAATTATTAGTACTAGGAGGTATTATGCGGAGCTTTGCTAATACTGGGGGGCTATGAGGAACATGATTACTAGTATGGGCACTATAGGGGCATTATTACTACTAAGTGTGCTCTGGCAGAGAATTATTTCTATTTTGGGGAGCCCTGTTACTTTGGGGGCACCCTGCCACGTTTCAGCTTAGCACAATAATTTTTGGGGGACATTATCTTTATACTATTAGTGTCTGGGCGCAGTTATTTTTTTAGAGCACTGTGTGCCAATAATTGTTGAAGGGGGCACTATCTGTGTGGTAGTAGTATTTCCAGGGGGACTGTTTCTGCAGTATAGTATTGGGGGCACAGCGGGCACAGTATTGGGGGTGGCAGGAAAGGGTGTTCAGAAGATGATGGAAATGTGGGAAACTAATGTCTGTTTGTTAATCTCTGCAGAGACGGGAGATGGCTGAAAAATCATCATGGCGGTCTGGTCTGAATGGAGAAGATGAGGAAAGAGAACGTCTACAACAAAGGTGACATCACTGGATGTAAGAGGTATGAGGCGCTATGTAGGAGATAAGATGCTCCGGGTCCTCCCCCTGCCATTTGCAGAAGGAGGATTCAGAGCTGGGTGAGGACGGCCAAAGGGGGCAGCAGTCCACGGGCTGGTGGCAGATGGTGGGGGGGGGGCCACAGGCCTTGAGCAGGGTCTGGGGAGGGAGGAGAGCGGAGGAGCTTTCTGGCTGTAGTCTGCTGTTTATTGTATAATGTGAAGCAGGCAGTGCAGCCAGGACAGACCTCCCCCTCTCTCCATATGGTGTGTAGAGACAGGCCGCAACTATGTCAGCTGTACAGTGTTTGTTGGGAGTGGCCTATTATATGTAGGAGGGGCTTTTAATAATGGGCGGGGCCAAACAATTATTGATTTCCTGCTGAGCTTTTAGGATCGCCAAGTAAAAGAATCAGCACAACACACTACACCCCCTCCCTGCAGTTTTAAATATAAAGGGGGCTTTGAAAAATTGAATTAGCACAGCGCACTACCATGCCACATTTTTTTGCCTTTCGGACCCCCCCTAGACAAAATTCCTGGGTGCTCCCCTGGTTGGAGGAGCTGTAAATTAGCAAGGTATTGTTAAGGGCGGTACTGGAGCTGTGACAGAGATAGGAGAAGTGCATCATGGATTTAATTAGGAAGTAAACATAGCTGAGGGATTTATTTAAATGGTGAAAATGGTCAGAAGAGTCTAAATTAAAAAAGCAAGGGGACAATGTACATGAGGTAAGCAATTACATGAGCATATCTGACATAACTATAGTAATCCCAGAAAACCCTTGAATAATTTACAAGATTCAGCAAGTCCTACAGAAATAGATAACCTTTCAGCACGTGAAAAAATAGCATTGAGTAGCTCTTGTAATTTTTTTTCAGGTGTCTTCACATTATCTTCTCTATAGGGGGAAAATGCAATTTTAAAAAATGCTAGTGAGCAAACTCGCTGTTTGCAAAAAATGCCTGAAAAAACACCACGAAAAGTGTGGCTAAAAATACAGGTGGCCAAAACAACCCACATCTGGTTAGGCCTCGTTCACACCAGCGTTCAGCCTTTCCGCTCTCCTGCTCCGTTATAGGAGCAGGAGAACGGAAAGGACGGATTGGGAACATAACTGAGGCGAGCGGAGCCTACGGACCCCATAGACTATAATGGGGTCCGTTAGGTTTACGCTCAGAAGATGATTTTGGAGTGGAGACAAAAGTCCTGCATGCAGTACTTTTGTCTCCGCTCCAAAATCATCTTCTGAACGTAAACCTAATGGACCCCATTATAGTCTATGGGGTCCGTAGGCTCCGCTCGTCTCAGTTATGTGCCCAATCCGTCCTTTCCGTTCTCCTGCTCCTATAACGGAGCAGGAGAACGGAAAGGCTGAACGCTGGTGTGAACTCAGCCTAATTCAGATGTTTTGACTTCCTCCTAACAAAAAAAACACCAGTGCAAATCTGGTGGTTGATGGCTTAGTAAATGGTCTCTCTTACAATTCTTATTAGCCTATGAAGGCTCCAGTTATGTGAATTTAAAAAATGCTCCAAAGGGGATAGCCTAGGGGTATGTCCATACTGCCAAGTTGTCTGATGCAGCTTTGAAGCCAAAACCAGGGGTGAATAAAAAAAAGTGGAGAAGCTGTATCTGTCCTTTTATACCTTATTTCCATTTATGATCCTGATTTTGGCATACAAAACTGCATCAGGAAACCTGAATATGTGACCATATCTTCAGAGGCGGATGTAGATAATCATTGTCCATAAAACTTGGAGGCCAACTGCAATCATATACAGGTGTAGCAAGCGCCAACATGAGTGGGTTATGCTCACAGGGTAACTTCATACCAACTCTAAGCTTTGGAAGCGTTGGACATTGTTTAAGCAAAGCCAGTGGGATAAGCTTGTGTGTTAATGTGCCAGGAATTACTTTAACGCTTGCTAGATCTGTAATAAGAGCAAAATAGTATTTCAGAAAACCACAGGAATAAGATAATACTGCACTTAGTAAAGTAGATGCAAGCACTATATATGGACAAAGTCCTCACTCTGATATGATAATATCTGAGACACTTAGTCAATATATTTTGATCAAAACACATCTAAGCCCGCCTACCGAACGCCAAGGTGGTCTCAGGTCAGGCGGGTCCTACGCTAAACCTACCTAAGCCGTTGGGCTTCTATGTTCAGGAGCGCAGACGCCGCACATATGGTGTGCTGCTCCTAGTAACCTCCATGTGCATCAAGCAACCAATGGCAGGAGGAGCAAGCACAGCCATATGTACCACCTAATTAAGGTGCTCTATTGGATAGGGGAGGGGCAAAAGTGCAGAGGAATGCTACTCCCAAGATAATAGGTGCGCATTCACACTTGAAGGTGCCACTCCCTCAAGCAAATACTACATAGACAAAAAAAATCCACAGAAAAAACTAAGATAAAAACATCCTGCACGGTATGATATACAAATGTGCGGATGTCCCTGGTTATATTATTGAAGAAAACCACAGAAATAAGATAATAATGCACTTAGTAAAGTAGATGCAAGCATTATATATGGACAAAGTCCTCACTCTGATATGATAATATCTGAGACACTTAGTCAATATATTTTGATCAAAACACATCTAAGCCCGCCTACCAAGCGCCAGGGTGGTCTCAGGTCAGGCGGGTCCTACGCTAAACCTACCTAAGCCGTTATTACAGCCGTTATTATTACCTACATTATTATCTTATTTCTGTGGTTTTCTTCAATAATATGGCCAGGGACATCCGCACATTTGTATATCATATCGTGCAGGATGTTTTTATCTTAGTTTTTTCTGCAAAATAGTATTTCCATGCAATACTTATAATAATAGCCCAAATACCAAATACCCACCAATAGCAGGTGTCTACACACGTTACTGTCTTTACCACCAAATGCACAACTATTTATACAGTTTCTACCAACCCTTCTTCAGTTACTTTCCTCTTTCCCTAGTAGATTAAAAGCTTTTTTGGATGACATTATGCTTCCTTCTTCATCAGTGTCTTTATCCGGTAGCTGTCTCATTTTCCTTATTTACTCATTTGCTTGTTCAAAATGTATAGCCAAACGTTGTGCATTAATCCTCCTCTATTTCACATGTACCGTACACTGGCAAATCTACCGAAATAATAATTATAATGATAATGTGTTTTCATTGCAAATGATACATTATATGAAAAAATGCATCTACTAGGAGAATTATGACCTTTTTTTAATGATAAATTCACCATGTAGCCTCAAGGAAACTGGGAACCCTTGAGTATCGTTAGCAATACGGAGAAATAATTGAGACGGTTTCCAATGTTACCTTCCTGGTTGCATGCCGCTCTGCTATCTGTGAAGGCTGGCAGCAAAACGTCAAATTAATAATCGTGCTAAACAGGAAAGAATCAATGTACACGACTTCTGTATTGCGTTCTTCTTTTAAAATGATTAAGCATGTTCCTCATCAATTATGCAATAGCCACTTACTTGCAGAAAGTTATTTCTTCTAAAGCCATCCATAAAACATAACATTTCTGCAGTTTCACAGGGATGTGCTGTCACTGCTTATATCTGACAAAACTGTTGAAATACAGGAGTTCAGATACAGAATCGTGCTTTTGTCCTGTTGTGCCCAGAGGTGCATATTTTGATTATCCCAGGAATATAGTACAACACTTTCCATCAATGCAAGCCTCACAAATGTCACAAACAAAAGCAGAATGGAACAGATTTGTCACCCTGAGTAAGAAAAGAGGAACCTTACATAAACCTGATGATACACACATCAAGCTGACAAATGTCCTTCTTCCAGTGCTGGATATTGGACAGGCCATCAGAATTTATATAGTATGACAGCTTTGGGACTGTGCTTTCCATTCAAATAGTTAAGGACTATTCCTTACAAACATTCCTTACTCTATGTAATAACCCATAATAAAATATGAATATTATACATAATTGATCAACAACCAACTGGAAAACCACGTAGGGCTACTTTCACACTCACGTTTTGTTTTTCCGTTTGTGAGATCCGCCCCAAATCGTGACTGTGAAAGTAGCCTAACACAGAAGTCCAATGACTCAGCACTCTCAGCAACAGCCCAGTATTAGGTTACAGGGTCACTGAGTTTTGCTGAAACTTATAGTCATAGAAATTGGTGGGGATCTGAGTGATGAGATCCCCACCGACCTCTAGAAGGAGAGGAGTGAAGCACTCTCCTATTGCGCTCTCTCTCCTCACTGCAGTATTGGAAGTGTGATGGACTCAATAGAAAGTCTATCGGCCTATCTCTACTCCGTCTCTTGCAATGAGAACGGAGAGCATGATATGCGATTCCTTCTCTCTGCCTCTTCTAGTGATCGATAGGGGTCTCAGTGCTTGGACCCCCACGGATCAAAACTTTTGATATGTCTGTATGACGTTAACAATGTTAAGTCCTGCACTTCAGAATTCTAGCTTCAAAAAGTCTCAGAACAGGGCTTTGCTCTTTTTTTGCTGTAACTTGTGCAAACATTTAGCGACTTTTTGTATTTTTATACCACTCACTGCAGTTTTGAAAAGCAGGTGGGCACGGCTAGTTGTGATTATTAGTTTCGCTTCAGATTGTCTGCAACTTTTTACAACACTGCAAAAAAAGTCACATGTTCACTTCAGTCCCAATGCTTTTTAATATGTGTTATTAGCTCCGCATTTGATGTGAGCTATGTATTGGGTGAATCTATGGAGCCGAGGATATTGTAGGGTATATATAAATTACTAGTTTGCTGCAGAAGTGTCTGAAAATGAAAACTAGTTCAAATTGATCTAAACGTGGTTAGTTCGCTGCGGGGGCGGACTTGGAACTTAAAGTAGCCTTTGAAAAAAACTAAAAGTGGCCCTCTTTAGTAGTTCAGCCCAAATTCACAGAAGGCAGGGTAAAGAAAATGGACGGGGCCAGCAATACCATACTGCTGCGTATTATACCACCCCAGCAGGGCCACAGGGCATCACAAAATATTGCTCCAGAAGCAAAATGTACCAAAAACTGCCCTTCTGTCGTGGTCAGCACAAGCTGCCATGTTCTGTCCTTCTACTCTAGTTGCCCTAGGATGGAAATACAGTTAAATTCTGGAGTCAGGAAGGAGCATCATATCATTATTTGTGAGTGCCGGTCTTGTTTTGTATAGCGTCCATGGGAGATTGATCTGGGACACGAGCACCACGCCACTGAATCAACGGAGTGCCAACTGCACCATTGTTGATCATTATATACCATGACTGGTGTGCGTGAGGAGGGCTCTGGCGGTCCCCTGGCCATCGGCCCCTGAAGGATCTATGGCCAGTCTGCCCCTGTTTTAGTGATAAGCACACAGATGTATTCAAAGCCTATTCACACTGAGACAGTTGCAGAAATGTCTGTAACGAATCAGCTGCATGTGTATATAACCTTTTTTGTCCCATGTGTACTATGCCATTATCATAATAACTTTGAGATCTGATGTGGCAGCACTATGACAATACTCATCCAGTGATTTGATTTGTTTCTATGCTTAGCATTGTGTTTACAGTTTATATAATAATTTATTTCATTTCTTTTTTGTAAGGCAGTTATCGTCAAAGTAAACACAAATTACAGCTTTAAAAAAAAACACTTGTTGCTCCCTTGCTCCTAATTCCAGCACTTCCCTTTCCTTCTTCATTCCTGCATAGTTATCTTGCCTGGTACTGTCAATCAAGAACAGGGAGGGATTGGCATAGGAAGCGAGGGTGTACAGGGTGGCTTGGGCCCACTACATGCACTTAATTGCTTATTTGCATATGGAATAAATGTGCTTTTTCTCCAGGATGAATCAATGTGAAGGTATCATTACGTTCTGTTGAGCTAGCTCTAAGAGACAGTCGAGGTAATTTATCATTCCTCCTAGCCAGTTTTCTGGTGTAAAAAAGTCACAAACCTTGTGTTTGCAACTTTTTAAAAACCATTGAGCCTAAATCTAAGTGCAAGTGCCGTTCCTATGCTCTCCTCCCTACTTTCCCGGAAATGGGATGTGGAGCCATCGGATATGGCAAATTCATCTTCTTTTACGCCACTCTTTTGGCGTAAATGAAGAGTGAAATCTACAGCAGCTTGAAACATGCCCTTGTGTGTGTAGGGGCACAGCAGGCAACAGACAAGGGAGTAGATGGGTGCGTGGCTGTCTAGCAGTAGCAGTAGTAGTATTGACAGCTGTGTAGCAGTAATGTAGTGGTATTAGGGGGATTAGCAGCAGGTAGTAGCAGTTGCAGTAGTGGCAGCAGCAGCCATACTGAATGGAACATGATGGTAGGTAGCCAGGCAGACATGATGATGACAGCAGCAGCAGCAGCCATACGGTATGGAACACGATGATAAGCAGGCATACAGCAGCAGTGTCAAGATGGCGGAAGCAGCAGCAGACACACAGTGTGGTATGAACATGATGGTAGGGAGGCAGGCAGTGGCATGATAATTGGGTACCGTTAGCAAGGGTGGATGCATTCATTGGCCTCAGCCAGAGATGTGTGAAAATCCTCATGGAGCCATGCCTCATTCATTTTGATAAAAGTGATGTTTTGTTCAATAGCAAAGGACATCTTTGTCAGTTTGGGTGTCACAATACCATCTGCCGCTCTGAAAACCCTCTCTGAGATGACACTGGAGGCTTGGCAAGACAGTGCAGACACGTTCGGTTAGTGTTCCAGGCTGGCTTCCCAGAAGTCCATGAGGTCTGGGAACACGGTATACATGGTCCTGCTATCGGTTCGCACAGACACAGTGACAGCGCCCACATGATCAGAGTGACATAAAAGTACAGTGCAGATCCTCTAAGGACTCCTGTCTGCATCAGGGTATCGGTCCCCATGGGTTGATATTTTACTTTTTGGCTGTTTTGGCCTTTTTTGGTTTAAAATATGTATTTCTTGCATTTTCCATTTTCCAGTCTAATTTTGTAATCCATGGTAATCCTTCTTGTGTTTGCACTAATCTAGTTTAAGGAATATTGCAAATGTTTTTCAAAGATAATCAGGAAAAATGTGAAAATAGAAAATGCTATTTTCTAGAGCAAACATGATCTTGCATGGATTTTGTTTCAATGCTGATTGTGGCTGCTCATCTGTTCATACAACACCCTCCTTGTGTTGAAAATGTATTTAGCCTCAGTTCATTGTTTGGAAGGAAATGAGTGTGGGCAGCACGCGTCTAACCTTTATCCCCACCTTATGAAATGAGCTAATGTTTCTCTAACAGCATAGATGACATTATTTACTCAGCATGCATTATACTGAAGATCATTTTTAGAGTCAAACTTCAAAATTTATTGTTGATACTCGCCCGATTGTTTTATGTTTAGAACATTTATCTTTTTAATGTAGGTACATTAGGTGATAAGCACAAACACTGGCTGTTACATTGCGTTACATTGCTTTTTACGGGCTTTGTATCTGGGGTTATATCCATTTTATGCTGTTTTGCTAATATTCATTTCAAGTAATTTCAGTCTGGATCTTGTGAAGACCTTGGTAACTTTGCCGTCCTTGAAGCTGTGAGGTGTAACACGCATACCATATACACATTCAAACCATCATGTTTTATTGAAGTGTTTCAAAGGCCACTGATGAAAGAAGTAATATGAATTCAAAGCTACATTTGAGGCAAGAAGTGCTGCAGGGGGCACTTAACATTACTGAATGTTGGGGCTGAAATTGATTAGGAGGTTACCTCGTCAGGATACTTATAAATGTTCTTACTGTGTCCTTCCTTTTGGCTTTCTTTTTAAAGGTCTCACCTGATTTATGTTTATGTTAACCAATATGTAGTAAGCAAGGGGCGTAAAAAGAATTCATTGGGCCCCATAACAGGAATCTGAATTTAGCCCCATGGTCCTTCCTAAGCCCCTCTGACTACCCATCCCTGGTCCCACCAACCTTCTACCCCAGCCCCTCCGCTCCCTCACCCATGAACTGTAGGTACATTGGTGCTACATTACACATTATTACAGTTTTTTATAACCTGGAAGGTGCTTACGAAACAACATGTACACAAGGGGTGACATTAGTAGGTATAATGTACTATGTAGCACTACCATCCAAGCCCGGGTTCACATTACTGTTAGCTTTCTGTTCTTCTGATTTGTCAGAAGAAACCAAAAATAAACAAAAAAAATATCCTGTATTTTAAGCATCCGTTATGCTCATATATGCACATTTCATGCTCCAAGGCTCTCCCTTGCCCTGTGCTGAATCTGGAGAATTTTTCTGACGATCCGGTGACGTCATATATATTTATGCAAAAAGTCCATGGCACTCCTCTGTAGATGGTAAAAAAAAAGTATATTTATTCACACATATCTCACAGCGACGTTTCAGTCCCCTCACTGAACCTTTCTCCAGCCAAGTGGCTTCGCTTGAGAAAGGTTCTGTGAGAGGACTAAAACGTCACTGTGAGATATGTGTGAATAAATACACATTTTTTTTCACCATCTACAGAGGAGTGCCGTGGACTTTTTTTTTTCATATATGCGTACCTAGGATCAAGGGTTGAACGCTGACACCCGCATTGCTATATACAAGGAGTGCTGCCCTGTTTAGTGAATATATATATATATATATGTATATATATATATATTTATATATATACAGTTGTAAGAAAAAGTATGTGAACCCTTTGGAATGATATGGATTTCTGCACAAATTGGTCATAAAATGTGATCTGATCTTCATCTAAGTCACAACAATAGACAATCACAGTCTGCTTAAACTAATAACACACAAAGAATTAAATGTTACCATGTTTTTATTGAACTCACCATGTAAACATTCACAGTGCAGGTGGAAAAAGTATGTGAACCCTTGGATTTAATAACTGGTTGAACCTCCTTTGGCAGCAATAACTTCAACCAAACGTTTCCTATAGTTGCAGGTCAGACGTGCACAACGGTCAGGAGTAATTCTTGACCATTCCTCTTTACAGAACTGTTTCAGTTCAGCAATATTCTTGGGATGTCTGGTGTGAATCGCTTTCTTGAGGTCATGCCACAGCATCTCAATTGGGTTGAGGTCAGGACTCTGTCTGGGCCACTCCAGAAGGCGTATTTTCTTCTGTTTAAGCCATTCTGTTGATTTACTTCTAAGCTTTAGGTCGTTGTCCTGTTGCAACACCCATCTTCTGTTGAGCTTCAGCTGGTGGACAGATGGCCTTAAGTTCTCCTGCAAAATGTCTTGATAAACTTGGGAATTCATTTTTCCTTCGATGATAGCAATCCATCCAGGCCCTGACGCAGCAAAGCAGCCCCAAACCATGATGCCCCCACTACCATACTTCTCAGTTGGGGTGAGGTTTTGATGTTGGCGTGCTGTGCTTCTTTTTCTCCACACATAGTGTTGTGTGTTTCTTTCAAACAACTCAACTTTGGTTTCATCTGTCCACAGAATATTTTGCTAGTACTGCTGTGGAACATCCAGGTGCTCTTGTGCAAACTGTAAACGTGCAGCAATGTTTTTTTGGACAGCAGTGGCTTCCTCTGTGGTATCCTCCCATGGAATCCATTCTTGTTTAGTGTTTTACGTATCGTAGATTTGCTAACAGGGATATTAGCATATGCCAGAGACTTTTGTAAGTCTTTAGCTGACACTCTAGGATTCTTCTTCACCTCATTGAGCAGTCTGCGCTGT
Organism: Bufo gargarizans; assembly: GCF_014858855.1. Classification (NCBI taxonomy): domain Eukaryota; kingdom Metazoa; phylum Chordata; class Amphibia; order Anura; family Bufonidae; genus Bufo; species Bufo gargarizans. Next base: position 173,607,004 of record NC_058081.1, read on the forward strand.
GCTCTTGCAGTCATCTTTACAGGATGGCCACTCCTAGGGAGAGTAGCTGCAGTGCTGAACTTTCTCCATTTATAGACAATTTGTCTTACCGTGGACTGATGAGCAAAGCTTTTGGAGATACTTTTATAACCCTTTCCAGCTTTATGCAAGTCAACCATTCTTAATCATAGGTCTTCTGAGAGCTCTTTTGTGCGAGGCATCATTCACATCAGGCAATGCTTCTTTTGAAAAGCAAACCCAGAACTGGAGTGTGTTTTTTTATAGGGCAGGGCTGTAACGAAGATCTCCAATCTCATCTCATTGATTGGACTCCAGTTAGCTGACACCTCACTCCAATTAGCTCTTGGAGATGTCATTAGTCTAGAGGTTCACATACTTTTTCCACCTGCACTGTGAATGTTTACATGGTGTGTTCAATAAAAACATAGTAACATTTAATTATTTGTGTTTTATTAGTTTAAGCAGACTGTGATTGTCTATTGTTGTGACTTAGATGAAAATCAGATCAGATTTTAAGACCAATTTGTGCAGAAATCATATCATTCCAAAAGGTTCACATACTTTTTCTTGCAACTGTATATATATTGTGACACAGTGAGAGGTTTGGTCTGGTAAAACAGGTATTTTCCTCCCAGCATGTACCGCTGGGCTGATTTACAGCCAGGTGAGGTCAAATACAGACCGGATTTTAAGTGCCGGTCTGGGTTTTGCCAGCACCTGGCTTTCCTTAAATAGGCAACTGGGCTCAGAAGCCAGGTCTCTGTGTTGGGATCTGGGAGCCTTGTGTCTGGATAAAGACTTTCTACCTGTTTGGCGTGAAAACTGGTTGGTGCTGCTATGGTCAATGCTATGGACTCTTTGAGGCAGAATTGCCGCATGGTGTGAATTACCACCAACACCGCAAAGTGACTTTTTGCTTGATTTTGACTGCTTGTTTTGTCACTTGCCTAAATTGTGAATAAAACACTGTATTGTTTGATCCAAATAACTTGTTGTTGCCTCTATACTGTGCGAAACCCCACAATATATATATATATATATATATATATATATGTATATACTGTATATACACATACATTATACAAGCATACATGTATTACACATACTATATATAAATATACATCAATAATATATACAGTACATATAGAACACACATATACATTTACTCAGTTATACTGTAGATGTGTAGGCTACTTTCACACTTGTACTATAACAGGGTCCGGCAGGCTGTTCCGGTGGGGGAATAGTCTGCCAGATTCGTACTAACGCTACCCCACGTGTGCCGCCGGAAGTCCACTCCGGGCCCATTAACTATAATGGAGACGGGCGCAAGATGCGACCGCAGCATGGCAAGCATACCAAGAGGTGGGCGGAAAAAAACTGCAGAATGCTTATAATGAATGGGGCTGAAGTGGACTTCCGGCGGCACACATGGGCTAGCGTTAGCACAGATCCATCAGGGGTAGAGCCTGATGGACCCTGCTAGCATAAGTGTGAAAGTAACCATAGACAATTACACATACATATATCGCACACATACATATGTGCAGAATACAGTACGCTACACAGGAACATGTACATATATGTAAACACACATAATACACTGCAGGGGGCAGGGCATTTCCTCCATAGCCATGCCCCCTTCCCCTGCAGGCCCCATAGCAGTTGCGTGGTCTGCCTCTATTAGAGGTACGCCACTGGTAGTAAGGGTAACTACACTGAACAAAAATATAAACGCAACACTTTTGGTTTTGCTCCAATTTTGCATGAGCTAAATAATGAAAGTACACTCTGAAATGTGCACAGTTTTGCCTTACTGGGGGGGTCAGAAAACCAGTCAGTATCTGGTGTGGCCACCATTTGCCTGTCGGGTGGTAATAATTCAATTAAGAATTATTAATTATGGTCATAAAAATAATTAACCATAAACTTTTTTATTTTATAACATTTGTTAAAAATTCTAAAAATCATGACCTGGTGAATTGTAGACAACCGAATGGATATAATTCACATCTGAGTCCGACTATTTCCTCAGATAAATAAGTTCTTTTTGACGTGAGATGACGTTAATGATAAAACATGTAGTTCTGCATTATACAATAATACACAGGTTTATAAAAATATGCAGATTTATTGGTTACAAGATTATAAACATATATAAGTAAATAAACACAATGATACATGCAAATGAATATATATAGCGTTAATATAGAGCATTACAAGCTTATCAATACATGTGAGCGGAAATAACTTGTCACATTATAACTAAGCTATTATTAGGTTGGGATATCAAAGTAGGAACATAAGTTATATATATTACTTTAGTTCAGAGAAAGCCTCATGATATTAGGACGGTCATGTCTAATCCTAGACATCAATATGGAATGCTAAATACATTCTACCCCCCTCTAACCAACTACACATCGCATGACTTCAGGCTGGGCAAATCCAATCAAGGATATAACTTAGAAGAGATAACTGTATCCTTCCGCCCCATCCTGGACTATTTTTTCACACATATGACTTTGGTAAGATTATTAAGACAAATAACAGGGATCTAGGATCATTGCTAGATCATATCTTAAATGGGAAGGACTTTGAAATATGTCTTTCCTATGGGAATCCATCACCTAGCTTAGCGAAGAATGTTCTATCAATATATATATATATATCTAAGCAATTATTTAATGCTTTGCTAGATTATGAGTCTTGATTCTTCTGCAGGTAGAATGAAGCCTCACAATATCCTAAAACTACATCTCAATATGGAGATGATCAATTAATTCATGTATTTATTCGCCAATCTAGATGGTATAATTTCACCCACACTATCAAATTAGTCTTAATAAAATGAAATATAATTTTCTGTGTCTCTTACCAAGTCCTAGTAGAAATCTCACTTCTGCTCCTAGGAAAGCTGGGTGGTCCATCATAGCACATCTCACCATGGCTTTCATCCTGAAAGACCCCTCTAGAGAGCTCAACTTCTCCTCTCTCCTCTCCTCTTTCTTGTGTGTCTCCCCTTTTCTCCCCCCTGTGTATGGTTTATGATCACAAACTTATCAGTTAGACACACCTTCCTAATTTGGAGCTTTCCAATCATTGTCGGATGGGCGTGACTATTGATAAGAAATGACATCATAACCTTACCCAGAATGCACTTTTGCTACTGTTGTAATGTCACCTACTCATACCTAGGTGGCACTGCTGTGTAAGCTATTTGCATCCTAGTATAAAGGGTTAACTTCTGTAAGTCTGAATAAAGGTATAATATACAATTGACCTTAAAAGCTTTAATTCAAGGCTATAGGGATTAGATTTGACACTTGTAGCAATTAGAGACAGACCTCTAGGCGTCTCTTCTGACTGTTTCTCACACTGTTTATTTGTGTATCGTAAATAACTTCACTGGCTTTGTTTTCTCAGAGATATCAGTACCTCCTCTCATACCAAAGAGGTGAATAATTGTTACAAAACACACATCTTCACAGACACTCTTTTAGAGACAAAGATTCTCCTAATGAGAAATATATATAATATACTGGATACATGTCTTCATAACATATAACAATATAATATATATTATATGTTCTACTGATTGTCTTATGCTAAGGACTAAGGCTCATTAAATGAATACATACATATTATATATTTTGCTTCATCAATAAATGCCTAATTGTATAGGTAATTATCACCAGCTGCATAGAGCTTATCTTTACCTCCCTGTCATAAATTTTAAAGTAGATAAGAAGGCCTCTTCTCAGACTGGTACATTCATGAGAAGAATAACACTAAAAAGTAGAAACCTTCGTGTGACCTTACTTTGGCCTTCTCAAGACATACAAAATTGTAACTATAGTCGAACATGGCTCTTAAAGGTAATGAACATTCATCTTGACTAGAATGAATTGGATATCAATGCATTTATCTATGAAAAGGCACGACATGCCTCACGCAGTGCAACACATCTCTGTCTCATAGAGTTGATCAGGTTGTTGATTGTGGCCTATGGAATGTTGGTCCACTCCTCTTCAATAGCTGTGCAAAGTTGCAGAATATTGGCAGGAACTGGAACACGCTGTTGATCCAGAGCATTCCAAACATGCTCAATGGGTGACATGTCTAGTGAGTATGCTGGCCATGCAAGAACTGGGATGTTTTCAGCTTCCCTCAAAAGTTGCAACCTCTGTGGCATTGTGTTGTGTGATCAAACTGCACATTTCAGAGTGCTCTTTTATTGTGGGCAGTCTAAGGCACACCTGTGCAATATTCATGCTGTCTAAGTAGCACCTTGATATGCCACACCTGTGAGGTGGGATGGATTATCTCGGCAAAGGAGAAGTGCTCACTAACACAGATTTAGACAGATTTATGAACAATATTTGAGAGTAATGGGTCTTTTGTGTATATAGAAAATGTTTCAGATCTTTGAGTTCAGCTAATGCAAAATGGGAGCAAAACCTAAAGTGTTGCGTTTATATTTTTGTTCAGTGTAAATGCAAAATACTAATCTTTCTGTGACAATCTCTTACTTTCTTAAAAGGAGTCTTTCACATCATTTTCATCAATATACTGTAACTAACAGCATTGCCCCACAGAAGATTGCAAACACATATCAAACATACCTGTGTGTACCTTGTGTCTATTCCATGTCAAGAAAAAGCAGTTTGTTCTGCTGAACAACAGCTCCCAAGTGCCCAACTGCACAGGCTTTTCTGTTTAAAGTGCCTAAAGCAAACCAGACTGAAGGGAGGAGCTGTTTTAGCTGCTTATATCTTGGAATTGGTAGCAGAGACATGGCTCTGGTCTTGTTTGAAAGCTAGATTTCATGCATTCAAACAATATCAGAATCACAGCATTATATCAACTACATCAGAAGATATAGCTGTTATAAATCGAGTCAGGAGACAAAGCAGTGAAACCTGCTTTTATTTTCACTTTCAGCCGCATTCGCTGCCAACCAAAATTCTAACAGCTATATTTTCCGATGTAGTGCCCAGCTAGGCACATGGGAGCTGTTTTTCAGTAGAATAGAACTGCTTCTCCTGAACATGGAATAAAGACACAAGGTACACACAGGTATGCTTGGAATGTGTTTTCAATCTTCTGTGGGGCAATGCTGTTTGCAGTTATATTGTAGTTACTGTGTATTGGTGAAACTGAAAATGATGTGACAGATTCCCTTTAATTTCCACTATCTCATCAAATGAAGCAATCTCTTTGGACAGCATGGAGCTCCCATTTTGAAACGGCCCCTGATGGAGGATCATGTGGCGGATCAGTCCACCAACAACCTCCATTGGAAATCTTCCCATTGGAAAACTAGTACATGTGCAGTGTGAAGAGACTGATGAACAGATTTGGTCACGATGTTCTCCATTAGCAGCCATTTCAAACAAAAGCTTGGTGCAATCTAATGAGGCCGCTTTGCATGACAAGGGAGATGACACTTATTAATATATTAATATAATTACAAAAAGCTGTTGTTTGAAATGGCTGCTGATTGAGGATATCGTGACCAAATCTGTCCATCAGCCTCTTCACACTACACATGCACTAGTTTTCTTATAGAAAGTTTTTCAACGGTTGAGAGGTTGTTGGTGGACTGGTGTGTCACATGGCTCTCCATCAGTGGCCATTTCAAATGAAAGCTTGGTACAATCCAATGGGACTGATTTGCTTGAGAAGGGGGTGGCACTTAAGAATTGAGAGCAAGGCTTTTAATACGAGTATATTAGAAAATTGAGGATTACTATATATTGATAAAAATAAGCTTAAAGTGTCACTGTACTTTCGCATCATTTAATAGAGAACAGTGTAGTTAGCAAATTTCTAAATTACTTAATTTAAAAAACCTGCCTGCATCCACCTAAAAAAAATGCAATGTCATGGCCACTAGGGGTCTCACTTCCACCTAATAATTTGGAGTCCACTGCCTGCTGTTAGGTTAGATCCATCTCTAGTTACGGAGACAATTCACTGGAAATGGGCTCATGTCAGAGCTACAGTAGCTTAGCTACAGAGCCTGATAGAAGCACTGCCTCTACACAGCTTTTGAATAACATAAAGACTCCTGTGTGTCTTTAAGTCTTATTTATCCCTCCTTAGCAGCTTTCTGAGCTCCTTAGAAGAAAAACAAATATAGTGGGAAGTAAGGGAAATTAGGTCTCTGTAGTGCAGTCCTGGCGGATTCCATAGAAAGGAGATATCCCCTGATTGTGAGAAAAATGCATCTAACTGTGCAACTGAAACAAAAAATAATATGACTGAAGAAAACATTAGGGAAACAAAAAAAACTGTTCCTTCACAGTTATGATTCTACAATGAGGCAAGGCCATTATGCAAACGCTTTAAAATGGCCATAGCCTTTCATTTCCCTTGTACTTCAAAGAATTTGTGTATTAACAGCAGACATCTATTATTTTTACTTTTCTTTTTTTTATTAACTGGACCCTACAGCAAAAGCAGAATCGGAGCTCCTCACCCACCCCACCAGAGACAAATCTGTCCAAAGATCTTGTGTGCCTAAGTACAGTACCTTTCTGTGATGTCTGCACCCACATACTTATGGTTCATGCACACAACTGTTGCCTGTTTTTCGGTCCACAAATTGCTGATTCGCAAAACAGATACCGACCATGTGCATTCTGCATTTTTTAGAACTGAACGGCCGGACACTAATAGAACAGTCCTATCCTTGTCCGTATGGTGGACAATAATAGGACATGTTCTATTTTTGTTGCGGAACGGCCATGCGGACATACGGGCATGGAATGCATACAGAGTCATTTCCATGAAAATAATTTCATGTGCATGAGCCCTTACTTTGGTTGCCTGGAGTCCTGGCTTAGACAAGAGTTGTGGAGGCGCAGGCAGCGACAATGGTAATAAATGAAGCAATGTTGTGGAGGTGCAGGCAGAGACAATGGTAATAGATAAAGCAGAGTTGTGGAGGTGCAGACAGAGACAATAGTAATAGATAAAGCAGAGTTGCGGAGGTGCAGTCAGCACCAATGGTAAGGCTAAGGATACACAACAACACTGTTCTCATGACAACTGTTGCAGCCAGGATCACAGAGTAATGGTGATCCCACAGAAATTAATTGTATTGTAGCACAAGTCATAAGAAATCTAGGCCCTAGTGTGAGGGATATAGATTAATATTTACTGTCAGCCATATTCCCACACCAACCATCTGCTGAAAGGTAGCAGAGGTAGTGAGCTCCACAGGGGGGACCCTTCTTTAAAGCCAGCCAGATGGCAGAGAGCCTCTAGCAGTCCACCTTTGTTTACAATTTCTCATCTCCATTCAGCCAGCCAGGAACCCAGCTGATGAAACAGGAAAGACCTCTCTGAAGGGGGTCTAGGCCATTCCCCAGTTCAATCAAATTTAGCAGACAGCATGGAACTGGCGGTTCATAAGGAATTGTGAATTGCCCCGGCCATCACAAGCACAAACCGTATACATATTTGTGTCCCTGTGGCCACAATGAACAGGCCCGTGGTTATAGTCTGGCGGTGGTATGCCAGGGAGGGGAGATATACATATCTCCCCACAGAAACCACATACCGGTGCCAGGTTTGGTCTCTACTTGTAGCTGGAACCCAGGCGGGTCTGTTGGTCCCAGAACCATCTCCCTGTGACCTTCTGGTCTGAAGCTATGAACCCTAAAGGGTTTTGTGGGTCATTCACTGCCAACCCAGATGGGGAGTGGAACCCTCCCTGAGGCCGGGAGGGAAGGGGCCGGCTACAGGTTAAAAGGCTTGTGCCAGCAAGTGGGCGTGTCTTTTCTCTGAAGGAGGGTCACATTCTGCCATCTGTTTAAAGGGACCTGCAACCTGCTGACATCACTGCCCTCCATGTGACTACAGCAAAGGACTGATCACAACCCAAAATGACTCATCCATCTGGTAAACTGACTTTTGCTCTATTTAATCCTGTTTGTACCATACCACTTGTATTTGTAACCTCAGACCACTGTATATATCCTTGTGTGTATAGTGTATTGTCTAGTGAGCCCTTAAAGCGATTAAATATATAATTTAATCTTGTGCTGTCTGGTATCTCGATAACGAATCCCCACGTCCGTGTTTCAGCCTTGTAATACGCTACTGCAGGTTGGTTTCTTACCCTATATAATCCTGTTAGTGGACCGGGCTTATATCAAACAAGGAACTGGTGGCAGTCTTTCCGGGCTGAGAACGCGCTCTTTCACTGGGGCAGTGAAAAGGCTCTCTCAGCTTTTTGCCTCTCCGTGCCCGTGTCGACAGGAGGAATCTGATAAAACTGTACCAAGACTGACCTTACCAGCTCTAACAGGAGGGTGTAACATCACGCCTTGGTAACTAAACAGTGACCATACCGTATCTCGTGAGCTTAGTTTACGTCAAGCGGGCACGAGAGGTGGTACCCTTCACACCTAGCCTAGTAGATGAACAGAGTTGTGTTGGTGCAGACAGCGACAATGAGAATAGATGAAATAAAAAGATTGAATGGAGTTGGATTTAAAGAGCAGCTGTCAGATTTGACATGTTTGCTTTAGTAAATACTTGTATTGTCTGTTAGATAACAATACTGATGCCTTTTCTCTGTTTTGTGATGTTCCTTTGTATTCCCTCTAAAAATGTATAAATAAATTAACCTAGTCAATAGGATATATCTCTGCACATCCTTATGCCATAAGAACTGGATAGACAAAGGCATGCTGTGTAGTGACACAGCACATTGACAAGGGGAATGACACCTACTTGTCTATTTTTGCATATATTCCAAGGAAAAATAACAATGAAATAGCACCTGCAAAGCACCTTAGCATATGCAAAGTTCTAAGAAACAATGGTCTAGAATTGTTATTTCATGGGAAATGCAGTTCTTTAAAAGTCACAGATCTGCCTGGTGATGTACATAACAGTAGAACAACAGAAGTGCATTAACTTTTGTGGGCTTTTTAAAAGCAGAATTGTTGGAGAGAGACAGCAAGAGAAACATATTATTCATGTGCCCTTAAAACTTATGGTCCCTTTACATGTAACGACGATCTAGCAGATTGTCAGGAAGGAAGCTTTCCTTCCCAGCAATCTGCAGATCACTAGAGGAGGAGACCAATGCATGATTTTCTCCAAATCCTCCAAAGTATGGGGAGGAGCAATCACTAATGCCATTGCTCTTCCCCATACTATCTTTTTGTTTCCCGGCAGTAGATCATGTTTACACAGCAGAATCTTTTGTGAACGCTTATTCATCAGGTAATCGGCAGTGCTTTTACACCGACAGATCAACGCTAAGTAACGCTGGTTAGCAATGATCTTTTCAATTGTCGGCTAATGTAAAGGGCCTTTTAGTCTATAAGCCTCATGGGCACTGTATTGGCTACATTACTGTTTGCCACATTAGAAAATCCTGTCCTGCTGCAAGGTCTTTATATCTAGAAAAAGTTTATAAATTGAAATTTGATTTGAGCCCCTAAAATGTCAACAGTAGAAATGCATTACTTCAACTTTTAGGTGCCTGACGAGTTCTGTATCTTTGTAGATAGTGACATACTGCTCGTACATAACACTTTTAACATAAATTCCAAATGTCTCTGTATATTGCCATTTTAAATGGTTCATACTTTGTAGCTGTGCTGCTTTAATGTGTTTGCTAGCCATTGCTGCCAATAATTTGCTTACAGTACTGACAGCCAGGAGCAATACTTTTCCAGGTTCTAACAGAAGCCATCAAAGGACACCAAAGCCACCTAAAACTCAAAACCACAGCAATGTGAAAAAGTTAGAAAACGTTTGTGTACATTTTTTTCAACAGTATATAAAGATAAAGTTGATGCAACTTAAAAAAAAATTACTGACTTGTCATAATGTATAAAAAATAAAAGATATGCCAGATTGGCATTCTGACTCTAAATTAGGACATACACATTCAATAACTGTATAACAAATATACTGTGGCTCACCCAAATCCAAAGTATGGTTAAGGTGCTCTGCTTTTTGATTCACCTAATCATCTAGTTATAAAGACAGTATATAAGTTTAAAAACAGGCACTCACCATCTAACAGTTTAAAATAATTTTTACATTTATTATATAATACAAAAATATTACCCCTACAATATTCTGTGATTAAAATATTTGCAATATTCGGCCATAATAATTATTGTGCGATTATTTTACTTCGAATTTCAACTCTTTGCAGACAAATAAAAATTACAGTTACATAAATGGAATGTGCAATGTGAATAAGTCAATATAACAAATATTCAACAAAGTGTTTAAATATATCCGTGATCAAATAATCCTATGTGTACATATAATATACCTCTTAACCTAATGATGCATAAATAATACAATAGTATAAGGTGATAGTTAGTCCTTCCCAATAATTGTCACTGATGTTATGTGACTGTCTTGGGAATTAATTGTGACAAATAAAATGTTTGCAAATTTGTTGTATAAAATTCAATATAAGCAGATAAATCGTTTAGGAGGTCAGGTATTTAGAGTAAGGCTGACATCTGGGGCGTCCCCCTTGTACAGCCTCTTACCTGTTCCCTCCGTTCACTGCTCTGCAGACTGGGTCTCTTTATAGGTTTCTGTACTCCTGCGATAATTGCTGTGTTTCGATGTATCACTTGTTGTTCACCGCCACTCAAATTTTCCAGCTCTGTAAAGTGTAGATATCGATGTCTCTCTCAGGAGATGTTTTTAGAAATCTTCGCCGCAGGATAGCAGCTATAGCATATCAGCTCAAATCAGATGCTGGTTTCACTCTGGTTCGAGTGTAAAGTGATCAGTGCTCTTAAAGGCCCAGAGTCCTATATAGAGTCCTAATCAGAATATAAAGTATAGTCACTTTATGGTGGTCTTAGATGGGTAGTTGTAGATCCAAACACGGCCAGACGCGGCCGTGGCAGTGGCTTTATTTTCAAATGCAACTACCCCCTTCTTATATAGTCAATATCCTTCTATCCCACCTAAGACATGGTCTGGAATCCAATGATTACCATCCAATCACTGAAAATCTATCCCTCACCTGTTACCGTGAGATTTTTACTCCATCTGGAGAAATTTTATAACAATACAGAAGTTCAAGGGTCATATCTCTTACATCTAAAAATACATTTTCCATTTAATAAAAATATACATAGGGCCTGTTCTTAAAATCAGTACCATGTATATATATAATCCATACAATATACTCCTTTTGTATATATGTATATATCAACTTCTATTTAAAAACTTGTAAAAATATAAAAATAAGTCTAAAACCATGAAGGGGAGCATCAAATAAAACAGTTTCACCAAAAAACGCACCTGCGGTTTCTCAGCGTTTTTTATGCGTTTTTTACCTAATGGTGCTTTTTTTTATGCAATTCAATCCATATTGTTTGCCCCAACATTTTTAGAGAATTTATCAATTGCCATTCGTTATAATATATCTTCCAACTATTTTAGTTGGTATTTTTTTTTAGCAAAGTAAGGGTGCAACAACTAGAAAAAGAATATCCAAATCTCTTATATTCTTCTAAATTCTGCTTTATCTTAACTTCAGCTTTCCAATTTGTATTCTATATTTTATATTTGCATTATATCAAAATGTGGAAGGGATATGAGATAACAATGAAAAGAAGCATCAAATACAACAGTTTTACAAAAAAATACAAACATTTTTTAACATTTTTTTAAAAAACGCACCAGCGGTTTTTCTGCGTTTTTGATGCGTTTTTTTTACCTAATGATGCGTTTTTTCCTTTTTCTTATAAAATTCAATCCATACTGTTTGTCCCAACATTTTTAGAGAATTTATCAATTGCCATTCAATATAATATATCATCCGGCAATTCGAATTGGCATTTTAACATCAATCACAAAGTAAAAGAACAGAAACAGAGAGGAACATATCCATATCACTTATATTATTCTAGATTCTACTTTATCTTAACTTGGACCTTCCACTTTGTGTTTTATATTTATGTTGATGTTGAATTAGGGGAGGGATATATAACTGTAATTTGTATTTGTCTGCAAAGAGTTGAAATTCGAAGTAAAATAATAGCAGAATAATTATTATCGCCGAATATTGCAAATATTTTAATCACAGAATATTGTAGGGGTAAATTTTATTGTATTTCCTAATAAATTTAAAAATTATTTTAAACTGTTAGATGGTGAGTGCCTGTTTTTAAATTTCAATAACTGCTTCTAGATACCTCCGTTGGTAGCTTATCTCTATTGAGAACAAAGCATGTGGTATGTTGAAATTCATTTTTTCTCCCCAACTTTGGCTAAATGAAGACAGGATGAACATCAGATACACAATAAATGGTTGGACAGCCCTGCCAAAATCAGCAGGTTCTGCCAACTTTGTTCTTATGCTTATGGCAACTTTAATATCTGGTTTGTCCACAACCGTCAGCAGTCATCTTTCATATCAGTCTACCAGGCTCTGACAACAACTAGAAGAAACTTTTTTCCACTGCACATCATCCAAGGTGACAAGAAATATTTCAACAATGCTGACAGAAAATTTGTCTGAATTGTAGGTTGCATTAACTGGCATGCTGTTAACTCAAGTCTAAGCATTCCATCCTTCATTGTAGGAGAACTGGGAATACCGGGAAACAGTTTTTTCAGTGTATTAAAGCAAGTCAGTCAGTAAAAATTTTGGATGAATAATTAATCTAGTGTGAATAACTTGTGCTAATAAGTGCAGTGTGTAGACTATAAATGACTTTATGTGGATTTATATAAATATTAAAAAGTAATGGAAATCCCAGGTGCAAACCCTGAAAAGGAACATTACTGTGATGTAAGTAAAGTTAAAAGTAATACTGCACAATAGATTAAATAGTAGTTAAGTACCATAATACATTGTCTAGGGCTGCAGGAAGTGGTTTGGGAATTTTTTTATGTATATTTATGCAGGCAACTCTATGAGTGAATACTGTAGATATATGTACATAGATCTATCCTACATTCAGAGCCAGCAGATACCATAGGATTCCATACGCAAACTCAGAATGGGCTCTACTGGTACAAGAAAAAGTAAGTGAACCTTTTGGAATCACCAAGATTTCTGCAGTGATCACTAATGATGTGGCCTGTTATCTAAGTCACATTTAAAGACATACACAATCCAAGTAAACTAATAATACACACAATTACATAATTCCCATTTTTTTTGAGTCAACATTCACAGTGCAGTGAGAAAAAGTAAGTGAACCTCTGTGTTAATAACTTCTCTAAGAGTTTATTAGCAAAAAGGTTTGCCCAGTAAAGGTACACAAAGCCTGGCTACTGACAAATTTTCTTTAATAATACAGTAATTACTTTATACAGCCACTGATAGGTGGTGTGCACTGCATATTAATTGTTACATCTGGAATTGAACTCACAGGTAGCTGTAAAAATCTGTATGCTACAAGCTCCTCCTAATGATTGTTGCAGAAAATGGGGAAAGGTTATCACTATTGCCTGATTGCAAATGAGCATAGGCGAGTAAGGTGTTAAATTGCTGTTGGGGTGGAGCGTGTGTATATATATGTGGGAGTGTGTGTATATATAGCAACATAGTATTAGCTTGCCTAAATATAGCTTGCTGAATTTTCCAAGTGCTGATTTTGCATTAGAGATATTCAGGAGATAATCAGGAGGTAATCTGGAGGTGGATACTGTCATGGTCTTACCTTCTGCTGTTCTCCTTCGTTTGACATGTGCTGGCGGCCATCTTGGTTTCTGGGTTTCTTGTAGCCTCCCACCCTGCGGCTTCTCCTTCCCACTGGGAGGAGCTGGATGCCTAGCTCATATATAGGAGGTCTGTGGCTTCAGTTCCTTGCTTGGTCCTCCTGTGTTCACATGCTTCTAAGACTGCTGCTGCTTCTGGTTCCTGATCCTGGCTTCGTCTGACTACCCTGCTGGTTCCTGATCCAGGCTTCGTCTGACTACCCTGCTGGTTCCTGATCCAGGCTTCGTCTGACTACCCTTCTGGTTCCTGATCTCTGGCTTCGCAAGACCCTTCTTCGGTTTAGCCATCCGTTTGGACTTTTGCCTTACAGCTTGATTTTCAATAAAGCCTTCTTATTTCCACTTATCTCTTGTTGTACGTCTGGTTCATGGTTCCATGACATTAGGACCAAGCCATGAATTCTGACGGTACAGGGCCATCCTCGCTACCTACGCTGGTTGCCAGACTTGATCAGCAGGATCACCTGTTGGGTCGGTTCGCTGTGGCGTTGCAAACCCTGCTTGAACGCACGGCTCATTTAGCTTCCGTTGCCGATGGGTCGGTTGTCGCTCCTGGGCCCGCTCCTACTGCCGCTCCGGTTGTTGCGCCAGAGTCTACCCCGACACCTGTTGCTGCGCCTGCGGTGTTTCGGGGTATGACCGGTTCTGCCCCCCTTCCACAGCGCTTTGGGGGAGAGCCAACTCAGTGCCGAGGTTTCCTTAACCAGGTGGGCATTTATATCGAGTTGCTGCCACATGCCTTTCCTACTGAGAGATCAAAGGTGGGCTTCTTGATCTCTCTGCTCTCGGACAAGGCCTTGGCCTGGGCCAGCCCTTTATGGGAGAACAACAATCCGGTGGTTGCCGAGTTTTCCGGTTTTGTTGCTTCTCTTCGGAAGGTATTCGATGTGCCGGCTCGTGCTGCCTCTGCTGCGAAGCTCCTTATGTCCATCAGACAGGGTTCACGATCCGTAGCTGAATACGCCATTGAGTTTCGTACCCTGGCAGCAGAGGTGGGCTGGAATAATGAGGCTCTGGTCGCTGCTTTCTCTCATGGTCTCTCGGATGCTTTGAAGGATGAGGTTGCAGCTAAGGACCTACCAGTGGAGCTCGAGTCTCTTATTTCTTTCCTGATTTTGATTGACACCAGACTCAGGGAGAGACCTTCCTTTAAGGAGAGCCTGCGGAGGTCTTCTAACAGATTGGCGCCTACGTTTGCTGTCCCACCCGTGCCTCCCTCTCCTCCCACGCCTCCTGGGGATGACTTGTCTGGGGGTGAACCCATGCAGCTGGGGTTTGCTTGCCTGTCCGAGGGGGAGAGGGTACTCCGGAGACGCGAGGGCCGATGCATGTACTGTGGTCTCGGTGGGCATTTTCGGTTGGCATGCCCGAACCGTCCGGGAAACGCTCGCACCTGAGATCCTGTCGGAGGCAGATCTTGGGTGGAGTCTCCTCGTCCCCGGTTTCCCGTGTTGACAAACCACTGATTACTGTTGTCCTCTCCTGGGTCGGGGGCTCGGTGACGACCCAGGCGTTGGTGGACTCTGGTGCTGGTGGTTTGTTCATTGATAGTGTGTTCGCTGCCGCCAATTCCATTCCTCTGCAGCCTCGAGGTTCCCCACTGGCTCTTGAGGCGATAGACGGCAGACCATTGGTGCCGTTCACAGAGAGTCGGTCTGTCTCCAGGTGATTTCGTCTCCACACTACTCGGTGGTCTTGGGGTACCCCTGGCTCCAGAAGCATAATCCGACTTTCGATTGGAGATCGGCCGAGATCCTCTCGTGGTCACCGCAGTGTGGGGCTAGTTGCATCCATGGGCCTGTCAAGTTGCTGTGTACTTCCTCGGACTCTCTGTTGCCTCCTGAATACGAGGAGTACCGGGATGTATTCGATAAGGTGAGTGCGGTTGCCCTACCTCCGCACCGCCCATACGATTGTGCCATAGAGTTACAATCTGGTGCCGTTCCTCCTCGTGGCAAAGTCTATCCACTGTCGGTAGCGGAGAATGAGGCCATGGAGGAGTACGTGAGGGAGGCGCTTTCACGCGGACACATTCGCAAATCCTCGTCCCCGGCAGGGGCTGGATTTTTCTTTGTGAAAAAGAAGGGCGGTGAGTTGAGGCCTTGCATCGATTACAGGGGTCTCAATCGCATCACGATCAAGAACGCTTACCCGATACCCTTGATTTCCGAGCTGTTCGATCGCCTCAAAGGGGCCACGGTCTTTACCAAACTCGACCTGAGGGCGGCATATAACCTGGTAAGGATCAAGGCGGGCGATGAGTGGAAGACCGCGTTTAACACCAGGACTGGTCATTATGAATCCTTGGTTATGCCCTTTGGGTTGTGCAATGCGCCCGCAGTCTTCCAGGAATTCATCAACGATGTTTTCCGTGACCTGTTGCAGCAGTGTGTGGTGGTCTATTTGGATGACATCTTGGTATATTCTGAATCCATGGAGGCCCACATTCTGGATGTCAGACGAGTGTTGCAACGGTTACGAGAGAACAAGCTGTTCGGTAAGCTTGAGAAATGCGAATTTCACCGATCCCAGGTAACCTTCTTAGGTTACATCATTTCCGCTGAGGGGTTCTCCATGGATCCTGAGAAGGTTTCGGCTGTCTTACAGTGGCCCCAGCCCAGTGGTCTTCGTGCCCTGCAGCGCTTTTTGGGCTTCGCCAATTATTATCGGAAGTTCATCAGGGACTTTTCCATGCTAGCCAAGCCTCTCACGGATCTGACCAGGAAGGGCAGTAATCCCCAGGTCTGGCCGCTCGAGGCCATCCGAGCTTTTGAGGCTCTAAAGTCCAGCCTTTGTGTCGGCTCCGATTCTGTCGCATCCCAACCCTGGGTTGCCTTTTGTCCTCGAGGTGGACGCGTCTGAGACGGGAGTAGGCGCCCTTCTGTCTCAGCGTAGAACACCAGAGGGTCCTCTGCTTCCTTGTGGGTTTTACTCCCGGAAACTGTCTTCCGCGGAGTGCAACTATCAGATTGGTGACAGGGAGTTATTGGCCATCGTGCAGGCCCTTAAAGAATGGAGGCACTTGCTCGAGGGCTCGGTGGTTCCGGTTCTCATCCTGACGGACCACAAGAATCTGACCTACCTCTCTGAGGCCAAGAGATTGACACCACGTCAGGCCAGATGGGCTCTGTTCTTGTCACGTTTTAATTACGTGGTCTCCTACCTACCCGGTTCCAAGAACATCAGAGCGGATGCCTTATCACGGCAGTACTCCGAGCTGTCCGGGGAGGAGTCGATTCCGACTTCGGTCATACCTCCGAATCAGATCCTGGCCGCCATTCGCACCAGCCTGACCTCTCCCCTGGGTGAGCAGATTTTGGCGGCTCAATCTGGTGCTCCCTCTGGGAGACCCAACGGCAGATGTTTTGTGCCTGAGGAGTTGCGCACTCGGTTGTTGCGAACCTACCATAACTCCAAGGCCGCGGGGCATCCTGGAAAGAATCAGCTGTCCTGGGCTGTTTCACGTCTGTTCTGGTGGCCTTCTCTACGTTCCGACATCGCCGCATATGTAGCGGCATGCTCCGTTTGTGCCCAGAGTAAGTCCCCTCGGCACCTTCCGTTGGGCCTTTTGCAACCCATAGCCACCGGGGAGCGTCCATGGTCACACCTGGGGATGGATTTCATTGTGGACCTCCCTGCATCCCGAGGCCATACGGTCATTCTCATGATTGTGGATCGGTTTTCCAAAATGTGCCACTGTGTTCCTCTCAAGAAGTTACCCTCTGCACAAGAGTTGGCCTCGATTTTTGCCAGGGAGGTCTTCCGGTTGCACGGTTTGCCCAAGGAGATTGTGTCGGATCGGGGGAGTCAGTTTGTGTCCAGGTTCTGGCGCGCCTTTTGCTCCCAGTTGGGGATTCATCTCTCTTTCTCCTCGGCCTACCACCCTCAGTCCAATGGGGCCGCAGAACGATCCAATCAGGCCTTGGAGCAATTCCTTCGTTGCTATGTCTCCGATCACCAAGACAATTGGGTTGACCTCCTGCCTTGGGCTGAGTTTGCCAGGAACACGGCGGTGAACTCTTCCTCTGGGACGTCTCCCTTCATGGCCAATTATGGGTTCCAACCTGCCGTGTTACCGGAGGTATTCTCTCCCCAGGATATTCCGGCTGTGGAGGATCACCTTTCCGTCCTACGTGCTTCTTGGGTACAGATCCAGAGGTCCCTTGAGGTCTCTGCGCAGCGCCAGAGACTCCAGGCTGATCGCAGACGAGCGCCCGCTCCTTCCTACCAGGTCGGAGACCGCGTATGGTTGTCCACCCGCAACCTCAACCTTCGAGTGCCCACTCCCAAGCTAGCGCCTCGCTTTGTTGGTCCCTTCCGAGTGCTTCGCAGGGTAAACCCGGTAGCCTATGCCCTTGCGCTTCCTCCTGGCATGCGGATCTCCAATGTGTTTCATGTCTCCCTGTTGAAGCCACTGGTGTGTAATCGTTTCACTTCCTCGGTTCCTCGGCCTCGTCCGGTCCAAGTGGGCAACCGTGAGGAGTATGAGGTGAGCAATATCCTGGACTCACGCCTGGTCCGCGGCCGGGTGCAGTTTTTGGTCCATTGGCGTGGTTATGGTCCAGAGGAGCGTTCCTGGGTTCCCTCCGCAGATGTCCATGCTCCTGCCTTGCTCTGAGCCTTCCACGCACGCTTCCCTCAGAAACCGTTCTTTACTCCGCGGAGGAGGGGCCCTTGAGGGGGAGGTACTGTCATGGTCTTACCTTCTGCTGTTCTCCTTCGTTTGACATGTGCTGGCGGCCATCTTGGTTTCTGGGTTTCTTGTAGCCTCCCACCCTGCGGCTTCTCCTTCCCACTGGGAGGAGCTGGATGCCTAGCTCATATATATAGGAGGAATGTGGCTTCAGTTCCTTGCTTGGTCCTCCTGTGTTCACATGCTTCTAAGACTGCTGCTGCTTCTGGTTCCTGATCCTGGCTTCGTCTGACTACCCTGCTGGTTCCTGATCCAGGCTTTGTCTGACTACCCTGCTGGTTCCTGATCCAGGCTTCGTCTGACTACCCTTCTGGTTCCTGATCTCTGGCTTCGCAAGACCCTTCTTCGGTTTAGCCATCCGTTTGGACTTTTGCCTTACAGCTTGATTTTCAATAAAGCCTTCTTATTTCCACTTATCTCTTGTTGTACGTCTGGTTCATGGTTCCATGACAGATACAATCTAAAAAAGAAAGATTTGTTTGTTTAAAATCTTTCCCCTCTTTACAATGGCAGACCTGGTTCTGTGCAGGAATTGTTGTGCTTTTATTTCAGGTTCCACTCTTTGGATGTTTGGATACTGTCTGATCTGTAGACAGCTCTCCATAATGCAGCAGGAAATTGCCTTTTTGAAATATGAGATTTGTAAATTAACCGTTAAACAAACAACTACTGCAGGTTCTGGTAGACTGAGAGTTGTGGATAGAAGAGATGTCCCACAGTCTGTGGCTCTCCATAATTCATTTGCAGCACTTTCAGAGTGCAAGAGCAACATGGAGGATGGCTCAATCACAGTGGGTGAGGAACAATCATCTCCCATGCCTAAAGTATTAGAGAAAGACTGCAGCCAAAGACAAAAAGTAGAAGGTAAGGACTGATAGTAAGCAGCTGTTGGTGAGCGATTCCATTATGAGAGGTGTGAAGTTTGAGGAGAATGGTGTTGTGAGATGTCTCCCTGGTGCTACCGCTAGCAGGGATAGACGACAGAGCCTTAATATTGTTAGGCAAGCAAAGCAGGAAAGGGAGGTGGATGTTATTGTCTCATGTTGGCTCTTATTGGAATGGAAAAGAACTGTACAAGAAAGATGGTTTGCATCTTTCTCTCAAGGGAACGAATGTCCTCGGTGAACAGTTCCAAGTATTTGCTAAGGAGCATTTAAACTAGGAAAAGGGGGCAAAAGAGTGATAATCCAGCAGTCCAACTGCCCCCTGGAACAATGCCAGAAGATGCCAGTAGCACAAAGGTTAAGAAATGACAAGCTCAGATTATTGTCTACAAATGCTCGCAGTTAACGGAATAAGATCAATGAACTTGAGACTATAATGGCATCTGAGAATATAGATGTAGTGGCTGTTACTGAGACATGGTTCAATGGGAGTAATGACTGAGATATAACAATACCAGGGTTCTCTCTATACAGGCAAGACAGAGAAGGCAAGGAGGGGAGAGGGGTGGCCCTGTATGTGAAAGATAGCATAAAATCTAATTTGATACAAGTTACCGAGAACAATTTAGAGTCAGTTTGGGTTACCTTGCAGCTTGATAATCATAAGGTAACTCGTGTAGGTGTAATATATAGATCACCTAGCCAAGTCAAAGAATTAGATAATCTACTAGTTGAGGAAATAACTAAAATGACATTGAAGAGGGAAGTTATCATTATGGGAGACTTTAATCTTCCTGATGTAAACTGGAGAACCAAAATAGCTAGTTCTGCCAGGAATACAGATATTCTAAATTCCCTACTGGGATTATCTCTACAGCAAGTAGTGGAGGAGCCAACCCGGAAGGAGGACATTTTAGATTTAGTATTCACAAATGGGAATTTGGTATCTGATAGGGATGAGCGAACTCGAACTGTATAGTTCGGGTTCGTACCGAATTTTGGGGTGTCCGTGACACGGACCCGAACCCGGACATTTTCGTAAAAGTCCGGGTTCGGTGTTCGTCGCTTTCTTGGCGCTTTTGTGACGCTTTCTTGGAGCTTTTTGAAAGGCTAAAAAGCAGCCAATCAACAAGCGTCATACTACTTGCCCCAAGAGGCCGTCACAGCCATGCCTACTATTGGCATGGCTGTGATTGGCCAGAGCACCATGTGACCCAGCCTCTATTTAAGCTGGAGTCACATAGCGCCGCCCGTCACTCTGCTCTGATTAGCGTAGGGAGAGGTTGCGGCTGCGACAGTAGGGCGAGATTAGGCAGATTAACTCCTCCAAAGGACTTGATTAATCGATCGATCTGCAGCTGTGCATCATTGAGCTGCTGAAATTCAATTGCTCACTGTTTTCAGACCGTTTGTCAGTCACTTTTTTCTGGGGTGATCGGCGGCCATTTTGTGTCTTGTGGTGCGCCAGCACAAGCTGCGACCAAGTATATTTAACCCTCAATGGTGTGGTTGTTTTTTGGCTAAAGCCTACATTAGGGTGAAGCTGTCACACCAAGTGCATTTAACCAGCAATAGTCTGTTTATTTTTTGGCCATATACTACATCAGGGGCAAGCTGCGCCTGTCACCAAGTGCATTTAACCCTCAATGGTGTGGTTGTTTTTTGGCTAAAGCCTACATCAGGGTGAAGCTGTCACACCAAGTGCATTTAACCAGCAATAGTCTGTTTATTTTTTGGCCATATACTACATCAGGGGCAAGCTGCGCCTGTCACCAAGTGCATTTAACCCTCAATGGTGTGGTTGTTTTTTGGCTAAAGCCTACATCAGGGTGAAGCTGTCACACCAAGTGCATTTAACCAGCAATAGTCTGTTTATTTTTTGGCCATATACTACATCAGGGGCAAGCTGCGCCCGTCATCAAGTGCATTTAACCCTCAGTAGTGTGGTTGGTCAAGCTGTCACACCAAGTGCATTTAACCAGCAACAGTGTGGTTATTTTTTGGCCATATCCCAGTCTAATTCTGTCAGTAAATCCATACCGGTCACCCAGCGCCTAAATACTAGGCCTCAAATTTATATCCCGCTAAATCTGTCTTTACCGCTGTACTGTTCTGGCTGGGCAAGTTATTTAGTGTCCGTCAAAGCACATTTTTTGTTCTGGGTTGAAATACATTTCCCAATTTAGCAATTTCATAATTTAGTGGTTTCTGCTGTATCAGAGCTATTTGAAATCTATCCCTAAAAGGGTATATAATATTCAAGGTGCACATAGGGTCATTCAGAATAACTTCACACACACGCTACTGTGCATTTCCAAGTCTAATTCTGTCAGTAAATCCATACCGGTCACCCAGCGCCTAAATACTAGGCCTCAAATTTATATCCCGCTAAATCTGTCTTTACTGCTGTACTGTTCTGGCTGGGCAAGTTATTTAGTGTCCGTCAAAGCACATTTTTTGTTCTGGGTTGAAATACATTTCCCAATTTTGCAATTTCATAATTTAGTGGTTTCTGCTATATCAGAGCTATTTGAAATCTATCCCTAAAAGGGTATATAATATTCAAGGTGCACATAGGGTCATTCAGAATAACTTCACACACACGCTACTGTGCATTTCCAAGTCTAATTCAGTCAGTAAATCTATACCGGTCACCCAGCGCCTAAATACTAGGCCTCAAATTTATATTCAGCTGAATTTGAATACAATACATTGGGCCAAATAATATTTTTGTTGTTGTGGTGAACGATAACAATGAGGAAAACATCTAGTAAGGGACGCGGACGTGGACATGGTTGTGGTGGTGTTAGTGGACCCTCTGGTGCTGGGAGAGGACGTGGCCGTTCTGCCACATCCAAACGTCCTAGTGTACCAACTACCTCAGGTCCCAGTAGCCGCCAGAATTTACAGCGATATATGGTAGGGCCCAATGCCGTTCTAAGGATGGTAAGGCCTGAGCAGGTACAGGCATTAGTCAATTGGGTGGCCGACAGTGGATCCAGCACGTTCACATTATCTCCCACCCAGTCTTCTGCAGAAAGCGCACAGATGGCGCCTGAAAACCAACCCCATCAGTCTGTCACATCACCCCCATGCATACCAGGGAAACTGTCTGAGCCTCAAGTTATGAAGCAGTCTCTTATGCTGTTTGAAGACTCCGCTGGCAGGGTTTCCCAAGGGCATCCACCTAGCCCTTCCCCAGCGGTGAAAGACATAGAATGCACTGACGCACAACCACTTATGTTTCCTGATGATGAGGACATGGGAATACCACCTCATCATGTCTCTGATGATGACGAAACACAGGTGCCAACTGCTGCGTCTTTCTGCAGTGTGCAGACTGAACAGGAGGTCAGGGATCAAGACTGGGTGGAAGATGATGCAGGGGACGATGAGGTCCTAGACCCCACATGGAATGAAGGTCGTGCCACTGACTTTCACAGTTCGGAGGAAGAGGCAGTGGTGAGACCGAGCCAACAGCGTAGCAAAAGAGGGAGCAGTGGGCAAAAGCAGAACACCCGCCGCCAAGAGACTCCGCCTGCTACTGACCGCCGCCATCTGGGACCGAGCACCCCAAAGGCAGCTTCAAGGAGTTCCCTGGCATGGCACTTCTTCAAACAATGTGCTGACGACAAGACCCGAGTGGTTTACACGCTGTGCCATCAGAGCCTGAAGCGAGGCATTAACGTTCTGAATCTGAGCACAACCTGCATGACCAGGCACCTGCATGCAAAGCATGAACTGCAGTGGAGTAAACACCTTAAAACCAAGGAAGTCACTCAGGCTCCCCCTGCTACCTCTTCTGCTGCTGCCGCCTCGGCCTCTTCCTCCACCTCTGGAGGAACGTTGGCACCTGCCGCCCAGCAAACAGGGGATGTACCACCAACACCACCACCACCACCTCCGTCACCAAGCGTCTCAACCATGTCACACGGCAGCGTTCAGCTCTCCATCTCACAAACATTTGAGAGAAAGCGTAAATTCCCACCTAGCCACCCTCGATCCCTGGCCCTGAATGCCAGCATTTCTAAACTACTGGCCTATGAAATGCTGTCATTTAGGCTGGTGGACACAGACAGCTTCAAACAGCTCATGTCGCTTGCTGTCCCACAGCATGTTGTTCCCAGCCGGCACTACTTCTCCAAGAGAGCCGTGCCTTCCCTGCACAACCAAGTATCCGATAAAATCAAGTGTGCACTGCGCAACGCCATCTGTGGCAAGGTCCACCTAACCACAGATAACTGCACACTGGGTAAATGTAGTGGCAGCTGGGCCCCAGGCGGAGAGCTGTTTGGCGCACGTCCTTCCGCCGCCAAGGATCGCAGGGCAACATTCTTTGCCTCCTGTTGCCACCTCCTCCTACTCGACTTCCTCCTCCTCTTCTTCCACCTGCTCATCTAGTCAGCCACACACCTTCACCACCAACTTCAGCACAGCCCGGGGTAAACGTCAGCAGGCCATTCTGAAACTCAAATGTTTGGGGGACAGGCCCCACACCGCACAGGAGTTGTGGCAGGATATAGAACAACAGACCGACGAGTGGTTGCTGCCGGTGAGCCTCAAGCCCGGCCTGGTGGTGTGTGATAATGGGCGAAATCTCGTTGCAGCTCTGGGACTAGCCAGCTCTGGTGGTGCAGAAGTTCATTCACAACTACCCCGACATGTCAGAGCTGCTGCATAAAGTGCGGGCCGTCTGTTCGCGCTTCCGGCGTTCACATCCTGCTGCTGCTCGCCTGTCTGCGCTACAGCGTAACTTCGGCCTTCCCGCTCACCGCCTCATATGCGACGTGCCCACCAGGTGGAACTCCACCTTGCACATGCTGGACAGACTGTGCGAGCAGCAGCAGGCCATAGTGGAGTTTCAGCTGCAGCACGCACGGGTCAGTCGCACTACAGAACAGCACCACTTCACCACCAATGACTGGGCCTCCATGTGAGACCTGTGTGCCCTGTTGCGCTGTTTCGAGTACTCCACCAACATGGCCAGTGGCGATGACGCCGTTATCAGCGTTACAATACCACTTCTATGTCTCCTTGAGAAAACACTTAGGGCGATGATGGAAGAGGAGGTGGCCCAGGAGGAGGAGGAGGAGGAGGAGGAAGAGGGGTCATTTTTAGCACTTTCAGGCCATTCTCTTCGAAGTGACTCAGAGGGAGGTTTTTGGCAACAGCAGAGGCCAGGTACAAATGTGGCCAGCCAGGGCCCACTACTGGAGGACGAGGATGAGGAGGAGGTGGAGGAGGATGAGGATGAAGCATGGTCACAGCGGGGTGGCACCCAACGCAGCTCGGGTCCATCACTGGTGCGTGGCTGGGGGGAAAGGCAGGACGATGACGATACGCCTCCCACAGAGGACAGCTTGTCCTTACCCCAGGGCAGCCTGGCACACATGAGCGACTACATGCTGCAGTGCCTGCGCAACGACAGCAGAGTTGCCCACATTTTAACGTGTGCGGACTACTGGGTTGCCACCCTGCTGGATCCACACTACAAAGACAATGTGCCCACCTTACTTCCTGCACTGGAGCGTGATAGGAAGATGCGCGAGTACAAGCGCACGTTGGTAGACGCGCTACTGAGAGAATTCCCAAATGTCACAGGGGAACAAGTGGAAGCCCAAGGCCAAGGCAGAGGAGGAGCAAGAGGTCGCCAAGGCAGCTGTGTCACGGCCAGCTCCTCTGAGGGCAGGGTTAGCATGGCAGAGATGTGGAAAAGTTTTGTCAACACGCCACAGCTAACTGCACCACCACCTGATACGCAACGTGTTAGCAGGAGGCAACATTTCACTAACATGGTGGAACAGTACGTGTGCACACCCCTCCACGTACTGACTGATGGTTCGGCCCCATTCAACTACTGGGTCTCTAAATTGTCCACGTGGCCAGAGCTAGCCTTTTATGCCTTGGAGGTGCATGGCCTGCCCGGCGGCCAGCGTTTTGTCTGAACGTGTATTCAGCACGGCAGGGGGTGTCATTACAGACAAACGCAGCCGCCTGTCTACAGCCAATGTGGACAAGCTGACGTTCATAAAAATGAACCAGGCATAGATCCCACAGGACCTGTCCGTCCCTTGTCCAGATTAGACATTAACTACCTCCCCTTAACCATATTATTGTACTCCAGGGCACTTCCTCATTCAATCCTATTTTTATTTTCATTTTACCATTATATTGCGAGGCTACCCAAATTTGAATGAACCTCTCCTCTGTCTGGGTGCCGGGGCCTAAATATATGCCAATGGACTGTTCCAATGTTGGGTGACGTGAAGCCTGATTCTCTGCTATGACATGCAGACTAATTCTCTGCTGACATGAAGCCAGATTCTCTGTTACGGGACCTCTCTCCTCTGCCTGGGTGCTGGGCCTAAATTTATGAAAATGGACTCTTACAGTGGTGGGTGACGTGAAGCCTGATTCTCTGCTATGACATGCAGACTGATTCTCTGCTGACATGAAGCCAGATTCTCTGTTAAGGGACCTCTCTCCTCTGCCTGGGTGCTGGGCCTAAATATATGCCAATGGACTGTTGCACTGGTGGCTGACGTATAGCCTGATTGTCTGTTACGGGACCTCTCTCCTCTGCCTGGGTGCTGGGCCTAAATATCTGACAATGGACTGTTGCATTGGTGGCTGACGTGAAGCCTGATTCTCTGCTATGATATGAAGACTGATTCTCTGCTGACATGAAGCCAGATTGTCTGTTACGGGACCTCTCTCCTCTGTCTGGGTGCTGGGCCTAAATTTATGACAATGGACTGTTGCAGTGGTGGCTGACGTGAAGCCTGATTCTCTGCTATGACATGCAGACTGATTCTCTGCTGACATGAAGCCAGATTCTCTGTTAAGGGACCTCTCTCCTCTGCCTGGGTGCTGGGCCTAAATATATGCCAATGGACTGTTGCACTGGTGGCTGACGTGAAGCCTGATTGTCTGTTACGGGACCTCTCTCCTCTGCCTGGGTGCTGGGCCTAAATATCTGACAATGGACTGTTGCATTGGTGGCTGACGTGAAGCCTGATTCTCTGCTATGATATGAAGACTGATTCTCTGCTGACATGAAGCCAGATTGTCTGTTACGGGACCTCTCTCCTCTGCCTGGGTGCTGGGCCTAAATTTATGAAAATGGACTCTTACAGTGGTGGGTTACGTGAAGCCTGATTCTCTGCTATGATATGAAGACTGATTCTCTGCTGACGTGAAGCCTGATTGTCTGTTACGGGACCTCTCTCCTCTGCCTGGGTGCTGGGCCTAAATTTATGACAATGGACTGTTGCAGTGGTGGCTGACGTGAAGCCTGATTCTCTGCTATGACATGAAGACTGATTCTCTGCTGACATGAAGCCAGATTGTCTGTTACGGGACCTCTCTCCTCTGCCTGGGTGCTGGGCCTAAATTTATGAAAATGGACTCTTACAGTGGTGGGTGACGTGAAGCCTGATTCTCTGCTATGATATGAAGACTGATTCTCTGCTGACGTGAAGCCTGATTGTCTGTTACGGGACCTCTCTCCTCTGCCTGGGTGCTGGGCCTAAATATCTGACAATGGACTCTTGCATTGGTGGCTGACGTGAAGCCTGATTCTCTGCTATGATATGAAGACTGATTCTCTGCTGATATGAAGCCAGATTCTCTGTTACGGGACCTCTCTCCTCTGCCTGGGTGCTGGGCCTAAATTTATGACAATGGACTGTTGCAGTGGTGGCTGACGTGAAGCCTGATTCTCTGCTATGACATGAAGACTGATTCTCTGCTGACATGAAGCCAGATTGTCTGTTACGGGACCTCTCTCCTCTGCCTGGGTGCTGGGCCTAAATTTATGAAAATGGACTCTTACAGTGGTGGGTGACGTGAAGCCTGATTCTCTATGATATGAAGACTGATTCTCTGCTGACATGAAGCCAGATTGTCTGTTACGGGACCTCTCTCCTCTGCCTGGGTGCTTGGCCTAAATTTATGAAAATGGACTGTTGCAGTGGTGGCTGACGTGAAGCCTGATTCTCTGCTATGACATGCAGACTGATTCTCTGCTGACATGAAGCCAGATTCTCTGTTAAGGGACCTCTCTCCTCTGCCTGGGTGCTGGGCCTAAATATATGCCAATGGACTGTTGAACTGGTGGCTGACGTGAAGCCTGATTGTCTGTTACGGGACCTCTCTCCTCTGCCTGGGTGCTGGGCCTAAATATCTGACAATAGACTGTTGCATTGGTGGCTGACGTGAAGCCTGATTCTCTGCTATGATATGAAGACTGATTCTCTGCTGACATGAAGCCAGATTGTCTGTTACGAGACCTCTCTCCTCTGCCTGGGTGCTGGGCCTAAACTTATGACAATGGACTGTTGCAGTGGTGGCTGACGTGAAGCCTGATTCTCTGCTATGACATGCAGACTGATTCTCTGCTGACATGAAGCCAGATTCCTTGTTAAGGGACCTCTCTCCTCTGCCTGGGTGCTGGGCCTAAATATATGCCAATGGACTGTTGCACTGGTGGCTGACGTGAAGCCTGATTGTCTGTTACGGGACCTCTCTCCTCTGCCTGGGTGCTGGGCCTAAATATCTGACAATGGACTGTTGCATTGGTGGCTGACGTGAAGCCTGATTCTCTGCTATGATATGAAGACTGATTCTCTGCTGACATGAAGCCAGATTCTCTGTTACGGGACCTCTCTCCTCTGCCTGGGTGCTGGGCCTTAATTTATGACAATGGACTGTTGCAGTGGTGGCTGACGTGAAGCCTGATTCTCTGCTATGACATGAAGACTGATTCTCTGCTGACATGAAGCCAGATTGTCTGTTACGGGACCTCTCTCCTCTGCCTGGGTGCTGGGCCTAAATTTATGAAAATGGACTCTTACAGTGGTGGGTGACGTGAAGCCTGATTCTCTGCTATGATATGAAGACTGATTCTCTGCTGACATGAAGCCAGATTGTCTGTTACGGGACCTCTCTCCTCTGCCTGGGTGCTTGGCCTAAATTTATGAAAATGGACTGTTGCAGTGGTGGCTGACGTGAAGCCTGATTCTCTGCTATGACATGCAGACTGATTCTCTGCTGACATGAAGCCAGATTCTCTGTTACGGGACCTCTCTCCTCTGCCTGGGTGCTGGGCCTAAATTTATGAAAATGGACTGTTGCAGTGGTGGCTGACGTGAAGCCTGATTCTCTGCTATGATATGAAGACTGATTCTCTGCTGACATGAAGCCAGATTGTCTGTTACGGGACCTCTCTCCTCTGCCTGGGTGCTTGGCCTAAATTTATGAAAATGGACTGTTGCAGTGGTGGCTGACGTGAAGCCTGATTCTCTGCTATGACATGCAGACTGATTCTCTGCTGACATGAAGCCAGATTCTGTGTTAAGGGACCTCTCTCCTCTGCCTGGGTGCTGGGCCTAAATATATGCCATTGGACTGTTGCACTGGTGGCTGACGTGAAGCCTGATTGTCTGTTACGGGACCTCTCTCCTCTGCCTGGGTGCTGGGCCTAAATATCTGACAATGGACTGTTGCATTGGTGGCTGACGTGAAGCCTGATTCTCTGCTATGATATGAAGACTGATTCTCTGCTGACACGAAGCCAGATTGTCTGTTACGGGACCTCTCTCCTCTGCCTGGGTGCTGGGCCTAAATTTATGAAATTGGACTCTTACAGTGGTGGGTGACGTAAAGCCTGATTCTCTGCTATGATATGAAGACTGATTCTCTGCTGACATGAAGCCAGATTGTCTGTTACGGGACCTCTCTCCTCTGCCTGGGTGCTTGGCCTAAATTTATGAAAATGGACTGTTACAGTGGTGGGTGACGTGAAGCCAGATTCTCTGCTATGGGACCTCTCTCCAATTGATTTTGGTTAATTTTTATTTATTTAATTTTTATTTTAATTCATTTCCCTATCCACATTTGTTTGCAGGGGATTTACCTACATGTTGCTGCCTTTTGCAGCCCTCTAGCCCTTTCCTGGGCTGTTTTACAGCCTTTTTAGTACCGAAAAGTTCGGGTCCCCATTGACTTTAATGGGGTTCGGGTTCGGGACGAAGTTCGGATCGGGTTCGGATCCCGAACCCGAACATTTCCGGGAAGTTCGGCCGAACTTCTCGAACCCGAACATCCAGGTGTTCGCTCAACTCTAGTATCTGATATTACTGTAGGGGAAAGCTTGGGATCTAGTGATCACCAGTCAGGGTGGTTTACTCCGTACAGTGACTGAGTCACACCACACAAAAACAAAAGTTTTATATTTTAGAAAAACTGACTTTTCTAAAATTAGATTAGTGGTATATGAGTCCCTATCAGATTGGAACAGTTTCATTGGAGTCCAGGAGAAATGGGACTACTTAAAAGTGGCACTATTGAAGGCAACAGAAAATTGCATTAGGCTTGTCAGTAAAAGCAAAAAAAAGGAAGAGATACTGTGGTACATAAGAACATAAAGAACTAGCTGACTGCCTCAATGAATACTTCTGTTCAGTTTTTGCAAACGAAAATGAAAGAAAAGGACCTCAGTTAGGAAAGAAGACTAATGAATCTTTTGATGCATGTGTCTTTACAGAGGAAGAGGTTCTAAGTCAGCTGTCTAAAATCATTAGGTTTTTTAATCCAATTTTATATTTTTAGTTATTTTAAACATACAGTTAGTTGCAAGAAAAAGTATGTGAACCCTTGGAATTATATGGAATTATATGGATTTCTGCACAAATTGGTCATAAAATGTGATCTGATCTTCATCTAAGTCACAACAATAGACAATCACAGTCTGCTTAAAGGGACACTGACAGGCCCAATAACCATAATTAGCTGTACATATCCATGCACAGGTCTTCTAATGTGCATTAAAAACATATAAGTATCCCCCCTGTCCACATTATGAATACAGTTAACTTACGTTTTATAACTTGAACTAATTGCTGTTCTTTCTGCCCAAGGGGCGGGGTTTCAGATTCTCTTGCGCCCAGCCAGCATCAGTCCAACCGCCATTTTTGAAGCGCCGCCCAGCTCATCAATATTCACTTAGCTGGGCGGCTTCTGCAGTCCCCGACCTTCCGAGATCCGGCGCATGCCCAATAGAAAGCTATGGGTGCCGGGCACATGCCCATAGCTTTCTATTGGGCATGCGCCGGATCTCGGAAGGTCGGGGACTGCAGAAGCCGCCCAGCTAAGTGAATATTGATGAGCTGGGCGGCGCTTCAAAAACGGTGGTTGGGCTGATGCTGGCTGGGCGCAAGAGAAGCTGAAACCCCGCCCCTTGGGCAGAAAGAACAGCGATTAGTTCAAGTTATAAAACGTAAGTTAACTGTATTCATAATGTGGACAGGGGGGATATGTTTTTAATGCACATTAGAAGACCTGTGCATGGATATGTACAGCTAATTATGGTTATTGGGCCTGTCAGTGTCCCTTTAAACTGAAGTCCACGGACACCACATATCTGTGATTTACTGATGTGTAAAAGAGGCCTTACTTTTTATGCTAGTATGTGCTTAAAACATGTAAGCGGTTACAAATAGTTCTCTACCTATTTCCATATATTAAATAAAGGAAAAAAAATTATTTATAGGGTACTGGATATTTTATTGGATGCCATTACTGCTAATCGGCATTGTTCAAGTAACTTTGCTTGTTAAGAAAGATTGACTGTGTGAAAAACTTTTGGAAAGAAGTAAAAGTGTAGCTCATTATTTCTTTTATGGTAAAATAGTAGGCAAATAAAATCAAAACTAAAAACAGCAGTGACAGAAGAAAGCAGCATTATATCACAATACATTGTAGTAGGAATATCATGTTAAACTATACCAAGATGGTTTTAAATCTTCAAAATCAAATCCACTATGTAAAATGTTAACAGCCGATGCTGTTACCGTGCATTTATAGCTTTACTTAGATGTTTTCATGCAGAATTTTTAAGTTTTTGAAGCCAATGTCATAGGCCAAGCCAAGTAGAATTATGTAGGAAATATTATACTTTTCTTTCTTTGAGTCCATTTCTATTTTTGATATAAAAAAACTGATCACAACAACACATGAAGATTGTGGTGGAACATGACAGACCTAAATAAATTAGCCTTTAAATTTCCCATTTTACAGTGAATTACTAGTTTAAATATGTCATATTAGCTTATACAATGGGGCGTTTTTTTAATGTCAGTGAATAGCAGCCGTCAAAAAAACTGGACATGTCCTATTTTGCACATTTTCACGGGCAGGGGAACTTCATTGAAATCAGAAGCTTAGGTAGGGGTGCACCCATATAATGGATTTCAAAAACGGGTACAATAGTGAAAAATGGCCTTACACACGCTGGGACACTGGAACATTCCCTCTTCACAGGATGCTGAAAAGGCCTGGTGCTGTCAGCGGGGTGATGTCATCATGATGTGAGCCTCCTCTCCTTCTGCTTAAGTGTTGAAAGTGGTTTAGATGTTTATTATTAAAAACTTTGCATTTTATTCATGCTGAGGGTTACTCTGTAGGACATTATTACTGCTGAGGGCCAGTATGAGGGACAATATTAAAGCTGGGGGCCACTATGGGGGGCATTACTAATATTGAGGGCCACTATAGGGGATATTATGTACACTCCAGGAGTTTGGATTTAAACACAAAAGGCAATAAAACAATTTTTTTAATGGTTGTTAAAAACAGATGCAAAACATTTATTAAAATGGCCAGACAGCTAGAAAACGGATGAAAAAAATGGTTACAAAATAGCCATGAAAACTGACTGTGTTCGTTTTTCATGGCCATTTTTTTGTGTGAATGTAGCCTGTGTGTTGCGCTTTACAATATCTAAGGCTACAGTCACACTTTTTTCACTGATACCTTTCTGAGAAATGGATGTTAAGAATGGCCCTCTTCAACAGAATTTAGGCTGCTAGTCCATGAAATGGACAAAATAGAACATGTACTATTTTTTTTATGTCTGTTTTTCACTGGCAGTCAAAAAATACCATTGATCTTAAAATGGATGTGTGATGGCCATTAAAATAAACTGCTGTCACACATCTGTTTTTCACTGTTGTGCGAACGTAGAATACGAATCAGTCTTAATATTAGTGAAATTCACAAATCTGGTGCATGGACCTTTATAAATTTGAAGTATCATAAATCCTGTGCTAGATTTATGCTAGAATTCTATCCATGCACCAAAAATTTGTCCGTGCACCAGAATTCTGTCTGTGTACCAAAAACTTATCAGTGCACAAAAAATAGCTGTCTAGTCTAAGTTTATGCCAGCTGTAAATTAGCATAGTTTTCATAAAAAATTTAGGGCATGCCCCCTTTCTCAAGAAGCTACGTCCCATTATCAGATGAGGTGTAAGAAACTTAGAAGAGTGTGTAAAACAGTTGGTAAGTGTTATGCACAGCATGCATGCAGGGGCGTAACTACCATAGCAGCAGACCATGCGACTCCTATGGGGCCCAGGGCAAGAGGAGGCCTAGTCTTAGTTGGGATTATCTCCTCTTCTCATGGAGGTAAAAACTTGGCCAGGACTACACCCTCTAGAGCAGGGGTGCACAACCTTTTCTGGTTGGGGGCCACATTGTCACCCTGAACCAATTCTAAGGGCCGAAATTAAAACTTAAAAGGGGTATTACCAACTGAAATACTGTATTTTTGGCATATTGAACATACAGTATATACTATAAATGTCTCGTTACCGTCTAGGACTCCCATCTAATAGGAGAATACATGAAAGATACATGTAAAAAGCCATAAGACCTACCCTACATGTCTTTTTTACCATATGTTTGGGGGCCGCACAGAATGGTATCGAGGGCTGCATGTGGCCCCCGGGCCGCAGGTTGTGCACCCCTGCTCTAGAGGAAAGACTTTTAGCAAATGAGGCAGTGAAAAAATGTCCCAATGTTCTTTGAAAAGGGTTTACGCAGAAACCCTTCTGTCCTGTGAGGGGGACCTGGTTTGATCCTTGCTTTGGGGACTCTTACTTCTCTATGTATGCCACTGCATGCATGCCATGCTTTTTGGTGCAAAATGCACAAAAAAACTGGCACATTTTCTATAGTAAATCTGCTCTATTGTGTCTTGTTTACCTGTGAATTTTCTTGGTGACAGATTGGGGCACATATATCAAGCTAGCCTGTTTTTAGGCTTTAAATTAGACAGGTATATTCGCTTCACCTGTCTTTCTTATGCCATTTATTTATCAAAAGCCTCACAGAACTTCATAAATTAAACTAGGCGTATTGGCATTAGTCTGACCTCTAGTGGTTCTTTATCAGTGTGACAGGTTCATATTTACTAAGATTGGTCAAAATAGTGACCATAAAGTAATAACCTTCCAATTGTCATTCAAAAGTGTGTTTCTTCAGGGAGGAACAAAAATACCAAACTTCAAAAAAGCTAAATTTAGCCAACTAAGGGAGGCCATAGGCCGAACTAACTGGGACAGAGTCCTCAAAAATAAAAATACAGCCACAAAATGGGATAATTTTATAAGCATCCTAAAATCCAATTGTGAACAAGAAAAAAAACAATGTGGATAAATAGAACTGTAAAGAAAGCAATAAATAACAAAAAGAAAGCATTGAAATCAATAAAACAAGGAGGGTAGCGAGGAAGCACTGAAAAAAAGGAAAAAAAAATAATCTGCAAAAAACAAATAAAATCAGCCAAACTAGAGACAGAGAGATTAATTGCCAAAGAGAGCAAAACTAACCCTAAAATGTTTAGTTACATAAATGGTAAAAAGTATAGATCTCAAGGTGTTGGCCCTTTACGGAGCAATGAGGGGGTAGTTGAAGAGAGCGATGAGGAGAAAGCAAAGCTATTGAATATTTTTTTATCCACTGTATTCACTGAAGAGAATAAACTGTCAGATGAAATGCAGAATGTAAAAGTTAATTCCCCATTAAAAGTGCCCTGTCTGACCCAGGAGGAAGTACAGCGGCATCTTAAAAAGATTAAAATAGACAAATTGCCAGGACCGGATGGCATATACCCCCATATCCAAAGAGAATTAAGTAATGTCATAGCCAGACCCTTATTTCTGATATTGAATGACTCTATACTGACAGGGAGTGTTCCACAGAATTGGTGCATAGCAAATGTGGTGCCAATATTTAAAAATGGTCCAAAAACAGAGCCCAGAAACTATAGGCCGGTAAGTTTAACATCTGTCGTGGGTAAACTGTTTGAAGGTTTTCTAAGAGATGCTATCTTGGAGTACGTCAATGAAAATAAGCAAATAACGCCATATCAGCATGGCTTCATGAGGGATCGGTCATGTCAAGCTAATTTAATAATTTTCCATGAGGAGGTAAGTTCTAGAATTGACAGTGGCAAATCAATGGATGTCTTATATCTGGACTTCTCCAAAGCATTTGACACTGTACCACATAAAAGTTTAGTATATAAAATAAGAATGCTTGGACTGGGAGAAAATGTCTGTATGTGGGTAAATAACTGGCTCAGTAATAGAAAACAGAGGGTGGTTATTAACGGTACACACTCAGATTGGGTCACTCTCACTAGTGGAGTATCTTAGGGGTCTATTCTCTTCAATATATTTATTAATGATCTTGTAGAAGGCTTGCACAGTAACATTTTTGCAGATGACGCTAAACTGTGTAAGGAGATGGATCCGGATAGATTGGAGGCTTGGGCAGATAAGTGGCAGATAAGGATTAACACTGACAAATGTAAGGATATGCAGATGGGAAGGAATAATGCAAGTCACCCGTGCATACTAAATGGTAAAACACTGGTTAACACTGACATAGAAAAGGACCTAGGAATTTTAGTGAACAGCAAACTAAGGCCTCATGCACATGACCGTTCTGTTTTTTGCAGATCTGCAAAACACGGAAGCCGCCCGTGTGCCTTCCGCAGAACAGGCTGCCCATTGTAGAAATGCCTATTCTTGTCCTCAAAACGGAGAAGAGTAGGACATATTCTTTTTGTGGGGCCATGGAACAGAGCAACGGATGCGGACAGCACACGGAGTGCTGTCCGCATCTTTTGCAGCCCCATTGTAGTAAATGGGTCCGCACCCGAGCCGCAAAAACTGTGGCTCGGATGTGGACCAGAACAGTGGTCGTGTGCATGAGGCCTAAGCTGTAGAAACCAGTGTCAGGCAGCTGCTGCCAAGGTCAATAAGATAATGGGTTGCATCAAAAGGGGCATAGATGCCCGTGATGAAAACATAGTCTTACCACTTTACAAACACTAGTCAGACCACACATGGAGTACTGTGTACGGTTCTGTGCTCCTTTGAACAAGGCAGACATAGCAGAGCTGGACACGGTTCAGAGGATGGCAACTAAAGTAATAACTAGAATGGGTGGACTACAGTACCCTGATAGATTATCAAAATTTGGGTTATTCACTTTAGAAAAAAGACGACTGAGGGGAGATCTAATTACTATGTATAAATATATCAGGGGTCAGAACAGAGATCTCTCCCATCATCTATTTATCCCCAGGACTGTGATGAGGGGACATCCTCTGCGTCTGGAGAGAAGGTTTGTACACAAACATAGAAGAGGATTCTTAACGGTAAGAGCAGTGAGACTATGGAACTCTCTGCCTGAGCACGTGGTGATGGTGAGTTAAAGAGGGGCCTGGATGTATTTCTGGAGTGCATTAATATTACAGGCTATAACAACTAGAGAGGGGTCCTTGATCCAGGGAGTTATTCTGATTGCCTGATTGGAGTCGGGAAGGAATTAATTTCCCCTTAAGTGGGAAAAATTGGCTTCTACCTCACAGTTTTTTTTTGCTTTCCACTGGATCAACTTGTAGGATAACAGGCCGAACTGTATGGACAGATGCATTTTTTCAGCCTTTTAAACTATGTTACTATGTTACTAGTTTACGCATGACAATGTGGCGCAAGTGAGCTGATACTCACAAAACAGTCTAAATAGGCCAACTACCTAGCTTTAC
Organism: Bufo gargarizans; assembly: GCF_014858855.1. Taxonomy (NCBI): domain Eukaryota; kingdom Metazoa; phylum Chordata; class Amphibia; order Anura; family Bufonidae; genus Bufo; species Bufo gargarizans. The sequence continues at coordinate 173,643,221 of NC_058081.1, forward strand.
CCAGATATATTTGTCTATGTTAAAATATAACTTTTATTAGCCCTGTGTATTTCTTTTTTTACGCCCTGTGTATTTCCGATCACCGCCGCACGACGGGTGGTGATCAGAACCTAGTGCCTGCTCAAATTATTGAGCAGGCACCTGGGGCCAATGCGTCGGGGGGTCCTGTGACTCCCCCCGTGTATGCGATCGCAGCAAACCGCAGGTCAATTCAGACCTGCGGTTTGCGGCGTTTCTGGGTTATTCGGGTCTCTGAGGACCCGATAACCCTGAACAGGATAGTGGTCGGTGGTGTGATAATACACCACCAATCATCATCCTGCGATCCTGAAAGGTGATGTGACATCACTTCTCAGGATCGCCTCCTATTGGTTCGCTGCAGGGGCGGGAGGTTGCACGTCGTCGGATCTCAGCACCCCCATCTGTCCAGGCATCACCCCATCTGTGCCCTAGCATCGGGTACTTAGGGAAAGGCTAGGAAAAGGTTGGGTTAGGCAGGGATATAAAGGGAAAGTTAGTGGAAGTAAGAAAAAAAAAACAGTTTGTGATTGTATCACCCTAAATCAGGTGTCTGGGGTCCACAGCACAGCTGTGTGACCCTAGACCCCCCAGGGGTGCTGCAGCTTGCACCCCTGCCCCCCCACAACTTTATTTTTGTATGTACGCTGACTGTGGCCGGCACTCTTAGCGTCCGGCCACTGTTAGCGCATCGCACACCCCAACTTCGAACGGTTGATCAGCGATTTATTTGTATTTATTTTTTTAACATTTTTTGCCCTTTTTTTAGTTAGTCTTTTTATTTTTGTCTGTTAGATTTAAGGTGAGTTCGAGAACACCCGTGTCCCCACAGACACGCACACCGAATAAAGATTTACACGCACGCACACACGCAGACACACACTCCCCTATGGCACGCCGGATGTTCTCGGCCGAGGAGGCATACGCCCAGCTTGCTTCTGAGTCCGAGAGTCCTAGTGAGGACGAGGATGACCCCACTTTCCTGTTGTCATCTGCGTCCTCCTCATCATCTAGTGATGCTGATGGGCCCCCAAGGCGGCGGAGACGCCGCCAGGTGGAACAAGGGGACCGCCATGCTAGGGACCCTGTGGCCCATTCTAGTACGAGCAGCTCTGGGGCTCGTACTAGTTTTCCAGCCCACCAGTTAAATCCACTGGAGCCCCCTGCCGGTGAACTTGTCTGGTGTACCCCAGAGCGATTTGAGCCTGTGATTCCTGATTTTGTAGGCCAACCAGGAATCCAGATTTCCACAGTGAGCTTCACTGAATACGACTATTTTAGTCTTTTTTTCAGTGATCACTTTGTAAATCTAATGGTGGAGCAAACAAGCCTGTACGCCCAACAGTTTGTTGCTCAACGCCCGGGTTCGTTATTGGCTAGGCCCGGTGGCTGGACCCTGGTCAGTGCAGCGAGATGAGGACATTTTGGGGCCTCGTGCTGCACATGGGCCTAATCAAGAAACCTAGTGTCAGGCATTACTGGAGTGGGGACGTCCTCTACCAGACCCCACTTTACAGTATGGCCATGACACGTACCCGGTTTGAGGCCATCCGGAAATGCCTGCATTATTCAGATAATGCAGCATGTCCCCCCCAAGGTGATCCTGCCTATGACTGCCTGTCTAAATCAGGCCGGTCATCGATCACTTTGGGGCCAAATTTGTACAGGCCTATGTACCTGGAATGGAGGTAGCGGTTGATGAGTCTCTCATTGCGTTCAAGGGGAGACTCATGTTCCCTCAAAGCAGGCGAGGTATGGCTAAAAGCTGTACAAACTTTGTGAGAGTACCTCAGGGTACACTTACAAGTTTTATGTGTACGAGGGGCGAGATTCCCGTATTCAACCCTCAGAATGTCCCCCTACTCTGGGTGTTAGTGGGAAACGAGTGTGGGACCTTATGCCCCCACTGCTAGATAAAAGTTATCACCTGTACGTGGATAACTTTTATACTAGTATCCCCTTGTTCCAGTCCCTCGCCGCCAGATCCAAGTCTACTTGTGGGACCATGCGGAAAAATCAAAGCGGCCTCCCTGCCCACCCCCTCCAGGTACCTATCCCCAGGGGTGAGACCCATGCCCTTACCAGTGAAAACCTGTTGCTGGTCAGATATAAGGACAAGAGGGATGTCCTTGTACTGTTCACAATTCATGGTAACGTCATCACCCCTGTCCCTGTGCGAGGTACCACGGTAACGGTCCTCAAGCCCGATTGTATCGTCGACTACAATCGGTATATGGGAGGAGTTGATCTCTCTGATCAAGTCCTCAAGCCATAAAATGCCATGAGCAAAACCTGGGCATTGTACAAAAAAGTTGCGATCTACTTGGTGCAGGTTGCCTTGTACAACTCTTTTGTACTGTCCCGAAGCGCTGGCAACACATGGGAAATTCCTTCAGTTCTATGAGGCAGTCCTCAAGGACCTGATCTTTTCTGACCGTGAAAGAGCAGGCCGGAGTACCTCGGGAACTGGAGGTGCCCGGATCGTCCCTGGCCAACACTTTCCAGGTGTGGTCCCCCATACTGGAAAGAAGGGACGGACCCAAAAAAAGTGCCGAGTGTGTCGCAGGAGGGGGATATGGAAGGACACAACTACTCAGTGTGACACATGCCCCGATCATCCGGACCTCTGCATTGACGGTTGCTTCAGGGAGTACCACACTTCCATGGAGTACTAAATTTATATCCTAATTTAGCCACTGACAATCGGATAAAAAAACTGGTTCTCAGACTTGAGACACTAAAACAATTTTTTTTCTCTAAAATATTAGTAAAACTAAAATAAATAAATAAAAAGTAGACATATTAGGAATCGCTGCGTCCGTAATAATCTGCTCTTTAAAAATACCCCTCAACCCCTCAGATGAACACTGTAAAAAAAATAAAACTAAAACGGTGCAAAAAAAAAAAAAAGATTTTTTTTGTCACCTTACATCACAAAAATTGTAATAGCAAGCAATTAAAAAGTCATATGCCCCCCAAAATAGTGCCAATAAAACCATCCTCTCATCCTGCAAAAAATGAGCCCCTACCTAAGATAATCGGCTAAAAAAAAAAAAAAAATGACTCAGACTATGGAGACACTAAAATGTTTATTTTTTGTTTATAAAAAGATAATATAAAAAATGTAAAACATAAATAAATTTAAAAAAGTAGACATATTAGGTATCGCCGCATCCGTAAGACTCTTTTCTATAAACCCCCCCCCCCTAACCCCTCAGATGAACACGGTAAAAAATAAATATAAAAACTGTGCCAAAAAAGCTATATTTTGGCAAATTTTCCATTTTAATCAGTTTTTTCCAATAACAAAGTAAGGGTTAACATCCAAACAAAACTTAATATTTATTACCCTCATACCGCAATTTACAGAAACACCCCATATGTGGTCATAAACTGCTGGATGACCAAACGGCAGGGCGCAGAAGGAAAGGTGCGCCATGTGGTTTCTGGAAGGCAGATTTTGATGGCTTTTTTTTTTGGCACCATGTCCCAGTTGAAGACCCCCGATGCTCCCCTAGAGTAAAAACTCCATGAAGGCGACCGCATCTAAGAAACTACACCCCTTAAGGTATCCAAAACTGATTTTAAATGTCGTTAACCCTTTAGGTGTTCCACAAGAGTTATTGGCAAATGGAGATGAAATTTCAGAATTTCTATTTCTGGTAGCCTTGCCACACAAAAATGTAATATAGATAAACCAAAAATCATATGTACCCTAAAAATAGTCCAAACAAAACTTCCACCTTATCCCCTAGTTTCCAAAATGGGGTCACTTTTATGGAGTTTCTACTCTAGGGGTGCATCAGGGGGGCTTCAAATGGGACATGTTCAAATTTTATCCCCATTTGCCAATAACTCTTGTGCAACACCTAAAGAGTTAACAAAGTTTGTAAAATCAGTTTTGAATAACTTGAGGGGTGTCATTTCTTAGATGGGGTCTCTTTTATGGCGTTTCTACTCTAGGAGTGCATCAGGGGGGCTTCAAATGGGACATGGTGTAAATATACCAGTCCAGCAAAATCTGCCTTCCAAAAACCACACGGCGCACCTTTCCCTCTACGCCCTACTGTGTGCCCGTACGGTAGTTTACGGCCACATATGGGGTGTTTCTGAAAACTGCAGAATCAGGGCAATAAATATAGCATTTTGTTTGGCTGTTAACCCTTGCTTTGTTACTGGAAAAAATGGATTAAAATGGAAAATTTGCCCAAAAATTGAAATTCTCAAATTTAATTCCCATTTGCCAATAACTCTTGTGGAACACCTAAAGAGTTAACGACGTTTGTAAAATCAGTTTTAAATACCGTGAGGGGTGTAGTTTCTAGAATAGGGTCATCTTTGGGTGGTTTCTATTATGTAAGCCTCACAAAGTGACTTCAGACTTTGATTTGCTTCTAAACTTCAAAGCCATGTAACATCCCCAAAAACTAAAATGTCATTCCCAAAATGATCAAAACATGAAGTAGACATATGGGGAATGTAAAGTAATAACTATTTTTGGAGGTATTACTATGTATTATAGAAGTAGAGAAATTGAAACTTGGAAATTTACTATTTTTTCAAAATTTTGGGTAATTTTACCAGTGTCAAAAAGTACAATATGTGACGAAAAAACTATCTCAGAATGGCCTGGATAAGTAAATGCGTCTTAAAGTTATCACCACTTAAAGTGACACTGGTCAGATTTGCAAAAAAATGCCTGGTCTTTAAGGTGAAATAAGGCTGTGTCCTTAAGGAGTTAAAAATAAAAAAGTGAGCTAACCAAAAAAGATAATAAAAATAGCTATTGACTGTTAGTGATGAGCGGCAGGGGTAGTATTCGAATTAGCGATATTTCGCGAATATTTGGGAGAATATTAGTCATATATTCGTTAATTCGAGAATTTTATATTTTTGCACAATACGTGCAACTTCACATTTTAGCAGGTCTGACTACATATTTCTGATTGGTGCACTAAGTATTGTCACACTACCTAACACCCTGCACTGGAGCCTATCAGCTACACTATATCAGGATATAACCTACACTGACTATCTCTCACTAATTATCTGTAATATATATATATATATATATATATATATATGCTAACTAACTAACTATCTAATGTAATTAAACAGTAAAGCACAGAGCACAGCAATGACACTGCTGTCTCTCTCAGAACTCCATAAAACTGTAGAAAATGGCTGCTGGGGAGGTTCTTATATAGTAAGGGGTAGGCAACTTTCCTATTGGTTGCTAGGGATGTTGCTAAGCTCAGACAAAGACATTGCAGCCTTCTCATTGGCCCACAAGCAAGAAGGGAGGTTACTGATTAAAAAAAAAATCTAGAATATTCGAGAATACGAATATATAGCACCATATTCTAAATATTCACGAATTCTCGAAGTGGCGATATTTGCTATTAAAATTCTCAATTAGAATATTTGCACCAAACACTATTGACTGTGTCCCTAACTCGCTCATCTTACAAGCAGGGCTTTTTTTCTCAGAGAAAAGGGGGTGGAAAGTCCAGCCCAGCAAAGAAACCCCCCAGATGGGGATGGCACTGTTAATGGGGGATCTGTGGATGGCACTGTTAATGGGGGATCTGGGGATGGCACTGTTATGGGGTGGAGGATCTGTGGATGGCACTGTTATGGGGGATCTGTGGATGGCATCCACAGAGCCCCCATCCAATAACAGTGCCTTCCACAGACCCCCCACCCCATAACAGTGCCATCCACAGCCCCCCACCTTAACAGCACCATCCACAGACCCCCCCACCCCATAACAGTGCCATCCACAGACCCCCCACACCATAACAGTGCCATCCACAGACCCCCCCACCCCTTAACTGTGTCATCCACAGACCCTCCTATCCTATAACAGTGCCATCCACAGACCCCCCCCACCCCATAATAGTGCCATCCACAGACGCAGTGCATAAAGAGGGAAACACATCATCATGTAGCAATTTCGCATATCCAGTTGCCTTGAGGTTTCCATTGATTAACAATGGTCCCACTATCTTTTTACCCCATATACCACACCATACCATCAATTTTTTGGTTCCAACAGTCTTGGAGGGATCTATCCAATGTGGGTTAGTGTCAGACCAATAGCGGTGGTTTTGTTTCTTAACTTCACCATTCACATAAAAGTTTGTCTCATCACTGAACAAAATCTTCTGCGTAAACTGAGGGTCCTGTTCCAATTTTTGTTTTGCCCATTCTGCAAATTAAGTGCGCCGATCTGGATCATCCTCATTGAGATGCTGCAGTAGCTGGAGTTTGTAAGGGTGCCATTTGTGAGTAGCTAATATCCACCGAAGGGATGTTCGACTAATGCCACTCTCCAGTGACATGTGGCGAGTGCTACGCTGTGGGCTCTTGCTGATGAAGCTAGGACAGCCACTGATGTTTCTTCATTAGTGACAGATTTCACGCGTCCACATTTTGGCAAATCCAACACTGAACCAGTGTCACGAAACTTAGCAAGCAGTTTGCTAACTGTAGCATGGGAGATGGGTGGTCTCGTAGGCTGTCTTGCATTGAAATCTGCTGCAATGACCCTGTTACTGCGTTCACCAGACATCAACACAATTTCTATCCGCTCCGCACGTGTTAACCTCGGCGACATGGCTGTAAACAACGAGAAACTTGTAAATAACTCATGAAAGAATAATGTTACGTTAAAACCAAGCACACCATTGTTTTTCTTGTGAAATTCCCAATAAGTTTGATGTGTCACATTACCCTCTTCCTATGGAAAAAACAAAATTGGATTCCAAATGGCCGACTTCAAAATGGCCGCCATGGTCACCACCCATCTTGAAAAGTTTCCCCCCTCACAGGAAGTTAATATCACCAACCATTCCCATTTTATTAAGGTGTATCCACATAAATGGCCCACCCTGTACAATATATATATATATATATATATATATATATGAAAATGACCTTCCATATATTATCCAATCAGTGACATTCAGTTAAATCTTTTCGCCGCTGGTGACAGCGACATTACCTGCGCTATATTTCCTGTATAACGTTTGCCTATCCTAAATATCAGTGACATTAAGTCTAATTTATTTGCGCATACACTTACAAAACCTGCGCTACTGTACGTGTGACATACTTGCAAGCATATATACCATTTAAGTAACTGTTTAGTAACCGTGTGGCTCATACATGCGGAGCCACACGGAATCTAAACAATTTATTACAACTATGTCTGGTTAAAATACAGTAAAAATGCACATATGGTAAAATATCAAAGTAAAAATGAATTAAACAGTGGATTTCACAAATTTCACAAAATTTCACATATACTTTCGTGTAGGTTTTCATTCGAAAAAAAAAAACAGCATGAAAAAAATCGCATAAAACAATGCGATTGTTTTATGCAATTTTTTCATGCCGTTTTTTTTTTTTCAGAATGAAAACCTACACGAAAGTATATGCAAAATTTTGTGAAGTTTTGTGAAGATTCTTATGTAAACTAAATATAGAGCATTTGGTAAGCACATGGACTGCATTGACAAGTAGTGGGACATACTTGTGTGCTGTTGGTTCGCTGCTGAGATACAACAGATATCTGCAATTGGGTGTATTCCTATCTTAACTATTGTGATACACAATAATCAGATATAGAAACAACACGACTGTCAAGATAGTAGTTACATATATGTGCAATTATAGCCGCCTGCATACCAGCAGAGTAGGATATATTAAAGAAATACCCAGGGCATTGTAATCTTTTGTAAATACCTGCATACAGTATATCAGTATCCGCAATAAGAAAACCAGAGTAATATTGGGAGCAATCGAATCCACTGTTTAATTCATTTTTACTTTGATATTTTACCATATGTGCATTTTTACTGTATTTTAACCAGACATAGTTGTAATAAATTGTTTAGATTCCGCGTGGCTCCGTATGTATGAGTGTGCCAATCTTCTATTGACAGTTACCAAAATTGAAGGGTGAATTCATCAGATTGTGCACCTTCCGTGATTGTGTGGCCAGTGAGCTATTTCCAAGAAATTTTCCATACATACCATTTAATATGCTGAAGGCGAGCAGTAAGGGACAGGAAAGTGGCCGTGCTGCTGATGGTGCATGCAGAGGCCATGGCCCTGTGCATGGTGAAACTGTGCCTGCTGCTGCCAGAGCACAAGAAACACACTCATCCACGATACCTAGCTTCATATCCCAGTTTGCAGGGCAGTGCAGGACATCACTCTCAACGTCACACCAGTGCGACCAGGTAGTCGGTTGGATTGCAGCAGATAATGCTTCCAGTCGGTTAAGCACCACCCTGCCTTCCACAGGTAGTCTCAGTAGCCAAGAGTCTGGTCAACAGAATCCTCACCCTGATCCTCCTTCCTCCCACCATGGAGAGTCTTGGCAAACAAGTGATCCCACACTTCGATATTCTGAGGAGCTCTTTTCATTGCCATTCCTTCTTTGGCCCTCTCGCCGAGCCCACTTGAAGAGGGACATGAGGAGATCTTGTGCACTGATTCCCAAACTCTTGAGCATGCACAGTCAGAAAAAGATGACGGTGGGGAACGGCAGTTAGTGTTTCACGAGGTGGATGATGTTGATGAGACACAGTTGCCAATAAGTCAACCGCAATTAGTGTCTCAAGAGGTTCATGATGAGGATGAGACACAGTTGTCAATAAGTGAGGTTCTTGTTAGGTCAACAAGTCAGGAGGATGACCAGAGTGAGGAAATGGAAGAGGAGGTGGTGGATGATGAATCATTGACCCAACCTAGGAAGGTGGCAAGCCGAGCGATGACAGCAGTACAGAGGGGGAGGGATCCACAGCACCACAACAGGCTGGAAGAGGCAGTGGGGTGGCAAAAGGGAGAAGGCGGGCCACGCCAAACAGGCCCTTCAACTGTTCCCCGGAGCACCCCCTTGTGACAATCTCCCTTGCCAAGGGGTAGGTGTTCTGCAGTCTGCCGCTTTTATGAGGAAAGTGTGGACGATAAAAGAGTCATTTGCAACCTGTGCCATACCAAAATGAGCAGGGTCGTGAACATTAGCAACCTCACCACCACCAGCATGATCCGCCACATGGCATCAAAACACCCTAATAGGTGGGCTGAACGCCTGGGTCCACAATCAGTGTCAGCGGGTAACACCACTGCCTCCTCTTCCCCTGTGTTACGTGCTGCCCAATTCCCTGTCCAAGACACAGGCCCGGATGCTTCACACCCTGCACCTGGACCTTCGCGAGCACCATCATCTACCACATCCACTTCTGTGTCCCAGTGCAGCGTACAGATACCCATACCCCAGGCCTTTGAACAAAAGTGCAAATACCCAGATGTTGCCATTTAGGCTTGTGGACACTGAGGCTTTCTGCAGACTGTAGGCAGTGGCTGTCCCTCGTTACTCAGTCCCCAGCCACCACTATTTTTCATGGTGTGCCATCCCGCCTTACACCAGAATGTTTCCCGTAACATCACCTGTGCCCTGACCAACGCAGTTATTGAGAAGTTCCACTTAACGGCCTATACAAGTACTTGTGGCCGGGGATGCTGCATTTCCCTGACGGCGCACTGGGTGAACGTTGTGGAAGACAGGAGTGAGTCGTACCCTAGGATAGCACAGGTGGTACGGATGCCAAGGATTGCGGGCCCTACTTCCATCAGGATTTCCGCCACCACCTACATTACTGGCTGCAACCCCCCCTTCTCTTCCTCTACCTCCTCCTCCACTTCCACGTCTGAATTCTCATCTTGCAGCACCAGTCAGCTATCAGTCAGTAGCTGGAAGCAATGTAGCACTGCAGTGGGGAAGCGTCAACAGGCCGTGCTGAAACTAGTTTGCTTAGGTGACAAGCAGCACACTGCTGCAGAGCTGTGGCAGGTGTCTCAGCTGTGGCTGCTGAGCTCTGGCTTTCGCCACTCAACCTACAACCAGGCATGGTTGTGTCTGATAATGGCAGTAACTTGGTGGCGGCTTTGGAGCTCGGCAAGCTTACACACATACCACACCTAGCCCATGTGTTCAACTTAGTGGTTCAGCGGTTTCTCAAAACCTACCCCAATTTGCCTGAGCTACTGGTGCGCCTAGTGTGTGCCCATTTCCGAAAATCATCTACATCTGCCGCCTGGTCTGGCAACGCTGCAGCAGCGCTTGCAATTGCCAGCTCACTGAATGTTGTGCGACATGAGCACGCGATGAAACTCCACGTTCCACATGTTGGCCAGGCTTTCTGAGCAGCAGAGGGCAATAATGGAATACAAGCTGCAACATGGTCGTCGCCTTTCCAGTCAGCTTCCGCTCTTCACAAGCAATGAGTGGGCATGGATGTCTGACCGCTTTGAGGTTTTACGCAACTTTAAAGAATCAACACAGATGGTGAGCAGCGATGCCACTATTATCAGCATCACCATCCCACTTCTGTGTCTACTAAAACGCTTGCTGCTCACAATGAAGGTAGGATGCTTTGCATGTGGAAGAGGTGGAAATGAGGAAAGAAAGTACACAGGGTGATAGCCAGACCACCCTCCATTAGTCTTCTCAGCGTGAATTGGATGATGATGATGAGGAGGAGCAGGAGACGGTTGCCTCCGCTACAGAGGGTAGCACCCATAGCAGGTTTATTCCATCTGTTCTGCGTGGATGGGCCGAAGAGGAGGAAGAGGATGAGAAGATTGAGAGTCATCCTCCTGATGAGGACAGCGAAGTCTTGTCTGTTGGGACTTTGGCACACATGGGTGACTTTATGTTATGCTGCCTTTCCCGTAACCCTCTCGTTATACGCTTTTTGGCCAACACCGATTACTGGTTGTTCACCCTTCTCGACCCCTGATACAAAGATAGCTTCTCATCTCTCATTCCTGTGGTGGAGAGGACTAGCAAAATGGTGCGATACAATAAGGTCCTTGTGGAAAAATTGCTCCATTAATTTCCAGCTGACAATGCTGGATGCAGAGTACGTAATTCCTTGCGCAACCGAGGAGGGGAGATGAGGGGAACACACAGCAGTTCCAACAGAAGCAAGGCAACACTCTCCAAGGCCTGGGACAATTTCATGACACCCCGCCAGCACCCTCACCCTGATGCACAGCCTAGTGGCAAAAGGAGATAAAAGTTTTGGATGATGGCGAAGGAGTTTGTAGCAGACCGTGTCAGCATCCTCTATCCCTCTGTGCTTTACAACTATTGGGTGTCCAAGCTTGACCCTGCAACACCGACTCCACCTCCCTCCCCTGTCATCCTCGCTGCGCTCGTTTCCGCAATACATCAGTGTGGCCACTAAGCGTCCTGGTTACCCAGCAACCAGGATACTATCTGCTGCCAGCAAGCCACGATCACGTGACCGGGTTCCAATCATGTGACCTCCCCCTTCAATACGAGCGCTCCTGGATCAGAGGCAGATAAACTGATCGGAGCAATACACCCCCACGTTTCTGGCTTCACCAGCATTGTTGGTGCCTCTGCATTGTTATCATTATATATATTTTATATCAGCAACTATTGAACTTTTTTATCTATGCACATTGGCTGGGGACTCCTCGCCACAAGCCACGCCCCCTTTTCTTAGCCCCACCCACTTTTCCATTTTGGCGTTTTTTTTTAGTGTATTTAAATGCTGTGTGTTTATGTGATTTCATATGCAGTGTTATGTACCTGATGAAGGGGAACTACTCCCCGAAACGCGTTGTACTTCTGCAATAAATACGTTTCTATTTACTATTACTATCTGGACTGGATTCTTGCGCCCTGGGATATTTTATCTATTTATATCTGCAAGCTTGACACCTGGCATGAACTGGTGCTCTACACCTTGGAGGTGCTGGCCTGCCCTGCCGCCAGCGTTTTTTTGTCAGAGCGGGTATTTAGTGCTGCTGGGGGCATAATAACTGATAAGCGCATTGGACTGTCAACTGAAAATGCTGACAGGTTGACTCTTATCAAAATGGACAAGGCCTGGATTGCCCCTGACTTCTCTACTCCACTAGAGGAAAGCGGCTGAACAGAAAGGCACTTTAAGGCCCCTTTCACACGAGCGAGTATTCCGCGTGGGTGCGATGCGTGAGTTGAACGCATTGCACCCGCACTGAATCCTGACCCATTCATTTCTATGGGGCTGTTCACATGAGCAGTGATTTTCACGCATCACTTATGCGTTGCGTGAAAATCGCAGCATGCTCTATTTTGTGCGTTTTTCACGCAACGCAGGCCCCATAGAAGTGAATGGGGCTGCGTGAAAATCGCAAGCATCCGCAAGCAAGTGCGGACGAGGTGCGATTTTCACGCATGGGTTCTAGGTGACAGTCTATTCACTGTATTATTTCCCCTTATAACATGGTTATAAGGGAAAATAATAGCATTCTGACTACAGAATACATAGTATAATAGTGCTGGAAGGGTTAAAAAAATAAAAAAGTTAACTCACCTTATCCTCTTGTTTGTGTAGTTCGTTCCCAGTCTGTTCTTTGCTAGCTGTGGGCTTGGGCTAAAGGACCTTTGATGATGTCAGATCACATGCTCCATCACCATGGTGATGGACCATGTGATTGGAGCATGTGATCTGACGTCACCACAGGTCATTCAGCCCAAGCCCACAGCTAGCAAAGAACAGACCGGCAACGAATTACGCGAACAAGAGGATAAGGTGAGTTAACTTTTTTATTTTTTTAACCCTTCCAGCACTATTATACTATGCATTCTGTAGTCAGAAAACTATTATTTTCCTTTATAACCATGTTATAAGGGAAAATAATACAATCTTCAGAACATCAATCCCAAGCCCGAACTTCTGTGAAGAAGTTCGGGTTTGGGTACCAAACATGCGCGTTTTTTCTCACGAGAGTGCAAAACGCATGACAATGTTTTGCACTCTCGTGGGAAAATTGCGCATTTTCCAGCAACGCACTCGGCTCTTATCCGGGCAAAAAACATGACGCCCGTGTGAAAGAGGCCTAAATGTGGCTTTTATGGTGTACTGAATACTCTGCATTCCCATGCACCCCTTCCACCACAAAAAGGGTATATGGTTCAATCCTCCTTTTCTCGCCCTCCTCCTTCTCCTCCATCATATCAGCAGCAGCAGAACCCCCCCATTTTTTTAATGGTTAGCCGAGCAGTAGACCTTCACCCCTAATGTTTTAGAAGGTCATATCAGCAGCAGATCCTCACCCCTAATGTTTTAGAAGGTCAGATCAGCAGCAGACCCTCACCCCTTATTTTTTAGATGGTCACTCAGCAGCAGACTCTTACCCCTAATTCTTTAGATGGTCAGATCAGCAACAGGCCCTTGCCCCTAATGTTTTCGATGGTCAGCTGAGCAGTATACCCTTACCCCTAATGTTTTAGATGGTCAGATCAGCAGCAGACACTCATCCCTAATTTTTTAGATGGTCAGATCAGCAGCAGACCCTCACCCGTAATGTTTTAGATGGTCAGATCAGCAGCAGGCCCTCGCCCCTAATGTTTTAGAGGGTCACCAGCAGGCCCTTGCTCGTAATCTTTTTGAGGGTCACCAGCAGCCCATCAATCATAATTTTTCAAGGGTGTGTATGTTGCCCTCCTTTATATGTAATAAAGGGTGTACTGGAGTGCCAGTTCCTTGTAATTTTTGGCAGCCCTTTCACTTAGTGCATACGCTTTGAGTGTAGGAGTCCCACTACCTGAACAATTGTACCACAATGTGAATGAGGCCCTCCTTTATGTGATATACAGGTTGTATCGGAGTGCCTCTTCCTTGTAATTTTTGGCAGCACTTTCACTTTATATACAAGTAAATATACAGGAAAGAATGTTTCCTAACAATTTTTCCTCTAAAATCGATTTTGTCTGTTTTGTGCTTATTATTGTCTGTAAAAGTGGCGTACTACTCGGACAACATCGTTCCCAGCTGCGACCTGTGAGTCCAAGATGCATCCAGACATCCACTTCAGTGGTGTTTCCATCAATTTCTGACCTTTTCCTATGTACCAGACACCCTCACCTCTCTTCAGAGCAGGGGGTGCCATTTACATGAAAGTGCTACTTCTTAGACAAAGTGCGGTGCAACTCACCACTCAAAATAGACAAAGAAAAGTACAATAGCCTTGAAGTGGAGTAGAAAGTAGACTGGTCTGAGACTAAAAAACGCGCAAAAACATGTGCACTTACTATAAATAGGTAGTAAAATAAGTGCAAAGACTTCAGAATTAGGTGAATGAGGTTCAAATGCCTCCAAAAATGTGACTAAAAAAATAAGACTGTCTAAGGCTACATTCATACGAATTTATTTTGTTTCCATGTGCGTTCCATTTTTTTTTGCAGATAGGATGTGGACCCATTTATTTCAATTGGTATGCAAAAAATCTGGACAGTCCACCATGTGCTATCCCCATCCGTATGTTTAATCTGTAACCCCGCAAATAAATAGAACAAGTCCTATTCTTGTCCGTTTTTGCGGACAAGAATAGGCATTTCTACAATGGATCTGAAAGAAAATCGGATGCCATACGAATGTCATATTTTTTTTTGCGGATCCGCAATTTGCGGGCCGCTATACACACATACGGTCATGTGAATCTAGCCTAAAACAGAATTTTTACGCCTAAAAACAGGTGCAGACACTATAGTTAATGTGCCCCATTCCTTTTAAATTCGATGTGGACAAAACATTAGCAAAGTTAATAAAAAGTTTTACTTAGTTCCATAACTGAAATTATCTTAAGGAATTTTTGTGGATTAAATATTTAGAAATCAATCATTTGTGATAGCTGAATTACCTCTGCACTGATTTGGCATTGGAAAGATGTATTATTAAATATTTCACTCTCTTTGTATATTGGCAGCCATCAGTGTCAGAGGCAATGATATTTTCCCCTGCATATACTTGTCTGATTATTTTTAGATGCCTATGCAGCTGATTGATTTCAACCACTTTGTAGGTTGAGGGGGAAAAAAGTTGATAAATCAAAGTGCGGAGATGAGGGTGTTAGAGCATCATTTCGAGCATGGCTGAATGCACAATTTATTGCTAAATTTATCTTGTTCAGTGCACCTCATATGGATGCCATTCATTCAAACTGTATATATTTACAAGTAGTCACATATAATGCTTTCAGCATTGATGGCTGAAGTCTCAGAAAGGTTTATGAAGGTGCACTAAAACTGCACCTTTAATTGTTTTATTAACCATTCCTTTGCTGAGGTGTTTGTTAGGGAGAGACACAATCCTATGCTACACTTGGAATGCACAGTGTTAGGCTGGGTTCACACCTGAGCGTTTTACAGCGCGTTCCTACGCGCTGTAAAACGCTCAACAAGGAGAAACCAATGATTCCCTATGGGAATGGTTCGCACTTGGGCGTTTTACAGCGCGTACGATCGCGCTGTAAAACGCCCGACGCTCCAAAAAGTACATGAGCGACTTTTGGGGCGTTTGTGGCCATAGGACACTGTAGTGAATCACACAAACGCGCGTCAAACGCGCGTTTACTATTACAAAAACGCGCATAAAAATGCGCGTCAAAAACGCGCGTAAAACGCGCGTTTGCGCAACGCTCAAGTGTGAACCCAGCCTTAGGGCTCATGTACACCACCGTATAGATTTTACGGTCCGCAAAAAAATACAGATGACATCCGTGTGCATTCCGTTTTTTGCATAACGGAACAGCTGGCCCCTAATAGAACAGTACTATCCTTGTCCATGATGCGGGAAATAATAGGACATGTTCTATTCTTTTGCTGAACGGAAATATGGACATAGGGAAACGGAATGCATACGGAGTAACTTCTTTTTTTTTTTTGCGGACCCATTGAAATGAATGGTTCAGCACATGGCAAAAAAAAAGAAATGGACACGGAAAGAAAATACGTTTGTGTGCATGAGCCCTTACAACTAGCCTAGAGCATTCACATTGTGATACAGTTTTTCTGTAGCTGAATATACCCTCTGCAAACAGTGGGCTGACATTTGGTATCCAGGAAATTTCGTGTCAAAGTCGGAGAACTATTGACTATCATTATAAAAAAATGAGTAAACTGGGATTGTAAGAAAAAATTGCCCAGAAGGTGTCCATAGCCTTTAACATCTGCACCTCAAGTTTTGATGCATATTTTTTTTTTTTTAAGCATGTGGCTGAGATTTCATCAACTTTACCTGTACTATAAAATATTGTGGGCTTTCCACATGCACATCTGCAGTGACAAATCTGCAGTGTATATGCACCATGTGGATGTACCATGGAGGCAGACTACGCGATTGCCATGAGGCCCAGTGCTGAAATCCTTCTTCTGTTCCAGGCGGAAAAGAATGGCTATTTCCGTGGAAGCGCAATACAGACAGATTTTTATGGCTTCCATTAATTTCTGTGACCATCTCATGTGACTGTATACATTACTATATACTAAGAAATTCTTCCAAGCCATGCAACTAATGTGCCATAGACTATCACTAGTGAAACATATGCTAAAGCAGTGTCCATTAGTAAGGAAAAAATAAATAAAAAATACATGGTATACATAAAAAACATTAAGACAATCTATTCTGTAAATGTACATCATATTAAAGAGTTACAGTGGCACAATGCCCCCTCTACCACTTACTATGACATTAGTATTATACTGTATATGACACATGGTAGGTGGGGGTTCTGTAGATTTTGCACTGGGTCCTTGGAGTTTCATATTACGCCTTTGACTCTGCCAAAAGGCTAACTTTTATAACTTTTATATGAAGTTCGTGGGAGTCTTAGAATCCTTTCATTTATTGTATTCAAGTGAAACACACAAAAACTAATGACAATCCTGTTCTCCAACTAATTTTCGAGTTGAAACCTTTCATTTGATGATTTTAAGAGTATATGCTGTGAATAAAATAAGCTTGTGTGATTCAACGTTGGATGTGTTTACAAATAAGTCCATGTAGCTGATAATTAAATTCGGTTTGATTTGTTAGCATTGCTCAGCTTGATCGCCTAATTATTTTGGGCTCAAACAATGCTGTTATTTCTGTCTATCTACTATATAACAGTGAGTGGCACTATTAATTTAATCACATCACTTGACATTATGTAGGCTGTAAATAAATTGCCTCTCTATGTACAAGATTTCACAAATAAATGAATCATATGTGACGTTAAGAAATATTTTTTTATTATTTTCAATGAAAAATGACCTATTTTAAGGGACACTACCATCAACATTACTCATGTGTATTTTTTGTATGAAAAAATAGGTAGGTGATATTCACAATATAATTTTTTGAAGTCTACTTCCTGTCCTAGCAATAAACTTTCTCTTTGTTTGAACTTTTAGCACAGCAACAGCCTTGCTTGAAGGGATTGTGTCATCAGAAAATAAGCTACTGTTTAAATCAAGTTTTTATGCTAAACATATTTTTGGATTTTTTTTAAATTTCCAATTCATTATCTACATTTAGAAAAAATATAGACAATCCTGCAGTTTTAAAACTGGCCACTAGGCCTAAAATTTGTTAAGACTTGTCCTTTGAGAGCAGCTACATGGGCCATAGACTCAATGGATATGAGCTTATTCCATTTAATTCTAGGTATGAGTTTTAAGGCACACTCTGTGACCTGTGCAAAAGTCATGAGGGAGTTGATAAGCTGTGATATCACCTATTGTGCATGGTCAATCCTGTGGTATCTATATAGAGGTTACTTTTCATTGCAATTCTGCCTGTGGTGATAATGATGATGGCTAATGAAAGGTTACCTTCACAGAGCTGGATATCATGACCTAATATTAGACCTAGTGGCCAGTTTGACGATTTCCGGATAACCATACACTGGACCATAAGATGCACCTAGGTGTAGAGGAGGAAAATAAGAAAAAAACATATCTTTTATCAGACCTCAAATCGGACCCCCAATCTTTTTCAGACCTTCAATCTTCATCAGCCCTCAGATCAGACCCACAGTCTTAATCAGACCTTAGATCAGACTCCTTATCTTCATCCGGTCTCAGATCAGCCCCCCCCAATGTTAATCAGACCTCTAGTCTTAATCAGACCTTAGATCAGACCCCTAATCTTCATAAGACCCCTAAATCAGCTGCCCCATGTTGATCAGACCTCAGATTTGACCCCCAATGTTATTCAGACCTCAGATCAGACCCTCAATGTTAATCTGAACTCAGATCAGACAAAAAATTAATAAAATGACTTACCTCTCCTGCTCAGGACAGCACTGCCACTTGGGATATCCGGAGCACTCTTCCTGCAGTGCTGCACTGTGACCTGACTTTCGACAGCATTGAGTCCTAACATTGTACACAGTCAGGACATAGCAGATCACGGCATCGGCAGAAGACCAGGTAGTAGAGATAAACCCAACACCAGGACTGCTGTATTCACCATATTCACTGTACTAATGAGTGCTTCCATGATCGAAGTGCTCATTAGTATTTGCTTTTTTAGAAGGACAGCCATTCTCCCACCCCACTTAAGTGCATCTTATATAGAAAAATATGATATATATCTGTGAGTGTGTATATATATATATATATATATATATAAAAAAATATATATATATATATATATACGGTCTTGAAAAATGTCACCCACTCGCAAGCACAGGGGCACCATCTGCAATAACGTCAATCCCAGTCATCTAACCCCTCAGATACATTTCAGAGCTGAAAACCCAGAAGTGCTCTTCGTCTGGGCCTGGAATGGCTCCCTAATGAGGCAATCAGGGAAGCTGTTCATAAATTATGAAAGGCCTGAGCCTACTGGAAACTACCAAGCCTTTCACAGGTATATTCCAATATAGGCCTGCAGAAGACAGCACTAGCACTACATTGGAATATTGATTTTTTTTGTTATTTAGCAATTTATTTTATTTCATTGCTAAACAGAAATAGCAATCTGACAACTGCATGTTGTTTGGCCCTTGGGAACCTAAAAAATGTTTAAAAAAATATAAAGAATATAATAGTTCAAATCACTCACGCTTCCCGCAAGATATAAATAAACAATAGAAAAATAAATGTCATAGGCCTAATCGTGCCTCAAAATGCCCATACTATTAAAATATCAAAATATTTATCCTGCTGAATGGCATAACAAAAAAATAAATCAGAATGCCGATCTAACCATATTCCTTTTTAAATGTCAGTTTTATTATTTGGCGAGCACTGCTTCCACTTCAAAGTTTGCCTGTGCGCCATCTCCTTTGCAGCAGAAGTGCCGTGTAATTACAACTGCTGCATCCCATTCAAATGAACAGGAGAAAAAGCTGCAATTACACTGCCCTGCTGCTACAGAGATGATGGCATGCAGGCAAACTTTGAGGAGGAAGCAATGCTTGCACCAACACCACTGATAGGCAGGGGTGTAGGAAGTCGACCGCTGACAATCTGATATTCAGGAACGGATTGGCAACCTAAAGTGGCCCTGGAAAAAAAAACTGAAAGTGTGTCTAATCCCTATGTTGTTAGGCAGGGCTAAATTGATAGAAGACAGGGTAACATAAGTAGGCAGGGACAACACAAGTAGACTGGGCCTGCAATACCATTGTGCAGCAAGTACTGCCCCAGCAGAACCAGATACCACAGTGCAGCACAAAATACTGCTGCCCTCTCCACACAGTATTTAAAGGGAAACTGCCAGGCCGTTAGAGCAGATAAAGTGACATATATTCTTCTATTGGTCTTAATATGCTTAATTAAACTATACCATTATCACCCCTCGCTGCCTTTCCTTTACTTATAAAAAGTGTTTTTATCAATATGCTAATTACCTTACTTTGTGCTCAAGGGGCTGTCCCTCATTCAGTTGTGTGCCCAGCCGCGCCCCAACTGCCGTCTCCTAGTGCCGCCCAGCTCATTAGTATTCACTGCACTGCGCAGGCTTTTTTTTCTCCCTTCGCAGCGAAATCTTGTCTCTCCGTGCCTGCGCCGGATAAGGTCCCCGGCATCCTCCAGCTCGAGTAGAAGATAGTACTGAGCATGCGCGGGATTTCACTGCGTCGGGAGAAAAAAAAAGCCTGCGCAGTGCAGTGAATACTAATGAGCTGGGCGGCACTAGGAGACGGCAGTTGGGGTGTGGCTGGGCACACAACTGAATGAGGGACAGCCCCTTGGGCACAAAGTAAGGTAATTAGCATATTGATAAAAACACTTTTTATAAGTAAAGGAAAGGCAGCGACGGGTGATAATGGTATAGTTTAATTTAGCATATTAAGACCAATAGAAGACTATATCTCACTTTATATGCTCTAACGGCCTGTCAGTGTCCCTTTAAATGTATCACCGTCCTGACGATTGTAATACAGTTGTGTTCAGGAGGCCATCAGGAGAACTTGGGTGGCCCCCTGGTTATTGGCCCACTGGGAAATTTCCCTGTAGGGTCTATGGCCAATCCGCCCCTGCTGATATTGATGACATTTCCTTAGAATAGGTCAGCAATATTATGCCACTGCACAACCCCTCTAATTTATGACAGGGCCTGCACCTCTGAATGCTGAACTTTAGATAACGTGTCCTCAAGCCTCCAGTATACAAATTCCTATTATGATCAACATGTGCATTACAGATACTGGGCCCCAGTGCAAAAACCTTTATAGTGGCCCTCAACAATCAAGCGTAATTCATATTGCTTCTCATGTACTCCTGAATTTTGCTATTTTTCAGTAGTTAATGCAGTTAGATAAAGAAATATTGATGTTAGTAATAAGCGGTAAGCCATATGTGTGGAAATGTATTGCATCCCTGACATTACTGCACTTAGTTGTTTAATTTAATGTTATAGCTTGTGGAAATATATACTTATATTGATTTTAAATAAGAAAAAAAAATAATGTCTCTAACCTACCGTAGCAGCCGTAATGTTCTGGCTGCATATACATCAGATGCAATAGAAAGAACAAGAGAAGGACTTAGGCAGAGGTTGCAATAACATCTCTACAGGAATCATTACCGCCTGCAGATGCATTTTGTATACTTTTAAATGCGTCTCATGTGTATTTCTATGCATGAGACTGAACAGCTCCAGAACCGCTTGGCTGCAGCAATACAACAGCTGGTACAAGTAGTCAGTGGCTGGCTGTGCTGGTTTCATCTACTGCTGCCGCCAAGTACTCTGCCCGCATGCTGTTACTAGGGTAGAGACTAGCTCCTCTTGTCTGTAAGGGTCTACTGACGTCAGAATGGGAGACATTCCCTTTAAGGTTTTGGGGAGGGCTTTTTTTTGCACAGCGGTGCATCACATCGCACTGGTGTATGGCTCTGTTCTACTCGTGACTTGTTCTCAGAGCCGTGAGTGACGTGAGAGGTAGGCCTCCTGCGCACAAACGTGTGCTTCCCATTTCGTCCCGTACTTACGTCCCGTGCCTCCGTTCCGCACCGCAGCTCTGGATTGCGGACCCATCCGTGATGTAGGGAAGACACTGCAGGTGCCCGCATACAGCCGTGTACATGAGGCCTAAGGGCACTACCATGTGGTCAGGTTTCTGCATGCAGTTTTTTAAGCCAAAATCAGGAGTGAAAAAGAGAAGTTTTTGTCTTGCCGAAATGGTGGAGAGGCAGCTGGATCA
Source organism: Bufo gargarizans (assembly GCF_014858855.1). Lineage (NCBI taxonomy): Eukaryota > Metazoa > Chordata > Amphibia > Anura > Bufonidae > Bufo > Bufo gargarizans. Next base: position 173,664,746 of record NC_058081.1, read on the forward strand.
CCACCGGATCCCATTACAGTCAATCAGAAGTCTGGCGGTGCCAGATTTGGGCCAGAAAATGTTGAGAATCAAAACCTATTCTATAAATCTGAACGAGACAATTTCTGCAGCATGTGCAGGGATCTTTACAAACATGTAGATGGATGGAACAAGGTGTTAGGGCTCATGCGCACAAACATATATTTTTTCCATGTCCATTCTGTTTTGTTTTTGTTTTTTGGTGGCCCATATGCAGAACCATCACTTCAATGGGGCCTAAAAAAACGGAAATGACTGTGTGCATTCCGTTTCCGTATGTCTGTTCCACAAAAAAATAGAACAACTAGGACTGTTCTATTAGGGGCCAGCTGTTCTGTTCTTCAAAATATGCAATGCACACGACCGGTATCCATTTTTAATTTACGCTGGGTTCACACCTGAGTGTTCGCGATGGAGCGCTCTGTATGCGCGATTGTACGGGCGTTTGCAATCGCGCATACAGAGACAAGCGAACGCCCAGGTGTGAACCCTGACGCTGAAGTCTATGTACGGGAACGCGCGACAAGACGCCCCAAAGAAGCTCATGTACTTCTTGGGGCGTCGGGCGTTTTACAGCGCGATCGTACGCGCTGTAAAACGCTCAGGTGAGAACCATTCCCATAGGGAATCATTGGTTCTTGCCTGTTGCGCGTTTTACAGCGCGTGGGGACGCACTGTAAAACGCTCAGGTGTGAACCCAGCCTTACGGTTAGCAAAAAAAAAACAATGGTCGTATGCATGAGCTCTTATTTGAAGCTCCTGGGCCCAAATACAAAATGTGGAACAGAGCCCCTCGCTACCATGTGCAGTTAGTAACAGTATTGTCTTTTTATATGTCAGTTAGACTTTTGGGCACCGACAGTCATCTGATTCCAGGTGCCACTACATCACTGCAATTGAAAACATACCCTAGGAAGCTGGAGTTCTTTAGTGTGGAATGTTGCCCTGATCAAGTAACATATTGGAGCGGTGAGCACCCATTATAATGGTAACACTGAGGCCCACATTTGCTAATGTGAGTGCACTTAGACGCTTAGCTTGATAAGGGGACTTAGCTTAGTGAGAAAGGGGTGTGGCCTAAGATGCAACTTTTTTTTTCACCAAAATTGCACCACAATTCTAATATCTCAAACTAAGGCTACTTTCACACTAGCGTTCGTCGGTCCGCTCGTAAGCTCCGTTTGAAGGGGCTCACGAGCGGACCCGAACGCAGCCGTCCAGCCCTGATGCAGTCTGAATGGAGCGGATCCACTCAGACTGCATCAGTCTGGCGGCGTTCAGCCTCCGCTCCGCTCGCCTCCGCACGGACAGGCGGACAGCTGAACGCTGCTTGCAGCGTTCGGGTGTCCGCCTGGCCGTGCGGATCCGTGCGGATCCGTCCAGACTTACAATGTAAGTCAATGGGGACGGATCCGTTTGAAGATACCACAATATGGCTCAATCTTCAGGCGGATCCGTCCCCCATTGACTTTACATTGAAAGTCTGGACGGATCCGTACGAGGCTATTTTCACACTTTAGCTTTTATATGCTAAAATAATGCAGACGGATCCGTTCTGAACGGAGCCTCCGTCTGCATTATTATGATCGGATCCGTTCAGAACGGATCCGATCGAACGCTAGTGTGAAAGTAGCTTAAGCCAACGAATGGTTGGTATAAAGTTAGACAAAGAAGGAGATTTATTATCTGTCATTATTTTCTGGTGTGAAAAATAGTTCAAAGCACAGTGCTTGCAACTTTTTAAACTCCTTTGCAGCAAAATATTGTCACAAGAGGCATTTTTACTCTGCCCTCACCACTTTCCAAAAAGAGGGATGTGAAAAGGGTGAGGAGGAGGTGGGACCATCAGGCCCAGCACATTTATCTTAATTTAGGGTACTTTCACACTAGCGGCAGGACGGATCCGACAGGCTGTTCACCCTGTCGGATCCGTCCTGCCGCTATTTCGCTGTGCCGACGGACCGCCGCTCCGTCCCCATTGACTATAATGGGGATGGAGGCGGAGCTACGGAGCATGGCAGCATGGCAGCATGGCAGTGCACGGCGAGAGGCCGCTGGACAAAAAGTACTGCATGTCCGACTTTTTAGTCCGGCGGCCTCTCGCCGTGCACTGCCGTGGCCGTGCACTAGCGGCAGATTCGTCCTGCCGCTAGTGTGAAAGTAGCCTTACGTCAGTTTTCTGGTGTAAATTAAAACTGAAATCTATGACAGTTTAGAGCTGCCGGACGATGCATATAATATATGAGAAGGCCCGCATCTTGCCATAAATTAGGCGGCTTTTCCAGCAGCACAGGGGATATCAAGACCGGCATAGAAAATACCAGTTTTGATAAATCTCCCCCAAAGTGTCTGTCCATGCACCAGATTTATCATCCAGCCTGAGCCACTGTGATAAATCTGCTGTAGGTCTAGACATCCAGTCTACATTTGCACCATCTATAGGCTTAGTAAATCTGTCTCTATGTTTTTTCTTTTTTTGGACTCACTATGTAACTATGCAACATGCTCCCACCAAGCCTTCTCTTATTCCATTTTTTCTTGCGAACAGTAAGGATCTATTTCAGGGATGGCCATCCTGCGGCTCTCCAGCTGTTGCAAAACTACAACTCCCATCATGTCCAGACTATCTACAACTATCAGCCTACAGCAGGACATGGTGGGAATTGTAGTTTTACAACAGCTAGAGAGCTGCAGGTCTATTTAGATGCGTAAGATTTGTTACTGAGATTTCTAGGACTGTCCCATTCATCTGAATGGGTCTTGCATACATCCATGTGGTTGCTGCCCAAACAAGCCAATTATTCGAATGAATCAGAGACATTTCTGCAACAGATCTGCCACATGTGAATTCACACTTAGGCCTCTTTCACATGGGCGAGATTTCCACGTGGGTGCAATGCGTGAGTTGAACGCATTGCACCCGCACTGAATCCAGACCCATTCATTTCTATGGGGCTGTGCACAGGAGCAGTGATTTTCATGCATCACTTGTGCGTTGCGTGAAAATCACAGCATGCTTTATATTGTGCGTTTTTCATACAACGCAGGCCCCATAGAAGTGAATGGGGCTACGTGAAAATCGCAAGCATCCGCAAGCAAATGCGGATGTGGTGCAATTTTCACGCATGGTTGCTAGGAGATGATTGGGATGGGGACCCGATCATTATTATTTTCCCTTATAACATGGTTATAAAGGAAAATAATAGCATTCTTAATACAGAATGGCCTGGAGGGGTTAAAAAAAAATTCATAATAATTTAACTCACCTCATCCGCTTGTTTGCGCAGCCCGGCTTCTCTTCTGTCTTAATCACCTGTGGTGATGTCACTGCGCTCATCACATGGTCCGTCACATGATCAATCACCATGGCTTATGTGACGGACCATGTGATGAGCGCAGTGACGTCACCACAGGTCCTTTTCCTCCTGCACAGCAAAGAAGAAGAAAGAAGAGATGCCGGCTGTGCGAACAAGTAGATTAAGGTGAGTTAAATTCTTTTTTGAATTTTTTTCAACCCCTCCAGCCCTATTTTACTGAACATTCTGTATTACGAATGCTATTATTTTCCCTTATAACCATGTTATAAGGGAAAATAATCAAATCTACACAACACCTAACCCAAACCCGAACTTCTCTGAAGACGTTCGAGTTTGGGTACCAAACATGCCGATTTTTCTCACGCGCATGCAAAACACATTAAAATGTTTTTCACTTGCGCGGAAAAATCGTGCATTGCATCTGCATCTTATCTGGCCCAAATGCATGACGCCCGTGTGAAAGAGGCCTTAGAGTAGTTTGTCTGAGACAAAATGAATTTAGAAACGTATACCTGTGCCTCTTATTATGTTGTCTCAGAAATATTGATATGGTACTTATCCTTAGTAATAAAACTATTACACAATGTTCAGGAGATAATGGTCATGATAGACTTCAGACAATAGAGCAGAAGAGAAGCCTGGCCTCTCGTGCAAATTTGGCCTTTACGAAAAGCAGTCCTAGCTGGCGGAGCAATAATTTAAAGTCTTTGACATCTTATTACCGATGCATGCAGAGCAAAACTTGCATACAATTAAACTAACATGGTAATTTCAGTTTAAAAAAATAGACGTAACCTTTTCTGTGTGCTAACTGCCTGAGAGGCATTTATATGCAAGCCTAAGAGAACACGGATTTCACTCATAAAAGGGTAATAATGGCATGTTTAGCCTTCAAGATGCCTCATTTACACATCATTGTTAAAAAGAGAAGATTTCATAGTTTGGATTCCCTGTAAACTGTGGAAGTAAATGAAACTCAAAACCAGTAATGTTTGTTTTATTTGATATTTTTTTCCTGAAATGTAAGTTGCTTGATATTCGTTAAAATGCCATTATGCAGTGCATAATATCTTCTAAATACCTGGTAGACATCAAGATTTGCAATTGCAAAATAACAAGTTTATTGTACATAATACATGCTTGTACATGATGCAATTTGAGATGTGTTGATTATGGTGTTTACTATGAATGTGTATAAAAATAGAAATAGTAGAAATGTATATATAGGAAATTGCTCATTTCATTTTCACAATACTTACTGAATGAGAGCAGAATACTCCTGTCATCTCTCAGCTTTTATAGGTAAGTTAGGTGACCATTTACTAGAAGATGCGAGTGCAATGTGATTGGCTGAATGATAGTGGGTAATGCTAAACAGCGTAATGTTAAGGATAGAGATTTTTTGGGTTACGAGCTGTAGGTAGGAAGGATAAATTATGTATTATGGAGAGAAGATATAATGACTCCGGTTACATTATTTAAAAATAACGGAGATTTGAAAGTCTTTTTTAAAAGATTAGGGTTGCTATACTGCAGAGATTTAATATATGTAATACAGGCAATCTGAAATCATCATATGCAGGAGAAAGACTTTTAATCATTACTGATATTGAATGCTGATTTAATTTAAGTATAACTAACAGAAATATGGTTGTTTTAATTGTATAAAAGTTTTTAAGATATATGTATTTTATATTGAAGAGGGGTGGGAAAGAGGGGTGACCCAGAAGTGGGTGTAACATTCGCCCCTGATGAAGCTATTTTGGCAAAAATCTGGGTCGGGCAATTTTGTGAATACGGATGACCTGCTGAATTCCTGTTGATTTTATACTTTTGTGAGTATAATAAAATCTTGTTGATATATGGAAAGTTAATGGATCTTCACTATGTGCTCCAAACTCTAATATCCACAGAAGGGTCATTTTTGGCAAAGATCATCCACTGTTGGAATCCGGTTGTTCGGCTGCCCTAGAAGAGACTGTCATATCCTCACCTACACTCTGAAGTTACAGCATATACCCTTACTTAATGTTAATGTTTTGTCTCTAAGAACCAGGAGAAATGGTCCTTGTTTTGTCTTTGGCAGATTTTACCAAAAATAATCATAGACAGAGGTCCACTGATAAGTCGGGTTTCACCTGCAATTTGGCACATTCTCTGGTTCGGATACTTCCGGTATCGCTGAGGAACATTTTTCGTCATCATTATCTTCTATATTGCGGAAAATTCTAAATAATTTGATGACTATGGGCAACAAGTATAAACGTGTGGCTGACAGGAAACGTATGAATGCTCCAGACCTAAGTGTGGGTGATTTTATGTGGCTGTCCACAAGAAATATTAAGTTGAAGGTTCCTTCTTGGAAGTTGGGTCCAAGGTTTATTGGTCCATATAAGATCACTGCCATTATTAATCCTGTAGCCTTTCGTCTTGAACTTCCTCAGACTCTGAAAATTCATTATGTGTTTCACAAATCTTTGTTGAAGAGATATGTTGAACCTTTGTAGTCGTCCCCCTGCCACCCTCTCCTGTCATGATGGGCAGCAGTTTGGAATTCCAGATCGCCAAGACTATTGACTCTTGAGTTCTTTGTAGATCTCTTCAGTATCTTGTTCACTGGAAGGGTTATGGACCAGAGCAGAGGATGTGGGTATCGGCATCTGATGTGAATGCCAATCGTTTGGTGAAAGCCTTGCACAGGTCTCATCCGGATAAGGTTGGTCCTGGGTGCCTGGAGGTCACCCATAGAACTAAGGGTGCTGTCACGACCGTACCGAGACCTACAGATGTTCCCGTGACAGGTGGCAGGAAATGTGTGAGACTGGCAACACGTGGTTTTTTCTAACATGTTTTCCTTTTGGATCAAATGATGTCTGTGTTGTTTCTGGTGCTTGCCACACCTTCTTTCCCCAGGTGTGGCTATTTTGGTAATTTAACCTTCTCTATTTATTGTTGTTTCTCCCACTATGCTATGCGGTTTATAGATTCTGTTGGACTTGTGGTTAGCTTGTGTTTGGTTCTCTGCTGAGTTCCTGGTGCTACCAAAGCTTCATTGAAGATAAGTGTTTCCTTTCCCTTTTGTATTTTGTTTATATATATGTGTGTGTTTCCTTTCCCTATTGTTTGTCATTAGGCCTGAGGGAGACTCCTGTTCATCCTTCCCTTTGGAGGAACAGGTAGACTCAGTCTTGACATTAGTTCCAGGGTCCTATAGGGTGAGATAGGATTCTAGGTATCCGGTGTATGAACTTGCCTACTTTTGGAGCCTGTTCATACTGGTAGTCTGTCAGGACTGGAGTTAGGGTTTTCTCTAGGAGGTGTCCATCTTCCTTCCCTAGTTTCCAGACCTTATTCCGGTATCCCCTTTCCCTCCTATGCTTGGTGTGGTGTTTTCTTCCCACACACGTGCGTGACAGGCTCCTTTGCTGCCCTTTTTGATAACAGGCAATCCTCCTCACTGTGTGTGCAGATGCACTCTCACCTGAATGCTGTCATTCCTGAGCAAGCTCTGCACTGTGGTGACCCAATCCCATAGCTGAATCCTCTTTAGTAGACTGTCTTTGCACTTGCTGAACCTTCTTGGACTCCCTGAAGCCTTCTTCACAGCAAATTAACCTTTCTCTTTGAATTTCTTGATGATCCGATAAATGGTAGATTTAGGTACAATCTTACAAGCAACAATGTCCTTGCCTGTGAAGCCCGTTTGATGCAATGCAATGATGACTGCATGCATGTCCTTGGAGGTAACCATGGTTAACAGAAGAAGGCAATGATTTCAAGCACCAGCCTCTTTTACCACAACCAGTCTGCTCTTCTAATTCAATTAACATTACAGAGTGCCGCCTTGTCCCCGTTAACACTTTCTCATGTGCTAACAAGATCACTGAAATCACGTTAGCAGGTCATTTTGCTGCAAGCTGAACACGCATTGGAATATTTTTTTTTGTGATTAAGTGGAATGACTTAAGAGGAATGACTTTACAATTAACTGTAATTCATATTTTCACCTTTCATAACAATCTAGAAATAATGCAAATTGCCACCATAAAAACTGAAGCAGCAAACTTTGTGAGTTTTTTCCCCCATTACTGTAGATTGATGCTTGCTGATAGTCCCACGATGAAACGGCTTGTTCCAAATAGAAATAGAATTGAACAAGTCAATACTCAAACTATATAAGACATAATGTCAGTAATTTATTTCCCCACTCAAAGTGACAAACATAGTCAACTCACCCAAGGGGATGGGCCAAGCAGATTGCCTTGATTCGACTTTCTCCATGCCTACAGCTTCCTCAGGAGTAGAGTTGAGCGAACACCTGGATGTTCGGGTTCGAGAAGTTCGGCCGAACATCCCGGAAATGTTCGGGTTCGGGATCCGAACCCGATCCGAACTTCGTCCCGAACCCGAACCCCATTGAAGTCAATGGGGACCCGAACTTTTCGGCACTAAAACGGCTGTAAAACAGCCCAGGAAAGGGCTAGAGGGCTGCAAAAGGCAGCAACATGTAGGTAAATCCCCTGCAAACAAATGTGGATAGGGAAATTAATTAAAATAAAAATTAAATAAATAAAAATTAACCAAAATCAATTGGAGAGAGGTTCCATAGCAGAGAATCTGGCTTCCCGTCACCCACCACTGGAACAGTCCATTCTCAGATATTTAGGCCCCGGCACCCAGGCAGAGGAGAGAGGTCCCGTAACAGACAATCTGGCTTCATGTCAGCAGAGAATCAGTCTTCATGTCATAGCAGAGAATCAGGCTTCACGTCACCCACCACTGTAAGAGTCCATTTTCATAAATTTAGGCCCAGCACCCAGGCAGAGGAGAGAGGTCCCGTAACAGACAATCTGGCTTCATGTCAGCAGAGAATCAGTCTTCATATCATAGCAGAGAATCTGGCTTCCCGTTACCCACCACTGGAACAGTCCATTCTCAGATATTTAGGCCCCGGCACCCAGGCAGAGGAGAGAGGTCCCGTAACAGACAATCTGGCTTCATGTCAGCAGAGAATCAGTCTTCATATCATAGCAGAGAATCAGGCTTCACGTCAGCCACCACTGCAACAGTCCATTGTCATAAATTCAGGCCCAGCACCCAGGCAGAGGAGAGAGGTCCCGTAACAGACAATCTGGCTTCATGTCAGCAGAGAATCAGTCTGCATGTCATAGCAGAGAATGAGGCTTCACGTCACCCACCACTGCAACAGTCCATTTTCATAAATTTAGGCCCAGCACCCAGGCAGAGGAGAGAGGTCCCGTAACAGAGGATCTGGCTTCATGTCACCAGAGAATCAGTCTGCATGTCATAGCAGAGAATCAGGCTTCACGTCACCCACCACTGCAACAGTCCATTTTCATAAATTTAGGCCCAGCACCCAGGCAGAGGAGAGAGGTCCCGTAACAGAGGATCTGGCTTCATGTCACCAGAGAATCAGTCTGCATGTCATAGCAGAGAATCAGGCTTCACGTCAGCCACCACTGCAACAATCCATTGGCATATATTTAGGCCTAGCACACAGGCAGAGGAGAGAGGTCCCGTAACAGACAATCTGGCTTCATGTCAGCAGAGAATCAGTCTTCATATCATAGCAGAGAATCAGGCTTCACGTCAGCCACCAATGCAACAGTCCATTGTCAGATATTTAGGCCCAGCACCCAGGCAGAGGAGAGAGGTCCCGTAACAGAGGATCTGGCTTCATGTCAGCAGAGAATCAGTCTTCATGTCATAGCAGAGAATCAGGCTTCACGTCACCCACCACTGTAAGAGTCCATTTTCATAAATTTAGGCCCAGCACCCAGGCAGAGGAGAGAGGTCCCGTAACAGACGATCTGGCTTCATGTCAGCAGAGAATCAGTCTGCATGTCATAGCAGAGAATGAGGCTTCACGTCACCCACCACTGCAACAGTCCATTTTCATAAATTTAGGCCCAGCACCCAGGCAGAGGAGAGAGGTCCCGTAACAGAGGATCTGGCTTCATGTCACCAGAGAATCAGTCTGCATGTCATAGCAGAGAATCAGGCTTCACGTCACCCACCACTGCAACAGTCCATTTTCATAAATTTAGGCCCAGCACCCAGGCAGAGGAGAGAGGTCCCGTAACAGAGGATCTGGCTTCATGTCACCAGAGAATCAGTCTGCATGTCATAGCAGAGAATCAGGCTTCACGTCAGCCACCACTGCAACAATCCATTGGCATATATTTAGGCCTAGCACACAGGCAGAGGAGAGAGGTCCCGTAACAGACAATCTGGCTTCATGTCAGCAGAGAATCAGTCTTCATATCATAGCAGAGAATCAGGCTTCACGTCAGCCACCAATGCAACAGTCCATTGTCAGATATTTAGGCCCAGCACCCAGGCAGAGGAGAGAGGTCCCGTAACAGACAATCTGGCTTCATGTCAGCAGAGAATCAGTCTGCATGTCATAGCAGAGAATGAGGCTTCACGTCACCCACCACTGCAACAGTCCATTTTCATAAATTTAGGCCCAGCACCCAGGCAGAGGAGAGAGGTCCCGTAACAGAGGATCTGGCTTCATGTCAGCAGAGAATCAGTCTGCATGTCATAGCAGAGAATCAGGCTTCACGTCAGCCACCACTGCAACAGTCCATTGTCATAAATTCAGGCCCAGCACCCAGGCAGAGGAGAGAGGTCCCGTAACAGACAATCTGGCTTCATGTCACCAGAGAATCAGTCTGCATGTCATAGCAGAGAATGAGGCTTCACGTCAGCCACCACTGCAACAATCCATTGGCATATATTTAGGCCTAGCACACAGGCAGAGGAGAGGTTCATTCAACTTTGGGTAGCCTTGCAATATAATGGTAAAATGAAAATAAAAATAGGATTGAATGAGGAAGTGCCCTGGAGTCCAATAATATATGGTTATGGGGAGGTAGTTAATGTCTAATCTGGACAAGGGACGGACAGGTCCTGTGGGATCCATGCCTGGTTCATTTTTATGAACGTCAGCTTGTCCACATTGGCTGTAGACAGGCGGCTGCGTTTGTCTGTAATGACGCCCCCTGCCGTGCTGAATACACGTTCAGACAAAACGCTGGCTGCCGGGCAGGCCAGCACCTCCAAGGCATAAAAGGCTAGCTCTGGCCACGTGGACAATTTAGAGACCCAGAAGTTGAATGGGGCCGAACCATCAGTCAGTACGTGGAGGGGTGTGCACACGTACTGTTCCACCATGTTAGTGAAATGTTGCCTCCTGCTAACACGTTGCGTATCAGGTGGTGGTGCAGTTAGCTGTGGCGTGTTGACAAAAGTTTTCCACATCTCTGCCATGCTAACCCTGCCCTCAGAGGAGCTGGCCGTGACACAGCTGCCTTGGCGACCTCTTGCTCCTCCTCTGCCTTGGCCTTGGGCTTCCACTTGTTCCCCTGTGACATTTGGGAATGCTCTCAGTAGCGCGTCTACCAACGTGCGCTTGTACTCGCGCATCTTCCTATCACGCTCCAGTGCAGGAAGTAAGGTGGGCACATTGTCTTTGTAGCGTGGATCCAGCAGGGTGGCAACCCAGTAGTCCGCACAGGTTAAAATGTGGGCAACTCTGCTGTCGTTGCGCAGGCACTGCAGCATGTAGTCGCTCATGTGTGCCAGGCTGCCCAGGGGTAAGGACAAGCTGTCCTCTGTGGGAGGCGTATCGTCATCGTCCTGCCTTTCCCCCCAGCCACGCACCAGTGATGGACCCGAGCTGCGTTGGGTGCCACCCCGCTGTGACCATGCTTCATCCTCATCCTCCTCCACCTCCTCCTCATCCTCGTCCTCCTCGTCCTCCAGTAGTGGGCCCTGGCTGGCCACATTTGTACCTGGCCTCTGCTGTTGCCAAAAACCTCCCTCTGAGTCACTTCGAAGAGACTGGCCTGAAAGTGCTAAAAATGACCCCTCTTCCTCCTCCTCCTCCTCCTCCTGGGCCACCTCCTCTTCCATCATCGCCCTAAGTGTTTTCTCAAGGAGACATAGAAGTGGTATTGTAACGCTGATAACGGTGTCATCGCCACTGGCCATGTTGGTGGAGTACTCGAAACAGCGCAACAGGGCACACAGGTCTCGCATGGAGGCCCAGTCATTGGTGGTGAAGTGGTGCTGTTCTGTAGTGCGACTGACCCGTGCGTGCTGCAGCTGAAACTCCACTATGGCCTGCTGCTGCTCGCACAGTCTGTCCAGCATGTGCAAGGTGGAGTTCCACCTGGTGGGCACGTCGCATATGAGGCGGTGAGCGGGAAGGCCGAAGTTACGCTGTAGCGCAGACAGGCGAGCAGCAGCAGGATGTGAACGCCGGAAGCGCGAACAGACGGCCCGCACTTTATGCAGCAGCTCTGACATGTCGGGGTAGTTGTGAATGAACTTCTGCACCACCAAATTCAGCACATGCGCCAAGCAAGGGATGTGCGTCAAATTGGCTAGTCCCAGAGCTGCAACGAGATTTCGCCCATTATCACACACCACCAGGCCGGGCTTGAGGCTCACCGGCAGCAACCACTCGTCGGTCTGTTGTTCAATACCCCGCCACAACTCCTGTGCGGTGTGGGGCCTGTCCCCCAAACATATGAGTTTCAGAATGGCCTGCTGACGTTTACCCCGGGCTGTGCTGAAGTTGGTGGTGAAGGTGTGTGGCTGACTGGATGAGCAGGTGGAAGAAGAGGAGGAGGAAGCCGAGAAGGAGGAGGTGGCAACAGGAGGCAAAGAATGTTGCCCTGCGATCCTTGGCGGCGGAAGGACGTGCGCCAAACAGCTCTCCGCCTGGGGCCCAGCTGCCACTACATTTACCCAGTGTGCAGTTAGGGAGATATAGCGTCCCTGGCCGTGCTTACTGGTCCACGTATCTGTGGTTAGGTGGACCTTGCTACAGATGGCGTTGCGCAGTGCACACTTGATTTTATCGGATACTTGGTTGTGCAGGGAAGGCACGGCTCTCTTGGAGAAGTAGTGCCGGCTGGGAACAACATACTGTGGGACAGCAAGCGACATGAGCTGTTTGAAGCTGTCTGTGTCCACCAGCCTAAATGACAGCATTTCATAGGCCAGTAGTTTAGAAATGCTGGCATTCAGGGCCAGGGATCGAGGGTGGCTAGGTGGGAATTTACGCTTTCTATCAAATGTTTGTGAGATGGAGAGCTGAACGCTGGCGTGTGACATGGTTGAGACGCTTGGTGACGGAGGTGGTGGTGGTGGTGTTGGTGGTACATCCCCTGTTTGCTGGGCGGCAGGTGCCAACGTTCCTCCAGAGGCGGAGGAAGAGGCCGAGGCGGCAGCAGCAGAATAGGCCGAGGCGGCAGCAGCAGAAGAGGTAGCAGGGGGAGCCTGAGTGACTTCCTTGGTTTTAAGGTGTTTACTCCACTGCAGTTCATGCTTTGCATGCAGGTGCCTGGTCATGCAGGTTGTGCTCAGGTTCAGAACGTTAATGCCTCGCTTCAGGCTCTGATGGCACAGCGTGCAAACCACTCGGGTCTTGTCGTCAGCACATTGTTTGAAGAAGTGCCATGCCAGGGAACTCCTTGAAGCTGCCTTTGGGGTGCTCGGTCCCAGATGGCGGCGGTCAGTAGCAGGCGGAGTCTCTTGGCGGCGGGTGTTCTGCTTTTGCCCACTGCTCCCTCTTTTGCTACGCTGTTGGCTCGGTCTCACCACTGCCTCTTCCTCCGAACTGTGAAAGTCAGTGGCACGACCTTCATTCCATGTGGGGTCTAGGACCTCATCGTCCCCTGCATCGTCTTCCACCCAGTCTTGATCCCTGACCTCCTGTTCAGTCTGCACACTGCAGAAAGACGCAGCAGTTGGCACCTGTGTTTCGTCATCATCAGAGACATGCTGAGGTGGTATTCCCATGTCCTCATCATCAGGAAACATAAGTGGTTGTGCGTCAGTGCATTCTATGTCTTTCACCGCTGGGGAAGGGCTAGGTGGATGCCCTTGGGAAACCCTGCCAGCGGAGTCTTCAAACAGCATAAGAGACTGCTGCATAACTTGAGGCTGAGACAGTTTCCCTGGTATGCATGGGGGTGATGTGACAGACTGATGGGGTTGGTTTTCAGGCGCCATCTGTGCGCTTTCTGCAGAAGACTGGGTGGGAGATAATGTGAACGTGCTGGATCCACTGTCGGCCACCCAATTGACTAATGCCTGTACCTGCTCAGGCCTTACCATCCTTAGAACGGCATTGGGCCCCACCATATATCGCTGTAAATTCTGGCGGCTACTGGGACCTGAGGTAGTTGGTACACTAGGACGTGTGGATGTGGCAGAACGGCCACGTCCTCTCCCAGCACCAGAGGGTCCACTAACACCACCACGACCATGTCCACGTCCGCGTCCCTTACTAGATGTTTTTCTCATTGTTATGGTTCACCACAACAACAAATATATTATTTGGCCCAATGTATTGTATTCAAATTCAGCGGGATATAAATTTGAGGCCTAGTATTTAGGCGCTGGGTGACCGGTATGGATTTAGTGACAGAATTAGACTTGGAAATGCACAGAAGCGTGTGTGTGAAGTTATTCTGAATGACCCTATGTGCACCTTGAATATTATATACCCTTTTTGGGATAGATTTCAAATAGCTCTGATATAGCAGGAACCACTAAATTATGAAATTGCTAAATTGGGAATTGTATTTCAACCCAGAACAAAAAATGTGCTTTGACGGACACTAAATATCTTGCCCAGCAACAACAGTACAGCGGTAACGAGAGATTTAGCAGGATATAAATTTGAGGCCTAGTATTTAGGCGCTGGGTGACAGGTATGGGTTTAGTGACAGAATTAGACTTGGAAATACACAGTAGAGGGTGTGTGTGAAGTTATTCTGAATGACCCTATGTGCACCTTGAATATTATATACCCTTTTTGGGATAGATTTCAAATAGCTCTGATATAGCAGGAACCACTAAATTATGAAATTGCTAAATTGGGAATTGTACTTCAACCCAGAACAAAAAATGTGCTTTGACGGACACTAAATAACTTTCCCAGCTACAACAGGACAGCGGTAACGAGAGATTTAGCAGGATATAAATTTGAGGCCTAGTATTTAGGCGCTGGGTGACAGGTATGGGTTTAGTGACAGAATTAGACTTGAAAATACACAGTAGCGGGTGTGTGTGAAGTTATTCTGAATGACCCAATGTGCACCTTGAATATTATATACCCTTTTAGGGATAGATTTCAAATAGCTCTGATATAGCAGAAACCACTAAATTATGAAATTGCTAAATTGGGAATTGTACTTCAACCCAGAACAAAAAATGTGCTTTGACGGACACTAAATAACTTTCCCAGCTACAACAGGACAGCGGTAACGAGAGATTTAGCGGGATATAAATTTGAGGCCTAGTATTTAGGCGCTGGGTGACCGGTATGGATTTAGTGACAGAATTAGACTGGGATATGGCCAAAAAATAACCACACTATTGCTGGTTAAATGCACTTGGTGACGGGCGCAGCTTGCCCCTGATGTAGTATATGGCCAAAAAATGAACAGACTATTGCTGGTTAAATGCACTTGGTGTCACAGCTTGACCAACCACACTACTGAGGGTTAAATGCACTTGGTAACGGGCGCAGCTTGCCCCTGATGTAGTATATGGCCAAAAAATAAACAGACTATTGCTGGTTAAATGCACTTGGTGTGACAGCTTCACCCTGATGTAGGCTTTAGCCAGAAAACAACCACACCATTGAGGGTTAAATGCACTTGGTGACAGGCGCAGCTTGCCCCTGATTTTGTATATGGCCAAAAAATGAACAGACTATTGCTGGTTAAATGCACTTGGTGTGACAGCTTCACCCTGATGTAGGCTTTAGCCAAAAAACAACCACACCATTGAGGGTTAAATGCACTTGGTGACAGGCGCAGCTTGCCCCTGATTTTGTATATGGCCAAAAAATGAACAGACTATTGCTGGTTAAATGCACTTGGTGTGACAGCTTCACCCTGATGTAGGCTTTAGCCAAAAAACAACCACACCATTGAGGGTTAAATGCACTTGGTGACAGGCGCAGCTTGCCCCTGATTTTGTATATGGCCAAAAAATGAACAGACTATTGCTGGTTAAATGCACTTGGTGTGACAGCTTCACCCTGATGTAGGCTTTAGCCAAAAAACAACCACACCATTGAGGGTTAAATGCACTTGGTGACAGGCGCAGCTTGCCCCTGATTTTGTATATGGCCAAAAAATGAACAGACTATTGCTGGTTAAATGCACTTGGTGTGACAGCTTCACCCTGATGTAGGCTTTAGCCAAAAAACAACCACACCATTGAGGGTTAAATGCACTTGGTCGCAGCTTGTGCTGGCGCACCACAAGACACAAAATGGCCGCCGATCACCCCAGAAAAATGTGACTGACAAACGGTCTGGGCAGCCTAAAAACAGTGAGCAATTGAGGATCAGCAGCTCAATGATGCACAGCTGCAGATCGATCAGTTAATCAAGTCCTTTGGAGGAGTTAATCTGCCTAATCTCGCCCTACTGTCGCAGCCGCAACCTCTCCCTACGCTAATCAGAGCAGAGTGACGGGCGGCGCTATGTGACTCCAGCTTAAATAGAGGCTGGGTCACATGGTGCTCTGGCCAATCACAGCCATGCCAATAGTAGGCATGGCTGTGATGGCCTCTTGGGGCAAGTAGTATGACGCTTGTTGATTGGCTGCTTTGCAGCCTTTCAAAAAGCGCCAAGAAAGCGTCACAAAAGCGCCAAGAAAGCGACGAACACCGAACCCGAACCCGGACTTTTACGAAAATGTCCGGGTTCGGGTCCGTGTCACGGACACCCCAAAATTCGGTACGAACCCGAACTATACAGTTCGAGTTCGCTCATCCCTACTCAGGAGGCAATAACCTTATGTTGTCATATATTGGTTTGTCTTGCATATTTTTGTTTTGTCAACCTCTACTGTCCTTTAACCCAATGCCCTCGCTATCAATATCCATGGCCTTTAATTATCTTAGACACCCCTCAGTTCTGCTACAGCTTTGTAAAGCTACAGCGCCCACTTAGACCTGCAGATTATAAAAGAAGGAAAGGATTTAGGGTTAAGAAACACTAGCAAAAAGCTTACATGAAATAAAGGAAAAATATGTTTTAGATTAATTAACCTTTAACCCCTTAAGGACATTATTTCACCTTAAGGACCAGGCCATTTTTTGCAAATCTGACCAGTGTCACTTTATGTGGTGATAACTTTAAAACGCTTTTACTTATCCAGGCCATTCTGAGATTGTTTTTCATCACATATTGTACTTCATAATACTGGTAAAATGGAGTAAAAAAAAAAATCATTTTTATTTTATAAAAAAAATTACCAAATTTACCAAAATTTTGGAAAAATTAGCAAATTTCCAAGTTTCAATTTCTCTACTTCTATAATACATAGTAATACCTCCAAAAATTGTTATTAGTTTACATTCTCCATATGTCTACATGTTTGGATCATTTTGGGAATGCCATTTTATTCTTTGGGGACGTTACAAGGCTTAGAAGTTTAGATGCAAATCTTTAAGATTTTCAGAAATTTTCAAAAACCCACTTTTTAGGGACCAGTTCAGGTCTGAAGTCACTTTGTGAGGCTTACATAATAGAAACCACCCAAAATTGACCCCATTCTAGAAACTACACCCCTCAACGTATTCAAAACTGATTTTACAAACATCATTAACCCTTTAGATGTTCCCCAAGAGTTATTGGAGATAACATTTCCAAATTTAAATTTTTTGCCAAATTTTCAATTTTAATCCATTTTTTTCACTAACAAAGCAAGGTTTAACAGCCAAACAAAACTCTATATTTATTGCCCTGACTCTGCGGTTTACAGAAACACCCGATATGTGGTCGTACACCACTGTACGGCCCCACGTCAGGACGTAGAGGGAAAGGAGCGCTTTGTGGTTTTTGGAAGGCAGATTTCGCTGGACTAGTTTATTTACACCATGTCCCATTTGAAGCCCCCTGATGCACCCCTAGAGTAGGAAATCCAAAAACGTGACCCCATTTTGGAAACTACAGGATAAGGTGGCAGTTTTTTGGTACTATTTTAGGGTATATATGATTTTTGGTTGCTCTATATTACACTTTTTATGAAGCAAAGTAACAAAAAATAGAAATTCAGAAATTTCATCTTCATTTGCCCTTGACTCTTGTGGAACACTTAAAGGGTTAACAAAGTTTTGTAAAATCAGTTTTGAATACCTTGAGGGGTGTATTTTCTTAAATGGTGTTACTTTTTGGAGTTTTTACTCTAGGGGTGCATCAGGGGGGGCTTCAAATGGGACATGGTGTCAAAGAACAGGTCCAGCAAAATCTGCCTTCCAAAATCCATATGGCATTCCTTTCCTTCTGCGCCCTGCCGTGTGCCTGTGCAGCAGTTTACGACCACATATGGGGTGTTTCTGTAAACCAAAGAATCAGGGCAATAAATATTGAGTTTTGTTTGGCTGTTAACCCTTGCTTTGTTACGGGAAAAAATGGATTAAAATGGAAAATTTGCCCAAAAATACCTGTTTTTATTATTTACAACGTTCATCTGACAGATTATATCATGTGCTATTTTTATAGAGCATGTTGTTACGGACGCAGGGATATCTAATATGTTTTAAAAAAAATCAATTTAGTGTTTCCATAGACTGAGAGCCATATATATATATTTTTTTTTGGGTGATTGTCTTAGTTAGGGTCTCATTTTTTGCAGGATAAGATGACTGTTTTAATGGTATGATTTTGGGGGGCATATACCTTTTTGATCGCTTGCTATTACACTTTTTGTGATGTAAGGTGACAAAATTGTGGCTTTTTTTACACCATTTTTATTTTTTTATTTTTACACTGTTCACCTGAGGGGTTAGATCATGTGATATTTTTTATAGAGCATGTTTTTACAGACATGACAATACCTAATATGTGCACCCTTTTTTTTAATTAAGGTTTTGCACAATAATATCATTTTTTAAAACAAAAAAAAATTGTTTTAGTGTCTCCATAGTCTAGAGCCATATTTTTTATTTATTTTTTGGGCCATTGTCTCATGTAGTGGCTCATTTTTTGCGGGATGAGGCGACAGTTTGAATGCTACTATTTTGGCATACATACGACTTTTTTGATCACTTTTATTACCTTTTTTGGGAAGTAAGGTGGGCAAAATTGCTGGGAATGTAACATGACCATTTTATAGATCAGGCCGTTACGGACGCGGTGATATATAACATATGTAGGGAATTTTATTTTTTTAATTTTTAATCAGGGATAAATGTGCATTTTTTATTTTTACTTTTTTCACTTTTTTATATTTATTTTTTACCCAGACCCACTTGGTTCTTGAATATCCAGTGGGTCTGATGTCTGTATAATACAGTAAAGTACACTAGTACACTATATAGTGTACTGCACTGTATTTAATTTACACTTTGTCTGAACAGATTCCTGCCTTTAGCACAGATCTGTTCAGCACTGTGGACAGCAGGATGCATGAGAAGGCGTCCTGTTGCCATGGGAACCTTCCCCGTCTGCCACAACTGAGCAGACAGGGAAGGGGAGAGAGGGGGGCTTCCTCCCTCTGTGACCCCATCCTGTCCGGGGGCTGCAAAGGCACAGCAGCCCCCCGATGTGAGAGGGAGCTCCCTCCCCTTCCACACAGCGGTCCCTGCACAGATGTCAGCCGTTTTAATCAGAGTGTCAGCAATGAGCAGACACTTTGATTCAACTGCTCGGTCATCCTGAGAATAAACGGGGGTCGGGCGGAAGATCGCGCACCCGCCCCCCACACTTCCGTCCGCCTCCCGCCCACCTCCTGCACTGCCCACAATCCTCCCCCCCCCCCGCCTCGCCCGCAGGAAGAAAAACACAGAGGGCTGCAGGGGGGGGGGGGGTGTCAACTTCGAAATCCAGGCACTTTGAGGTTTCTGATCCCTGCGGTCACGGCCCTGTGTCCTTAAGAGGTTAATCTTCATGAAAATCTTTGGGGCTCAAAAAAATTCTGTGGGCATCATCAGAGGTGTATCAAGCCGTGGTAAATATTTTTTACACTAAGCAACTTCTCTAACTGTGCCGAGTGCATAACTAGACTCACCCAGTCCCACTCACCTGATAAAAATCTGTCATAGGGTACTCAGAGGTAACAATACACCTTGTAAAAAATGAATGAACCAACTGGTCCTATAGCACCTAGGGTTTTGCTGGCGTGTTAGCGTGATGTCCAATGGATCCAGAACAAGGCTGCTGTGGTGATAGAGCAAAAAGAATAATCGCAAACAGGGTTTGGTAAATCTAGGCCATTGCTTTCCCTTTAGTGCTACCACACAGCACTAATGCCCACACTGTGCCCCTTCACAATAGTAATATCCACATTGCACCTCTTTAAAGTAGTTGTGCCCACATTGTGTTCCCTTCACAGTATGAATATTCACATTATGCCTCCTTTGCAGTAGGAATATCCACAATGTGCTCCCTCACAGTAATTATGTCCACTTTGTACCTCCTTTACAGCAGAAATGCCCACATTATTCCCCCTCACTGTAGTAATGCCCACCTTGTGCCCCCTCATAGTAGTTATGTCCTCCTTGTGCCCCCTCAGAGATGGCCTCCCTGCCCAGACGCAACGTTAACCCTCTGTGGCCAGGGCACATGCCCCTCCCCCCTTGCTACGCCTCTGCCATCATTTTATGGCATTTAGAGCAGTAATCAGTTTCCTAACTCAAATTGAGAATCCACCCAAACAAGTGAGTCTTTGAATTTACTTTATTACAGGAATGTGTCTTGATTTAAGACTTATAAACACATTTAAGAGAAATCCTGATTATATAATTACTGTACATAAACATTTATTTTCTGTGCTGTTGTTTTATGAACAATACCTTACATTTCAGCCATTTCATTAGATACTTAACATTTAGCTATCATATATGTTTGTACTGGAGTAATAGCAGTATATCTGAGCTCCCCCCCCCAACCACCTGTTCAGATATTCTCCAACACAGGATCACTGCACTCAAGCTACAATTCTTTACATACTTCTACACACCTCAATATTGTAATACATCATCTGCTCCTACTTGACATGAAAAATTGCAACCTATAGAACCCCTCCCTCTTGCATAAAGATGATTTTACCCTGAAAAGCAATGCTGCTCCCAATAAAGCCCTAGTATGAGAATGTGCAATACTAACAAGAAGTTGATTTGGTCAGTAGGTAAAATAGCTTTTCTCTAGAAGAGATTTGTATTTGTGTGTGCAGGCAGCACTGGTTTCAAGCAGCCTCTGCAGCTCTGCTCTGTAATATGTTTACTCAGTAAGAAGTTCTAACTACTTGCATGCTTCATAGTTGTCCTGACTTTTCAGTGTGTGCAGAGTTTCTGAGCAATAGCTAGTGCTGCGGCCAGGTAATGAGGGATAGAGGTGTCTGATAAGTGGAGAGAGAGGTATTTTTCCACTACACATTTTTATCTTTGCCTGGAGATTTATGGTAAAATAAAATGATAGATGTGCTTTCAGTGCACATGGAAGCCATGAATGCAGTGGGGATAAACTTTACAATGATGGACAACTGAACAATTTATTTATTTATTTTATGCACTTATATAGCGCTACTATATTCTGCAGAGCTTTACAGACAATTAGCATCCAACTGTCCCCAATGGGGCTCACAATCTAAGGTCCCTATCACTATGTCTTTTGGAGAGTGGGAGGAAACCCACGCAAACACTGGGAGAACATACAAACTCAATGCAGATGTTGCCCTTGGTCAGATTTGAACCTAGAAACCCAGCGCTGCAAGGCACCAGTACTAACCACTGAGCCACCATACTGTCTGAAAATGTGTAATGGAGAAATTTTGTGGTATGCAATAAAAAGTATGTATAATTAGATCTCAATTTATTTCCAGAAGAAATGCAATGCTTTGCTTTTCTTAATCAATGCTATTATTTTTTGCTGGTAAGAACATTTAAAGTGTATGTCCCTTTAACTAAGCTTGCGATCATTTCCTGGATGTTAATTATACATTATGGCAATGTAATTAGCTTAATAAAGAGAAATGGACCTTTATGCAGCGGATATTCAATTAAAGAGATTAGCAATCCTTTTTTAGTATAAAAAGAACATGTGAGATTTATTTTACATGATAAAGGGGCTTGCATATATTTATATCTGGAATTGTAGTAATGATTCCATTATAGAAATTAAATTTAATCATTAATTCAATATAATGAAATGCTTTGATCATGTACAGATATTTGAATAAAACAGAACCATTATCAATTATAATTGAAAACAAATAGGAACATGAAAAACTATTGGGATAAAAAAGCTTATCATAACTGTTTTACTATGCAGTGAATATGGCAATTAAAATGAAATATTATTACAATATACATGCAATACAAATATTTTTATTTAAGTTTTTTCATGTACATTGCATTTTCCATTCTGTTAGTGCCCCCTGCTATTACCAATTATAGCCTAAGCTGTATTTCAATAGCTAAATTACGCTTTTGTCTCCCCCACATTGATTGTTAAAACTCCACCTTTATTATTGTACTTCATAAAACCTTCTATATCAATGAGACCCTATAGTTAAAACTTTCAGGGTGAGCTCTAATCTCACTGAGATTCTGTGCTGTCTTGAGTAGCGTCTGTGGCTACGCACTCACACTGACGCTTCTATTATGAAGCCCTATTAGCTATATTCATTCCCATAACGCTCACTACCTGGGCTAAAACTGTAACTTAGAATCTGCCCCCGGCATGTTTCGCCGAGTACCGGCGTCTTCAGGGGCTGGGCAGTCATTTATCCTTCTTGTACACCTTCTCCTGCATTCAGTGGTGGGCTAACATGCTCAGTAGCTTCCCTGCTCCCTTCCCCTCCCCCACTTCCAGTGTACTGATCTTATAGTGAAGTAGGTGAACAGTTAAGACACCTTTCATTCAATCATCTCTACTTCTAAATTCCTAGAAATATATGGCTATAAACGTCTCTAGAAAAATTGTGGGGGCATCACATGCCACATGTATTTCTGGGGGGGTTATTTTCTATGCAGAGGAGAAAGGCCCTCAGCCCACCTGGCTGAGACCACTCACACAGAGCCTCACCAGGACTCTGCTTCACAAGACACTCCAGAGTGAGCCACACCCAAGATCCAGTAGCAGGATTAAATAGGATCCCTGGACATGAGCATGCCCTAAGTCCCGGACTGGAGCATGGGGAACAGGCACCCACCCAACACATTGCCTGTTCCCAGTAAAAGCCTGCCCTGAAATAGCTGAACCAGCT
Organism: Bufo gargarizans; assembly: GCF_014858855.1. Taxonomy (NCBI): domain Eukaryota; kingdom Metazoa; phylum Chordata; class Amphibia; order Anura; family Bufonidae; genus Bufo; species Bufo gargarizans. The sequence continues at coordinate 173,687,352 of NC_058081.1, forward strand.
ACACTATTTATATGGTGTCCCCCAACTACTTTAGTGGACACCTGGACTAGGGCTTTTACTCCGCCAAGGCCGGGCCCCTTGGTGACACGCTCCTGGTGCAAACAACACCTCAATGTTCTCCTTTCCACAATATATACACACATACATCCTTTCAAGCTTGAGAAAGGCTCAATTGTAGGGCCGAAACGTTGCCACACCATGGGTGAATACATTTTCATGGATTTTATTTTATCCTGCGTTGGAGTGCTGCTCTTTTTTACATATTATATTTGGGTAAGCTTCAGCCCTCAGAGCGTGCACCCAGCTATTTCATACTTACATCGGTGCTGCCTCCCATTTTGCCTTTACTATATATATATGAAAATTATGTGGGGGATGTATGTAATGCTCGGGAACTTAGACCGGAATACTGAATGATGTTTGCAGTTTATGTAGATATAAACAAAAATACCTATATATATTTATGTGTGAAAAACGTATAAAATCATCCGGTGACATCATACATCAGTACCGCGCTGTGTTTGTATAACAATATATATACAATCTCAGCGAGAAGAGATGTATGATGTAACCGGAAGATTTTGTACATGTCACACCAGGTATTAAGTAATCATTTGAAAAGGGATGAAATATGGATGTAGTAGAGTTAACACACATGCTTTATGAGACGTGTTATGTAAACCTAATGCAATTAAATACGTTAAGATATTTTATAAAAATTGCTTTTGTTTCAAGATTACATGATGAGTTAAGAAATTTGAGTTAAAAGGTTGTGTGTTAACCATACTACATCTGTACTGATTAGCAGCATAACTGAATATATACATTACTGAGTGCTGTAGAGAGAGATAACAAATTCATGTAAGCATTGTACCTGGGCATAATCGCCTACTATAATCTTCGACCTGATCTGGGTGTAGGCGTTTGAGGTCGCAATACTTTTTTTGAATGGCCTTGAGGTCGTGCTATATGCCGCTTTTTAATTTCAATTCCGCCCAGACAGACCGTACAATGGCCTCTTTTTCAACCCTTTTCCTGGTCCAAGGACATCCCCGCTCAAGAAAGCGCTGAAAGCTAAAAATGAAAGCATATAGATACACAATTTTATTATTATACAAATATTCCCAAAAATATCCACTATAAAAAAGCTAAAAGTTGTTAAATCTTTAAAGGGAAAATATTAGATTGAAAGTTACTGATATAAGATCGGATTGTATTGCGATTATATGTATGTGAGGTCTGAGCAATCAGATATTGGCCAGCTAAGCTGTGATGTACCTGTCTGCTGGTTCGCCTCCCCGTGGTGCACCCTGGGTAACGCTAAATTAACCAGCAAATACTTTTGGTCTGACAAAAAAAGCTTATGGACATAAATTTAAATCTATATATATTGTATGTATGGTATACAGTGTGTGGAATATATTGCATGGCAGGAAAATGGACGTGCTATGTGCATGTGATAGATATTTATCTGTTGTCCATACATACATGCTACTGACATAGTGCTGCGAAGTAACAAGAATACTCAGTGCACCAATCAGTAGTATCTACTATTGGGGGGGGCGGGTGGCGGAGGAAAAATCTTTCCAAAAAATTTTGTATCAGTGTAGTTCTTATTCACATACACAAATATTTAGCAACACTTAATCTACATATAAATAATGTAGATGTAGATCGAGTGTTGCTAAATATTGCTCTGCAATGTATGCATTATGAAATAAAATACAGTGCTGTATTACAATATTACTTACAGTGAGAATAACTTCTTTTTCTTTTTTAAATCAAATTCGCCCCATTTTCGATCGCCGATTTTAATACAGGCAGATTGCCAAAAACTGGTAGCAAAACTGAAACCGAAACCAGGGCACATGACACGCAATCATTCATAACATTCTCGATTTTCGGCTAAAACTTAGGAATTCGAATTACAAGATTGATTTCACCCTGCTGCTTTTGCAATATAGCGAATATTCAAAAAACATTATGTAGAATCGATCAATTTAGCTAATATAGTGGTATAATCTTCTTTGTCTAATAGTTGTAACTTTTTTTTCTCTTCTGAACTTCAGATTTAAAAGAAATTAAGACTAAAGATTATAGCACTATATTAGCTAAATTGCTCTATATTCATTATTCGAATATTCGCGCTCAATACTACTTCATGACAGTGGTAAGATTGACTCAAAAACTTTCATTTTTATTTATTTACCAAAAATTTTGAAAAATTAGCAAATTTCCACATTTCAATTTCTCTACTTTTATAATAGATAGTAATAGCTTCAAAAATAGTTATTACTTTACATTCTCCATATGTCTACTTCATGTTTGGATCATTTTGTGAATGACATTTTATTTTTGGGGGAAGTTAGAAGGCTTAGAAGTTTAGAAGCAAATCTTGAAATTTTTCAGAAAACTTCGAAAAACCCACTTTTTAGGGACCAGTACAGGTCTGAAATCACATTGTGAGGCTTACATAGTAAAAAACCACGCAAAAATGACCCAATTTTAGATACTACACCCCTCAAGGTATTCAAAACTGATTTTACAAACTTTGTTAACCCTTTAGGTGTTCCACAAAAATGTATCAATTTTTTTACACTAACAAAGCAAGGGTTAACATCCAAACAAAACGTAATATTTATTCCCCTGATTCTATAGTTTACAGAAAAACCTAATATGTGGTTGTAAACTGGGCACACGGCAGGGTGCAGAAGGATAGGAACGCCATATGGTTTTTAGAAGGCAGATTTCACTGGGATAATTTTAAGCTGCTATGTCACATTTGAAGACCCCTGATGCACCCCTAGAGAAAAAACTCCAAAAAAGTAACCCCATTTTAAAAATTACACCCTTCAAGGTATTCCAAACTGATTTTGCAATCTTTGCTAACCCTTTAGGTATTCCGCAAGAATTAATGGAAAATGGAGACTAAATTTCAGAATTTCACTTTTTGGGCAAATTTTCCATTTTAATCCACTTTTTCCAGTAACAAAGCAAGGGTTAACAGCCAAACAAAACTCAATATTTATTGCCCTGATTCTGTAGTTTCCAGAAACACCCCATATGTGGTCGTAAACTGCTGTACGGGCACACAGCAGGGCGCAGAAGGAAAGGAACGCCATATAATGCACCCCTAGAGTAGAAACTCCAAAAAAAGACCCCATTTTGTAAACTACAGGATAAGGTGGCAGTTTTGTTGGTACTATTTTAGGGTACATATGATTTTTGGTTGCTCTACATTACACTGTTGTGAGGCACGGTAACAAAAAATAGCTGTTTTTGCACCGTTTTAATTTTTTGTTATTTACAATATGCATCTGATCATGTGCTGATCATGTGTTCATGTTAGATCATGTGCTTTACCACATGACTATACAAAATATGACTACTTTAGCAAATGTCTTATGTAGGGGCTCATTTTTGCATAGGACTTTTTGATCGCTTGGTATTACACTTTTTGTGATGTAAGGTGGCAAAACATTTATTTACACAGTTCTTTTTTACAGTGTTCACCTGAGGGGTTAGGTCTTATGGTATTTTTATAGAGCAGGTTCTTACGGATGCGGCGATACCTAATATGTATACTTTTTTATTTATTCACGTTTTACACAATAACAGCATTTTTTAAACAAAAAAGAATCATGTTTTAGTGTCTCCATATTCTAAATTCCATAGTTTTTTTTATTTTTGGGTGATTGTCTTAGTTAGGTTCTAATTTTTTTTGGGATAAGATGACGATTTGATTGGTAAGATTTTGGGGTTGCCTATGATTTTTTGATCGCTTGCTATTAAACTTTTTGTGATGTAAGGTGACAAAAAAATTGCATTTTTGATATTATTTTTATTTTTTACTGTGTTCACCAGAGGGATTAGGTCATGTGATATATTTATAGAGAAGGTAGTTACGGACATGGCAATACCGAATATGTATACTTTTTTCATTTATTTAAGTTTTACACAATAATATCATTTTTGAAACAAAAAAAAAATCATGTTTTAGTGTCTCCATAGTCTGAGAGCCATATTTTTTGGGTGATTGTCTTAGGTAGGGTATCATTTTTGCCGGGTGAGATTGGCACTATTTTGGGGTGCGTTTGACTTTTTGATCGCTTGCTATTATACTTTATATGATGTAAGGTGACAAAAAAATTGCTTTTTGACACTGCTTTTATTTTTTTATTTTTTACGGTGTTTACCTGAGGGGTTAGGTCATGTGGTCTTAGGTAGGGGATCATTTTTTACGGGATGAGTTGACGGTTAGATTGGTACTATTTTGAGGGGCATATGCCTTTTTGATCTCTTGGTGTTGCACTTTTAGTGATGCAAGGTGGCAAAAAAAGTATTTTTTTTTTCCCACAGGTTTTCTTTTATTTTTTTGAAAATGTTTACCTGAGGGGTTAGGTCATGTGATATTTTTATAGAGCCAGTTGATACGGACGCGGCGATACCTAATATGTCTACCGGTACATCCTAACTTTAAATCGCAATTGCGGCTTGGCGGGAGTTAATCGCAACAGGGCGATCGCCGCAAACTGCAGGTCAAGTCCTTGAACTGTCAGTGTCTTACACTATAAGACACTAACAGCCCAGCCCTGAGACTGGATCTCCTGGGCTTCCATAGCTGGCAGTCCCAATGCCTGTTCAAGGCATCGGGGCTGCCATAGCAACCATCGAGTCCCTGTCACAGCAGCATGGGGACCAGATCGGGATGTACAAGATGCCGCAAACCTACTGTATGCCGCGGCATACAGGGGGTTAATTCACTGGCACCAGTGTTTTCACTGGCATCAGTGTTTTCACTGATGCTGGCAGATACAGCAGGGGCCCTGTGTACAGTTTTAACCCTGTGCCTGAAGTACCGGAGCGTGAACGTGGCATACAGGGGGTTAATCCGCCAGCATAATTGTTTTCACCGTTGCTGGCAGATACAGCAGGGGCCCTGTGTACAGCGTTAACCCTGTGCCTGAAGTACCGGCCAGTTAGGACGAGCATTCTCGTCCTAGGTCGGCAAGGTGTTAAAGATCACCTACAGCTGTGAAGAAAAATGGCTGAGTTGTTATGGAAACCTGGAGTAAAACTGTGTATGTGGAGGCTAACGGCCTTCGAGCTTCTATTGGCTGATAAGGGTCATGTGACCAAGCTTCTATTGGCTAAGGCATTTTTGGGGAATATCTCAGGAACGGTATGTCCTAGAGAGCCGAGACCTGGTCTAAAACCTTCCCGGACACCTGATGTACCTGTGTGCCAAATTTAGTGATTGTAAATGTGACGGTGCAGATTCGTTTAGCGGACATACATACACACACGCATACACTCAGCTTTATGTATTAGATTTCTAAATACACTCACGTAAAGAATTATTAGGGACACCTGTTCTATTTCTCATTAATGCGATTATCTAGTCAACCAATCACATGGCAGTTGCTTCAATGCATGTAGGGTTGTGGTCCTGGTCAAGACAATCTCTTGAACTTCAAACTGAATGTCAGAATGGGAAAGAAAGGTTGGCTACAACAGCAGAAGACCCCACCGGGTACCACTCACTCATCTCCACTACAAATAGGAAAAAGAGGCTACAATTTGCACGAGCTCACCAAAATTGGACTGTTGAAGACTGGAAAAATGTTGCCTGGTCTGATGAGTCTCGATTTCTGTTGAGACATTCAAATGGTAGAGTCCGAATTTGGCGTAAACAGAATGAGAACATGTATCCATCATGCCTTGTTACCACTGTGCAGGCTGGTGGTGGTGGTGTAATGGTGTGGGTGATGTTTTCTGGGCACACTTTAGGCCCCTTAGTGCCAATTGGCCATCGTTTAAATGCCACGGGCTACCTGAGCATTGTTTCTGACCATGTCCATCCCTTCATGACCACCATGTACCCATCCTCTAATGGCTACTTCCAGCAGGATAATGCACCATGTCACAAAGCTCGAATCATTTCAAATTGGTTTCTTGAACATGACAATGAGTTCACTGTACTAAAATGGCCCCCACAGTCACCAGATCTCAACCCAATAGAGCATCTTTGGGATGTGGTGGAACGGGAGCTTCGTGCCCTGGATGTGCATCCCTCAAATCTCCATCAACTGCAAGATGCTATCCTGTCAATATGGGCCAACATTTCTAAAGAATGCTATCAGCACCTTGTTCAATGCCACATAGAATTAAGGCAGTTCTGAAGGCAAAAGGGGTTCCAACACTGTATTAGCATGGTGTTCCTAATAATTCTTTAGGTGAGTGTATATAATCTATATATGTATATAGAGATATATATTTAGTGATCTATATCTCTATATACATTTATATATACAGTGGGATGCGAAAGTTTGGGCAACCTTGTTAATCGTCATGATTTTCCTGTATAAATCGGTGGTTGTTACGATAAAAAAAGTCAGTTAAATATATCATATGGGAGACACACACAGTGATATTTGAGAAGTGAAATGAAGTTTATTGGATTTACAGAAAGTGTGCTATAATTGTTTAAACAAAATTAGGCAGGTGCATAAATTTGGGCACCACAAAAAAGAAATGAAATCAATATTTAGTAGATCCTCCTTATGCAGAAATTACAGCCTCTAAACGCTTCCTGTAGGTTCCAATGAGAGTCTGGATTCTGGTTGAAGGTATTTTGGACCATTCCTCTTTACAAAACATCATTAGTTCATTCAGGTTTGATGGCTTCCGACCATAGACAGCTCTCTTAAAGTCACACTATTAGATTTTCAATTATATTCAGGTCTGGGGACTGAGATGGCCATTCCAGAACGTTGTACTTGTTCCTCTGCATAAATGCCTTAGTGGATTTTGAGCAGTTTTTAGGGTCGTTGTCTTGTTGAAAGATCCAGCCCAGGCGCAGCTTCAGCTTTGTCACTGATTCCTGGACATTGGTCTCCAGAATCTGCTGATACTGAGTGGAATCCATGCGTCCCTCAACTTTGAAAAGATTCCCAGTCCCTGCACTGGCCACACAGCCCCACAGCATGATGTAACCACCACCATATTTTACTGTAGGTAGCAGGTGTTTTTCTTGGAATGCTGTGTTCTTTTTCCTCCATGCATAACGCCCCTTGTTATGGCCAAATAACTCAATTTTAGTTTCATCAGTTCACAGCACCTTATTCCAAAATAAAGCTGGCTTGTCCAAATGTGCTTTAGCCCACCTCATGCAGCACTTTTTGTGCTGTGGGCGGAGAAAAAGCTTCCTCTGCATCACTCTCGCATACAGCATCTCCTTGTGTAAAGTGCGCCGAATGGTTGAACGATGCACAGTGACTCCATCTGCAGCAAGAGGATGTTGTAGGTCTTTGGTGCTGGTCTGTGGGTTGACTCTGACTGTTCTAACTATTCGTCGCTTCTGTCTATCCGAGATTTTTCTTGGTCTGCCACTTCGAGCCTTAACTTGAACTGAGCCTGTGGTCTTCCAATTTCTCAATATGTTCCTAACTGTGAAAACAGACAGCTGAAATCTCTGAGACAGCTTTCTGTATCCTTCCCCTAAACCATGATGGTGAACAATCTTTGTCTTCAGGTCATTTGAGAGTTGTTTTGACACCCCCATGTTGCTACTCTTCAGAGAAAATTAAAAGAGGAGGGAAACTTACAATTGACCCCCTTAAATACTCTTTCTTATAATTGGATTCACCTGTGTATGTAGGTCAGGGGTCACTGAGCTTACCAAGCCAATTTGAGTTCCAATAATTAGTTCTAAAGGTTTTGGAATCAATAAAATGACAACAGTGCCCAAATTTATGCACCTGCCTAATTTTGTTTAAACAATTATAGCACACTTTCTGTAAATCCAATAAACTTAATTTCACTTCTCAAATATAATTATATCACTGTCGTTGGGAACGCTATATTACTGTTAAAACTGTTACTTTATTTATCAGAAAAACAAAAGGGAAAGGGGAACTAACCTATATTAAAATTCTAGGACGCCATCCAATCAGTATAGGGTCGATGAATAGGACCTTCTCAAATATCACTGTGTGTGTCTCCTATATGATATATTTAACTGACATTTTTTATCGTAACAACCACCGATTTATACAGGAAAATCATGACGATTAACAAGGTTGCCCAAACTTTCGCATCCCACTGTATATATGGTATATATTGATATATATGTATATAGAGATATACAGTTGAAACCAGAAGTTTACATACACTATATAAAATACACATATGCATGTTTTTCTTAATATCTGACATGAAATCAGAATAAACCTTTCCTGTTTTTGGTCAATTAGGATTATCATAATTATTATTATTATTATTTGCCAAATGCCAGAATAATGAGAGAGAGAATGTTTAAGGCATTTTTGTTACTTTCTGCAAAGTCAAAAGTTTACATACATTTCATTAATATTTGGTACCACTGCCCTTAAACTGTTTGACTTGGGTCATACGTTTTGGATATCCTTCTACAAGCTTCTCACAATAGTTGGTTGGAATTTGGGCCCATTCCTCCTGACAAAACTGGTGTAAGCCATGCAAGAAGGTATCTTGGAAAGGGTTCCTCTCAATTTCCTATAAGCTGCAAGAAATGTGCTGGTTCAACCATATTGAAAAATGCAAGACTGAAACAGAGTAAAAAATCTGAGACAGAGTGAAATCCACTTGGTTATTAACCACTTCAACCCCGCTAGCTAAAACCCCCTTAATGACCAGGCCACTTTTTACACTTCTGCACTACACTACTTTCACCGTTTATTGCTCGGTCATGCAACTTACCACCCAAATGAATTTTACCTCCTTTTCTTCTCACTAATATAGCTTTCATTTGGTGGTATTTCATTGCTGCTTTTTTTGTTATTAATCGAAATTTAACGATTTTTTGGCAAAAAAATGAAATTTTTCACTTTAAGTTGTAAAATTTTGCAAAAAAACCGACATCCATATATAAATTTTTTGCTAAATTTATTGTTCTACATGTCTTTGATAAAAAAAAATGTTTGGGTAAAAAAAAAAAATGGTTTGGTTAAAAGTTATAGCGTTTACAAACTATTTACAAAAATAAAAAATTATAGGAACTCGCCATGCCCCTCACGGAATACCTTGGGGTGTCTTCTTTCCAAAATGGGGTCACTTGTGGGGTAGTTATACTGCCCTGGCAGTCTAGGGGCCCTAATGTGTGGTAAGTAGTTTGAAATCAAAATGTGTAAAAAATGACCTGTGAAATCCGAAAGGTGCTCTTTGGAATGTGTGCCCCTTTGCCCACCTAGGCGGCAAAAAAGTGTCACACATCTGGTATCGCCGTACTCAGGAGAAGTTTGGGAATGTGTTTTGGGGTGTCATTTTTCATATACCCATGCTGGGTGAGTGAAATATCTTGGCAAAACACAACTTTTCCCATTTTTTTTATACAAAGTTGGCATTTGACCAAGATATTTATCTCACCCAGCATGGGTATATGTAAAATGACACCCCAAAACACATTGCCCAACTTCTCCTGAGTACGGCGATACCAGATGTGTGACACTTTTTTGCAGCCTAGGTGGGCAAAGGGGCACACATTCCAAAGAGCACCTTTAGGATTTCACCGGTCATTTTTTACAGATTTTGATTGCAAACTACTTCTCACGCATATGGGCCCCTAAATTGCCAGGGCAGTATAACTACCCCACAAGTGACCCCATTTTGGAAAGAAGACACCCCAAGGTATTCCGTGAGAGGCATGGCGAGTTCTTAGAATTTTTTATTTTTTGTCACAAGTTAGTAGAATATGAGACTTTGTAAGAAAAAATAAAATAAAAAATAAATCATCATTTTCCGCTAACTTGTGACAAAAAATAAAAAGTTCTATGAACTCGCCATGCCCCTCACGGAATACCTTGGGGTGTCTTCTTTCCAAAATGGGGTCACTTGTGGGGTAGTTATACTGCCCTGGTATTCTAGTGGCCCTAATGTGTGGTAAGTAGTTTGAAATAAAAATGTGTAAAAAAATGACCTGTGAAATCCGAAAGGTGCTCTTTGGAATGTGTGCCCCTTTACCCACCTAGGCGGCAAAAAAGTGTCACACATCTGGTATCGCCGTACTCAGGAGAAGTTGGGGAATGTGTTTTGGGGTGTCATTTTGCATATACCCATGCTGGGTGAGATAAATATCTTGGTCAAATGCCAACTTTGTATAAAAAAATTGGATAAGTTGTGTTTTGCCAAGATATTTCTCTCACCCAGCATGGGTATATGTAAAATGACACCACAAAACACATTCCCCAACTTCTCCTGAGTACGGCGATACCAGATGTGTGACACTTTTTTGCAGCCTAGGTGGGCAAAGGGGCACACATTCCAAAGAGCACCTTTCGGATTTCACCGGTCATTTTTTACAGCTTTTGGGCACAAGTTAGCGGAAATTTTTATTTTTTTTAATTTCTCACAAAGTCTCCCTTTCCGCTAACTTGGGACAAAAATTTCAATCTTTCATGGACTCAATATGCCCCTCACGGAATACCTTGGGGTGTCTTCTTTCCGAAATGGGGTCACATGTGGGGTATTTATACTGCCCTGGCATTTTAGGGGCCCGAAAGCGTGAGAAGAAGTCTGGAATATAAATGTCTAAAAAAAATTTATGCATTTGGATTCCGTGAGGGGTATGGTGAGTTCATGTGAGATTTTATTTTTTGACACAAGTTAGTTGAATATGAGACTTTGTAAGAAAAATAAAATAAAAATAAAATATCTATTTCTGCTAACTTGTGCCAAAAAAAATGTCTAAATGGAGCCTTACAGGGGGTGATCAATGACAGGGGGGTGATCAGGGAGTCTGTATGGAGTGATCACCCCCCTGTCATTGATCACCCCCCTGTAAGGCTCCATTCAGACGTCCGTATGTGTTTTGCGGATCCGATCCGTGGAGCCGTAAAAATCATACGGACGTCTGAATGGAGCCTTACAGGGGGATGATCAATGACAAGGGGGTGATCAATGACAGGGGGGTGATCAGGGAGTGTATATGAGGTGATCACCCTCCTGTCATTGATCAACCCCCTGGAAGGCTCCATTCAGACGTCCGTATGTGTTTTGCGGATCCGATCCATGTATCCGTGAATCCGCAAAAATCATACGGTCGTCTGAATGGAGCCTTACAGGGTGGTGATCAATGACAGGGAGTGATCAATGACAGGGGGTGATCAGGGAGTGTATATGAGGTTATCACCCCCCTGTCATTGATCGCCCCCCTGTAAGGCTCCATTGAGACGTCCGTATGTGTTTAGCGGATCCGATCCATGTATCTGTGGATCTGTAAAAATCATACGGACGTCTGAATTGAGCCTTACAGGGGGGTGATAAATGACAGGGGGGTGATCAGGGAGTCTATATGGGTGATCACCCGCCTGTCATTGATCACCCCCCTGTAAGGCTCCATTCAGACGTCCGTATGTGTTTTGCGGATCCGATCCATGTATCCGTGGATCCGTAAAAATCATACGGACGTCTGAACGGAGCCTGACAGGGGGGGTGATCAATGACAGGGGGGTGATCAATGACAGGGGGGTGATCAGGGAGTCTATATGGGGTGATCAGGGGTTCATAAGGGGTTAATAAGTGACGGGGGGTGTAGTGTAGTGGTGTTTTGTGGTACTTTACACAGCTACCTGTGTCCTCTGGTGGTCGATCCAAACAAAGGGACCACCAGAGGACCAGGTAGCAGGTATATTAGACGCTGTTATCAAAACAGCATCTAATATACCTGTTAGGGGTTAAAAAAATTGCATCTCCAGCCTGCCAGCGAACGATCGCCGCTGGCAGGCTGGAGATCCTGTCTCTTACCTTCCGTTCCTGTGAACGCGCGCGCCTGTGTGCGCGCGTTCACAGGAAGTCACGGCTCTCGCGAGATGACGCTTATATGCGTCACTCTGCGCAGAGCTGCCGCCTCCAGACCGCAGATCTGCGTTTGGCGGTCCGGAGGCGGTTAAAGGTGTCTTCACATGTGACAGAAAATTGTCTGTGACTAAAAAATCTGTTTCATTCACCTGAATGGGTATTGCAGAAATCCACGTGTTTCTAGCCGAAACAACCTAATTCAAGTGAATAGTACTGATTTTCAGTTGCAGAAAACATTCTGCAACAATACCGTATCTGGCTAAGGCATCTTATAGAGTAAGCATATGCAGGTTGGGTTAGTAATGAACAATTAAGAGGAAGACCGGACAAATGTGAATAAACATTTTTTAGTCAACAAGGAGGAATTAGGCTGGGTTCGCACGGGCATTGCGGGTGACGTGCAGGAAAAGATGTGGGTGCGTTGCGGGAAAATGCGTGATTTTTCCCCGCGAGTGCAAAGCGTTTTAATGCATTTGGCACGCGAGTGAGAAAATTTAGCATGTTTGGTACCCAGACCCGAACCCGGACTTCTTCACAGAAGTTCAGGTTTGTGTGTTGTGTAGATTTTATTATTTTCCCTTATAACATGGTTATAAGGGAAAATAATAGCATTCTTAATACAGAATGCTTAGTAAAATGTCCATTGAGGGGTTAAAAATAATAGACATATTTAACTCACACCATCCACTTCGTCGCGTAGCGGATCTCCTCTTCTTTCTTCTTTCTTCAGGACCTGGGTAAAGGACCTTTGATGATGTCACTGCGCTCATCACATGGTCCATCACCATGGTGATGGACAATGTGATGGACCATGTGATTGTTCATGTGATGGACCATGTGATGGGCGCAGTGACGTCATCAAAGGTCCTTAACCCAGGTCCTGAAAAAAAGAAAAGGAGATCCGCTACGTGACCAAGTGGATGGGGTGATTTAAATTTGTTTATTATTTTTTAAACCCTCCATCCCTAATTTACTTAGCATTCTGCATTAAGAATGCTATTATTTTCCCCTAGAACCATGTTATAAGGTAAAATAAAAAAGATCGGGTCCCCATCCCGATCGTCTCCTTCTAGAAATCTTGGTGCAAGAATGAATTCATTCAGTTACAAAGGATCTGTGACGTTTTAATGGAGCTTAGCTGACCCCTTTGATAATTCCCACTGTTTACTGCAGTTCTTTAATTCCTTTAGGCTGTAAAGTTGGAAACAGATTTGCTTTGATAATGTACTTTTATATTGTTTCCTAATTTGCACCAGTCACAGGGGATGATATCTCTTTATAAATTATTAAAATATGAATTAGATGTGAAAAAGAATTCTGCTTGCTGTTCTCTGTTTGGGTAAAATAATAGACAGATGGACAGATTTGGGGGCACAGATAACTAGTAGCATAGTATTCAACAAGAAATTAGATTAGTTCCAAATTAATTAGTCACAAATCGCGATAAATCAGGTATACTCAGGTATACCCAGGTATACTCAGGTATACTCTACCTAATCATATTCATTCCTCTTGGTGTCCCAATCTCAGGGTGAAGTCTTGGAACTTAAACTGCAGGGAGAGTGTATCGCCATGTGCATTATGTTCTAGTGCACCCACATTCATAGTTAATCCTTTCTGTAGGTACTGTACCATCAGTATTACAGGTGTCATTTATTGCCATCTACATCACTGTGCAAGATTCATAGCTAATCCCTTTTGCTAAACAAAAAGAAAAGCATACAGCACCCTTCATTAAAGCCAAAAACCTGTGCACATCCCTACAGGAACTGTATCCAAATGGCTCCTTAGTGGAACAAAATAAAGAAAGAGGAAGTGGAGAAAAAAATAATGTTCTTTTAATACATGTTGTGACAGTCCAAACTTATGCTTTTTAATCCCTTCTGTTAGCTGTAGATTTACTGTGTGTCAGTATTACAGGTCGCTGTTACCATCAGGTCTAATTTATCACCATGTACTTAACCATGCAGTGCACCAAGATTCAAGTAGTGGCCTGTGACACAGTGAGGGGAATGGTCTTGGAAAATAGGTTTTTTCCTCCCAGAGTGTGCTGCTGGGCTGATTTGCAGCCAGGTGGGATCAAATACTGGACTGGATTTTAATTGCCGGTCTGGGTTTTTGGGAGCAGTTGGCTGTCCTTAAATAGGCAACTGGGCTCAGCAGCAGGATCTCGGTGTTGGGATCTGAGGCTTGGTGCCAGGTTGGAGCGCTGAGACCCATGGGCCGAGGAAACAGGCCCCCTAAATCCTGCCGTGGACTGCTGGAGGCAGAACTGACATCAAGGTGACTTGTCTTATATGAAATTTCCAATTTGTATAAAGTAACACCAAGATGTACTTTCCATTGTGTGTGAAGTAAACACCAAGACTGCAAAGTAATGCATTGTTTTGTGCATTTGCCTCAAGTGTGAATAAACACTGAAGTTTTGCGTTAAGAACTTGTCTTTTGCCCTTGTACTGCGTCCGCTTACCCTATCTACCAGAGCAAAACCCCACAGGCCCCATGACAGAGTGGAGAGGGTGGCAGCAGCAGTTGCAGTAACAGTGACAATAGTGGCCCCATGACAGAGGGGAGAGGGGGGTAACAGCAGTGGCAGTAAGGCTGTGATCACATTACAGTTTATCTTTCTGTTCTTCTGATCCGTCAGAAGAACAGAAAACAAAAAAACAAAAAGAGTCCTGTATTTTGAGCAGCCATAAACCTCTTTCAGACTGTCAGTATTTGGTCAGTATTTTGCATCACTATTTGGTCAGCATTTGCAAGCCAACACCATGAGTGGGCCCACAACAGAGATAAAATGTAATGGGAATATATGTTATGGACCCACTCCTGATTTTGGCTTACAAATACTGATGCAAAATACTGACCGTGTGAAAAGGCCTTATGCTCAATTTGCTTAAATTTTGTCCATTTACGTTTGAAATCAGTTTTTTTTAACAAGGAAAAAAAGTCCTACATAGTAACATTATTTAATGCTGAAAAAAGACATTTGTCCATCCAGTTCAGCCTGTTATCCTGCAAGTTAATCCAGAGAAAGGCAAAAAAAAAAACTGTGAGGTAGAAGCCAATTTTCCTCACTTAAGGGGACTTGGCTGTGTCCGCTACAGGGGACCATCATATGTGAGTAACAGAATATGGGCAGTACGACCTCTGTCTGCCGGCTTTCTTCAGGTGACTTATCTGTTTATTTATTTTGTATTCTGCATGCAGGTGGATTTATCATGACCTCATCAGGGGGATCCACTGTTGATCTCTAAGGCTACTTTCACACTAGCGTTCGATCGGATCCGTTCTGAACGGATCCGCTCATATTAATGCAGACGATGGCTCCGTTCAGAACGGATCCGTTTGCATTACCGTTTGCATGATAGTGCAAACGGATCCGTTTTGACTTTACATTGAAAGTCAATGGGGGACGGATCCGTTTGAAAATTGAGCCATACTGTGTCAACTTCAAACGGATCCGTCCCCATTGACTTAGGCTACTTTCACACTTGCGCTTGATCGGATCCGTTCTGAACGGATCCGATCATATTAATGCAGACGGAGGCTCCGTTCAGTACGGATCCGTCTGCATTAATAACTTTAAAAAATTTCGCAAGTGCGCAAGTGCGCAAGTAGCCTGCGCGGATCCGTTCAGACTTTCAATGTAAAGTCAATGGGGGACGGATCCGCTTGAAGATTGAGCCATATGGTGACATCTTCAAGCGGATCCGTTCCCATTGACTTACATTGTAAGTCTGGACGGATCCGCACGCCTCCGCACGGCCAGGCGGACACCCGAACGCTGCAAGCAGCGTTCAGCTGTCCGCCTGTCCGTGCGGAGGCGAGCGGAGCGGAGGCTGAACGCCGCCAGACTGATGCAGTCTGAGCGGATCCGCATCCATTCAGACTGCATCAGGGCTGGACGGAGGCGTTCGGGTCCGCTCGTGAGCTCCTTCAAACGGAGCTCACGAGCGGACCGACGAACGCTAGTGTGAAAGTAGCCTTACATTGTAAGTCTGGACGGATCCGTTTGCCTCCGCACAGCCAGGCGGACACCCGAACGCTGCAAGCAGCGTTCAGGTGTCCGCCTTCTGAGCGGAGCGGAGGACAAACGGTGCCAGACTGATGCATTCTGAGCGGATCCGTATCCACTCAGAATGCATTAGGGCTGGACGGATCCGTTCGGGGCCGCTTGTGAGAGCCTTCAAACGGAACTCACAGACGGAGCCCCGAACGCAAGTGTGAAAGTAGCCTAAGCTGTTCCTTATATTGACTACCCTTGCCAATCTCTGGTGCACGTAATGTATCATTGTTTGTTATCTATTGCAGTATCTAAGGGTTTTGGGCCCTGTATCTCTTTTTTTCCCAGCACGACCCCCTGATGAACCCTTTTGGGGGAAACGCGTTGGTAAAGTAGGATAACCCAATTTCTATTAGGGCTTTTTTAGGGCCAGTCAGGTTAGGCACGGGGACGGGGAGGCCCCACCTTCAGGAGTCATCCCCAGGCTGAGGACTTAACAGGACTACACAAGGGAAATTTCTGTGCCCCTCTGTTATTTGTCCTTGCCCTCCCTCCTTTTGACTTTTATCATCACTGGCGGCCCACTAGCTATCTGGTAAATACACTGATTATTGTTCACTTACCTTGTGAGTTGTTTAATAGTTAGCCTGCGTTTTCAGGTTTTTTATAAAATGATTTAATAAATAGTAAGTTTTAAGTGGTCATTCTCTAAAAAATTTATTTTCTTTGGTTTTCACTTGCACTTGACCTTTAAGTATCTATATGCATCCATTTTTTATTTATTTTTTTGATAAGAACCATTATACATGTATATGTATGACACTGGTTTTTACAGCTTAGTTTGCTGTTCACTAAAATTCCTAGGTCCTTTTCCATGTCAGTGTTACCCAGATTTTTACCCTTTAGTACGGGTGACTTGCATTATTCCTTCCCATGTGCATAAACTTACATTTGTCAGTGTTAAACCTCATCAGCGACTTATCTGCCCAAGCCTCCAATCTATCCAGATCCATCTGTAGCAGTATACTGTCCTCTTCCGTGTCAATTACTTTACACAGTTTAGGGTCATCTGCAAAAATGTATATTTTACTGTGCATGCCTTTTACAAGATTATTTATAAATATATTGAAGAGAATACGGCCCAATACTGACCCCTGAGGTACTCTACTAGTGACAGTGACCCAATCTGAGTGTGTACCATTAATAACCACCCTCTGTTTTCTATCACGGAGCCAGTTACCCACGTACAAGACATTTTCTCCCAGTCCAAGCATTCTCATTTTATATACTAACCTTTTATACGGTACAGTGTCAAATGCTTTGGAGAAGTCCAGATATACGACATCCATTGATTCACTGCTGTCAAGTCTAGAAGTCACCTCCTCATAGAAACTTATTAAATTAGTTTAACATGAACAATCCCTCATGAAACCATGCTGATATGGCGTTATTTGCTTATTTTCCTTGAGGCACTCCAAGATAGCATCTCTTAGAAAACCTTCAAACAGTTTACCCACGACAGATGTTAAATGTACTGGCCTATAGTTTCTAGGCTCTGTTTTTGGACCCTTTTTGAATATTGGCAAAAATATCAGAAATAAGGGTCTGGATATGACATTACTTAATTCTCTTAGGATACGGGGGGTGTATGCCATCTGGTCCTGGCGATTTGTCTATTTTAATCTTTTTATGATGCCGCTGTACTTCCTCCTGGGTCAGACAGGGCACTTTTATTGGGGAATTAACTTTTGCATTCTTCATTTCATCTGAAAGTTTATTTTCTTCAGTGAATACAGTGGATAAAAAAAAATATTTAATAGCTTTGCTTTCTCCTCATCGCTCTCTGTAACTCCCCCCTCATTACTCTGTAGAGTGCCAATACCTTCATATTTATACTTTTTACCATTTATATAATTGAAAAACATTTTAGGGTTAGTTTTGCTCTCTTTGGCAATTAATCTCCCAGTCTCTAGTTTGGCTGCTTTTATTTATTCTTTACATATTCACATTTTTTTTCCTTATAATTTTTCAGTGCTTCCTCACTATCCTCCTGTTTTAGTTATTTAAATGCTTTCTTTTTGTCATGTATTGCTTTCTTTACAGTTCTATTTATCCACATTGTTTTTTTCTTGTTCCTTAACCTTTTATTCCCATAAGGTATGTACCTCTCACAATTTGATTTTAGGATGCTTTTAAAAATATCCCATTTTGTGGCTGTATTTTTATTTTTGAGGACTTTGTCCCAGTTAGTTAGGCCTATGGCCTCTCTTAGTTGGCTGAATTTAGATTTTTGAAGCTTGGTATTTTTGTTCCTCCCTGAAGAAACACTATTTTGAATGATAATTGAAAGGTTATTACTTGGTAATTATTTTCCAGGTGTCCATCGACATGCATATCTGTTGTTCTGTCAGGTCTATTGGTTAATACTAAGTCCAGTATGGCCGTCCCTCTACTCGGGTCCTGGACCAGTTTCTGAAAGTTAATTGTCTTTTGTTATTGCCAAGAGCCTGTTTCCTTTATGAGACAGACAAGTTTTAGCTTCCCAGTCTATATCTGGGTAGTTGAAGTCCCCCATAATAACCACCTCATTATGATTTGCTGCCTCATCTATTTTGTTTAGTAGCAGATTTTCTGTGGACTCTGGTATATTAGATGGTTTATAATAAACTCCTATTCGTAATTTATTATTGTTTTTGCCTCCATGTACTTCTACCCACAGTGATTCCACATGTTCATGTCCCTCTTCCCAGAGTGTGGGCTTTAGACAGGATTTTACATAAAGGCAGACCCCTCCCCCTCCCCGGTTTTGACGATCCTTTCTAAACAGACTTTAACCCTGTACATTAACTGCCCAGTCATAGCTATCATCCAGCCATGTCTCAGTTATTACCACTATGTCATAGTCCTCCTCACACATTACTATTTCAAGTTCCCCCGTTTTATTAGTCAGGCTTCTGGCATCAGTATACATACATTTAAGAGGTTTATGTATATTTTGTACCCCACACTTTTCCTTCTAAGCTGTTCTAGCCCCTCCCTTCATTTTCCCCCAGTCCAATTACCTTGCCCTTGGCTTTTGACCTAAATCTCTAAAATCATTTAAGGACGCTCCACCTACCTCTAACTTTGTCATTGGTTCCGATATTGACCATGACCACTGGATCTTCTCCAGCCTCTCCCAGTAATCTGTCAACCCTGCATGCAGGACTTTAATGGCCTCTTTCACACGGTCAGTATTCGGTCAGTATTTTGCATCAGTATTTGATCACTATTTGTAAGCCAAAAACAGGAGGGGGTCTAAAACAAAGATAAAAGGTAATGGAAATATTTGCATCTCTTCTGTGTTTTGGACCCACTTCTGCTTTTGGCTTACAAATACTGATCAAATACTGACCATATGAAAGAGGGTTTACGAATGCTCAAAATACAGGATCCTTTAAAAAAAAAAATCTGTTCCACTGACAGATCAGAAGAATGGAATAAACGGTGATATCAATGCAAACAGGGACAATAGTGGCCCCATAACTGAGAGGAGATGGGGGCCAGCAGCAGTGGCAGTAACAGTGACAATAGTGGCCTCATGACAGCAGCAGTGACAATAGTCTCCCCATGACAGAATGGGGACGGAGGGTAGCAGCAGTAACAGTGATAGTAGTGGCCCCATGAGAGAGTGGGGAGGGGGGCACAACAGTAGTGGTTTACAGTGCAGGATGGTGGCAGATCACAATAGTAGCAGAATCCAACAACAAAATGTAATGTAGCAGCACGTGGCCAAAATAACGGCCCATTTTGCAGAATATTTTGGTGTGGCAGCACACTACAGTATGATCATTAGTGGCAGAATTATATATTCTGTTGCATCAGGCACCGGTTTATCCACGCCTGATTATTCTTTATGTGCTGAGAAAGAAGTTTGTAGGGAAAGGACAATTGCTTAAGATGGAGGATGACCTGATATATTAGATGTTCTCAGGGATTCTAGAAAATGTTTGTCTTTCTTAAAATTGAGGACCCAGATGATCTGTATTATTAATTTGGGTACAGTTTCAGCCAAATGAACTTTTACCTATTTCCAAGCCATACGATATTGCCAATATGTTATCACGTGTAATTATGTAATCTACCACGTCTGATTTTGAGTATTGTAACTGCCTTGAAACTACCAGTTACTCCTATTATTTAAATGTATATTAATAAAGATATTTGGGAGGGGTCTTTCAGATCTCCTTATATATAGCAAGCATTGTCTGTGTCTTTGTTATCGGCCAATTTAATTGATTACTTTCTACCTGAAAATTCAACTACTCTGACAGTCTCTCAACATTTTGGGAGGAAAGGCGAGAGTTCACTTAGGAGAAACTATACCCCACCACCGCCACACTGAACACCCGCCTTTGATGCTACTGACCGGGCAGGAAAGCATGCCAATAGCAAACTCAGCCAGTTGTGCCCACAATCCTTATTTCTTGCCAAGAAAAATATAATATGCTTGAATATTCTAACCCAGCTTCTGGCCACCATATTGCTTACACATTTGTATAACATCTGTATCAAGTGGTGGTATCATTTCTTAGCCTCACAACTGACCAGAAAAGAGCTTCTTTTGGGGGAGATAGATGACATATGGCAGAGGTCCCAAACCTTGTGGAGCTCCCTAGCTTGGGAGACACTTTTAAATGATGTTACCATTGGAATAAATTTATAAAAATATGGCTTTTTGCACTTACCCTGTTGTTAACTGTCAATGATATGGTTGTGACTGTACTTCCAAGTATTAGCACTACTATGCCTAGTGCCACTAGGACACAGTAGCTTTTAGAGTTGCCATTGGCTGGGGAGCAACATGCAGGTGGCCTGGGGACTCGAAAAGGCTTGGGTGGAGGTCACAGGTTTAGGAAAAATAAGTACTATAAGTACTATACATCAAGTGCTTGAGACAGGAAGTTTCCTGGAAGACAATAGCAGAGCTTTCATGAATTATATAAATCTGCTATTGTCAGCTGAGGAATACATGAACTCTTGCCAAGGAAGGAACATTTTTGTGCAGTCATGCCATACGCCAAGACAAGAACAGCAAACTGTTCTATTTTAGAATTGCAGAACGCAGATTCAGCATGTGGGATATACGGTACAAGGATACAAGGTGCAGATTTTGTGCTTGTGCTAGAGTTTGTGTTTGGCTTACAGATACAGAAGTCTAGAAAAACATTTGGAACTTTGTTTTGTTTGTCTGCTTGATAAATCTAGTCTTGAACATTGATTTTATTGATCTTTTCTTCCATGTGTTTAACTTTTGGCACAAAGAAAGCTTTCCATTAATATCATTTACTTGATTAATGTACCTTCTTACGACGTCTAAACTACTGTGTGCTAGCTTCAGGGGTGAAAAGCTTGGTCATAGTCATATATCAGCAGATAATATGAAAAATGGCATTATCTAGACACAAGTGGATCATTAAAATGAGGTTAATCTTTAGAAGAGACTTGCGACATATGTCCTGCAATTAAAAAGTATTAGGAAAATTGAGCAACTGATTATTTGTTTCAGCAATATGGGTTTGCATATTAATTAAAAATGCAAAGCTACTTTCAATGACAGCTGCTAATATCCACAAGGATCAACTGTAAACTGTCATATTTAGCACTAACACCACTCTCGCTCCTTAAAGTAGACTAGAGTCATTTAAAGAGGTCTTGTCACCTCTTATGACATGTATGTTTTAGCACTAATTTCATCCCCTATGTCATAATTCTGGGGCATCCATTCTTATGATTGTACAATTCATTTATTTTTACTTCTAGAAGTTATGAATGAATTGCTAGCAGTTTGCACTGAAAGTCCAGCTAGGTGTTACCAGTTGGCGGTGTGTCCCTGCACAGTCTGACATTTTTCAAACAGTGTTCCCAGTGTCAGACTGTGCAGGGACCCCTTTGCCCCGTCTGGTGACACCCTGGACCTTCATTGCAAACTGCCAGCAATTCTTGCAATCTTCATTGTAAGTCATTATTAGCCCCAGCACATTTATCATCATCTATGCTAGAAAATGGTGTAATTGATGACTGAAATCTATGGCAGCTATGAACTGGAGTAGATTTTAGAATGGCGTATGGACTGCCAGAGGAGGCATTTAATCTCTAACAATGCTTATGACTCATCATAAATTATATGTCTGCTCCCATTAAGACTGGCATAGTCTTTAAAGAAAAAAAGTGGAGGTTACTCAGCACATCCCATGTCGCCATGGCTGAAAGCACAAAAGCAAAAGCAAACACAATGCAACAGCACTCTGCAAACACAATAATAAAGTAAATACAAGAGTGCCATACTCATTATAGAAAATGTACTAACGCTAATTCTACGTTATAAATGTGAGATTCTTGGCAACTACATTTTGTACAATATTATTTGTGCCTATCCACCAACGACAAGGTGGTCTCTTTAGGACATGAACCTGTACTAAATACT
The DNA here is from genome assembly GCF_014858855.1 of Bufo gargarizans. NCBI lineage: Eukaryota > Metazoa > Chordata > Amphibia > Anura > Bufonidae > Bufo > Bufo gargarizans. Next base: position 173,709,659 of record NC_058081.1, read on the forward strand.
ACCTCCACTGGTGCAATACTGGCCTCCATTAAATTCAGGGAATGCAAGTTTTTTTATATGCATGCTGAGCCCACACTGTATTATACCTCTTTTGGGGCCATAATGGCCTCCATTAAATTTAGGGAATGCAGGTTTCATATGCACGCTGAGCCCACTCTATATTTTACCTCTTCTGATGCCAAATGGCCTCCAATAAATGCAGGGACACCAGCCTACAGCTTTATACTTGGACTAATTAAAATCAGCCTGGACAGAAAGGTTAGTTAGGAGTGTAGGATCAATGGAGTCAGCCACACCTCCAATGCAGACTGCAAAGAAAAACATGGGGGTTAGTCAGCACCTCCCAATGTGCAGTTGCATGTTGCCATTGCGCAAAAGGAAAACAAACACAATGCAACAGCACTCTGCAAGCACAAATTAAGTAAATACAACAGTGCCATACTCACGATAAAAAATGCACTAATGCTAATGCTACCTTATAAATGTGAGATTATTGGCAAATACATGTTGTACAAAATTATCTGTGCCTGTCTGCCAATGACAAGGTGATCTCTTTAGGACAGGAACCTAACACTAAATACTACCTTCTTTGGTACCATACTGACCTCCATTTAATTTAGAGAATACAGGTTCCACATGCATGCTGAGCCCATACTATTTTATACCTCTTTTGTTGCCATACTGGCCTCCATTAAATTCAGGGAATGCAGGTTCCACATGCATAGTCTTTCTTTATGATAATAAAAAAAAATCTGAAATAAATACATGTTAAAAAATGTGGCTGAAAATGCGAGATGACTATGCAGAAACCTAGCTCTGTCAATCAAGAAATATAGGGAGAGGCTGGCAGAGGAAGTATGAGGAGCAAGAGTGACTTGGGCCCAACCACTTAACTGCTCATTTCCATATGGATTAAAAACACTTTTTCTCCAAAATAAAGCAATTGAGCACTAAGTGAAAGGTATCCATACATTCATCTGAGCTAGACCTACAATTCATTGTGCCTGGTTTTACAGTCCATTTCCTGGTGGTGGCGGACTCCCTTCAAGTGACAATGAAAAAAGTCACTTAGGAAGAAAAATCCAAACATTCACTAGTACAATGAAGTGAGAGCTCCTCTGCATAACCTCAGCTTTATTGCCACATACTTGCTTTGTTCAAGAAATAGAGTTTCCCTGCAATATAATCAGTTCTTTTCTATCTGCTACACACATTCAATGGGCGTCTGAGGCACAACTCTATTTAGAGTGATCACAGTAAATGTCGTAGAATACGCAACGACAATTAGCGAATGACAAACAACAATGACAGAGGACAGCACAGCACCACACATACATGCTGCCTGCCAGCTCTGTGCTAATTATGAATTAAAATGCTTCTCTCTAGTCTCATTAAAAAAACAACCCACGGGAGAAAAGCATTTAACTTTAATTAGGTGGAATCAAGTAGGCAAAAAATTTACAATAGGATTTGTTGAAAACAGAAGATCAGTACACAGAATCTATTTCTGCTAGGAAGCTACAACTGGTAATTACAAGAACATGATAACTTTTGCATCTTATTTGCTGCACATAGCTGAATTTTTTTTCATTTGATGCATTCAGTTTCCATTAGAAGAATGTTGTAAAATAATTTGCCTCATGTTAATATAAAGGAGGACATTTATAAAACTGTCTAAAAAAAAACTGGTCTTGTTGCCTATAACAACCATTTACAGAGCAGCCGTCATTCTGGGTTTTGCTTTTAAAGGTGTTCTCCGGGAGTTCATAAAATAGAATTACTAAAAATACTTAAATATTACTTTATTTTAAATATATTCCAAAATACCTTTCATTATTTCATTGTTTTGATTGGGTCGAAATTATCTGGGGAAATAAAATGACCTACGTTCCATTAGTACAAACAAAACCTGTCCTAATCACACAGGAGTTACTTCAAAACACTGAGCTAAAGAGCTCCTTCATCCTTCTCTTCTACTTGTCAGGGATTATAATCTTGAATACAGTTTAATATGATCTCCAGCTGAATCTCTGTAGAAATGGACTCTGTGAGGAGACAACTGAAGTAGAGAGGAGGGTGGGGATATACTGTAGCTAATGAGCTACAGCTCCATGTTACCACAGTCTTTCTTGTCCATCCTCTTTGTGCTTCTGTTCCATTCCTACAGAGATTCAGTTGAAGATCTTATCAGCTGTATTCAGGTTTATAATCACTGATAAGTAGAGCAGAGAGGAGGCTAAGGCAGCTCTTTAGCTCAATGTTGTGACGTTATTTGTCCTGCTGTGTAATTGGGACAGGTTTTGTGTGTATTAATAGGACGGTGGCCATTTTATTTTTCCTGATGTTTGCTACCTAGACAAAATAAGCCATTATAACTAATGAAAGGTATTTGGGAATATATTTACAATAAGGAAATATTTAAGTATTTATGAATTCCCAGAGAACCACTTTAAAGAACAAAAGCTATGCTCATAGCAACCAACCACAGAGCAATTTCATATTCTGGCCTTAACAATTGAAAACTATGCTGCAATTTGCTCCCATTGGCAACAAAGACAGTTTTCCTTTTATAGAGATTTCATAAGGCTTCTTTTATACTATGTTGGTGCATTTAATGGATACATAAAAAATAAAAAACGCAACAGATTTTTTCATAAAAATGCCTCCCTCTGACACAGCCCTTGTCCAAAAACGGCCACAGATTCAACCAATCACATGTCACATAATCCACCCTTTTCCTTTTTTTGCTATGTTTGCTTTGTTTTCAGGCAAAAATGGAAAAAACAAACCTGTCATAAAAATTCACATCAGTTGGTTTGCACACAATTTTTTATGTATCCAGTTTCTCCCAAAAAACTCCCTGTGCCTAGAAATGGTTGCTGAAAGATACTTTCTGACATCAGTTTGATATTCCCATAGCTACCAACTATCCCAAATTTGCGGGGACTGTCTCTAATTTTTAAGACAGTCCTGGATAACTTGGTCCCGGGAAGAAAATAAGTATTGCTAATGTAAACCCACTAGTGGGCTTCGGGTATTACATGCCGACTTTATCAGGGCATAAAATATTGGTATACGTGCTCCTTTGGAATCTCTGCAGGATGGCATCACATGTTTTCAGGTGTTCTGAAGTGTCTTGACTATTGGTATGATAGATGGTATTCAATGGGCACTGCCACTAAAATACTTGTCATCACTTCTTGCAGAATGGAAGTCTATATAATGAACTTCTTGCAGGTGGCTACCTATACAGTGATCCCTCAAGATACAATGGCCTCAGGATACAACATTTTCAGCATACAATAGTCTTTTCTGGGCCAACATAAGTTGAAACTAGATTCAACATACAATGCCTCAGATCCAACCAATTAAAGGCCACTTCTCTGGTGAAATAGTTGTGCTAGTTGCTAATTAGCAGCTGTTCCTGACTGTTATATATAAGAACTTGTTTTATCTGCTTATTTTTCTTAAATCTTCATTTTCTCTTATCTTGGATGACATTTTGGGGCTTTGGAACCGATTACTCAACTTACAATGGTTTCAACATACAATGGTCGTTCTGGAACCAATTAATATTGCAACTTTAGGGACCACTGTATCTTAGAGGGCACTAAATGATAGTTCTACAGTGAGTATTTTAAGGGCTATTACACAGGACTAGCACTATTATAAATGGTGTTGTGTCATATATGGTTGTACTTGCCATTAATTACTGTTACTACTGGGTATGCACCACTATTTGGCCTGCACTGTTGCATGGGCCTAGATACAATCACGAAGCCTTATTTTTGCCCTAGCTTGGAAACAGTCTGCGATGCTAGGAACCTACTATGAGGCACAAATCACAGGTCTCACTAGATATGAACACATGCTAAGATACAGTATTGTTTTCTGGTAGTGATATTGAAGAATTTGGATATAATAAGTAAATGTTTATGATTATGAAAATATTTTACTATTAGCTAACATAGGCTAAGAAAAAGAGGGTATATTCTAGGAACCGATAGAGACTAAGGTATAACATACCAGGGACAGTGAAGCATGACCTAGGAGAAATGTTTGAAAAGAAGAGAGTAATTTGCAAGGTTTTATGATAGTAGGTAATGAATCACGGCTTAAAGATCGTTATTAGAATAATCTCCCTCCGTTTCAGCCTCTTCTCTTATCCTGCCCACTTCTGCAGCCTTGACTTATGGTATCATTTATCAAACTGGTGTAAAGTAGAACTGGATTAATTGCCCATAGCAACCAATCAGTTTCCACCTTTCATTTTCCACAGTATCTGTCAAAATGAAAGGTGGAATCTGATTGGTTGCTATGGGAAACTAAGCCAGTTCTACTTTACACCAGTTTGATAAACAACCCCATTAATATTTAGGATGCAGCCATGACATACCTGTATACTGCATATGACCGGCATGTCCACAAGTGTGTCCATGACAAAACTGCATAGGGTATTTGTGGTTGCAGTATGAAAGGTACAGAGGCTAAAATACTTGTGGTTCTTCAGAGGTAAAACAGATGTCTATTATAATTGCAGGGCAGGTTTAAAGAGGTTGAGTTAAATATAAACTCCGTCAGCTAGCTAGCTACGCCCCTGCATAGAAGTCAATGAACAGTTTGCTGTTGTTCTTTTGCCTGCTGTAAAGCGGCACATGAACCATCAACATAGCAACCTTCATAATCGTGTACAGAAAATTAAATAATTAAACAATACCAATATCGGTGAAATATTCCCTTTAGCTATTCAGAATTGCTGTTCAGTAGTCTGGGAAAGTTGGGTGACAATATATAAACATAAACAGCTAGATAAAATTCGAGCAGCTCATCAGCAGTGTTCAATTCAAAGAGATGCTCTTTAAGTGGAACTGCGTGTTGGGGTGGGGGGGGGGGGGAGGGGGGTTATAAAGGCTAGGTGGAACCGGCGTAACCTTTTCCTTTAGCAAAATGATTTGTATTTATCTTTCGATAACAAAAGATATTACGTGTTGCTGTCCATGGTGCTAGCAGAACATCAACCCCCTTTCTGCAGTTTACAAAAGCTGTGTTCATCTATGTGAAATCAGCTTTAATTGCTATTCACTAAGGTAAAGAGCATTTTTATTATTTATTTGTAAATAAGAGTTACTTTACGCTCAGAATTGATGTAATTGCGGTCACTTCCTCCCACATTGGTCAGGACATGCAGTACGCAATCTGCAATGCTTTCAGCCATAAGTAGCTCTTCAGTGTTCACAGAGTGGATATGCAGAGGTGGATGAACAAATTAAACAGAAGATAATCTCTTGTCGTCTTTACTCACTACACTAGGATAAAAATAGGACTAGATATAAAGCATAGTAATTAATGTATTTGAAGATACAGAGTATTCATACTTCTCCTATATTTGTGAATAGAGTCTGCCTTCTACTGTCTACCAAGCATCTGGTGAAGTCTCTGAACCCTAATTGTCTCTGCTAAACTCCTATTTAGTCCAAAGCAGAGAAGCAGGCTGGATTTTTACTATATTAGTTGCCATTCATTGTATTTCCTGTTTTCTGACCTTTAAAATGGTTTGAATACCAAAACTGAAATATTTGTTAAATTTTTTATACTCTAACAAATACCAAGTATGTCCAGTAGATTGAGACATTAATTCAATGGACTAAAATGAATTATTGTGTTGTGTGCTATCTACAACAAAAAAAAAAAATCCGGAAACCACAATGTATCATATTAAATACAAGGACATGTTGAATAAAGCGACCTCAATCATCCAGCCTAGGCAATCAAATTTCTGAAAAAGGAGGCATAGCCAAAGTAGTCATGCCTGGGTATAATAGTGGGGTGAAGTGAGATTTGACTTTGATTTGGATTTGTTGTGGATAGCTAAAATAAAAATGACAAACCAACTTTATTCTGTTATTTAACTTAAAACTGAGGAAACTGCACTTCTGATATTCTATAAGCACACAATACCATACTTAGGAGCTATTACTGTACTGTCTGCTGATCTAGCTGAGTACATATATGTATACACAGGCACAATTGCTCCTATATATTCAACTGGGAGCGGCCTATAATACACACAGTAGATCTAGCTAGGTACCTATATTATTTGAATCTGTGGCTCCTGTAGGATATCCTAAGTGAGGAAACGGGGTTGGGGGATAGGATGTGATTAATAACTACTAGTAAACACTGCTCTCACCCTCAATGTAATACGTTAACAACCTACTAATGTAATGCTGAACTCACTCACTACTGGCTCACATTAAAATATATCTGTCACTGCCCAGTACATATTCAAATCGTCTGCTAAAACTGACTATAGATCAACGCTGGCTCGATGCGTTTCTGGTGAAACCACCTCTTTAGGAATCTAAATGTTATTAATGCCAGATTAACATAGTTATAACAGACAGGCAAACATAAAGCGAGCACGCCACATCTCACAGGTGGCAGTGCACCCGGCACTTGTGCAGCCGTGAAGCGGCCGCCGAAACCAGGATGCTTTAACCAAGCGGCCAATCAGCTGAACGCTACTCGGGAAGCAGGAGCGGATTACTGAGACACTCCACCCGGGTTGAGGTCAGCTGCACCATATGAAGGCTGGCCGTGACAGGTACAAAAACCTTCCTATTACAGGGATCTAAGATGGCGGATCTATTTACATATCAGCCGATCCAACCACAGGAGATAATCCAATGCCAGAATCCCTACTAAGAGGGGAGGGAAAGACCTACAGACAATGACTTATGATGGTAAAAATATATAAGTCAAAGGATGTCATCAAACGTAGAGCGAGAACTGCCAAATGCAAAGTGCAACACACAATTCTCCTAAACCGGCATCAGGGTACAGAGGGCAGGGATCGGGGAATATTGGATTCCTTATAATCCACCATAAAAGGATATTAACCCTGTGTTGGCTACCCATCACTCTATCAATATGATTGCTGCTATTAACAGATGTGTATCTCAGCTTCATCCAGGAGATAGAGATACTGTAAAATAGAATGTGGGGATGGCGTAGAATGAGATCGATTGCAAGCACCATGGGACAACCACAAAATGTACCCAATTGTGAGTGCCCGATGGGTACTTCACTGCCGTCATCCATACATGTAATTTAATAACCTGGATGTCACAGTAATCAAGTGATGGTGGCCCACACAATACATGCCCCATCCAGTGCCAAGACTGAATCAGCGCTATAGGTAAGTATAATGTCAGGCTATGGACCTACCTCACTCTAGCGTCCTTTGACACATTACTGTCCTAATGTCAAAGCCCTCAGTAGTGTGATCTCCTAATTGGTACTGGACCCTGTAAGAGTACCAAAGAATTGCTTAATCAGCCACCATCACTTCAAAATTCATTTGGGATGCTCAGCTAAATGCATTCCCATCAGAGGTATATCAGGGGTACTGAGGCTCCTTGTGCATCATATAACATAAAAAACAACTGTAGGAAATGTGATCATTTAGACCCTCCGGACCAACTGTTTTGAGGCGAAAGGTCCATTGGGCCTCTTTCTGAATCAAACGCTTGTCAGTATCACCGCCTCTTGGTGATGGTCTGACCAGTTCAATGCCCTGGAAGCTCAGGCTGGCCGTGTCTTCCGAATGACATTCCGTCATATGGCATGCAATTGCAGTATCAGCTAGTGTTGATCGAGGATGCTCGGCACATGGCGGTACTCGGCCATGTTAGCTACTGGCATTACAGTGATTGGCTGGTCGGAACATGTCATCGGGTGCTATATAACACCTGATGATGCATGCTCGGCTCATTCGTAGTCAGGGAGAGCTGAGCATAGGAAGGGACAGAGAATGTAGGGAGTGTAATTGAATATTTTTTTTGTACAAAAACGTTTCAGAGACCCAAAAGTCCTTGTAAGGACTATTGTTTGTGACAGCAGCAATATATGTTTGTAGCGCAACCTAGAGTGCTCAGTGTTAGGGAGAGCTGTGCATAGGAAGAGACAGACAGTGTAGGGAGTGTAATAGAAAGATTTTTATACCAAAAACTTATCAGAAACCCAAAAGTCCTTTTAAGGACTATTGTGTGTGACAGCAGCAATATATGTTTGTAGCGCAACCTAGAGTGCTCAATGTTAGGGAGAGCTATGCATAGGAAGAGACAGACAGTGTAGGGAGTGTAATAGAAAGATTTTTATACAAAAAACTTATCAGAAACCCAAAAGTCCTTTTAAGGACTATTGTGTGTGACAGCAGCAATATATATTTTTAGCTGCAGACAGTTAAATTATCTGCGCCACATCTCCTGTCTAAAGTGTGTGCATCCCTAAAATATCAGTCACATCCAGTGTACTTTTTCCATAGACTGTGTCTGCTGCGGACAGTTAAGATATCCGTGCAATATCTCCTGTTTAATGTATACGCAGCCCTAAAATATCAGTGACATCCAGTGTACTTTTTCAGTAGACGGTGTCCGCTGCAGACAGTTAAATTATCCATGCCACATCTGCAGTGTAAAGTGTGCGCATCCAAAAAATATCAGTGAAATCCAGTGTACTTTTTCAATAGACAGTGTCCGCTGTGGACAATTAAATTATCCGCGCCACATACCGTGTTTAAAGTGTGAGCATCCCTAAAATATCAGTGTACTTTTTCCGTAGACACTGCGAACAGTGACATTACCTATGGTACCTGTCCTGTATAACGTTTCCTCATCACAAATATCAAAATTTTGTTTGCGCATACACTTCCAAATCCTACCCTATTATACGTGTGACATACTTTCAAGCATATATCACATTTAAAATGAAGAAGGCGAGCAGTAAGGGACAGGGAAGTGACTGTGATGCTGATGTTGCACGCAGAGGCCGTGGCCCTGGGCGTGGAGAAATTATGTCTGCTGCCAGAACACAAGAAAAACAATTATCCACAATACCTAGCTTCATGTACCAGTTTGCAGGGTGGCGCAGAACAACGCTTACAAAGTCAGCCCAGTGCGGGCAGGTGGTCGGTCGGATTGCAGCAGATAATGCTTCAAGTCGGTTAAGCATCACCCTGTCTTCCACCAAGTCCAGTCTCAGTAGCCAGGAGTATGGTCAACACAATCCTCACCTTGATCCTCCTTCCTCCCACCATGTACAGTCTGGCCAGTCTGGCCAAACAAGTGATCCCACACTCGGATATTCCGAGGACCTCTTTTCATCACCATTACTTGATTTGGCCCTCTCGCCAAGCATGCTTGAAGAGGGACATGAGATTTTATGCCCTGATTCCCAACCTCTTGAGCATCCAGTCACAAGAACATGATGGTGGGGAACGGCAATTAGTGTTTAATGAGGTGGATGATGATGAGACACAGTTGACAATGAGTCAACCGCAATTACTGTCTCAAGAGGTTGATGAAGAGGATGAGACACAGTTGTCAATCACTGATGTTGTGGTTAGGTCAACAAATCAGGAGGATGATAAGAGTGAGGAAGTGGAAGAGGAGGTGGTGGACGATGAGGTCACTGACCCAACCTGGGAAGGTGGAAAGCCAGCAGTACAGAGGGGGAGCGTCTGCAGCACTGCAACAAGCTGGAAGAGGTAGTGGAGTGGCAAAAGGGAGAAAGCGGGCTAAACCAAACAGGCCAGCAACTGTTCCACAGAGCACCCCCTTGTGGAAATCTCCCTTGCCAAGGGGTAGATGTTTTGCAGTATTGTGCTTTTTTGAGGAAAGTGCGGACGACTAAAGAATAGTAGTTTGCAACCTGTGCCATACGAAAATGAGCCGGGGCGTGAACACTAGCAACCTCACCACCACCAGCATGATCCGCCACATGGCATCCAAGCACCGTAATAAGTGGGACGAATGCCTGGGTACGCAATCTGTGTGTCACCACCAGACATCGGAGAAGCTCTGACAGACGTTCTTCAGAACCTCCTGCTTGAGGTTCTTTTGTTTTGCTTTCGTTTTGTCATATCGTTTCCCTCTCTCAGCTGTCATCTATTTGCACTGATGGCATCCCTTTAAATCCCCTCCCATACTGCATCACTTTGCAGTTTATACAACTTCCTGGAGTGTATACATGCTGGATGCTACAACTGATGCTTCTACAGATAAGTCTGTTTATTGATTTGTGTTTTCCTGTTTGCTTGATCCTAGGTGACCCTGACTCCCTCCGTATTAAGTGTAGGGAGCCGGTGGTCGTGTCCCCTCACTATTATAGGGTGTTCAGGTGTTATACAGTCGAGGCACGAGGGCATGTAATTTTCTATCATAGAGATCTTTGCATGGGCTGAGAAGACAGGGAGAGTTTCAGGGCTTAAGGGGTCACCCTTTTGTTCCTTAGTTTCGGATCAAACCAGTCGGATCCTTATTTGTAACTTCTTGTTTTCTGTTACACCATCCATGACACTGTGTCTGCGGGTCACACCACTGCCTCCTCTTCCCCTATGTTACATGCTGGCCAATCGCCTGTCGAAGGCGCAGGCCCCGATGCCTCCTACCCTGCACCTGGTCCTTTGCAAGCACCATTAGCGACCACATCCACTTCTGTGTCCCAGCGCAGCGGCCAAATTTCCTTACCCCAAGCCTTTGAACGCAAGCAAAAAAATACCAAGCCACCCACCCACAGGATATAGCACTAAATGCTCAGCTTTTAAATTACTGGCCCTGGAAATGTTGCCATTTAGGCTTGTGGACACTGAGGCCTTCCGCAGCCTAATGTCGGCAGCCGTCTTGTGTTAAGCTTCTCCAGCCGCCACTATTTTTCAAGGTGTGCCGTGCCCGCCTTACACCAACATGTGTACAACAAACGTGCCCTGACCAACGCAGTTACTAGGAAGGTCCACTTAACCACTGACACATGGACAAGTGCATTCGGCCAGGGATGCTACATTTCCCTGACAGCACACTGGGTGAATGTTGTGGAGGCCGGGAGCGAGTCGTAGCCTGGGATGGCACAGGTGCTACCGATGCCAAGGATTGCGGGCCCTACATCGATCAGAGTTTCCACCAGCACCCACGTTAGTGGCTACAAACCCCTTTTCTCCTCCTCTGCCTTTATCTCCACTTCCACCTCCAAATTATCCGCGTGCAGCACCAGTCAGTCATCAGTCAGTAGTTGGAAACAGTGTAGCACACTAGTAGGGAAGCGGCAACAGGCAGTGCTGAAGCTTATATGTTTACGCATATAATTTTTTAGAGGGTCAGCTCACCAGCAGGCCCTCACATATAATGTTTTACAGGGTCAGCTCACCAGCTGGCCTTCACCTAAAATCTTTTACAGGGTCAGCTCACCTGCAGGCCCACACCTAAAATCTTTTACAGGGTCAGCTTACCTGCAGGCCCTCACCTAATAATACCTAATAGGTAATTTGCGCTCATGATGCCTTGCTTGGATGTGGTAGCCGTAGCTGTTTCTCAGGCTCCCTCTCCGGAATCGAACCATGATTCCCCCATTACCCATGGTCTACATGATTTGGGCTGAAAATGACATCGAAAGTTGATAGGGCAGACATCCGAATGGATCGTCACCATCACGGGGATGTGCGATCGACCCCAGGTTATCTAGAGTCACCAAAGCGGCAGCAGACCCTCCTACTCGGATAACATTGTTCCGAGCAGTGACCTGGGAGTCCAAGATGCATCTAGACATCCTCCCCATGCTGTTCCTGAACCATTTAAGTGGTGTTTCCATCATTTGACCTTTTTATATGAACCAGGCACCCTACCCTCTTCAGAGCAGGGGGTGCCTGGTTTTATGCTTGGGTTCTCCCATTGACTTCCATTATACTCCGGTGCTCGGTAGAGCACCCGAGCATCCCGATGTGTTTGGCCAGAGCACCGGAGCACCCGAGCACTTTGGTCCTTGATCAACACTAGTACCAGCCTCTTTGCGTATATCTCCAAAATTCTCTATGATGCTAATCTGTTCCGATGACTCATCCCTTTCTCGTGGGTTCAGTAATAAAGCTCTCTCCTGACTGAGGGCATGTTGATATGCCTGCTTCAGAACCCTATCAGGGTACCCCTGATGTGTAAATCTTTGCCGCAGATCTGTGTCCGCCACACGGAAATCCTGCATGGTCGGTCAGTTGCGCCTCAGTCTCAAATACTGACCCTTGGGGATACCATGTCTAAGGGGTAACTGTTTGCAGCTGTCTTTTTTCGAAACAGCCTCTTGCCCAAAGTACCATCCTCTCTCTTATATATGGTTAGATCCAAAAATTTTATGTTTGATGGGTGAGTTTCTGTCACGACCATGGTTATGGTCGTGACTCTTTGGTCGCATGCGGTTGTCAGCGGTTTTGGTCTATGTTTTCAACCACAGGTGAGGGCTTTGGATTTGTTGCCCCAGGTGTGGTTGCCGCTGGCAACATAAGGTTGTTTGCAGTGGAACGGCCTGAACGGTTGCTAGGCGCTCACTGTCACAGCATGTGGTGGCCCCTGGCAACTTATGTTTGTCTGCACTTTCCCTGTTTGGTGTGCACGGGGTTTATTTGTGTGATGTTGTTTGCACACCTTCGAAAGAGGGTGCAGCATGTATTGCCAGCCGTTTCCGGCATACATGCGCGTTCTCCGGGGGGAGAGCGTTTTGGGGGTTTAGCCGCTGACGGCGCGGTGAGTGGCATTTCTCTGCCATCCCTATACCATTGCCTGTTTTGGTGTCCCCTTACTTTTATTCCTTCACCATTATTTGTTTGGTGTTCGGTTGCACACCTTCGGAAGAGGGTGCAGCATGCATCGCCATATGTTGTGGGGTGCATGCGCGTTCTCTGGAGGGAGAGCGTTTTGAGGATCACTGTTAACGGCGCGGTTGGTGGCTTATTCCCTGCCACCTTACCTTCCGTGTCCGTGTTGGTGATCCCTCGTCCCTCTCCATGTTCCTATCTCTGGTCGTCTGCTGGCAGCATTCCGGTAGTGTTCCGGCTGCGTGCTGGTTAGGAGTGTCTGCTGGCAGCGACTGGAGTGGGGACGTGAGTGGAGAGTAGACGCAGTGTCAGTGCGGTCTCCCCGGCTGTTTCTTTGCTGTCTCCAGTTCCTGTGTGTTTCTCTGGAGCCTGGCAGTCGGCTCCTGGTTCCTGTGTGTTGCTCCAGGGGCCGGCAGCAGTCCTGGGGAGATGCGCATGGTATGACGCTGATTCCCCTTCTCCTATCCTCTTGATGGGTCCCTCACTAGTTTTCCCCTTTTTCTTGGGTGGGGGGGCTTTGAGGGGTGGGAGTGTCACGACCATAGTTATGGTCGTGACTCTTTGGTCGCATGCGGTTGCCAGCGGTTTTGGTCTATGTTTTCAACCACAGGTGAGGGCTTTGGATTTGTTGCCTCACGTGTGGTTGCTGCTAGCAACATAAGGTTGTTGGCAGTGGAGCGGCCTGAGCGGTTGCTAGGCGCTCACTGTCACAGCATGCGGTTGCCGCTGGCAACTTATGTTTGTCTGCACTTTCCCTGTTTAGTGTGCACGGGGTTTATTTGTGTGATGTTGTTTGTACACCTCCATTTTCAGTAGCCTTCTCCCATGCCTGGTGTAGGAAGGGTTAACTCCCTTCTGTGTGTGTGAACACTGGGTGTCTGTGTGGGTGTGGCTACATGGGCTATTTAGCCTCTGCTGAGAGCAGTAGTCAGAGAGGTACTTCAGCCATGGTCTGCTGGAGTCATCCTCCTACTTATATACCATCTGCCAGTGGGGGCCACCCTTGTGGTCATAAGTTTAAGTTTATGTATAAGTTTATGTTATACACGATATTATGAAGGTGTGTCTTTTGTATGCTTCTCTATTGCAGCTTATGGTCCTGGGTTCCTGTGTTATGTGTGGTGTGTGCTGTGTCCGTTTATGTTTGGTGTGGACAGCAGCACTTGCACATGGGTTCCAGGCTTTGTGTCTGTGGCAGGTAGGTGTTATTCTTGTTGCATTTAGCTGCCATTGCCATAAGTTGTTTAGGTTCCCCTTTCTATGTAGCTTGGCTACTTTAGACTCTTGTTTCTCTGCATCCAGGAGGAACAGGTTGTCTACCCAGCTTCTAGCTCAGGGATCTGTCGGAGGGTCAGTAGGGATCCGAGGTTCCTGAGTATTAGCCCTCCTACCATCAAGGTCGGCTCATACAGCTAGGAGTCAGGGTCAGATTAGGGATGCGCTAGGAGGTGACCTGCTTCCTAATTCTGTTATTTTGGCCGAGCACCCACTAACATCTTCTGGCATCGTACGGCTGAGGGTTTCCCCCATCCTCAGCTGTGACAGTTTCCCATGTAAAAAATAAACCCAAATTATTGTCATTGAGTTTGGTCTCATACGATGCAAATGTGTTCGTGTCGCCCTTCCAGAGAATGAACACATCGTTAATGTACCTGATCCACATCACAATTGCTTCTTCCCTAAATGCCTCTCCAGTGACAATATCATGTTCCCACCTGCCTAGATATATATTAGCAAAGGTGAGGGCACATGGGCTTCCTATGGCCATTCCCTTTATTTGCTGGTAAAACTTATTATTAAAGAGAAATGTATTATGTTCCAAAATAAATGACATTAATTGGAGCACAAACATCCCTTGTCATGAGGAATGGAACTATATAATGCCTCTACGTCCAAGCTTGCTAATAGCATGTCATCTTCCATCTGGATGCCTTCAATGCGTTTGATGATATACATGGAGTCTCTGGCGTACAAAGGCAGAGCAGTGACAAATGGTCTTAAGATGTGGTTCATGTACGTACTGATGAAGTGTGTCAGGCTGTTCGTGTCTGATACAATGGCCCTTCCCTAAAGCGGTACAAAACCCTTATGAATTTTTGGAAGGCCATAAAAGCATGCCATTTGAAAATTTTTGGGCAGTAAGAATTCAAACTCAGATCTACTTATCAATTTAAGCTCTAGAGCCCGTGACAGAATTGCATGCAGCTGATCATTCAGGATCTTCATACACATATCTGTGTATTGTTGACAATCTAGAATCACAATGTTTCCTCCCTTGTCGGAAGGTTTTGTTACAATTGAGGAATCTGATTCTAGAGATCTCAGCACTAACATCTCAGCCCTGGTAAGGTTACTTTGGCCCATCTTATGTCCCTCCAGCTTCCTCAGCTGGTCCGTCACCCCCTTCAAAAAGATGTCACATGGTGTATGGTGGCCAATGGGACGATTTTTAGAAGATTTTTTAGGTTAGTGAATGGTCCTTCTCCTGGGTGAGGCTGAGATACACATCTGTTGCTGGCAACAATCATATTGATAGAGTTATAGAGTTATGGGTAGCCAACACAGAGTTAATATCTTTTTATGGTGGATTATAAGGAATCCAATATGCCCCGATCCCTGCCCTCTGTACCCTGATGCCGGTTTAGGAGAATTGTGTGTTGCACTTTGCATTTGGCAGTTCTCTATCTACGTTTCATGCCATCCTTTGACTTATATATTTATACCATCATAAGTCATTGTCTGTAGGTCTTCCCCTTTCCTCTTAGTAGGGATTCTGGCAATGGATTATCTCCTGTGGTTGGATAGCCTGATATGTAAATACATCCGCCGTATTAGATCCCTGTAATAGGAAGGTTTTGTACCTGTCACCAGGGCCGGCTCCAGGTTCATGTGGGCCCTTGGGCGATAAATCCCAGTGGGCCCCCATGAGGCATTTTTTTACATTGACATGTCCCCCTGTGGCTCCCACACGGTATAATGACCCCCCAGTGGCCCCTATACAGTATAATGACTACTAGTGGCCATTCACACAGTATAATGAACCCCCCCCACTGCATAATGACCACCTGTGGCCCTGCATTCAGAATATTAACCCCCAGTCGCCCCCATTCAGAATAATGACCCCCCAGTAGCCCCCACACTGGGGGAATACTGTATGGAGGGGGCTCTGGGGGTCATTATACTGAATGAAGGGTCATTGGAGATCATTATACTAAATGGGGGACACTGGGGGTCATTATACTATGTAAAGGGCCCTCACAGTATAATGACCCCACAGTGACCCTCCATTCAGAATAATGACCCCCAGTTGCCCCACACTGGGGGTTATACTTTATGGAGGGGGCACCAGGGGTCATTATATTCAATAGGGGCTCTGGTGGTCATTATACTAAATGGAGGGTCAATGGGGATCATTATACTAAATTGGGGGCACTGGGAGTCATTATACTGTGTAAGGGGCCCTCACAGTGTGATGAATGACACCCCAGTGGCCCCCTCACATACCTATCATTGCAGGGGAGCAGGGGAGCTGGCAGTCCTGTCATTCACTAACCGCAGCTCCCTGCGCTCCTTCTCTCCGGCGGCCCGCTGCAGCAGCGAGCCGGGCCTGGAGGAGAGAAGGAGCTGTGCAGTGATGTAGCTAGAACTGACTGGGCCCCACAGCAAATTTTAGTACGCCCCCTCCCCCCCATGTGTGTTCACATCACGTTTTTCATATCGGTTTGATGTATACAAATGTGCAGCACTCCACGTTTTTGTATCCTGCAGAGTCAAGTAAAAAATGCATACGTTAACGTATGTGTTTTTTTCTACCATGGAACTGTATGGTGAACGGACGCCACTGTACGGCATCAGTCTGTGGCATCTGTTAATGTACGCATTTTTGGTATACATTAAATGGATAGCACAAATAGGATGTGAACCCAGCCCTAGTGTCAGAATAAGCACCAGTACACAGCGGAGCAGTGTGGCGGAGAGGGGAGGCCGCCATGTACTGACAGAGGGCTACCTGGTCCTGGTGGTCAGTGGTGAGGACTGTGCTTCCCAAGGATCATTTTCTACAGGAAATACAGGGCACAGTATAATACACTAGAATCTATATAATATAAAGATATTAGCCCTACCCCCGAATAATAATACAATTAGGGGGTCATTTATTATATAGAAATACGTCTATGTTAGGCGTATTTCTGACACAGATTGTGGCGCAAAGGTCCTTAACACCGCAATCTGTATATTTTCCCGCTCATGCCAGGTCTAAAAAAAGTGGTGTGGGCATGGAAGGGGATACAGTTATGGCCATGCAGTTATTGGATACCACCGCCATATAGTGATAACACCGCCATACAATGATAAAACCACCATACAGTGACCGGATAAAAGGGTATAAGAGGGCACAGTACAGGGAATGACTATGGGCACTGCACAGGGTGTGGTAAGAGGGCACAATGCAGGGTATAAAGGGGCACAGTACGGGGTGGGGGGCACAGTCACATGACCCTGTGACGTTAGAAGGTCCTTATGGTGAATGCGGTTCAGATGCCACCATAATGAGAGGCAGAGGAGTGAGACAGGGGCCCTGGATGGACAGGAGGGGTGGACACAGCAAGTAGGGGGATTCATACAAGAAGTAGTGGCAGGAGATAGGAGGGTGAAACAGGAGCTCTGGATACATGAGGGAGGAAAGGAGACAGCAGGGTCCCCATGAGGATAAGATAGGACAGGATATGTGGTGGTGGGGGGGGGGGGGGGGCAGGTGTCATGGAGACAAACTGCTTAATGAAACAGTAACACAACTAAATAGAATGAAGTGGCAGCAGATCGAAGAGTCCCCCCCTTCTGTCCCACAGACAAGAGACAGTCACAGTGCAGACTCACTCACAGACTGTCTTCACACCTCTCTGCTCCAGCCCTGCGGTCTCTCTCCTCAGGCAGCATGTGTCCTGTGTAGAGGGGGCGTGTCTGAGTCTCTGCAGCTCAGAGGGCCCCACCAGGGGGTACTGCGTAAGTGAAGTGACAGCAGTGAGAGCTCCCATCTGTATTGATGGACGTGCTCATAACAGCTCAGTGGGCCCCCCAGGAGCATTGGGCCCCGGCACTTGCCCGGGGATGCTGGGTTATGACGCAGACCCTGCCTGTCACAGCCGGCCTTCATATGGTGCAGCTGACGTCAACCCGGGGGAGTGTCTCAGCGCTCCTGCCTCCCGAGTAGCGTTCAGCTGATTGGCCACGCCAATCATCAGTGTGTGGAGCCGCTTGGTTAAAACATCCTGGTTTCGGCTGTCTCTTCACGGCCGCACAAGTGCCGGGTGCACTGCCACCTGTGAGATGTGGCGTGCTCGCTTTATGTTTGCCTGTCTGTTATAACTATGTTAATCTGGCATTAATAACATTTAGACTCCTGATGAGGTGGTTTCACCAGAAATGCGTCAAGCCAGCGTTGATCTATAGTCAGTTTTAGCAGACGATTTGAATATGTACTGGGCAGTGACAGATATATTTTAATGTGAGCCAGTAGTGAGTGAGTTCAGCATTACATTAGTAGGTTGTTAACGTATTACATTGAGGGTGAGAGCAGTGTTTACTAGTAGTTATTAATCACATCCTATCCCCCAACCCCGCTTCCTCACTTAGGATATCCTACAGGAGCCACAGATTCAAATATTATAGGTACCTAGCTAGATCTACTGTGTGTATTATAGACCGCTCCCAGTTGAATATATAGGAGCAATTGTGCCTGTGTATACATATATGTACTCAGCTAGATCAGCAGACAGTAATAACTCCTAAGTATCGTATTGTGTGTTTATAGAATATCAGAAGTGCAGTTTCCCCAGTTTTAAGTCAAGTAACAGAATAAGGCTAAATGCACAAGACCGTATGTGTTTTGCGTTCCGCAAATTGCGGATCCATCATCCGTTTTTTTGCGGATCCATTTTAACAATGCCTATCCTTGTCCACAAAACTGACAAGAATAGGACATGTTCTATTTTTTTGGCGGGGCTACGGAACGCACATACTGATGCGGACAGCACACGGTGTGCTGTCCGCATTTTTTTGCAGACCCATTGAAATAAATGGGTCTGCATCCTATCCGCAAAAAAAAAACCCGAAGGGTCACAAAATACGTTCGTGTGCATGTAGCCTAAAGTTGTTTTTGTTATTTTTATTTTAGCGTCCCTATAACAACTGTGACTCCGATTTATCGGCGACATAATTGTGAATATCCATTAATAATTGCGGTGCATTTTTGTTGTGGATAGACTTCAAGATGGTAACATAATTTATTTGGCAAATCCTGTTATAACAGCGAAAATTGCATAACATGAGTTGAATCAAATAAATATGCTACCTGTATCTGACATTTGGAATTCTCTATGACTGTGATGGCACTCCAGCTGTGGTAATACTACGACTTGCAAGATGTACACTTGTTTGGCTGTTCTCAGAACGCTATAGAAATGAATGGAGCATGCTAGGAGTTGTAGTTTCACCACAGCTGGGGTTCTGGAGGTTAGCCATATAATATACTGTACACACTCCTGGTTCTTTTCCAATTAAACACATTGAAACATGTGCAACTACTAAGTATAACAACACAAATCCAAAATCAGGACCTACACTTTCAATTTACATATACCAAAGCGTTTTTTCTGAGCATGATTATTCACAGATTGTAGATCAGATAACCACACCCTTAGGTGATGTAGTCTAAAAAAAAAAGTTGGCAGGAATTTATATCTGGACTAATGCCCACCATTATTTTAACTACATTAATATTAAAAAGGCTGCTCTCCAATGTGATGTTCACCCTTTTAGGCTTTGCTTACCCTCTGTAGCTCTGCTGTCTTTGCTTTTTGTGGGGGTCAGCAGCTCATCGCATGGTACAATCAAGCTCACAGGAGTGCATTGCAGTCTACACCTGCTAAACACTTCTCGTGTCTTACTTCTCAGTTCCTCACACACAGCCTCAGCATCTCTAATAGCACTATGGCATGCAGTGATACCCCTCTCCACACGCACACATTTCCTTCTCCACTGCCCAGAGAGAAATATAGCTATGTAATTCTATAAATTTAACCTGTTTGTTGCATGTGTGCTTAGCAGCTGAAGCTATCTGTGTTGGTCCCATGTTCATTTTTTTTTTCCAGCAATGCGGGCACATATGAAGATGGGACCAACACAGACGCCTCCAGCTGCCAAGTGCACATATAACGGGTCAACCAGTTTCATAGCCGCAAATCCACTGAAAGGTGCTCTTTTAAAGTAGGGATGAATGAATGAAAGATGTCTAGGCCCCTTCACCTAATCTACTATGAGACAGCTATGCCAGTACTGAGAGAAGGGAGTGTGAATGGAAGTACTGAGCATATCAATACACCACTGCTTGTAGCAGAAAGTGGACCAGAGTTTTGGCCACAGGAGAGAAAGCAGTACCCTATTGTGGTGATGTGTACGGTATAAGTGCTGGAAGGTGTGTATATCCCACCCAGATACCTCAGCTGGGTGAGATAAATAAAATCCAGAAAGCTGCAGGGGTTTCAGCAAAGCATAGTTTGCTGGGACAGTGTTGTCTACATTTTGTTCTGGGCTGGATTTTGTTTGGACTGGTGAATAGGTTTGGTAGTGGGATTTGCCATAGGGTTGATCACGAATATTCTAATCACAAATTTTTTATCGCAAATATCGGCACTTTGAGAATTCGCAAAGATCTAGAATATAGTGCTATATCTTCGTAATCGCGAATATTGTAGTTTTTTTTTCATCAGTACCCTCACTGCTTCTTGCTTGTGGGCCAATGAGAAGGCTGCAATATCTTTGTCAGAGATTATCAACGTCCCTACCAACCAATAGGAAAGCTGCCTACCCCTTACTATATAGGAAACTCCTCAGCAGCCATTTTCTGCAGTTTTTTGCAGAGAGAGAGAGAGAGACAGCAGTGTAATTGCTGTGCTTTGCTGAGTCATCTGGATCCTTATTCAATTACATTAGATAGTTAGTTAGCTCATATATATATATATAGTGCCGATTTGTGCAATCGCGAATATATTGGAGCACGCCATCTGCATATAAAGCTATTGTTCTGCTATGCATGCGAAATGTAATCAAAACCAGTGCTGTAATGTAAAATTACTTACAGTGATCAGGAGTTCTTCCTCACAGTCACGAAAGTTGCTGCCAACCATTTTCTCTAGTCTCAGAAAACTTCTAGCAGCTTGAAAAATGTATCAAAAGTGAGCCACACCTGTATCGCGTGCGCAATACGCTCATATTACATTGCCGATTTTCACAATCAAGAAAATAATGAATGGAGATCACAAATTCTAGAATTTATGAATTTATGGCGAATATTAGGCCAAAAATTCACAAAATATGGCGAAAACGAATATTGCCTATGCTGCACATCACTAATCTGCCAGTCCACACCCTTCCAGTACGTGTGTTGTCTTTTACCTGAGGTAATTGCAGGTGAGGCCTGCTGTAATAAAGGAGGGATAAAACCAACCCTCTGTGTGTCAGTCTGGGAAGAGAGGACTTGGAAACAGAGATCTAGTGAGGCTCTGGGTGGTCTCAGCCAGGAGGGCTGATGGGCCACGAGTCTACGTGTAGCCGGATCTCTTTCTTCCCTATCTGGACTTGTGTTCCGTGAGCGAAGCTGCTAAGGCCTGGACCTTGGGACCCTGTGTATAAGCTCTGTTTAGAGGTGAGTCAGGGAACCAAACTTTGTATTAGTTAGAGCCCAGACGAGCAGGTGTTTGTTTTGATGCTTATGTTTGTGCGGGTGCTGAAGTGCCATAATATAGCATCAGTTTGGATACTAAATCCTGTTGTCTGTGAAGAGGTCTGTAATTGCGACCCCCTGAGAGAGAGCGATCCCTGCTTACACTATATTGCAATTTCTTGTGATGAAGCATTGAATTGATTACATGTAAATCTATAAAAAGTGTTTGTTATTAAAATGGTGTAATTATTATTATTTTTTTAATTCTTTTCTATAGAGTTGAGCGAACACCTGGATGTTCGGGTTCGAGAAGTTCGGCCGAACATCCCGGAAATGTTCGGGTTCGGGATCCGAACCCGATCCGAACTTCGTCCCGAACCCGAACCCCATTGAAGTCAATGGGGACCCGAACTTTTCGGCACTAAAACGGCTGTAAAACAGCCCAGGAAAGGGCTAGAGGGCTGCAAAAGGCAGCAACATGTAGGTAAATCCCCTGCAAACAAATGTGGATAGGGAAATTAATTAAAATAAAAATTAAATAAATAAAAATTAACCAAAATCAATTGGAGAGAGGTTCCATAGCAGAGAATCTGGCTTCCCGTCACCCACCACTGGAACAGTCCATTCTCAGATATTTAGGCCCCGGCACCCAGGCAGAGGAGAGAGGTCCCGTAACAGAGAATCTGTCTTCATGTCAGCAGAGAATTAGTCTGCATGTCATAGCAGAGAATGAGGCTTCACGTCAGCCACCACTGCAACAGTCCATTGGCATATATTTAGGCCTAGCACACAGGCAGAGGAGAGAGGTCCCGTAACAGAGAATCTGGCTTCATGTCAGCAGAGAATCAGTCTGCATGTCATAGCAGAGAATGAGGCTTCACGTCAGCCACCACTGCAACAGTCCATTGGCATATATTTAGGCCCAGCACACACACAGGCAGAGGAGAGAGGTCCCGTAACAGAGAATCTGGCTTCATGTCAGCAGAGAATCAGTCTGCATGTCATAGCAGAGAATGAGGCTTCACGTCAGCCACCACTGCAACAGTCCATTGGCATATATTTAGGCCCAGCACACACACAGGCAGAGGAGAGAGGTCCCGTAACAGAGAATCTGGCTTCATGTCAGCAGAGAATCAGTCTGCATGTCATAGCAGAGAATGAGGCTTCACGTCAGCCACCACTGCAACAGTCCATTGGCATATATTTAGGCCCAGCACACACACAGGCAGAGGAGAGAGGTCCCGTAACAGAGAATCTGTCTTCATGTCAGCAGAGAATTAGTCTGCATGTCATAGCAGAGAATGAGGCTTCACGTCAGCCACCACTGCAACAGTCCATTGGCATATATTTAGGCCCAGCACACACACAGGCAGAGGAGAGAGGTCCCGTAACAGAGAATCTGTCTTCATGTCAGCAGAGAATTAGTCTGCATGTCATAGCAGAGAATGAGGCTTCACGTCACCCACCACTGCAACAGTCCATTGGCATATATTTAGGCCTAGCACACAGGCAGAGCAGAGAGGTCCCGTAACAGACAATCTGGCTTCATGACAGCAGAGAATCAGTCTGCATGTCATAGCAGAGAATGAGGCTTCACGTCACCCACCACTGCAACAGTCCATTGGCATATATTTAGGCCTAGCACACAGGCAGAGCAGAGAGGTCCCGTAACAGACAATCTGGCTTCATGTCAGCAGAGAATCAGTCTGCATGTCATAGCAGAGAATGAGGCTTCACGTCACCCACCACTGCAACAGTCCATTGGCATATATTTAGGCCTAGCACACAGGCAGAGCAGAGAGGTCCCGTAACAGACAATCTGGCTTCATGACAGCAGAGAATCAGTCTGCATGTCATAGCAGAGAATGAGGCTTCACGTCACCCACCACTGCAACAGTCCATTGGCATATATTTAGGCCTAGCACACAGGCAGAGCAGAGAGGTCCCGTAACAGACGATCTGGCTTCATGTCAGCAGAGAATCAGTCTGCATGTCATAGCAGAGAATCAGGCTTCACGTCAGCCACCACTGCAACAGTCCATTGTCATAAATTTAGGCCCAGCACCCAGGCAGAGGAGAGAGGTCCCGTAACAGACAATCTGGCTTCATGTCAGCAGAGAATTAGTCTGCATGTCATAGCAGAGAATCAGGCTTCATGTCAGCCACCACTGCAACAGTCCATTGGCATATATTTAGGCCTAGCACACAGGCAGAGGAGAGGTTCATTCAACTTTGGGTAGCATCGCAATATAATGGTAAAATGAAAATAAAAATAGGATTGAATGAGGAAGTGCCCTGGAGTCCAATAATATATGGTTATGGGGAGGTAGTTAATGTCTAATCTGGACAAGGGACGGACAGGTCCTGTGGGATCCATGCCTGGTTCATTTTTATGAACGTCAGCTTGTCCACATTGGCTGTAGACAGGCGGCTGCGTTTGTCTGTAATGACGCCCCCTGCCGTGCTGAATACACGTTCAGACAAAACGCTGGCTGCCGGGCAGGCCAGCACCTCCAAGGCATAAAAGGCTAGCTCTGGCCACGTGGACAATTTAGAGACCCAGAAGTTGAATGGGGCCGAACCATCAGTCAGTACGTGGAGGGGTGTGCACACGTACTGTTCCACCATGTTAGTGAAATGTTGCCTCCTGCTAACACGTTGCGTATCAGGTGGTGGTGCAGTTAGCTGTGGCGTGTTGACAAAAGTTTTCCACATCTCTGCCATGCTAACCCTGCCCTCAGAGGAGCTGGCCGTGACACAGCTGCCTTGGCGACCTCTTGCTCCTCCTCTGCCTTGGCCTTGGGCTTCCACTTGTTCCCCTGTGACATTTGGGAATGCTCTCAGTAGCGCGTCTACCAACGTGCGCTTGTACTCGCGCATCTTCCTATCACGCTCCAGTGCAGGAAGTAAGGTGGGCACATTGTCTTTGTAGCGTGGATCCAGCAGGGTGGCAACCCAGTAGTCCGCACAGGTTAAAATGTGGGCAACTCTGCTGTCGTTGCGCAGGCACTGCAGCATGTAGTCGCTCATGTGTGCCAGGCTGCCCAGGGGTAAGGACAAGCTGTCCTCTGTGGGAGGCGTATCGTCATCGTCCTGCCTTTCCCCCCAGCCACGCACCAGTGATGGACCCGAGCTGCGTTGGGTGCCACCCCGCTGTGACCATGCTTCATCCTCATCCTCCTCCACCTCCTCCTCATCCTCGTCCTCCTCGTCCTCCAGTAGTGGGCCCTGGCTGGCCACATTTGTACCTGGCCTCTGCTGTTGCAAAAAACCTCCCTCTGAGTCACTTCGAAGAGACTGGCCTGAAAGTGCTAAAAATGACCCCTCTTCCTCATCCTCCTCCTCCTCCTCCTGGGCCACCTCCTGTTCCATCATCGCCCTAAGTGTTTTCTCAAGGAGACATAGAAGTGGTATTGTAACGCTGATAACGGTGTCATCGCCACTGGCCATGTTGGTGGAGTACTCGAAACAGCGCAACAGGGCACACAGGTCTCGCATGGAGGCCCAGTCATTGGTGGTGAAGTGGTGCTGTTCTGTAGTGCGACTGACCCGTGCGTGCTGCAGCTGAAACTCCACTATGGCCTGCTGCTGCTCGCACAGTCTGTCCAGCATGTGCAAGGTGGAGTTCCACCTGGTGGGCACGTCGCATATGAGGCGGTGAGCGGGAAGGCCGAAGTTACGCTGTAGCGCAGACAGGCGAGCAGCGGCAGGATGTGAACGCCGGAAGCGCGAACAGACGGCCCGCACTTTATGCAGCAGCTCTGACATGTCGGGGTAGTTGTGAATGAACTTCTGCACCACCAAATTCAGCACATGCGCCAAGCAAGGGATGTGCGTCAAATTGGCTAGTCCCAGAGCTGCAACGAGATTTCGCCCATTATCACACACCACCAGGCCGGGCTTGAGGCTCACCGGCAGCAACCACTCGTCGGTCTGTTGTTCAATACCCCGCCACAACTCCTGTGCGGTGTGGGGCCTGTCCCCCAAACATATGAGTTTCAGAATGGCCTGCTGACGTTTACCCCGGGCTGTGCTGAAGTTGGTGGTGAAGGTGTGTGGCTGACTGGATGAGCAGGTGGAAGAAGAGGAGGAGGAAGCCGAGAAGGAGGAGGTGGCAACAGGAGGCAAAGAATGTTGCCCTGCGATCCTTGGCGGCGGCAGGACGTGCGCCAAACAGCTCTCCGCCTGGGGCCCAGCTGCCACTACATTTACCCAGTGTGCAGTTAGGGAGATATAGCGTCCCTGGCCGTGCTTACTGGTCCACGTATCTGTGGTTAGGTGGACCTTGCTACAGATGGCGTTGCGCAGTGCACACTTGATTTTATCGGATACTTGGTTGTGCAGGGAAGGCACGGCTCTCTTGGAGAAGTAGTGCCGGCTGGGAACAACATACTGTGGGACAGCAAGCGACATGAGCTGTTTGAAGCTGTCTGTGTCCACCAGCCTAAATGACAGCATTTCATAGGCCAGTAGTTTAGAAATGCTGGCATTCAGGGCCAGGGATCGAGGGTGGCTAGGTGGGAATTTACGCTTTCTATCAAATGTTTGTGAGATGGAGAGCTGAACGCTGGCGTGTGACATGGTTGAGACGCTTGGTGACGGAGGTGGTGGTGGTGGTGTTGGTGGTACATCCCCTGTTTGCTGGGCGGCAGGTGCCAACGTTCCTCCAGAGGCGGAGGAAGAGGCCGAGGCGGCAGCAGCAGAATAGGCCGAGGCGGCAGCAGCAGAAGAGGTAGCAGGGGGAGCCTGAGTGACTTCCTTGGTTTTAAGGTGTTTACTCCACTGCAGTTCATGCTTTGCATGCAGGTGCCTGGTCATGCAGGTTGTGCTCAGGTTCAGAACGTTAATGCCTCGCTTCAGGCTCTGATGGCACAGCGTGCAAACCACTCGGGTCTTGTCGTCAGCACATTGTTTGAAGAAGTGCCATGCCAGGGAACTCCTTGAAGCTGCCTTTGGGGTGCTCGGTCCCAGATGGCGGCGGTCAGTAGCAGGCGGAGTCTCTTGGCGGCGGGTGTTCTGCTTTTGCCCACTGCTCCCTCTTTTGCTACGCTGTTGGCTCGGTCTCACCACTGCCTCTTCCTCCGAACTGTGAAAGTCAGTGGCACGACCTTCATTCCATGTGGGGTCTAGGACCTCATCGTCCCCTGCATCGTCTTCCACCCAGTCTTGATCCCTGACCTCCTGTTCAGTCTGCACACTGCAGAAAGACGCAGCAGTTGGCACCTGTGTTTCGTCATCATCAGAGACATGCTGAGGTGGTATTCCCATGTCCTCATCATCAGGAAACATAAGTGGTTGTGCGTCAGTGCATTCTATGTCTTTCACCGCTGGGGAAGGGCTAGGTGGATGCCCTTGGGAAACCCTGCCAGCGGAGTCTTCAAACAGCATAAGAGACTGCTGCATAACTTGAGGCTGAGACAGTTTCCCTGGTATGCATGGGGGTGATGTGACAGACTGATGGGGTTGGTTTTTAGGCGCCATCTGTGCGCTTTCTGCAGAAGACTGGGTGGGAGATAATGTGAACGTGCTGGATCCACTGTCGGCCACCCAATTGACTAATGCCTGTACCTGCTCAGGCCTTACCATCCTTAGAACGGCATTGGGCCCCACCATATATCGCTGTAAATTCTGGCGGCTACTGGGACCTGAGGTAGTTGGTACACTAGGACGTGTGGATGTGGCAGAACGGCCACGTCCTCTCCCAGCACCAGAGGGTCCACTAACACCACCACGACCATGTCCACGTCCGCGTCCCTTACTAGATGTTTTTCTCATTGTTATGGTTCACCACAACAACAAATATATTATTTGGCCCAATGTATTGTATTCAAATTCAGCGGGATATAAATTTGAGGCCTAGTATTTAGGCGCTGGGTCACCGGTATGGATTTAGTGACAGAATTAGACTTGGAAATGCACAGAAGCGTGTGTGTGAAGTTATTCTGAATGACCCTATGTGCACCTTCAATATTATATACCCTTTTAGGGATAGATTTCAAATAGCTCTGATATAGCAGAAACCACTAAATTATGAAATTGCTAAATTGGGAATTGTACTTCAACCCAGAACAAAAAATGTGCTTTGACGGACACTAAATATCTTGCCCAGCAACAACAGTACAGCGGTGGGTAACGAGAGATTTAGAGGGATTTAAATTTGAGGCCTAGTATTTAGGCGCTGGGTGACAGGTATGGGTTTAGTGACAGAATTAGACTTGGAAATACACAGTAGCGGGTGTGTGTGAAGTTATTCTGAATGACCCAATGTGCACCTTCAATATTATATACCCTTTTTGGGATAGATTTCAAATAGCTCTGATATAGCAGGAACCACTAAATTATGAAATTGCTAAATTGGGAATTGTATTTCAACCCAGAACAAGAAATGTGCTTGAACGGACACTAAATAACTCGCCCAGCTACAGCACTAGGGACAGATTTAGCTGGATATAAATTTGAGGCCTAGTATTTAGGCGCTGGGTGACCGGTATGGATTTAGTGACAGAATTAGACTGGGATATGGCCAAAAAATGAACAGACTATTGCTGGTTAAATGCACTTGGTGTGACAGCTTCACCCTGATGTAGGCTTTAGCCAAAAAACAACCACACCATTGAGGGTTAAATGCACTTGGTGACAGGCGCAGCTTGCCCCTGATTTTGTATATGGCCAAAAAATGAACAGACTATTGCTGGTTAAATGCACTTGGTGTGACAGCTTCACCCTGATGTAGGCTTTAGCCAAAAAACAACCACACCATTGAGGGTTAAATGCACTTGGTGACAGGCGCAGCTTGCCCCTGATTTTGTATATGGCCAAAAAATGAACAGACTATTGCTGGTTAAATGCACTTGGTGTGACAGCTTCACCCTGATGTAGGCTTTAGCCAAAAAACAACCACACCATTGAGGGTTAAATGCACTTGGTGACAGGCGCAGCTTGCCCCTGATTTTGTATATGGCCAAAAAATGAACAGACTATTGCTGGTTAAATGCACTTGGTGTGACAGCTTCACCCTGATGTAGGCTTTAGCCAAAAAACAACCACACCATTGAGGGTTAAATGCACTTGGTCGCAGCCTGTGCTGGCGCACCACAAGACACAAAATGGCCGCCGATCACCCCAGAAAAATGAGACTGACAAACGGTCTGTGCAGCCTAAAAACAGTGAGCAATTGAGGATCAGCAGCTCAATGATCCACAGCTGCAGATCGATCAGTTAATCAAGTCCTTTGGAGGAGTTAATCTGCCTAATCTCGCCCTACTGTCGCAGCCGCAACCTCTCCCTACGCTAATCAGAGCAGAGTGACGGGCGGCGCTATGTGACTCCAGCTTAAATAGAGGCTGGGTCACATGGTGCTCTGGCCAATCACAGCCATGCCAATAGTAGGCATGGCTGTGATGGCCTCTTGGGGCAAGTAGTATGACGCTTGTTGATTGGCTGCTTTGCAGCCTTTCAAAAAGCGCCAAGAAAGCGTCACAAAAGCGCGAAGAAAGCGACGAACACCGAACCCGAACCCGGACTTTTACGAAAATGTCCGGGTTCGGGTCCGTGTCACGGACACCCCAAAATTCGGTACGAACCCGAACTATACAGTTCGAGTTCGCTCATCCCTACTTTTCTATTATATATCAGAGACACCTATTTCTTTCCTGCGATGTCTGTACAGATGCATTAGGTGTATACTTTATGGCGCTGCAATGAATGTAGTCAGGTAACAGTAAAATGTCAGACTATTACAGAGGAGTTTGGGAAAGCTGGGAGAAATAGCAAATGAAACTTATTGGGAATGGCTAAAGATTTAGGAAAACTGCCACTAAAAAGCTTGAGGCAGGACTTGGGGATATACCACTAATATATGTACATACTGTATGTGAAATAGTGATCATGGAAATATATATCTATTCCAGGAATGAGATATAAGGAATCCAGGAAAGCATCTCTAGCAAAAACTACAGTAGTTTGCTAAGGGCCTTGGTTCGTCCTATGTTCAGGCCTGGATTTTTATGGAATGAAGTGCAGGTTGATAGTGGTGCCTATCATTCTCTTCCTGGCCAGTACAAGTTTTCTTTGTGACAAAGTCCAGCTGATTTCGGGGCTATTAAGGTGCAAGGTGTGCACTAGAGAGAGAACCATCGGAGGTGACAGAACCTGTCTGGAGAGAATGTACTGTGATTGCTAGCCTCTAGATTTACTCCTGGTGTGAGGTAACACTTTTATATAATTTTGTTCAAGTATTTTGTTGTAAGCCTCTTGTATAGTCAGGAAAACTTATATGCTTAGTTAGCGCTCAGCTTGTGTTTTTGGGCCTGAATGTAAAGGCCATATATTTATTGTGTGAAACAAAGTAAAGAACAGGCAAAGCCCTGTACAGTATGAAATGACTTCTGTGTCACTCTCACTGACTGCCTTTGATCTCATTCTGCCTACCGCTACAGAACTAATTCTCACAGGCATCCACAGAAATATATGAGTTTTACCTCATTATGCTTCCAATCCTTTAGACAATTGGATTAGTATGACAAAATCACTGCACGTACAATTGTTGCCATGTAATGGAGGCAAACATCACACAACTGTTAATAGTTGCGTGCCATCTGTATCGCAGTCTCTGATCCAGTTTTGCCCACCGCTACAGAGCTTATTCCTAATATATATATATATATATATATATATATATGTATATATATATATATATAGTCAGGTCCATAAATATTGGGACATCGACACAATTCTAACATTTTTGGCTCTATACACCACCACAATGGATTCGAAATGAAAATAACCAGATGTGCTTTAACTGCAGACTGTCAGCTTTAATTTTCTGGCATTTACATCCAAATCAGGTGAATGGTGTAGGAATTACAACAGTTTGCATATGTGCCTCCCACTTGTTAAGGGACCAAAAGTAATGGGACAGAATAATAATCATAAAATCAAATTTTCACTTTTTAATACTTGGCTGTAAGTCCTTTGCAGTCAATTACAGCCTGAAGTCTGGAACACATAGACATCACCAGACGCTGGGTTTCATCCCTGGTGATGCTCTGCCAGGCCTCTACTGCAATTGTCTTCAGTTCATGCTTGTTCTTGGGGCATTAACCCTTCAGTTTTGTCTTCAGCAAGTGAAATGCGCCCTCAATCGTATTCAGGTCAGGTGATTGACTTGGCCATTGCATAACATTCCACTTATTTCCCTTCGAAAAAAAACTTTTTGGTTGCTTTTGCAATATGCTTTGGGTCATTGTCCATCTGCTCTGTGAAGCGCCGTCCAATGAGTTCTGAAGCATTTGGCTGAATATGAGCAGATAATATTGCCGGAAACACTTCAGAATTCATCCTGCTGCTTTTGTCAGCAGTTATATCATCAATAAATATAACATAACCAATTCCATTAGCAGCCCTACATGCCCACACCATGACACTACCACCACCATGCTTCACTGATAAGGTGGTATGCTTAGGATCATGAACAGTTCCTTTCCTTCTCCATATTCTTCTCTTCCCACCACTCTGGTACAAGTTGATCTTGGTCTCATCTGTCCATAGGATGTTGTTCCAGAACTGTAAATGCTTTTTTAGATGTTGTTTGGCAAACTCTAATCTGGCCTTCCTGTTTTTGAGGCTCACCAATGGTTTACATCTTGTGGTGAACCCTCTGTATTCACTCTGGTGAAGTCTTCTCTTGATTGTTGACTTTGACACACATACACTTACCTCCTGGAGAGTGTTCTTGATATGGCCAACTGTTGTGAAGGATATTTTCTTCACCAGGGAAATTAATTCTTCAGTCAACCACCACAGTTGTTTTCAATGGTCTTCGAGGTCTTTTGGTGTTGCTGAGCTCACCGATGCGTTCCTTCTTTTTAAGAATGTTCCAAACAGTTGTTTTGGCCACGCCTAATGTTTTTACTATCTCTCTGATGGGTTTGTTTTGTTTTTTTCAGCCTAATGATGGCTTGCTTCACTGATAGTGACAGCTCTTTGGATCTCATCTTGAGAGTTGACAGCAACAGATTCCAAATGCAAATAGCACGATTGAAATGAACTCTGGACCTTTATCTGCTAATTGTAAATTGGATAATGAGGGAATAACACACCCCTGGGCATAGAACAGCTGAGAAGCCAATTGTCCCATTACTTTTGGTCCCGTAACAAGTGGGAGGCACATATGCAAACTGTTGTAATTTCTACACCGTTCACCTCATTTGGATGTAAATACCCTCAAATTAAAGCTGACTGTCTGCAGTTAAAGCACATCTTGTTCGTTTTTAATGTCAAAGCCATTGTGGTGGTGTATAGAGCCAAAAATGTTAGAATTGTGTTGATGTTCAAATATTTATGGACCTGACTGTATATAGTGAGGAACAGAAGTATTTTAACACCCTGTGATTTTGCAAGTTCTCCCATTTAGAAATCATGGATGGGTCTGAAATTCACATTGTAGGTGCATTCCCATTTTTAAAGACAGAATAAAAATTAAAAAAAATCAGGAAATCACATTGTGTGATTTTTAAAGAATTTATTTGTCTTGCACTGCTGAACATAAGTATTTGAACATCTGAGAAACAGCAAGAATTCTGGCTCTCAAAGACCTGTTACTGTGCTTTTAAAAAGTCAACATCTACTCCACTCATTAATCTAACTTAGTAGCACCTGTCTGATCTCTTTAAAGACACCTGTCCACCCCACAGTAAGTCAGACGCCAACTACTACCATGGGCAAGGCGAAAGAGCTGTCAAAAGACACCAGAGACAAAATTGTGGACCTCCACAAGGCTGGAAAGGGCTATGGGGCAAGTGCCAAGCAGCTTGATGAAAATAGATCAACTGTTGGAGCAATTGTTAGAAAATGGAAGAGGCTGTCAGTTTCCCTTGGACTGGGGCTCCATGCAAGATCTCACCTCGTGGGGTATTACTGATGATAAGAAAGGTGAGGAATTAGCCCAGAGCTACAAGGGAGGAGCTGGTCAATGACATGAAGGGAGCTGGGACCACAGTTTTAAAGGTCGTAGAACACTACGCCATCATGGTTGCAAATAATGCATTGCACGGAAGGTTCCTCTGCTCAAGTCATCACATGTCCAGGCCCGTCTGAAGTTTGCCAATGATCATCTGGACGCTCCAGAGGAGGCATGGGAGAAAGTCATGTGGTCAGATCATACCAAAGTAGAACTTTTTGGTCTAAACTTCACTCGTCATGTTTGGAGGAAAAAGAAGGATGAGTTGCATCCCAAGAACACCATCCCTACTGTGAAGCATGGGGGTGGTAACATCATGCTTTGGGGGTGTTATTCTGCGAAAGGGACAGGAGGACTGCACTGTATTAAGGAGAGGATGAATGGGGCCATTTATTGTGAGATTTTGACTAACAACCTCCTGTCCTCAGTCAGAGCATTGAAGGTGGGTTGTGGCTGGGTCTTCCAACATGACAATGACCCGAAGCACACAGCCAGGATAACCAAGGAGTGGCTCTGTAAGAAACATATCAAGGTTCTGGAGTGGCTGAGCCAGTCTCCAGACCTAAATCCAATTGAACATCTTTGGAGGGAGCTGAAACTAAGTGTTGCTCAGCTACAGCCCAGAAACCTGACAGATCTAGAGGAGATCTGTGTGAAGGAGTTTGCCAAAATCCGTGTTGCAGTGTGTGCAAACCTGGTCAAGAAATACAGGAAATGTTTGACCTCTGTAATTGGAAACAAAGGCTTCTGTACCAAATATTAAAACTGATTTTCTCAGGTGTTCAAATACTTATGTTCAGCAGTGCAAGACAAATAAATTCTTAAAAAAATCATACAATGTGATTTCCTGATCTTTTTAATTTTTTTATTCCATCTCTCAGAGTGGGAATGCACCTACAATGTGAATTTCAGACCCCTCCATAATTGGGAGAACTTGCAAAATTGCAGGGTGTTCAAATACTTCTGTTCCCCACTGTATATATACACGCACACTTTAGAATGAGGCAGCAGTTTCCGTAAAAAAAAACTGATGTGGTTCTTTTAATTATCCATTAGATGTTTCAGCCTTGCTAATTGGGGCCTTTCTCAAGCAATTGTGACATACAACACTTGTGGTATACAGTACAGACCAAAAGTTTAGACACACCTTCTCATTCAAACAGTTTTCTTTATTTTCATGACTATGAAAATTGTAGATTCACACTGAAGGAATCAAAACTATGAATTAACACATGTGGAATTATATACATAACAAAAAAGTGTGAAACAACTGAAAATATGTCATATTCTAGGTTCTTCAAAGTAGCCACCTTTTGCTTTGATTACTGCTTTGCACACTCTTGGCATTCCCTTGATGAGCTTCAAGAGGTAGTCACCTGAAATGGTCTTTCAACAGTCTTGAAGGAGTTCCCAGAGATGCTTAGCACTTGTTGGCCCTTTTGCCTTCACTCTGCAGTCCATCTCACCCCAAACCATCTCGATTGGGTTCAGGTCCGGTGACTGTGGAGGCCAGGTCACCTGGCGCAGCACCCCATCACTCTCCTTCATGGTCAAATAGCCCTTACACAGCCTGGAGGTGTGTTTGGGGTCATTGTCCTGTTGAAAAATAAATGATGGTCCAACTAAAAGCAAACCGGATGGAATAGCATGCCGCTGCAAGATGCTGTGGTAGCCATGCTGGTTCAGTATGCCTTCAATTTTGAATAAACTCCCAACAGTGTCACCAGCAAAGCACCCCCACACCATCACACCTCCTCCTCCATGCTTCACGGTGGGAACCAGGCATGTAGAGTCCATCCGTTCACCTTTTCTGCGTCGCACAAAGACACGGTGGTTGGAACCAAAGATCTCAAATTTTGACTCATCAGACCAAAACACAGATTTCCACTGGTCTAATGTCCATTACTTGTGTTCTTTAGCCCAAACAAGTCTCTTCTGCTTGTTGCCTGTCCTTAGCAGTGGTTTCCTAGCAGATATTCTACCATGAAGACCTGATTCACACAGTCTCCTCTTAACAGTTGTTCTAGAGATGTGTCTGCTGCTAGAACTCTGTGTGGCATTGACCTGGTCTCTAATCTGAGCTGCTGTTAACCTGCGATTTCTGAGGCTGGTGACTCGGACAAACTTATCCTCCGCAGCAGAGGTGACTCTTGGTCTTCCTTTCCTGGGGCGGTCCGCATGTGAGCCAGTTTCTTTGTAGCGCTTGATGGTTTTTGTGACTGCACTTGGGGACACTTTCAAAGTTTTCCCAATTTTTCGGACTGATTGACCTTCATTTCTTAAAGTAATGATGGCCACTAGTTTTTCTTTACTTAGCTGCTTTTTTCTTGCCATAATACAAATTCTAACAGTCTATTCAGTAGGATTATCAGCTGTGTATCCACCTGACTTCTCCACAACACAACTGATGGTCCCAACCCCATTTATAAGGCAAGAAATCCCACTTATTAAACCTGACAGGGCACACCTGTGAAGTGAAAACCATTTCAGGTGACTACCTTTTGAAGCTCATCAAGAGAATGCCAAGAGTGTGCAAAGCAGTAGGGATGAGCGAACCCGAACTGTATAGTTCGGGTTCGTACCGAATTTTGGGGTGTCCGTGACACGGACCCGAACCCGGACATTTTCGTAAAAGTCCGGGTTCGGGTTCGGTGTTCGTCACTTTCTTGGCGCTTTTGTGATGCTTTCTTGGCGCTTTTTTAAAAAGGCAGCAAAGCAGCCAATCAACAAGCGTCATACTACTTGCCCCAAGAGGCCGTCACAGCCATGCCTACTATTGGCATGGCTGTGATTGGCCAGAGCACCATGTGACCCAGCCTCTATTTAAGCTGGAGTCACATAGCGCCGCCCGTCACTCTGCTCTGATTAGCGTAGGGAGAGGTTGCGGCTGCGACAGTAGCGTGAGATTAGGCAGATTAACTCCTCCAAAGGACTTGATTAATCGATCGATCTGCAGCTGTGCATCATTGAGCTGCTGAAATTCAATAGCTCACTGTTTTTAGGCTGCCCAGACCGTTTGTCAGTCACTTTTTTCTGGGGTGATCGGCGGCCATTTTGTGTCTTGTGGTGCGCCAGCACAAGCTGCGACCAAGTGCATTTAACCCTCAATGGTGTGGTTGTTTTTTGGCTAAAGCCTACATCAGGGTGAAGCTGTCACACCAAGTGCATTTAACCAGCAATAGTCTGTTTATTTTTTGGCCATATACTACATCAGGAGCAAGCTGCGCCTGTCACCAAGTGCATTTAACCCTCAATGGTGTGGTTGTTTTTTGGCTAAAGCCTACATCAGGGTGAAGCTGTCACACCAAGTGCATTTAACCAGCAATAGTCTGTTTATTTTTTGGCCATATACTACATCAGGGGCAAGCTGCGCCTGTCACCAAGTGCATTTAACCCTCAATGGTGTGGTTGTTTTTTGGCTAAAGCCTACATCAGGGTGAAGCTGTCACACCAAGTGCATTTAACCAGCAATAGTCTGTTTATTTTTTGGCCATATACTACATCAGGGGCAAGCTGCGCCCGTCACCAAGTGCATTTAACCCTCAGTAGTGTGGTTGGTCAAGCTGTCACACCAAGTGCATTTAACCAGCAATAGTGTGGTTATTTTTTGGCCATATCCCAGTCTAATTCTGTCAGTAAATCCATACCGGTCACCCAGCGCCTAAATACTAGGCCTCAAATTTATATCCCGCTAAATCTGTCGTTACCGCTGTACTGTTCTGGCTAAGCAAGTTATTTAGTGTCCGTCAAAGCACATTTTTTGTTCTGGGTTGAAAAACAATTCCCAATTTAGCAATTTCCTAATTTAGTGGTTTCTGCTGTATCAGAGCTATTTGAAATCTATCCCTAAAAGGGTATATAATATTCAAGGTGCACATAGGGTCATTCAGAATAACTTCACACACACGCTACTGTGCATTTCCAAGTCTAATTCTGTCAGTAAATCCATACCGGTCACCCAGCGCCTAAATACTAGGCCTCAAATTTATATCCCGCTAAATCTGTCTTTACCGCTGTACTGTTCTGGCTGGGCAAGTTATTTAGTGTCCGTCAAAGCACATTTTTTGTTCTGGGTTGAAATACAATTCCCAATTTAGCAATTTCATAATTTAGTGGTTTCTGCTGTATCAGAGCTATTTGAAATCTATCCCTAAAAGGGTATATAATATTCAAGGTGCACATAGGGTCATTCAGAATAACTTCACACACACGCTACTGTGCATTTCCAAGTCTAATTCTGTCAGTAAATCCATACCGGTCACCCAGCGCCTAAATACTAGGCCTCAAATTTATATCCCGCTAAATCTGTCTTTACCGCTGTACTGTTCTGGCTGGGCAAGTTATTTAGTGTCCGTCAAAGCACATTTTTTGTTCTGGGTTGAAATACAATTCCCAATTTAGCAATTTCATAATTTTGTGGTTTCTGCTGTATTAGAGCTATTTGAAATCTATCCCTAAAAGGGTATATAATATTCAAGGTGCACATAGGGTCATTCAGAATAACTTCACACACACGCTACTGTGCATTTCCAAGTCTAATTCTGTCAGTAAATCTATACCGATCACCCAGCGCCTAAATACTAGGCCTCAAATTTATATTCAGCTGAATTCGAATACAATACATTGGGCCAAATAATATTTTTGTTGTTGTGGTGAACGATAACAATGAGGAAAACATCTAGTAAGGGACGCGGACGTGGACATGGTCGTGGTGGTGTTAGTGGACCCTCTGGTGCTGGGAGAGGACGTGGCCGTTCTGCCACATCCACACGTCCTAGTGTACCAACTACCTCAGGTCCCAGTAGCCGCTAGAATTTACAGCGATATATGGTGGGGCCCAATGCCGTTCTAAGGATGGTAAGGCCTGAGCAGGTACAGGCATTAGTCAATTGGGTGGCCGACAGTGGATCCAGCACGTTCACATTATCTCCCACCCAGTCTTCTGCAGAAAGCGCACAGATGGCGCCTGAAAACCAACCCCATCAGTCTGTCACATCACCCCCATGAATACCAGGGAAACTGTCTCAGCCAGCAAACAGGGGATGTACCACCAACACCACCACCTCCATCACCAAGCATCTCAACCATGTCACACGGCAGCGTTCAGCTCTCCATCTCACAAACATTTGAGAGAAAGCGTAAATTCCCACCTAGCCACCCTCGATCCCTGGCCCTGAATGCCAGCATTTCTAAACTACTGGCCTATGAAATGCTGTCATTTAGGCTGGTGGACACAGACAGCTTCAAACAGCTCATGTCGCTTGCTGTCCCACAGTATGTTGTTCCCAGCCGGCACTACTTCTCCAAGAGAGCCGTGCCTTCCCTGCACAACCAAGTATCCGATAAAATCAAGTGTGCACTGCGCAACGCCATCTGTGGCAAGGTCCACCTAACCACAGATACGTGGACCAGTAAGCACGGCCAGGGACGCTATATCTCCCTAACTGCACACTGGGTAAATGTAGTGGCAGCTGGGCCCCAGGCGGAGAGCTGTTTGGCGCACATCCTTCCGCCGCCAAGGATCGCAGGGCAACATTCTTTGCCTCCTGTTGCCACCTGCTCCTACTCGACTTCCTCCTCCTCTTCTTCCACCTGCTCATCTAGTCAGCCACACACCTTCACCACCAACTTCAGCACAGCCCGGGGTAAACGTCAGCAGGCCATTCTGAAACTCATATGTTTGGGGGACAGGCCCCACACCGCACAGGAGTTGTGGCAGGGTATAGAACAACAGACCGATGAGTGGTTGCTGCCGGTGAGCCTCAAGCCCGGCCTGGTGGTGTGTGATAATGGGCGAAATCTCGTTGCAGCTCTGGGACTAGCCAGTTTGACGCACATCCCTTGCTTGGCGCATGTGCTGAATTTGGTGGTGCAGAAGTTCATTCACAACTACCCCGACATGTCAGAGCTGCTGCATAAAGTGCGGGCCGTCTGTTCGCGCTTCCGGCGTTCACATCCTGCTGCTGCTGCTCGCCTGTCTGCGCTACAGCGTAACTTCGGCCTTCCCGCTCACCGCCTCATATGCGACGTGCCCACCAGGTGGAACTCCACCTTGCACATGCTGGACAGACTGTGCGAGCAGCAGCAGGCCATAGTGGAGTTTCAGCTGCAGCACGCACGGGTCAGTCACACTAAAGAACAGCACCACTTCACCACCAATGACTGGGCCTCCATGCGAGACCTGTGTGCCCTGTTGCGCTGTTTCGAGTACTCCACCAACATGGCCAGTGGCGATGACGCCGTTATCAGCGTTACAATACCACTTCTATGTCTCCTTGAGAAAACACTTAGGGCGATGATGGAAGAGAAGGTGGCCCAGGAGGAGGAGGAGGAGGAGGAAGAGGGGTCATTTTTAGCACTTTCAGGCCAGTCTCTTCGAAATGACTCAGAGGGAGGTTTTTGGCAACAGCAGAGGCCAGGTACAAATGTGGCCAGCCAGGGCCCACTACTGGAGGACGAGGAGGACGAGGATGAGGAGGAGGTGGAGGAGGATGAGGATGAAGCATGGTCACAGCGGGGTGGCACCCAACGCAGCTCGGGTCCATCACTGGTGCGTGGCTGGGGGGAAAGGCAGGACGATGACGATACGCCTCCCACAGAGGACAGCTTGTCCTTACCCCTGGGCAGCCTGGCACACATGAGCGACTACATGCTGCAGTGCCTGCGCAACGACAGCAGAGTTGCCCACATTTTAACGTGTGCGGACTACTGGGTTGCCACCCTGCTGGATCCAAGCTACAAAGACAATGTGCCCACCTTACTTCCTGCACTGGAGCGTGATAAGAAGATGCGCGAGTACAAGCGCACGTTGGTAGACGCGCTACTGAGAGAATTCCCAAATGTCACAGGGGAACAAGTGGAAGCCCAAGGCCAAGGCAGAGGAGGAGCAAGAGGTCGCCAAGGCAGCTGTGTCACGGCCAGCTCCTCTGAGGGCAGGGTTAGCATGGCAGAGATGTGGAAAGGTTTTGTCAACACGCCACAGCTAACTGCACCACCACCTGATACGCAACGTGTTAGCAGGAGGCAACATTTCACTAACATGGTGGAACAGTATGTGTGCACACCCCTCCACGTACTGACTGATGGTTCGGCCCCATTCAACTACTGGGTCTCTAAATTGTCCACGTGGCCAGAGCTAGCCTTTTATGCCTTGGAGGTGCTGGCCTGCCCGGCGGCCAGCGTTTTGTCTGAACGTGTATTCAGCACGGCAGGGGGTGTCATTACAGACAAACGCAGCCGCCTGTCTACAGCCAATGTGGACAAGCTGACGTTCATAAAAATGAACCAGGCATAGATCCCACAGGACCTGTCCGTCCCTTGTCCAGATTAGACATTAACTACCTCCCCTTAACCATATTATTGTACTCCAGGGCACTTCCTCATTCAATCCTATTTTTATTTTCATTTTACCATTATATTGCGAGGCTACCCAAATTTGAATGAACCTCTCCTCTGTCTGGGTGCCGGGGCCTAAATATATGCCAATGGACTGTTCCAATGTTGGGTGACGTGAAGCCTGATTCTCTGCTATGACATGCAGACTAATTCTCTGCTGACATGAAGCCAGATTCTCTGTTACGGGACCTCTCTCCTCTGCCTGGGTGCTGGGCCTAAATATATGCCAATGGACTGTTGCACTGGTGGCTGACGTGAAGCCTGATTGTCTGTTACGGGACCTCTCTCCTCTGCCTGGGTGCTGGGCCTAAATATCTGACAATGGACTGTTGCATTGGTGGCTGACGTGAAGCCTGATTCTCTGCTATGATATGAAGACTGATTCTCTGCTGACATGAAGCCAGATTGTCTGTTACTGGACCTCTCTCCTCTGCCTGGGTGCTGGGCCTAAATTTATGACAATGGACTGTTGCAGTGGTGGCTGACGTGAAGCCTGATTCTCTGCTATGACATGAAGACTGATTCTCTGCTGACATGAAGCCAGATTGTCTGTTACGGGACCTCTCTCCTCTGCCTGGGTGCTGGGCCTAAATTTATGAAAATGGACTCTTACAGTGGTGGGTGACGTGAAGCCTGATTCTCTGCTATGATATGAAGACTGATTCTCTGCTGACATGAAGCCAGATTGTCTGTTACGGGACCTCTCTCCTCTGCCTGGGTGCTGGGCCTCAATTTATGACAATGGACTGTTGCAGTGGTGGCTGACGTGAAGCCTGATTCTCTGCTATGACATGCAGACTGATTCTCTGCTGACATGAAGACAGATTCTCTGTTACGGGACCTCTCTCCTCTGCCTGGGTGCCGGGGCCTAAATATCTGAGAATGGACTTTTCCAGTGGTGGCTGACGTGAAGCCTGATTCTCTGCTATGACATGCAGACTGATTCTCTGCTGACATGAAGACAGATTCTCTGTTACGGGACCTCTCTCCTCTGCCTTGGTGCCGGGGCCTAAATATCTGAGAATGGACTGTTCTAGTGGTGGGTGACGTGAAGCCAGATTCTCTGCTATGGGACCTCTCTCCAATTGATTTTGGTTAATTTTTATTTATTTAATTTTTATTTTAATTCATTTCCCTATCCACATTTGTTTTCAGGGGATTTACCTACATGTTGCTGCCTTTTGCAGCCCTCTAGCCCTTTCCTGGGCTGTTTTACAGCCTTTTTAGTACCGAAAAGTTCGGGTCCCCATTGACTTCAATGGGGTTCGGGTTCGGGACGAAGTTCGGATCGGGTTCGGATCCCGAACCCGAACATTTCCGGGAAGTTCGGCCGAACTTCTCGAACCCGAACATCCATGTGTTTGCTCAACTCTACAAAGCAGTAATCAAAGCAAAAGGTGGCTACTTTGAAGAACCTAGAATATGACATATTTTCAGTTGTTTCAAACTTTTTTGTTATGTATATAATTCCACATGTGTTAATTCATAGTTTTGATGCCTTCAGTGTGACTCTACATTTTTCATAGTCATGAAAATAAAGAAAACTCTTTGAATGAGAAGGTGTGTCCAAACTTTTGGTCTGTACTGTATATATATATATAGTGAGGATTTGCCCTGGTAGGCAGGGTAAGCGGAGGCAGAACAGAGGCAAAAAAACAGTTTGTAAAACAAAACTTCAGTGTTTATTCATATAGGAGAAAAAACTAAGCAACATTGACAGTCTTAGTGTTTGTTCACACAAAGGAAAGTCCAAAGCACAAAAACAGTCACCTTGTTAGCAGGTTCTTTCAGCGTCCACAACAGGCATTAGGAGGCCTGTTTCCCCGCATGCGGCTCTCAGCCCTCTAGTACGGCACCATGCCTCAGATCTTAAGACAGAGACTCTGATTCTGAGCCCAGCTGCCTATTTAAAGGACAGCCAGGTGTTGCCAAAAACCCGGACCGGCACTTAAACTCCGGTCCAGTATTTGATCTCACCTAGGTGGAAATCAGCCCAGCCTCGCATGTTGGGAGGAAAATATCAGCCTTTCCAAACAAAGACCCTTGCTATGTAACATATCCCCCACCCTTGGTTCAACCCTGGGTGGGTGAACACACACCAGACAATGTACCCCGGGACAGGGCATCCGCGTTTCCCTGTAACCGGCCTTCCCTGTGTTCTACTGTAAACTTAAAGTTTTGCAAGGACAAGAACCATCTGGTGACCCGAGCATTCCTCTCTTTGGCCTGGCTCATCCACTTGAGAGGGGAGTGGTCAGTCACCAGACGGAACTTTCTCCCCAACAGATAATAGCGGAGAGACTTGATGCCCACTTGATGGCCAGGCACTCTCTCTCCACTATGCTGTACCGGGTCTCGGCTGGAGTGAACTTACGGCTGAGGAAGACAACGGGCTGCTCCTCCCCATTGACTTCCTGAGACAGTACAGCACGGTCTGTACTATAGACTCTCTTTTGATGTCGGGCGTCACCAAAACCGGGGACTCGCACAGGGCCGACTTCAAAGCGGAGAAAGCCTCTTCCACCTGGTCATTCTAGCGAACTATTACGGACTTCCGTTCCTTCAAGAGCCCTGTCAATGGAGCTGCTAAAGTGTCAAAATGGGGAACGAACCTCAGATAATAGCCCACAATTCCCAGGAATGACTTTACTTGCCGAGTGGTGACAGGTCAGGGAAAATTACTTATCACCTCTATTTTGTTTACTTGGGGTTTAATGACTCCGCGCCCAATGACGTACCCTAGGTATTTGGTCTCCTCTAACCCTATTGCACATTTATTTCGGTTAGCTGTTAGACCAGCCTTTCAAAGGGAGTCCACTACGGCCTGTACTTTGGGCAGGTGAATTTCCCAGTCAGTGCTGTGAATGACAATATCATCCAGATAAGCCGAAGTGTATCGCAGATGTGGATGAAGCACAATACCCATTAGACGTTGAAAAGTGGCAGGGGCGTCATGCAGACCAAAGGATAACGACTAAGATTGGTACAGCCCCTATGGTGTAATGAAGGCAGTTTTCTCTTTGGCAGCCTCCATCAAGGGTACTTGCCAGTACCCTTTTGTGGGGTCCAAAACAGAAAAATACCGGGCTTGGCCTAACCTTTCAATAAGCTCATTGTAATGACCGGCAACACGCACAGGGAGGAAAACAGGGAAAGCCCTGCCCAAGGGAGAGGGAAAGGTGGTGACCCCTAACTCACCTTGCAGCTGGCACCTGACTGCCCTGACGTCCCTAGACGGGTTCCTCACCCGTGCGGCGATCACGTGCCTAAACCCTGGCTTTCCCTGAAATGAGCCCTAGATAATGAACGGGCCGGTGGGATCGCTAGTCCTCACCACTGCACTAAGAGGGAAACACCAGGGAGAGGACAGACAAACACAGACAAACAC
Organism: Bufo gargarizans; assembly: GCF_014858855.1. Classification (NCBI taxonomy): domain Eukaryota; kingdom Metazoa; phylum Chordata; class Amphibia; order Anura; family Bufonidae; genus Bufo; species Bufo gargarizans. Next base: position 173,752,761 of record NC_058081.1, read on the forward strand.
AAACACCCAGGTGGACGGCAACAATTGTCCACAAAGGTCCAACAGGGATCCGGAGGGTAGCGTTCTAAGGCAACACTCAGAGAATGCAGCAACACAGCTCCTAGTGGGTCAGAATAGATGTCCAGGCAGGAAGCTCTATATCTGGCAACCAGAGAAGTGTGAGAGGGGAATATAAGGAGGATTGGGAGTGCTGGACAAGGAACAGCTGAGGAGAAGGAGCTACGGATCCCTGAGTGAGCCAAAAGGGTTTGTAAAGCAAACCCAGAAAGCTACAATAAGGAAACTTCCCTATCTGACATAGAGCGTGCAGCCAACCGCTGCGACCTCCTGACCCCGGGTACAACGGAGTCAGGCGTGGCTCTTGACACCCTCGTGACAGTACCCCCCTCTCTACGAGGGGCCTCCGGACACTCAGGACCAGGTCTCTCAGGATGAGAGGCATGAAAAATCTGAACTAGCCTGTCAGCGTTTACCTCAGACGCAGGAACCCACATTCTTTCCTCGGGACCGTAACCTCTCCAGTGCACCAGATATTGGAGAGAGCGGCGGACCCGACGAGAATCAATAATTTTGGATATCTGAAATTCCAAACTACCATCCACGACAACCGGAGGGGGTGGCAGCGGTGACGGTTCTAGAGGTGGAACATATTTTTTGAGTAACGACTTATGAAAGACATTATGGATTTTAAAAGTCTGAGGTAACTCCAGGCGAAAAGCCACGGGGTTGATGATGGCTACAATCTTGTAAGGACCAATAAACCTAGGACCCAGTTTCCAAGAGGGAACCTTCAACTTGATATTCCTAGTAGACAACCACACATAGTCATTCACTCCTAGGTCCGGACCTGGCGACCGTCTCTTATCAGCCATGCATTTGTATTTACCTCCCATATTTTTCAAGTTAGCTTGCACCTTCTGCCATACTGATGAAAGAGATGACGAAAACCGTTCCTCTTCGGGAACCCCAGAAGACCCCCCCTCTTTGAAAGTACAGAATTGGGGATGAAAACCATATGCACCAAGAAATGGTGACTTGCCAGTGGATTCCTGACGGCGATTATTTATGGCAAACTCAGCTAACGGTAAATATGACGACCACAACTCTTGGTTTTCAGACACAAAACATCTTAGATATGTCTCCAGGTTTTGGTTGGTATGCTCAGTCTGTCCATTCGACTGAGGATGGAAAGCTGAGGAAAAGGACAAGTGAACCCCCAAACGGGAACAAAAAGCTTTCCAAAATTTAGAAATAAACTGGGTTCCCCGATCCGAAACAACATCGGAGGGGACCCCGTGAAGCTTCACGATCTCACTGACGAATACCTGAGCAAGAGTTTTAGCATTAGGTAGTGCGGGTAACGCAATGAAGTGTGCCATTTTGCTAAACCTGTCCACTACTACCAAAATAACTGTTTTACCCGCAGACAAAGGTAAGTCAGTGATAAAATCCATAGACAGATGTGTCCATGGTCTATTGGGAATGACGAGTGGTAATAGAGACCCTGCAGGACGAGTATGTGAAACTTTTGCGCGCGCACAGGTAGAACAAGAAGACACAAAATCCAATACATCCTGACGCAACCTTGGCCACCAAAAACGACGAGACAATAGCTCTAAGGTTGCTTTACTACCCGGGTGCCCAGCAAGTGCCGAATTATGATGTTCCTTCAATAATTCGAGACGTAGGTTCAACGGTACAAACAATTTCTCTGAGGGGCAAGAGACCGGGGCGTCCCCCTGGGCCTCTAACACCTTCCCCTCCAAAGCAGAGTGTACCGCAGAGACAACCACTCCTCTTTGTAGAATGGGTACCGGATCACTCACATTACCCCCTCCAGGGAAACAACGAGATAGTGCATCAGCCTTGGTATTCTTTACCCCAGGACGATAGGTAATTACAAAGTTAAACCTGGTAAAAAATAGCGACCACCTAGCCTGTCTAGGGGTGAGACGCTTAGCTGATTCGAGGTACAGCAGATTTTTGTGGTCCGTAAACACAGTGACGGGGTGGACTGCCCCCTCTAAAAAGTGACGCCACTCCTCAAACGCAAGTTTAATAGCTAACAGTTCCCTATTGCCAATATCGTAGTTCTGTTCTGCTGCAGATAGTTTTTTAGAAAAGAAAGCACAAGGACGCCATTTGCCAGGAGACGGACCCTGAGACAGTACAGCCCCCACTCCCACCTCTGATGCATCGGCTTCAACAATAAAAGGCTGAGAGACATCAGGTTGGACTAGTACAGGTGCTGAGGTAAACCTCTCTTTTAGAGAGGAAAAAGCAACTTTAGCGGCGTCAGACCATTTAGAAAAATCAGTCCCCTTCCTAGTCATGTCAGTAAGGGGTTTTACGATCACCGAATAATTTTTAATGAATTTCCTATAGAAATTCGCGAAGCCCAAGAACCGTTGTAGTGCTTTGAGGTTCTCAGGGAGATCCCAATCCAAAATTGCCTGGACCTTCCTAGGATCCATACGGAAACCTGACGCAGATAAATAATAACCTAGGAATTGTATCTCCTGAACGGCAAAAACACATTTTTCAATTTTAGCATATAATTCATTCGTCCGTAGGACCTGTAGTACTTGTCTGACATGCTCCTCATGTGTTCTCAGATCAGACGAATAAATTAAGATATCATCTAGGTATATTACCACAAACCTGCCGATTAGATGACTAAAAATGTCATTAACGAAATGTTGAAAGACGGCAGGAGCATTGGTCAGGCCGAAAGGCATAACTAGATTTTCATAATGCCCCTCAGGGGTGTTAAAAGCTGTTTTCCACTCATCCCCCTCTTTAATACGAATCAGATTGTAGGCCCCCCTAAGATCGAGTTTGGAGAACCACCTAGCACCCGCAATCTGGTTAAACAGGTCAGGAATGAGAGGAAGAGGGTATGGGTCTCGGATGGTTATCCGATTTAATTCACGAAAATCTAGGCAAGGACGCAGGCCCCCATCTTTCTTTTTCACGAAGAAAAACCCTGCAGCCACGGGTGAAGAAGAGGGTCTGATGTGTCCCTTAGCCAAACTCTCGGAGATATAATCCTTCATGGCTTGTCTCTCTGGACCTGAAAGATTATATAACCTGGTCTTGGGTAATTTTGCGCCGGGAATAAGGTTAACCGGGCAATCATAAGGACGATGAGGTGGTAACTTCTGACAACCCTTTTCAGAAAAAACGTCCTCAAAGTCCGAAACAAATGTAGGTAGGGTAGCTATGGAGGCGACTAAGCAATTGCTATTTAAGCAATTTTCTCTGCACGGCTCACTCCACTCCAATATCTCCCTGGCCTGCCAATCCACCACTGGATTGTGCGCTACCAACCAGGGAAGACCCAGCACTACCGGAGCGGGAAGCCCCTCCAGAACAAAACATGAGAGCATCTCGTTATGGTGATCCCCTACCCGAAGGTGTAAATTATGAACCATGTGGGTGAGATTTCTCTGAGACAGAGGAGCAGAATCAATAGCAAATATGGGAATAGGTCTCTGTAGTGTACAGAGAGACAAACCCTTAGTGCGGGCAAAATGGGCATCTATCAAATTTACCCCTGCTCCACTGTCTAGAAAGAAAGAAATAGTCTCTGTCTTATCACCAAAAACAATAACCGCTGGCAACACAAATTGCGATGTACGTATGGAGGAAACGTATACCCCCCGGCTGACATCCTCCACACAGCCTGGGGTTAGTAGTTTTCAGACGGTTTTTTGTTTCTGAGGAAAGAAGGACAGATATTAATGAAATGACCCCTCTCCCCACAAAAAAAAAAAAACCACGCCTACGGCGAACCTCAGGAGGACGGACCTGACGAGTAGTTCCTCCTAGCTGCATAGGCTCGTCTAAGTCCGTACAGACTAACTGCTGCTTGGGAGGGGTTACCAATGGCTCCGGTTTTTTCAACCTGTCCCTAAGGCGTCTATCTATACGGATAGAAAGGGACATAACTGCATCAAGGGAAAAGGGGGTCTCATACAATGCAAGCGCATCCTTAACCCTTTCGGATAACCCAGAGCAGAACTGACTCCTGAGAGCCGGGTCGTTCCATTGGGTATCCGTAGCCCACCTACGGAAGTCAGAGCAATACTCCTCTACCGGCCGCTCTCCTTGTAGGAGTCTCCGTAATTTTGATTCAGCCAGTGCGACTCGGTCAGGGTCGTCATATATGAGACCCAAGGCCCCGAAAAACTCATCCACTGACCGAAGAGCCTGGGAATCAGTAGGTAAAGAGAACGCCCAGGACTGCGGGTCCCCCTGCAGCAGGGAAATAACAACACCCACCCGCTGTTCTTCATTACCAGAGGAGTAAGGACGCAGTTTAAAGTATAGTTTACAGGCCTCACGAAAAGTCAAAAACTTGTCCCTTCCCCCAGAAAATCTGTCAGGGAGAGGGACCTTGGGTTCCGCAACAACCTGGTTACCAGTAGCAACCGCTGGGCTTGCGGTCTGTTGTAATTGCTGCTGTTGCTGGAGGACCGACGCCTTCAATCCTGCCACCTCCAAAGACAGGCCATGAAATTGTTCGGACAGAGCAGCAATTGGATCCATACTGGATTCTAAGTAGGTAAAAAAATAGTAGGCAGGAAGCTCTATATCTGGCAACCAGAGAAGTGTGAGGGGGGAATATAAGGAGGATTGGGAGTGCTGGACAAGGAACAGCTGAGGAGAAGGAGCTACGGATCCCTGAGTGAGCCAAAAGGGTTTGTAAAGCAAACCCAGAAAGCTACAATAAGGAAACTTCCCTATCTGACATAGAGCGTGCAGCCAACCGCTGCGACCTCCTGACCCCGGGTACAACGGAGTCAGGCGTGGCTCTTGACACCCTCGTGACACTCATCCACCCGGGGCATGGGATATGCATCGAATTTAGATATTTTGTTCAGCTTATGAAAATCGTTACAAAACCGTAACGTCCTATCCGACTTGGGTATTAAGACTATAGGACTGGCCTACTGACTTTTAGACTCCTCGATGACGTCTAGTCGCAGCACGAGCTGCCCTTCCTCCGAGATGGCTTGTCGCTGAGCCTCGGGTACCCGGTATGGCTTTAACTGGACTTTTGCCTGAAGCTCAGTGACAATGTCATGTTAGATTGTGGAAGAGCATCCAGGGAGGTCCGAGAACACATCCGACTAACGAACTCCCTGGTCTCCTGAGCCTGTTTATAGGAGAGGCTGTCAGCAATTTTTACTGTGGCAACTGCCTCCCTTGCATCAGACATAGGAGCCAGAACTTCTTCCCCTAGAAAACCCGGCCGTGGGCTGTCTTCAGTACAGGTTTCCCTATCTTTCCAAGGTTAAAGTAAATTAACATGATAAACCTGTTTCGGCTTCCGCCGCCCTGGCTTGCAATTCACCTCTCCAACTTTCTCGAGTACCTCATAGGACCCCTGCCATCTAGCCAGGAACTTACTGTCCACGGTCAGTACCAGAACCAAAACCCGGTCACCAGGGTTAAAGATCCGGACCCGAGCCTGTCAATTATAGATCCGACTCTGGGCTCGCTGAGCGGCCTCCATATGCTCCCTGACAAGAGGTAAAATGGTCTCTATCTGCTGTTGCATCTTGACAACATACTCCAGGACACATTTATGCAGAGTGGGTTGCTGCTCACACGCCTCTTTGGCCACGTTCAACAGACCACGAGGATGTCTGCCATAAAGCAATTCGAAGGGCAAGAACCCAGTAGAAGCCTGGGGTTACCTCTCGCACGGCGAACATGAGATAGGGCAGAAGAAGGTCTCAATCCTTCCCATCTTTCGACACCACTCTTTATAACATAGTTTTTAGAGTTTTGTTAAACCTTTCTACCAGACTGTCCGTTTGCGGATGGTACACAGACATCCGTAACTGTCTGATATGCAGCATCTTACAGAGTTCCCTCATGACCTTGGACATAAATGGGGTCCCCTGGTCAGTCAGAACCTCTATAGGTAGCCCCACTCAGGAGAACATCTCCATTAGCTCCTTAGCTATAAGCTTCGCTGATGCATGTCGCAGTGGCACCGCCTCCGGGTACCGAGTGGCGTAGTCCAGGACAACGAAGATGTGTTGGTGTCCTCTAGCGGACTTCAATACTGGGCCTACGAGGTCCTTAGCGATTCGCTCAAACGGCAGCTCGATGATCGGGAGAGGTACCAAGGGACTGCGAAAAATGTGTTGGGGGCTAGTTGCCTGGCAGGTTGGGCAAGATTTACAGAATTCTTCCACCTCCCTAAACACACTGGGCCATAAAACCGTTGTAGTATCCGATCCTGTGTCTTCTGCATTCCCAGATGACCCCCGAGAACATGTTGATGAGATAACTCTAACATGAGTTTGCGATAAGCCTGGGGCACCACCAACTGTTCAATGGATTCACCTCGCAGCTGGTTTATCCGGTACAACGTCTCCTGATGAACCACAAAATGGGGGAACACGACTCTGCCCCTGGTTGTTGTGGTTCACCATCTACTATTAATTCAATTTCCCAGGCTCGGGATAGGGTTGGGTCCCGGTGTTGGGCAGTACCAAAATTATCCCCGGAGACATTCAGGTCTGTCAGCTCAGGACCCGGCGGCAAGTCCTCCATGTCTCCCACCATCACACCTAGCGGGGTTGTCTCCCCCTCTTCCACCTAAGTGGGGATCACCCCTTCTGTTGGCCCTTCGGACTCAGGTTCCCAGGGTTCTGGTCTCCCCCATGAGCCGGGCCACTCTTCTAAGGTTACCCCTGTCACATGAGTATCAGTCACTCTCGTAGTAGGCCACAGTACCGGGAAGCCCGGGAATTCTCTCCCTAAGTTAAGTTCGTAGTGTAGATTGGTGGCGACAGCCACCTTATGGGTCCACCTGCCCGCAACCGTGGATAGAAACACCATAGCAATGGGGTAGTCTTTTAAGTCACAATGAATACCCATGACCCCAACTTTCTGGGCAGTATACTCAGGGGTCCGTACCAGGGAGCCCTTACCAGGGTCACCAGACTCCTTGAGTCCAACAGAGCCTCCGCTGGGTTGTCTCCCACCTCCACCTATCCCAAATGATTTAGATTCTCTGGGGCACCTGCTGCACACAGCTTCCTAGCATATAATGACTGGCGGAAGCAATAGTTCATGTCCATAGGTTCCACCTGATGTGGACATGGCCAGGCTCCCGACACCGCCAGCAGACTATCGGAGCTGGGCCCACAGGGGGCACATCCCGGGTGGGTTCAAATCGCCGGGTCTGGGGTTGAGAGTTATGGGTTTTGACAACCCCCCTCCCAAAAGAACCCCCCTGTAGATTCCGGGTAGCCTCATAGCGCTCCACCAGGTCAACCATCTCAACAGCATTACCTGGAGAGACCTGACCGATCCATTGCTGGAGAGAAAATACACCCACTGGGAATCGGATGTCAGGAACAGAGCAACGACCTCAGCCCACTGATCTTGGGGTAGATTCTCCCTTGTGGCGACCTTCTCATACATCACCAGATAAGTTTCCACGTCATCTGATGGTGTCATCTTGGGGATCGCCGCACGGACCGCTTTTCAGACATCAGTGACACTCTGGGAAGCTCCTGTCGTCTGTAAAGTCATCACGTGTTGTAACAACAGCTGGTTTGTTTCGTGCTGGTGTTAATTAGCCTCCACGAGAACTTTTATTGCAGCCTTTATTTTGTCACCTGACACAGGCTTAAATTTAGCTGGTTTAATCCAGGACATCCAGCTGTACCCGGAAAAAATATTTTGGCGTTTACGCCAGCCTCACTACGTGTGCACACATCCTCCACCAATTGTGAGGATTCGCTCTGGTAGGCAGGGTAAGCAGACACAGAACAGTTCAGTGTTTGTTCACACAAAAGAAAGTCCTAAGCACAAAAACAGTCACCTTGCTAACAGGTTCTTTCAGCGTCCACAACAGGCTTGGGGACCTGTTTCCCTGCATGCGACTCTCAGCCCTCTAGTAAGGCACCATGTCTCAGATCCCAAGACAGTGACTCTGATTCTGAGCCCAGCTGCCTATTTAAAGAACAGCCAGGTGCTGCCAAAACCTGGACTGGCACTTAAACTCCGGTCCAGTATTTGATCTCACCTGGCTAGAAATCATCCCAGCCGCCCATGTTGGAAGGAAAATACCTGCCTTCCCAAACAAAACCCCTTGCTTTGTCACTATACATATATATCTATATATATATATATATTGCAAGAAGGTACCTGGAATCATCGTGGATGGAAGGTATGTGTCACCGAGGTTCCTGGCCTCAGTGAAGTAAGAGCCGGTATGTATTTTATGTGTCAGCAGCAGCTATTGCTAATTGACACATAAAGATTTAGCATGGTTATAGCTGATCCTGGATGGCTCTTACTGGGAGTAGTCAAAGTACTGGGTGGGTGACTACTCCCTATGTTCCAGGCCAGGTATTGCCAGGCATAAAAACCAGCCAGCACTGCGAGGTGTGGGGATTTACCTCCTTCTGACAGTGAAGCTCAGGAGTCTGTGTGCTGTTAACTGAGGGCTGTGCTGGGATTTGAGGTTTGAGCCGGGCTGGAGGACTCAGGCCCCTCTAAAAGTGAACAGGCCGCCTATGGACTTGATGAGGCTGAATGGCTAACAGGGTGTGAATTAACACCCAGGAGAAAAGGTGACTTTTATTGTTTATGGACATTCCTTGTGTGTGAACAAACACCAAGCCACCTGCATTTTTTTTATATACTTTATCTACATTTTGTTATACATAAATGTGTGAATAAACACCGCTGTTTGATTCAAGAACTGTGTACTTTGCCTCTATACTGCATCCGCTAGTCCTAACTACCAGGGCGAATCCCCACTATATATATATATATATATATATATATATATATATACACACTGTGTATATATATATATATATATATATCCATAGAAAATCAGACAGCACTCCTTTAAAATTTGTGGAAGTGGGTGCCAGCAGCAATCCCTCGATTCAGGACGATGAACAAATAAACAAAACTCTGCGGCACTCCTTAAAAGATGAAAAAAATTTGCTATTTATTCACACACGTCATACAGCAACGTTTCGGTTCTCTCTCAGAACCTTTTTCAAGCCAAGTGAAACATAAAGTGCAATAGTGCTAGTATTTATACATGTTGTAATCAATTACAATTCATTGTATATCCTATAAAAAACGTGCACTCCCCCTTTAAAAATGTTACCATTCATTTCTAAACCACATATCAATGTGAACAGGGACGAAAAAACGCCCCAATGTGTCCAATTACAATCCATATATCATAAACGTGATTTAAACATAAATTTTATATAATCATAGTGTCCATGTAATAAAGTGCAAAGTGCATTAAAAACATAAAAAATTACCTTGCTGGGAGATAAAGGATATATTTTGTATGTTGAACGAGGAAAATAAAACTTTCCTATTGAGTCACGGTGCCTCGCGCTGCCTTCAGCGCATCTCCCGATACCTCATGCGCATGTGTCTACCCATACCCCTCCTACTGGGCTGTACATATCTGTTACATGTCATCCAGGGCGGAGACATCGCAACGCCAGGTATCCGTGCAGTGTCGGCCTGTCCAGTGCACACCAAAGTGTTCGCGGACTAGCCACCACAATCTTCGCTCCCGCGTCATCTAACGTCCTCCTCCCGGGGACGCACTCTCGATCTCTGCCATTTTGACTGAGGGCAATCTTTTGGGCAAATGTACAGTTGCGGCCAAAAGTTTTGAGAATGACACAAATATTAGTTTTCACAAAGTTTGCTGCTAAACTGCTTTTAATCTTTGTTTCAGTTGTTTCTGTGATGTAGTGAAATATAATTACACGCACTTCATACGTTTCAAAGGCATTTATCGACAATTACATAACATTTATGCAAAGAGGCAGTATTTGCAGTGTTAACCCTTCTTTTTCAGGACCTCTGCAATTTGACTGAGCATGCTCTTAACCACTTCAGCCCCGCTAGCTGAAACCCCCTTCATGACCAGAGCACTTTTTACACTTCGGCACTACACTCCTTTCACCGTTTATCGCTCGGTCATGCAACTTACCACCCAAATGAATTTTACCTCCTTTTCTTCTCACTAATGGAGCTTTCATTTGGTGGTATTTTATTGCTGCTGACATTTTTACTTTTTTTGTTATTAATCAAAATGTAACGATTTTTTTGCAAAAAAATGACATTTTTTACTTTCAGCTGTAAAATATTGCCAAAAAAACGACATCCATATATAAATTTTTCGCCAAATTTATTGTTCTACATGTCTTTGATGAAAAAAAAATGTTTGGGCAAAAAAAAATGGTTTGGGTAAAAGTTATAGCGTTTACAACCTATGGTACAAAAATGTGAATTTCCGCTTTTTGAAACAGCTCTGATTTTCTGAGCACCTGTCATGATTCCTGAGGTTCTACAATGCCCAAACAGTAGAAAAACCCCACAAATGACCCCATTTCTGAAAGTAGACACCCTAAGGTATTCGCTGATGGGCATAGTGAGTTCATAGAACTTTTTATTTTTTGTCACAAGTTAGCGGAAAATGATGATGATTTTTTATTTTTTATTTTTTCTTACAAAGTCTCATATTCCACTAACTTGCGACAAAAAATAAAAAATTCTAGGAACTCACCATGCCCCTCACAGAATTCCTTGGGGTGTCTTCTTTCCAAAATGGGGTCACTTGTGGCGTAGTTATACTGCCCTGGCAATTTAGGGGCCCATATGTGTGAGAAGTACTTTGCAATCAAAATCTGTAAAAAATGACCGGTGAAATCCGAAAGGTGCACTTTGGAATATGTGCCCCTTTGCCCACCTTGGCATCAAAAAAGTGTCACACATGTGGTATCGCCGTACTCAGGAGAAGTTGGGGAATGTGTTTTGGGGTGTCATTTTACATATACCCATGCTGGGTGAGAGAAATATCTTGGCAAAAGACAACTTTTCCCATTTTTTTATACAAAGTTGGCATTTGACCAAGATATTTTTCTCACCCAGCATGGGTATATGTAAAATGACACCCCAAAACACATTCCCCAACTTCTCCTGAGTACGGCGATACCAGATGTGTCACACTTTTTTGCTGCCAAGGTGGGCAAAGGGGCACATATTCCAAAGTGCACCTTTCGGGTTTCGCCGGTCATTTTTTACACATTTTGATTGCAAGGTACTTCTCACACATTTGGGCCCCTAAATTGCCAGGGCAGTATAACTACGCCACAAGTGACCCCATTTTGGAAAGAAGACACCCCAAGGTATTCCGTGAGGGGCATGGCGAGTTCCTAGAATTTATTTATTTTTGTCACAAGTTAGCGGAAAATGATGATTTTTTTTTTTTTCTCTTTTTTCCTTACAAAGTCTCATATTCCACTAACTTGCGACAAAAAATAAAAAATTCTAGGAACTCGCCATGCCCCTCACGGAATACCTTGGGGTGTCTTCTTTCCAAAATGGGGTCACTTGTGGCGTAGTTATACTGCCCTGGCAATTTAGGGGCCCATATGTGTGAGAAGTACTTTGCAATCAAAATGTGTAAAAAATGGCCTGCGAAATCCGAAAGGTGCACTTTGGAATATGTGCCCCTTTGCCAACCTTGGCATCAAAAAAGTGTCACACATCTGGTATCGCCGTACTCAGGAGAAGTTGGGGAATGTGTTTTGGGGTGTCATTTTACATATACCCATGCTGGGTGAAAGAAATATCTTGGCAAAAGACAACTTTTCCCATTTCTTTATACAAAGTTGGCATTTGACCAAGATATTTTTCTCACCCAGCATGGGTATATGTAAAATGACACCCCAAAACACATTCCCCAACTTCTCCTGAGTACAGCGATACCAGATGTGTCACACTTTTTTGCTGCCAAGGTGGGCAAAGGGGCACATATTCCAAAGTGCACCTTTCGGATTTCGCAGGCCATTTTTTACACATTTTGATTGCAAAGTTCTTCTCACACATTTGGGCCCCTAAATTGCCAGGGCAGTATAACTACGCCACAAGTGACCCCATTTTGGAAAGAAGACACCCCAAGGTATTCCGTGAGGGGCATGGCGAGTTCCTAGAATTTTTTATTTTTTGTCGCAAGTTAGTGGAATATGAGACTTTGTAAGGAAAAAAGGAAAAAAAAGAAAAATCATCAATTTCCGCTAACTTGTGACAAAAAATAAAAAATTCTAGGAACTCGCCATGCCCCTCACGGAATACCTTGGGGTGTCTTCTTTCCAAAATGGGGTCACTTGTGGCGTAGTTATACTGCCCTGGGTGTCATTTTACATATACCCATGCTGGGTGAGAGAAATATCTTGGCAAAAGACAACTTTTCCCATTTTTTTATACAAAGTTGGCATTTGACCAAGATATTTTTCTCACCCAGCATGGGTATATGTAAAATGACACCCCAAAACACATTGCCCAACTTCTCCTGAGTACGGCGATACCAGATGTGTGACACTTTTTTGCAGCCTAGATGCGCAAAGGTGCCCAAATTCCTTTTAGGAGGGCATTTTTAGACATTTGGATCCCAGACTTCTTCTCACGCTTTAGGGCCCCTAAAAAGCCAGGGCAGTATAAATACCCCACATGTGACCCCACTTTGGAAAGAAGACACCCCAAGGTATTCAATGAGGGGCCTGGCGAGTTCATAGAATTTTTATTTTTTTGCATAAGTTAGCGGAAATTGATTTTTTTTGTTTTTTTCTCACAAAGTCTCACTTTCCGCTAACTTAGGACAGAAATTTAAATCTTTCATGGACTCAATATGCCCTCACGGAATATCTTGGGGTGTCTTCTTTCCGAAATGGGGTCACATGTGGGGTATTTATACTGCCCTGGCTTTTTAGGGGCCCTAAAGCGTGAGAAGAAGTCTGGAATATAAATGTCTAAAAATGTTTACGCTTTTGGATTCCGTGAGGGGTATGGTGAGTTCATGTGAGATTTTATTTTTTGACACAAGTTAGTGGAATATGAGACTTAGTAAGAAAAAACAAACAAAAAAAATATATATTTCCGCTAACTTGAGCCAAAAAAATGTCTGAATGGAGCCTTACGGGGGGGGGGGGGGTGATCAATGACAGCGGGGTGATCAATGACAGGGGGGTGATCACCCACATAGACTCCCTGATCACCTCCATCATTGATCACCCCCCTGTCACTGATCACCCCCCCTGTCAGGCTCCATTCAGACGTCCGTATGATTTTTACGGATCCATGGATACATGGATCGGATCCGCAAAACACATGCGGACGTCTGATTGGAGCCTTACAGGGGGGTGATCAATGACAGGGGGTGATCAATGACAGGGGGTGATCAGGGAGTGTATATGGGTGATCACCCCCTGTCATTGATCACCCCCCTGGTAAGGCTCCATTCAGACGTCCGCATGATTTTTACGGATCCATGGATACATGGATCGGATCCGCAAAACACATGCGGACGTCTGAATGGAGCCTTACAGGGGGGTGATCAATGACAGGGGGTGATCAGGGAGTGTATATGGGTGATCACCCCCTGTCATTGATCACCCCCCTGGTAAGGCTCCATTCAGACGTCCGCATGATTTTTACGGATACATGGATACATGGATCGGATCCGCAAAACACATGCGGACGTCTGAATGGAGCCTTACAGGGGGGTGATCAATGACAGGGGGTGATCAGGGAGTGTATATGGGTGATCACCCCCTGTCATTGATCACCCCCCTGGTAAGGCTCCATTCAGACGGCCGCATGATTTTTACGGATCCATGGATACATGGATCGGATCCGCAAAACACATGCGGACGTCTGAATGGAGCCTTACAGGGGGGTGATCAATGACAGGGGGTGATCAGGGAGTGTATATGGGTGATCACCCCCTGTCATTGATCACCCCCCTGGTAAGGCTCCATTCAGACGTCCGCATGATTTTTACGGATCCATGGATACATGGATCGGATCCGCAAAACACATGCAGACGTCTGAATGGAGCCTTACAGGGGGGTGATCAATGACAGGGGGTGATCAGGGAGTGTATATGGGTGATCACCCCCTGTCATTGATCACCCCCTGTAAGGCTCCATTCAGACGTCCGCATGATTTTTACGGATCCATGGATCGGATCCGCAAAACACATGCGGACGTCTGAATGGAGCCTTACAGGGGGGTGATCAATGACAGGGGGTGATCAGGGAGTGTATATGGGTGATCACCCCCTGTCATTGATCACCCCCTGTAAGGCTCCATTCAGACGTCCGCATGATTTTTACGGATCCATGGATACATGGATCGGATCCGCAAAACACATGCGGACGTCTGAATGGAGCCTTACAGGGGAGTGATCAATGACAGGGGGAGATCAGGGAGTGTATATGGGTGATCACCCCCTGTCATTGATCACCCCCCTGGTAAGGCTCCATTCAGACGTCTGCATGATTTTTACGGATCCATGGATACATGGATCGGATCCGCAAAACACATGCGGACGTCTGAATGGAGCCTTACAGGGGGGTGATCAATGACAGGGGGTGATCAGGGAGTGTATATGGGTGATCACCCCCTGTCATTGATCACCCCCTGTAAGGCTCCATTCAGACGTCCGCATGATTTTTACGGATCCATGGATACATGGATCGGATCCGCAAAACACATGCGGACGTCTGAATGGAGCCTGACAGGGGGGTGATCAATGACAGGGGGTGATCAGGGAGTGTATATGGGATGATCACCCCCCTGTAAGGCTCCATTCAGACGTCCGCATGTATTTTGCGGATCCGATCCATGTATCCACGGATCCGTAAAAATCATACGGACGTCTGAATGGAGCCTTGCAGGGGGGTGATCAATGACAGGGGGTGATCAGGGAATCTATATGGGTGATCACCCGCCTGTCATTGATCACCCCCCTGTAAGGCTCCATTCAGACGTCCGCATGTGTTTTGCGGATCCGATCCATGTATCCATGGATCCGTAAAAATCATACGGACGTCTGAATGGAGCCTTGCAGGGGGGTGATCAATGACAGGGGGTGATCAGGGAATCTATATGGGTGATCACCCGCCTGTCATTGATCACCCCCCTGTAAGGCTCCATTCAGACGTCCGCATGTGTTTTGCGGATCCGATCCATGTATCCATGGATCCGTAAAAATCATACGGACGTCTGAATGGAGCCTTGCAGGGGGGTGATCAATGACAGGGGGGTGATCAATGACAGGGGGTGATCAGAGAATCTATATGGGTGATCACCCGCCTGTCATTGATCACCCCCCTGTAAGCCTCCATTCAGACGTCCGTATGTGTTTTGCGGATCCGATCCATGTATCTGTGGATCCGTAAAAATCATACGGACGTCTGAACGGAGCCTGACAGGGGGGTGATCAATGACATGGGGGTGATCAGGGAGTTTATATGGGGTGATCAGGGGTTTATAAGGGGTTAATAAGTGACAGGGGGGGTGGGGGGTGGAGTGTAGTGTTTGGTGCGACTTCACTGACCTACCTGTGTCCTGATGCCCCAAACAATCGGAAAGAGGCTTCATCGGAGAATATGACTTTGCCCCAGTCCTCAGCAGTCCATTAACCATATTTTCTGCAGAAGATCAATCTGTCCCTGATGTTTTTTTTGGAGAGGTGGCAGAAGGCCGTCTTCCAAAAGTCTTTGCCTCATTGTGCGTGTAGATGCGCTCACACCTGCCTGCTGCCATCCTGAGCAAGCTCTGCACTGGTGGCACTCCGATCCCGCGGCTGAATCCTCTTTAGGAGACGATCCTGGCGCTTGCTGGACTTTCTTGGACGCCCTGAAGCCTTCTTAACAAGAATTGAACCTCTTTCCTTGAAGTTCTTGATGATCCTATAAATTGTTGATTAAGGTGCAATCTTAGTAGCCTCAATATACTTGCCTGTGAAGCAATTTTATGCAATGCAATGATGGCTGCACGCGTTTCTTTGCAGGTCACCATGGTTAACAATGGAAGAACAATGATTTCAAGCATCGCCCTCTTTTTAACAGGTCAAGTCTGCCATTTGAACCCAATCAGCCTGACATAATGATCTCCAGCCTTGTGCTCGTCAACATTCTCACCTGAGTTAACAAAACAATTACTTAAATGATCTCAGCAGGTCCTTTAATGACAGCAATGAAATGCAGTGGAAGCTTTTTTGGGGGATTAAGTTAATTTTCATGGCAAAGAAGGACTATGCAATTCATCTGATCACTCTTCATAACATTCTGGAGTATATGCAAATTGCTATTATAAAAACTTAAGCAGCAACTCTTCCAATTTTCAATATTTATGTAATTCTCAAAACTTTTGGCCACGACTCTATATCTTACATATCTTCCTTGTTCCATACTCTTGTATCCAGCCGATCTATAACCCAACGCACCAGCTTCATTGTTTTACATTGTATCACTAGTTATTTTCAACAGTAGAAAAATCATATTATAACATTGTTTACGTAATTGCAGTAATTTGTAACATACATTGGATTCACTTGATACAACAATATAACCACAGAGAACCATAAGCAATACTGGACAGGGTATCAACCCACCATACCTCCAGTTACCCTAAATTCAACATTTAAGCCTTTGGGCTTCAATGTATCAAGACGAAAAATCCAACTAAGCTCATTTTTCTGTAATATCGTTAACCTATCCCCACCCCTTTCTAACGGTTTGACATGGTCTACAATCATAAATTTTAGTTCATTTTCCTTACGATTTTTTTCTACAAAATGCTTTGACACCGGTATCTTTTATTTCTAATAGATTGTCTATGATTATTTAACCTGGTTTTCAGATCACATGTAGTCTCCCCTATGTAAAGCATTTTGCACGGACACCACAGTGCCACATGAATCAGGCTCTGAAAAAGATGGAACAGTCCTTTGTGAACAGAGGCTACCCTAGGAGCCTAGTACATAGACATGCAGATAGAGCAAGAAAAACACCAAGACAGGAATTGTTAACAACTAAACAGAAACAGAGAAGTGATTAGTTACCTTTTGTGTCATCTTATAACGAGTTGAGCCCTAGCATTGAACGGATAGTGAGACAACATTGGGGGATACTCAGGAGCGGCTATCCTATAATAGCAGCTTTCAGAGATTCCCCCATGATGGCTTATAAAAGAGCAGGGAATATTAGAGACAAAATAGTGCACTCAAGGGTGCCAGAAAAGGGCCAGTTAAGACAAAAAATGTTTTAAATGAAACGTACGGGGAGTTTCCAGTGTTTGGGATGTGTGAACTGTAAACTTATGCAGAAGGGTTCTGTATTTGCACATCCTGACACAGGAGAAACTTTTGATATTAAATATTATCTCACATGTGATTCATCGTGGGTAATATATGTACTGTGGTATCTGTGCAAAATGCTTTACATAGGGGAGACTACATGTGATATGAAAACCAGGTTAAATAATCATAGACAATCTATTAGAAATAAAATAAAAAATCTACCGGTGTCAAAGCATTTTGTAGAAAAAAATCATAAGGAAAATGAACTAAAATTTATGATTGGAGACCATGTCAAACCGTTAGAAAGGGGTGGGGATAGGTTAACGATTTTTCGTCTTGATACATTGAAGCCCAAAGGCTTAAATGTTGAATTTAGGGTAACTGGAGGTATGGTGGGTCGATACCCTGTCCAGTATTGCTTATGGTTCTCTGTGGTTATATTGTTGTACCAAGTAAATCCAATGTATGTTACAAATTACTGCAATTATGTAAACAATGTTATAATATGATTTTTCTACTGTTGAAAATAACTAGTGATACAATGTAAAACAATGAAGCTGGTGCGCTGGGTTATAGATCGGCTGGATACAAGAGTATGGAACAAGGAAGATATGTAAGATATACATTTGCCCAAAAGATTGCCCTCAGTCAAAATGGCAGAGATTGAGAGTGCGTCCCCGGGAGGAGGACGTTAGATGACGCAGGAGCGAAGGTTGTGGAGGCTAGTCTTCGAACACTTGGGTGTGCGCTGGACAGGCCGACACTGCACGGATACCTGGCGTTGCGATGTCTCCGCCCTGGATGACGTGTAACAGATATGTACGGCCCAGTAGGAGGGGTATGGGTAGACACATGCGCATGAGGTATCGGGAGATGAGCTGAATGCAGCGCGAGGCACCGTGACTCAATAGTAAAGTTTTATCTTCCTCGTTCAACATACCAAATATATCTTTGATCTCCCAGCAAGGTAATTTTTTATGTTTTTAATGCACTTTGCACTTTATTACATGGACACTATGATAATATGAATTTTATGTTTAAATAACGGTTATGATATATGGATTGTAATTGGACACATTGGGTCGTTTTTTCGTCCCTGTTCACATTGATATGTGGTTTAGAAATAAATTGTAACATTTTTAAAGGGGGAGTGCACGTTTTTTATAGGATAAACAATTAATTGTAATTGATTACAACATGTATAAATAGTAGCACTATTGCACTTTTGAAAAAGGTTCTGAGAGAGAACCGAAACGTTGCTGTATGATGTTTGTGAATAAATAGCACATTTTTTTCATCTTTCAAGGAGTGCCGTGGAGTTTTGTTTTATATATATATATATATATATATAGATATATATACAGTGAAGTATTTATTTGACATGTTGTAATAAGCACTATATACAGTACAGACCAAAAGTTTGGACACACCTTCTCATTCAAAGAGTTTTCTTTATTTTCATGACTATGAAAATTGTAGATTCACACTGAAGGCATCAAAACTATGAATTAACACATGTGGAATTATATACATAACAAAAAAGTGTGAAACAACTGAAAATATGTCATATTCTAGGTTCTTCAAAGTAGCCACCTTTTGCTTTGATTACTGCTTTGCACACTCTTGGCATTCTCTTGATGAGCTTCAAGAGGTAGTCACCTGAAATGGTCTTCCAACAGTCTTGAAGGAGTTCCCAGAGATGCTTAGCACTTGTTGGCCCTTTTGCCTTCACTCTGCGGTCCAGTTCACCCCAAACCATCTCGATTGGGTTCAGGTCCGGTGACTGTGGAGGCCAGGTCATCTGGCGCAGCACCCCATCACTCTCCTTCATGGTCAAATAGCCCTTACACAGCCTGGAGGTGTGTTTGGGGTCATTGTCCTGTTGAAAAATAAATGATGGTCCAACTAAACGCAAATAGCATGCCGCTGCAAGATGCTGTGGTAGCCATGCTGGTTCAGTATGCCTTCAATTTTGAATAAATCCCGAACAGTGTCATCAGCACAGCCCCCCCAACACCATCACACCTCCTCCTCCATGCTTCACGGTGGGAACCAGGCATGTAGAGTCCATCCGTTCACCTTTTCTGCGTCGCACAAAGACACAGTGGTTCAAAGATCTCAAATTTGGACTCATCAGACCAATGCACAGATTTCCACTGGTCTGATGTCCATTCCTTGTGTTCTTTAGCCCAAACAAGTCTCTTCTGCTTGTTGCCTGTCCTTAGCAGTGGTTTCCTAGCAGATATTCTACCATGAAGGTCTGATTCACACAGTCTCCTCTTAACAGTTGTTCTAGAGATGTGTCTGCTGCTAGAACTATGTGTTGCATTGACCTGGTCTCTAATCTGAGCTGCTGTTAACCTGCGATTTCTGAGGCTGGTGACTCGGACGAACTTATCCTCCGCAGCAGAGGTGACTCTTGGTCTTCCTTTCCTTGGGCGGTCCGCATGTGAGCCAGTTTCTTTGTGGCGCTTGATGGTTTTTGTGACTGCACTTGGGGACACTTTCAAAGTTTTCCCAATTTTTCGGACTGACTGACCTTCATTTCTTAAAGTATTGATGGCCACTCGTTTTTCTTTACTTAGCTGCTTTTTTCTTGCCATAATAAAATTCTAACAGTCTATTCAGTAGGATTATCAGCTGTGTATCCACCTGACTTCTCCACAACGCAACTGATGGTCCCAACCCCATTTATAAGGCAAGAAATCCCACTTATTAAACCTGACAGGGCACACCTGTGAAGTGAAAACCATTTCAGGTGACTACCTCTTGAAGCTCATCAAGAGAATGCCAAGAGTGTGCAAAGCAGTAATCAAAGCAAAAGGTGGCTACTTTGAAGAACCTAGAATATGACATATTTTCAGTTGTTTCACACTTTTTTGTTATGTATATAATTCCACATGTGTTAATTCATAGTTTTGATGCCTTCAGTGTGAATCTACAATTTTCATAGTCATGAAAATAAAGAAAACTCTTTGAATGAGAAGGTGTGTCCAAACTTTTGGTCTGTACTGTATATACATATATATATATATATATATATATATATATGTATATATATATATATATATATATATATTGTAAGGGATCGTCTCTTTTCAGGGGGTCACACTCACAGATACCTCAACAGACAACGGATTTTCATGTCCAAACTGTGCATTTATTTTACCAGTCTTCTTATAAAGGATAGTCCAGTTATACATCACTGGGTGGGGTGAGGTTCCCGCACCGCCAACACTTAAAACACAAATAAACTCCTGCCCGTCTAGGCGCTACCTAAACATAATATGTCCCTACCTCACTCATAGAGCTCAGTTCACACATGGACATTATATGCGGCCTTCCTCATCCAACATCAATACTGCAGCCTCAAGGCTGTGGCAACTCCAGTACCTTTTGGGGGAGTGTGGCCCAGTAGTCCTCCAGACGCTGGGCGTGCAACCCTCATTCTCTAGGTGTCGCTAAGTCCTCCAAACCTCAGGCTATTCAAAGCCTTGTGGCCCCCCAGTCCTCCCGACTGAGACCACACACAGAGCCTCTGCTTCACAAAACAGTCTCGCTCTCGCTCCCCAGACTGACCTACTCTGAGGCGCTTTATGCCAGCCTGATTACAGCAGGCCTCACCTGTGATCACCTCAGGTAGAAAGGAAAACCCATACTGGAAGGGTGTGGACTGGGAACTCCCTTTACCAAGCTTAGCCAGCAGTCCAAGTAAAATCCAGCCCAGAAAATGTATACAAAAATGTCCCAGCAAACTATGCTTTGCTGAGACTACTGCCACTCTCAGTCTATTCAGTAGGATTATCAGCTGTGTATCCACCTGACTTCTCCACAACGCAACTGATGGTCCCAACCCCATTTATAAGGCAAGAAATCCCACTTATTAAACCTGACAGGGCACACCTGTGAAGTGAAGACCATTTCAGGTGACTACCTCTTGAAGCTCATCAAGAGAATGCCAAGAGTGTGCAAAGCAGTAATCAAAGCAAAAGGTGGCTACTTTGAAGAACCTAGAATATGACATATTTTCAGTTGTTTCACACTTTTGTGTTATGTTTATAATTCCACATGTGTTAATTCATAGTTTTGATGCCTTCAGTGTGAATCTACAATTTTCATAGTCATGAAAATAAAGAAAACTCTTTGAATGAGAAGTTGTGTCCAAACTTTTGGTCTGTACTATATATATATATATATATATATATATAGATCCAGAAAAATGGGCGGCACTCCAAAGATAAGAGCAAGTGAACCTTTATTCACCCAGGGGGTGCAACGTTTCGGCTCTGCACTTGAGCCTTTTTCAAGGCTTGAAAAAGGCTCAAGTGCAGAGCCGAAACGTTGCACCACCTGGGTGAATAAAGGTTCACTTGCTCTTATCTTTGGAGTGCCGCCCGTTTTTCTGGATCTATACATTGGGGTAAGAAGCCTATTCCCCTGGGGACGTGCACCCTTACTCCATTTGATTTTGCACCAGTGCCGCCATTTTTCCTTGATGTATATCTATCTATCTATATATATATATATTACATATGTGTCAAGTTAAAGATTGCTACAGCCATACTTCTGTTTGCCCTGTGTTGTAATGCAGTACAACGGGCTTTGTATTTGAGTGCTTTTTGCTCCAGAGATTACATCATTTCATATATCTGTATATTTAGAGTACACATATCTATCTTTTGCCATCTATCTGTGTAAATAACTGACTTCTGAGGAGATAAAAATACAGCATTCTAACTGTGCTTAGCAGGGATGAAGGAATGCTATCTTGGGATCAATATATAGACACAAATACAGCACAATAATTGAATATAATGGTGGGGATACTATTCTCTAAACACATTTTTATTCTCATTTTAGGATGAAAAAAATCAAGTATTAACAACGAATATATGGCTACAAATGGTAAGATATTTTATTTCTTTCAGGATTTAATATAAAGATGAATGAACTTTCTGCATCTCATACACCAAATGCTTCAATATTTGAATATTCAATATTCAATAAAAAGTTTGGTGCAAATATGTGCTGACATGAAAAAGAAAACTGACATGCTTATTGGTTTATTTATCCTCGGTAGTATCCTTTGGCTGATGTTTGTAAGGAAGATAGTTTTACAGTATATCAGTAGACCTTTAAAAAATATATTTAGATATCATTATTTAATACAAGCCCTCACACATAGACTATTTGTATACACCCATCACCGTAACATCTTTTCTACTGAGAATTGTACAAGCATTACATCTGCTTTAACAATTCAATTTATATGGAGATGAGACAAATATTTCCTAAAATGAATTTCAGTGTTCGGTGTATCTAGCCAGCCATAACACAGGGAATTTCAATTCAGGTTGGTCAAAAGTTGAATGAAGCTGAGCAACCCATTTGTGAAAATACAGTTTCTGCATTCACATTGCTACTCTCTCCTTGTGTTCTATGTTGACCAGCCAGCCATATGGTAGAAAATATACTAAAATAACACCATTGTAAAGATAGCAGCATAGCCAACTAAAATTGTGCTCTGTGAACCATCAGAACCTCTACTGCACGCTGACATTTTAGGCATGGTTCTATTCATGTTTCTGTAAAAAAGAAGCATTATCGCCCAATTACTTTTTTGTTATTTTCCCCCATGGGTGTCTAAATGCCAGAAGTACTACTTATCTATACTATGTACAGGTGAAACTCGAAAAATTTGAATATTGTGCAAAAGTTCATTTATTTTAGTAATGCAACATAAAAGGAGTTACATTAATGCAACTTAAAATTAGAATATTGTGAAAAGGTTCAATATTCTAGGCTCAAAGTGTCACACTCTAGTCAGCTAATTAATCCATACCCCTGAGCAAAGGGTACCTGAGATTGTGACTCTGTTTTTTTTTATAAGCAGTAAGCCATAATCATCCAAATTATAACAAATAAAGGTTTGAAATAATTCACTTTGCGTCTATGAGTCTATCTCGTGTATTAGTTTTACTTTTTAAGTTGCATTACTGGAATAAATGAACTTTGCACGATATTCAAATTTTTCGAGTTTCACTTGTATATTACAATAGATCCCCATGAGATGAATGGTAAACAGGTAAAGGTCTGCCTCCATACATATTAGTGTATTGTGGCTGAAACCACAGTTTATGGCGAGACAGTCCAACATGTGTATACGGAGCTCTCAACTCTTCCTCAGCAGATGGTGTTGGGAGAGAGAAGAATCTGTCAAAGTTCATTATTTTGCCTGATTGTTTAGTTCTTCCTGGAGATAAGCTCCCACCAGAAAAGTCTGGCAGTGGCTTTCTCTCTCTTCCCATGGGATATGAGGAATGGTAGCTGTCAGCCAAACATTCGGCCAATAGCTATTGAAGGTGTATTAGCACCTTAAATGCTATGTACACTTTTGGGGGCAATTTTTTTATGATTCCATTTTACTTAAGTTGGACAAAAAATAATTTTTTCATTTGGGCTTCATTAAAAAGCCGTTTTTCACAAAGGGTTAACTGTTAGCCGTGTGAATGGTACTTTCACTTTGTGTCGATCATCTAATAAACCTTATCTCTAAATTAATAAAAGGTCATGAACCCTTAAGCCACATTATTATCAGAAAGATGGGAATTGTGCAATAATTAGTGTTTAGTAGGTCAGAGATATGATGCTGTCAGCTGAGCTGGCTGACGAAACAGTGAAAATTCAGAAACTGCTACTAGAGAAACTCAAGGCTGCACAAAGACAGGGGTTCAAAATTTTAATAAAGACCAATTGAAAAAAGATTTTTAGCTCAAAATGAGTACAATGTAATAATAAAAAAATGCCCCCTAAGGTATTACATAGCCTTTAAGAGGATTTTCTAGTGAGTCTAGAAAATAATGGCTCCTAAAGGTCCTGCAGAACACAACACAAGTTGGAGTTATCTTTGAAGCCAATTACTTGCCAATATGGTCTATTGCTTAAAGGTTATTTCATAAATAACCTGTTTGGCCTTAGTGTATATGTGTGTACAATGATAACAAAAAATATTACAATGCAGTTAAACATAGACATGCACATATTGTGTCTGTAAGAACAGAACTATAAAATCTTGTGTTTTGGGGGGCCAAAAGAATCCTAGTCTGTTGCTTTGTGTCCACCTATCTACACAATGGCCCTGTTACTAGTGATGTCGCGAATATAAAATTTTCCGTTCGTGAATGGCGAACGCGAATTTCTGCAAATGTTTGCGAACGGGCGAACCGGGCGAACCGCAATAGACTTCAATAGGAAGGCGAATTTGAAAACCCACAGGGACTCTTTGTGGCCACAATAGTGATGGAAAAGTTGTTTCAAGGGGACTAACACCTGGACTGTGGCATGCCGGAGGGGGATCCATGGCAAAACTCCCATGGAAAATTATGTAGTTGACACAGAGTGTGGCAAGTTGAAATCGCAATGCGATTTATAAAACTTGAATTAATCGCATTGCGACTTCAACTTTTTTAAATCAGACAGTACATTCTAGCATGGAGTCATTCCCATGGTGATGGGGACGCTCCATAAGCACGCAAGTCGGCAGAAGTTCTAAGTTGAAATCGCAATGCGATTTATAGAACTTGAATTAATCGCATTGCGATTTCAACTTAGAGCTTCTGCCGACTTCCGTTCTCATGGAGCGTCCCCATCACCATGGGAATGGCTCCATGCTAGAATGTACTGTCGGATTTGAGAAAGTTGTAATCGCAATGCGATAAATGCAGGTTATAGTAATAGCATTGCGAATTCAACTTAGAGCTGCTGAGTTCCTAATGGTTGTATTGCTAGTATATAACGAAGATTGAGAATATAGCGCTATATATATAGTGCGAAGTTGAATTCGCAATGCAATTAATATAACCTGCATTATTCGCATTGCGAATACAACTTAGATCTGAGTTCCTAATGGTTGTATTGCTAGAATTGACAACGGATATAGAACTATATTCTCAATCTTCGTTATATTCTATCAATATAACCATTAGGAACCCAGCTCTAAGTTGTAATCGCAATGCGATTAATATAACCTGTATTAATCGCATTGCGATTACAACTTTGTGACACTGCAGCTTCAGAATTAATCTAAGATGGATGCTGTCCTTGCTTTTTGATAGGCGGTGGGAGGGTCTGGGAGGGAGGGTATGCCTATTGGCTGGAATGTGTCTGCTGACTGTGAGGTACAGGGTCAAAGTTTGCTCAATAATGACGTATAGGAGGCGGATCGAACATCGCATATGTTCGCCCGCCGCGCCGAACGCGAACATGCGATATTCACCGGGAACTGTTCGCAGGCGAATAGTTCGGGACATCTCTACTTGTTACACATGTGAACTGAGCAGGCAATCATGAAATGTTCATTCACAATAATTGTCTACTCACCTGGGAGGTGTATTAAACGTTTACTACTGTGATCACTTTTCCCCAAAAAGAATCATTGTTTCTGGGCAGCAGATCCCTATTTACACAGGATGATGTGCTGTGCAGAAACAATTATTTGGGATGGCACCTAACAAGCATCACCAGATAAACATCGGCTGATAGGTGGCACCACTAAACCAATTTTATGCCAATTATTGGGAATGAGCGTTTGTATGAACGTTTTTTTCTCGATAGATGGTAATTCGTGCAATATGGCCTTTTATTAAAACTGAGGAAGAGGTGAAAATTACCTACCCAAATACTGTAGCTGTCTTTTTGACTGTCAGCCATTTGAAGGTGCCTCTAACCTAACTTCATGTTATCTATTTAAGAGAAGCACTTATCTTCAGCAGCATCATTACACTTACATAAAAAAAATTGGAATGTAAGCAGATTACTGGCAGTCAAGGTGATATCCATACAGTAGGTTCACCTGCAGAGCCACATGACTCTTTACGTAGTTCCAATATCATAGCATATCTGTTATTAAAATGGCATTACAGAAGGACAACCTTCCAGAAAGTACAGTCGTGGCCAAAAGTTTTGAGAATTACATAAATATTGAAAATTGGAAGAGTTGCTGTTTAAGTTTTTTTTAATAGCAATTTGCATATACTCCAGAATGTTATGAAGAGTGATCAGATGAATTGCATAGTCCTTCTTTGCCATGAAAATTAACTTAATCCCCCCCCAAAAAAACTTCCACTGCATTTCATTGCTGTCATTAAAGGACCTGCTGAGATCATTTCAGTAATCGTCTTGTTAACTCAGGTGAGAATGTTGACGAGCACAAGGCTGGAGCTCATTATGTCAGGCTGATTGGGTTAAAATGGCAGACTTGACCTGTTAAAAGGAGGGTGATGCTTGAAATCATTGTTCTTCCATTGTTAACCATGGTGACCTGCAAAGAAACGCGTGCAGCCATCATTGCATTGCATAAAAATGGCTTCACAGGCAAGTATATTGTGGCTATTAAGATTGCACCTTAATCAACAATTTATAGGATCATCAAGAACTTCAAGGAAAGAGGTTCAATTCTTGTTAAGAAGGCTTCAGGGCGTCCAAGAAAGTCCAGCAAGCGCCAGGATCGTCTCCTAAAGAGGATTCAGCTGCGGGATCGGAGTGCCACCAGTGCAGAGCTTGCTCAGGATGGCAGCAGGCAGGTGTGAGCGCATCTACACGCACAATGAGGCAAAGACTTTTGGAAGACGGCCTTCTGCCACCTCTCCAAAAAAAACATCATGGACAGATTGATCTTCTGCAGAAAATATGGTTAATGGACTGCTGAGGACTGGGGCAAAGTCATATTCTCCGATGAAGCCTCTTTCCGATTGTTTGGGGCATCAGGAAAAAGGCTTGTCCGGAGAAGAAAAGGTGAGCGCTACCATCAGTCCTGTGTCATGCCAACAGTAAAGCATCCTGAGACCATTCATGTGTGGGGTTGCTTCTGATCCAAGGGAGTGGGCTCACTCACAATTTTGCCCCAAAACACAGCCATGAATAAAGAATGGTACCAAAACACCCTCCAACAGCTACTTCTTCCAACAATCCAACAACAGTTTGGTGAAGAACAATGCATTTTCCAGCACGAAAGGAGCACCGTGCCATAAGGCAAAAGTGATTGTGCCGTTTGACATTTTGGGTCCCTGGCCTGGAAACTCCCCAGATCTTAATCCCATTGAGAACTTGTGGTCAATCCTCAAGAGGCGGGTGGACAAAGAAAAACCCACTAATTCTGACAAACTCCAAGAAGTGATTATGAAAGAATGGGTTGCTATCAGTCAGGAATTGGCCCAGAAGTTGATTGAGAGCATGCCCAGTCAAATTGCAGAGGTCCTGAAAAAGAAGGGCCAACACTGCAAATACTGACTCTTCTCATAAATGTCATGTAATTGTCGATAAAAGCCTTTGAAACGTATGAAGTGCGTGTAATTATATTTCACTACATCACAGAAACAACTGAAACAAAGATCTAAAAGCAGTTTAGCAGCAAACTTTGTGAAAACTAATATTTGTGTCATTCTCAAAACCTTTGGCCATGACTGTAGATTGCATTGCAGTGTAAATGAAATATATCAGTGAAGGAAAATACTGAATAGTATTTACATAACTAGTAAGGGCCCTTTTACTCCGGCTGATCATCAGCCCCCAATAATTGCCTTGTTCCCAATCAAAGCCCCATCACCCAATAAACTCTCAAATGCTCATTCGTCAGGTGATCACATCTCTCATGCAGCACCAAAGTTCATTGTTTTTAGCACATTGCCTTGTATAAACAGGAATGTGCTACCGACAACACGCAAACTAAGAGGGGAGGAACAATCCCTCATTCATTCTGCATCGGGCCGTGCAAAAACTTCAATATCTTTAATCAGTGCTCGTTCAGGGGTGAACTTGCCCTTTGTAAAAAGACCCTTAGGTGGAAGAAAGTTTAATTTTTTCGGAACATATGGCAGAACTATTCTCTGCATCGCCTAAAGGGGTATTCCTGGTTCAGAGCTGAACCCGGACATTTCCCAATTTTCACCCCTCTGTCCCCCCTGACATGAGCATCTGAGCATTTCATGCTCTGATTCTGTCCCTTGCTCTGCGCTGGATCGCACAGGGCAAGGGCTTTTTTGTTTATGTTTTCTACACTGCTAGGTAGAGGCTTCTGCCTAGCAGTGTTGCCATTGACTCTGATTGGCATGCTTTAGCACTGCCTTAGCCATTTTGCAGGCTAGTGCAGTGCTAAAGCCCGCCCATTAAGTACTCACTGCTGGGTGGAAGCCTCTGCCTAGCAGTTCCTATGGAGAGCCCAGTACGTCACCGGATCTCCTAATAAGGCCTTTTGCCTGCGCGACTCATATCGGGGGGACTGCCTAGTGTGGATATGTCCGGGTTCAGCTCTGAAGGTGGACAACCCCTTTAACTATTTCAAGCAATTGAGTAACAGCTTGTATGAATTTTAAGAAAGGCAGCCAAACCACTTACAGTACAGTATAGGCACTATACAACATCACAGAGAGGGGCAGATTTATCATTCCTTCAAAGCAGAATTCTGGCTTCAAACAGTCGCAAAATAAAGCTTTTGTGACTTTTTGCACTAACTTGTCCAAGAAGTTTGAGACTTTTTGCATTTTTACACCACTTACTGCAGTTTTTAAGTATCTGTGGAATAGTGGACGTCGTTAGCCATGTTAATAAGCTTCACTCCAGATTTATCATTGAGACTTTTTTTAAAGATGCAAAAAAAAAAAAAAGTTGAAAACTCACTACAATAGCAGGGTGGAGTAGGAAAACTGGAGTAGCTTCTCTACATAAAAGTGTTAGGTTTAAGGATAAGACACATTTATCAGACATGTGACATTTGATAACTGTGGGATAAAGAATGCCAACACAGATTAGTGCAAAACTGACTTCAAATATTCTCCTTATGATATATACCCCCCCCCCCCCCCAAAGTGTCTAATGGTCTACGAGAAAGATTTTTAGAGACTTCAATGTGCATGAGCCCTAAAAATCTTTAGTAACTGAGCAATGCGATTGGGAGGCTGCTTTCTGCTAGTTTAGCTGACAAAAGAGTTACTGTTGGCAAATAAACGCCTTTGAATCCCCTTTTTGTCTTTTTATGGCTTTGAATTAAAGATCCCTAGCAAGCTTCTTTTATAAAGGTTTATAGAAATACAGCAATCAGAGAAATTGTTCATTTTTAAGATGGCAAATTTATTGGAATACAGAGAAAGAAATGCTCAAATGACATAAATTATGTGAATTGCCTTAAATGTCGGTCATTTGCAGCATAATTTCTTGTCCCTTCTAAGCTTATGAAGTATTTCAGAGCTGTAAGTAAACTTCCATTACGTTTCCGGAGGTGTGACTATCAAGACATCCTTCTTCTTCTTGTATATGTAACAGAAAATTAATTTGGTCAGATTATTAAATTTATGTTTTCCATACAATTTTTTTTTATCCAATATCATTATGAATGTACTTATGCTTTAACCCTTCTTTTTTAATATAAATAATATATAATGCTGAAAAGTAATTGTGTCTTTGACACTATATATGTCCTCCAAGCAGAAGTATAACATTGTTCTATGGATGATGAAAAATGACTTGACCTTGACTTGCTGATCACTTCATTCCATTTATAATGCCAGTGTAACATGACATAAGCCACTTACTATTCTTGGCGTCTTCCTCTCCTTTAAATATCTCCTTTATAAATCCTCATTCACACGTCAGTGTTTTCCATCAGTGATTGGGAGCCAAAGCCAGGATTGGAGCCTCCACAGACATAATGTATAAGGGAAAGATCTGCACCTGTTCTGTGTTTAGAGCCGCACCTGGTTTGGGCTCAAAATCACTGATGGATAACACTGATCAAACACTGACGTGTGAATGGGGCATAAGGCACCTAGTGATTTTTGGAAAGTTGTGGTGGAAGGTTGTTTTTTTCCTGCTCATCGACAGTTTTCCAGGATTTTAATACTGTTGGCCTATCTTTAAGAGAAGTGATCAGTATCTGATTGGTGGTGGTGTTACACCCCTCACTTGTTACCTAGTAGCTCCTGTTCCAAAAGTGAAGAAGCCATTGAAGTGAAAGGGAGCAATGCTGCAGTAACCAGCTCTGTCCACTACAGAATGGGTGAAGCTGTGTAGTTTCGGCAATGACTTTCGGTGACATAGCTACTCAGTAACAGCTGATTGGCATGAGGATCAGATAGTGATGACCTATGCCATCAATATTTAATTCCAGTAATAGAACTTTCAGGCTTTACGACCATGCCTGCATTATATAGAGGTAAAATGTGGCACCCACATTTTATTCCTCTCATTCCATACCAAGAAACTTTTATTCTAAGTGCATTTTTCAGCAGAAGTGTAGCAGACTCTATTGCATGCTGTATGACAAAGGTATTCTCTCCGTAAAGCCTCAGATTATTGGTGACTATAACTGGTCATCATCCTAATACATTTTCAGAATACTACACACACGCCTTTAAATGACAGTCTTTATTTCTTTTTGACAGCTAACCTTTAATGTATTTTGCAGTGTCATTTAGGGTACAATTCACTGATTGAAATATGTTTGGATTACGTTCACCTCAAAATACTAATCACTGAGCAACTGAACGATTGTATAGTAGTATACTTAAAATATTAAACTTTATTGGTATACCTTAAAATATTGAACGGGAGTGATATCCTAAAGGAACTAATATTCACAATAGGGACTATCCCTTGTATAGTAATAATGCCAGGAAAAGCATTAGCTCCGACCAGTAATATATCACACCCCTTTTTCTTGTGTGGGGTGCATGGAGTGAATATATCTGCCGGACAAAAGCTTACAAGGTAGATAGACCCCTATCAATTGTGGAGCATCCAACAGGGTTCTGATGTGATGCTGCCACAAATGAATCAGCAGAAACCGAGCACTAAGAGAGGGGGGGAGGGGAAAGGAGGTAGATAGTTAATTGTTAACAGGAGAGACATGGGCCAGGGTGCTGTCTGCAGTGTGATTCAGAGCCTTATTGTATGCTCATCCTGCACAGCTACTCCAAAGTCCCCAGCTACTCCTATTTCTACCCCAACAATAACACCCTCTCACAGATAATTCAGTGCCCGGGACGGCACATCGCCTAGTACCTAGCAGCTAACGTTTGTCTCTGTCTATGGTTTGCCCATTATCTGCTCGATGCGTTTCTTATAAATTATATCATCAGGAGCCGGGGCTTAGATACACAAAATATATAGCAGACAAACACACAGAGCTGACCCTCTCAGTTGTGGAGGCGACAGCTTTGGCGCTAGGATGGCCGTGACGTGGGCGCCGGGAGCAGCTGTTTAAGTCACCTAGGCCACTTCCATCAAGGGCGGAGCTCATCCCTAAGGCGGCCAATCAGGGGGCTGAACGTGCGGTTGCATCACAAACCACCGCCCCTGTGCTGGGTGCCCCACTTCAGGGACGAATCATCCTAGGTGTCAAAACACCAACAATAATAAGAGGAATTCATCGGCGATTCTTCTAAGAGCAAGTAAAGTTATTCTCTTTTGCATTTAATCACGTTACATAGCACTGAGTCCTCTGCACCCACAACCAAGACTGGGGTGTCAGAGGCTATATGGCTAAATGGGCTAAAAAGTCCACCACCCTGGAACAGTTGTGCCGTAGCTTCAGCTATTGTCCCTTTTTAAGGGGCCCCGTCAGGTTGGTGCATGGCTTATACCAATCCCCTGTGGCATCTACTTGGCTAGGGACTAGACCAATGGGCACTTTTCGCTGCAGCGGTTGTGTGGCCTGTGACGCCATTCAGACTGGGAACAGCTTTACCAGTACTGTCACGCAAAAACAATACACAGTCAGGTCATTTATCGAGGCATCGTCTACTTGGCAACCTGTAAATGCAGGATGCAGTGTGTTGGGAAGACAATCCGAGAATTTCGGAGACGGATCGGTGAGCATCTAAATGACATTTGAAAGGGTGCGGATACTCCCATTGCACGTCACATTGCCTCAATTCTTGATAATGACCTGGACTCTATTCATTTCCAGGGAATTGAAATAGTAAGGAGATCTGTGCGAGGTGGTGATCATGACAAAAGAATATTACAGAAGGAAGCACAATGGACCTTTCGATTACAGACAGTGCGTCCGAAGGGGCTTAATGATTTTATTTATTTTGCCTGCTTCATCTGATATGGTCCTAAGAGTACCTTCTATAATCAACTGTCTGGTGAATGTCCCATCATGGGATCCCCTTTTAAGCCACTAACAGCAATATGTGGAGGGCTTACTTACTTCTGTATCCATACTTATCCTCCCCACTTTTCATCCATTTAGCCATATAGCTTCTGACAGCCCAATCTTGGTTGTGGGTGCAGAGGCAGAGGACTCAGTGCTATGTAACGTGATTAAATGCAAAAGAGAATAACTTTACTTGCTCCATGTAACTCCGCATCCAGCAGAGGACTCAGTGCTATGTAACGTGATTAAATGCAAACGAGAATAACTTTACTTGCTCTATGTAACTCTGCGTCCAGCATATTTTGCTGTAGTCTGACGCCATCCTGTCTTTAGAAGAATCGCCGATGAATTAATCTTATTATTGTTGGTGTTTTGACACCTAGGATGATTCGTCCCTGAAGTGGGGCGCCCAGCACAGGGGCGGTGGTTTGTGATGCAACCGCACGTTCAGCCCCCTGATTGGCCGCCTTAGGGATGAGCTCTGCCCTTGATGGAAGTGGCCTAGGTGACTTAAACAGCTGCTCCCGGCGCCCACGTTACGGCCATCCTAGCGCCGAAGCTGTCGCCTCCACAACTGAGAGGGGCAGCTCTGTGTGTTTGTCTGCTATATGTTGTGTGTCTAAGCCCCGGCTCCTGATGATATACGTTATAAGAAATGCGTCGAGCAGATAATGGGCTAGGTACTAGGCGATGTGCCGTCCCGGGCACTGAATTATCTGTGAGAGGGTGTTATTGTTGGGGTAGAAATAGGAGTAGCTGGGGACTTTGGAGTAGCTGTGCAGGATGAGCATACAATAAGGCTCTGAATCACACTGCAGACAGCACCCTGGCCCATGTCTCTCCTGTTAACAATTAACTATCTACCTCCTTTCCCCTCCCCCCCTCTCTTAGTGCTCGGTTTCTGCTGATTCATTTGTGGCAGCATCACATCAGAACCCTGTTGGATGCTCCACAATTGATAGGGGTCTATCTACCTTGTAAGCTTTTGTCCGGCAGATATATTCACTCCATGCACCCCACACAAGAAAAAGGGGTGTGATATATTACTGGTCGGAGCTAATGCTTTTCCTGGCATTATTACTATACAAGGGATAGTCCCTATTGTGAATATTAGTTCCTTTAGGATATCACTCCCGTTCAATATTTTAAGGTGTACTAATAAATTTTAATATTTTATTAATACTCTACAAACGTTCAATTGCTCAGTGATTAGTCATTTAGGGTACAACCACACATGGCATAACTGCTGTAGACTTTCTGCAGTGAAATGGTGTATGGAAATCTGCTGTTTATGGTTATCAGCAAAGCAGCAAAAAATCTCGTCCACAAGCTGCGGAATTATTCTGCAACTATTTAACGTATAATTAGAAATGCTGTTTGGATTTTATGTTGTGGACATCTGCCGTGGATTTTATTTTATGGATGCAGGTGGTAAAATCTGTGTGTATTTGATGTGGATTTTGCTCTCGTAGATTTCTGGCATAAGTGGCCGACCCAGTGATGTGGTCATGTGGCGCTCGTGATTCCGCTGTGCTGCATTCGAGCACTTTATGGCTATACGAGCCACAGCAGGCTTTAATTAAGGTAATAAAGACTGTGCTATTTAGTCAGTCTCTATTGCTAATGGCTATGTGATATTGAAGGTGGGTGCTGTGCAGCCATGAACAATGCAGACCGACTAAACAATGTGTTCTTCATTAGCTGAATTAGAGCCTATGCATCCTGTACAGCCTTGCGATACTCGATCGCCACATGAATGTGCCGTGTGGTTGTACCCTAACAGCCACTTGACTTCCTGCATGGGTGAACACCGGCTGAATAATATGGTATCTTACTAGTTACAGTACATAAAATACACAGCTGTTTTTCTCTGTCCAGATGTCAACCACTGTTGATCACTCCTCAAGACCTACACTTATGCATCTACTATACGGTAGAATCAGAAGTGATCAGGCAAACTTCATAAATTTATATTACATTTTATTCTTAAAAACACATAGCAGAGCAGCTGAAATAAGCATATTATATGACCTCTATTCTCAAGTCAACAAGAAGGATACATATTTTTCATGGTCTGTCTGCCCACTTAGACACCAGGAAGTAGGAGAAGACTTCACAAGAAGTTCAGGCCCATTCAGGCACAAACATGAAATCCCTACTCTTTCTGTGCTTAGGAGTCCAGTTGGCATGCTCATTAAATGAGCAGTAGCTCCTTGTATGAGCAAGCATACAGACATAACTGTCAATCCCTGATTAGGACCGCCCACTGGACTCCTTAGCCCAGATAGAGCAGGGATTTCAATCAATAAGCTACAAGTTATACTGAACCTTTCCCCACAAAACTATATATCCATCTGCTTAGCTCCCCATGCTCTAACATGTTGCCTATTACATGATCTAGAACATGCCATGAAATTGAAAAAGTAATTAAAGATTGGGGAAACTTTGCACCAAGAATAATAACTTTAAAGGGGTTTACCAGGATTTTCATATAGAGGGCATATTTTAAGAATTAGCCATCAATATCTTATCAGCAGGGATCTGATACCCTGTACCACTACCGTTCAGAGCAGGAAATACACAGATTTATCTAAAGTGCAATGGACGGAGCTGATTACTGCATCACTGCTCCCACTGAAGCAAAAGGGATCAGCACTGCACAAAAGATAGAGCTGTGTAATTTTTGCACTAGAGTTACTTGCTTGGGAGCAGTTGATTGGCAGGGGTGCGGGTTGTTGGACCCCCGCTCCCTCTCCCAATCAGATGCTGTAGATCATAAGATCATCAGTCTAAAAATCCTGGAAAACCCTGTCGGCCATGGAGGTTGATTTTTCCACCGAGACCAGTGATGCTGGTGATCTAGGCAAACTCATTGGCAGCCAGTTGACCAGTACTGCTCTGCATGCCACATACATTAAAGTACATATAAAGAAAGGCTAACTGTATCCTAAAATGTAGCAGCATTAAAGGTTACATTCCACTTCTCATGGCGTTCATTTTTCCATATCCACTTTTCCATCCACTGTTCAATCGGAAAAATACATATTTGCTCCAAAGTAACAAAACACAATTTTCATAGTTTTTAAAAGAGGCAAGAAAACATTTGAAGTTTCTTGCTGACCACAAAAATATACTTTGCAACAAAGGAGCCCGCTTCTACTCTGCTTCTTGAAAAGAAATGCAATCAGAGTTATTGTACGTCTCTTCTAAACAATCAGCTGCTTGACAATTGTATGCTCCGTGCAGTATGTAATCTTACATGCAGGCATACTGGAGTTTTGTCCATTTAAAAGCTTTTTTCCTGCCATTGGATCACGGCCCCTGACTTGTAAAGCTGGCTTTCTAATGGCTGTTTTAAAGGTATCGAAGTCCTTTTCTTTTAATCATTTTATTCCTTTGGAGTAAAATAAAATTTTTGAGTGACGGCTGAACATTTTGTTGGGTGTTATAGAAATACCTGGGGAGAGGGAGCATTAAAGTGCTTCTAATATATTTTTTTATTTTATTTTTATGCTCCAGTATTGGACAGATTACTATTTACAATGGAATGTGTCTGAATATCCCGGAGTGAAAAATGTTCGCTTTCCAGATGGACAGATTTGGAAGCCGGACATCCTTCTATATAACAGGTATGTGTTTGCCTTGCACAAAAGCTCTTTGCTCCCATTAACAATCAGAGATTAGCTATACATAATGGCGCAGTAATTTAATTAACTGTCATTATTGTTTTTGCGTTACAAGCAAAAAACGGCTTATTAATATTATTTTACAGTTGCTTGAAGCTTTCCTGCTTATTATCAGGTAGTGCCCGGGTCTACAATGAATCTCTGTTTGACATTCGTTGTGTACAGCTGAAGTGCACACCACAGTGTACTATGGCAGTCACATTATTGGTTTTTGCTGAATCATGAGAGTCTTGGGGTCATGTTGTGCAGAACCTAGTCCAAGATAACAGCTGAAGTGTTGCCTATGGCTGCCAGTAAGATGCTTATTCCATTTACTAACCCTCACTTTTAAAAGGACAATTTCAATCTGATTTCTTGCCTAAGGCAGCACTTTTATATGCACTATTTTTTAAAGATGACCCCAATGGCTCTCATCCATCTAGTATCAGCTTTGGGAAGCTTAAGTCTTATGTACACATTACCATCCTGACTGTAAGCCAGCAAATATATATAAAATTAAGTCTTATAGGGGTAATTTGGTTAAATTTTCCAAAATACTTTCTTTCTCAATTACTCATGGTTTTCCAGAAGTTTGCTTGCTGTCATTTAATGGGAACCTTCATTGGTTAGCCCCAGGGGACAGAAAATGACCTATTTTGGTCAGGGAATGGACATAACTGTATTGCCAACTTGTGTTATATTGATCAATTATGTTTCGTCTGTAGAAATTTGTGTTCCATAATTCTCTTTAGTGTCTCCAATTTCATTCTGAGGCACAATATTATTATTTTTTCATGGACTCATACAGAATGGTTGGGAAAACTGTTTATGGCATGTTTGGTTGCTAACTCTAGGGAAGAATACAGTACCATAAGGAGGCACTATAGAATGGCACATTATAATAGTGAACCAGAGAATCATAACGCTACCATATAGACTTTTATGTATAAAGCTGAAGAACCCCATTGCTCCCGAGTAATCTCCATCCAATTCATTAATAGCACAACCAGAGGCACCTATTACAATAGAACTCGATAGCATGCAGCCATATTAGTGGAAATCGATATCTGGCTAAGGCTGGGTCTACATGGTGATCTTGTCTGTAACACCGTACAACCAAATATTGCTGTGTAGGAGTGCAGCCACTGGGCCACATTGTGTGTCGCAAGTTACCACAATGGCAGAATTGCAAAAAAAATCCAGCAGTGTTGGATTTTTTGAGATTCTCTGGTTGTGAGTAACATAGTAACATAGTATATACTGTAAGGCCGAAAAAAGACATCTGTCCATCCAGTTCGGCCTGTTATCCTGCAAGTTGATCCAGAGGAAGAGGAAAAAAAACTGTGAGGTAGAAGCCAATTTTCCCCACTTAAGGTGGAATAAATTCTATCCCGACTCCAATCAGGCAATCAGAATAACTCCCTGGATCAACGACCCCTCTCTAGTAGCTATAGCCTGTAATATTATTACAGTCCAGAAATACATCCAGGCCCCTCTTGAATTCCTTTATTGTACTCACCATCACCACCTCCTCAGGCAGAGAGTTCCATAGTCTCACTGCTCTTACCGTAAAGAATCCTCTTGTACAAACCTTCTTACCTCCAGACGCAGAGGATGTCCCCTTGTCACAGTCCTGGGGATAAATAGATGATGGGAGAGATCTCTGTACTGAACCCTGATATATTTA
This sequence comes from Bufo gargarizans, assembly GCF_014858855.1. Lineage (NCBI taxonomy): Eukaryota > Metazoa > Chordata > Amphibia > Anura > Bufonidae > Bufo > Bufo gargarizans. Next base: position 173,790,434 of record NC_058081.1, read on the forward strand.
TACATAGTAATTAGATCTCCCCTTAGTTGTCTTTTTTCTAAATTGAATAACCCTAATGTTGATAATCTTTCAGGGTACTGTAGTTGCCCCATTCCAATTATTACTTTAGTTGCCTTCCTCTGAACCCCTATCCAGCTCTGCTATGTCTGCCTTGTTCACAGGAGCCCAGAACTGTACACAGTACTCCATGTGTGGTCTGACTAGCGATTTGTAAAGTGGTAGGACTATGTTCTCATCACGGGCATCTATGCCCCTTTTGATGCAACCCAATATCTTATTGGCCTTGTGCTGCGACTCTATTTGGTTTGAAGGTTGTACTGTAACACAGCAATCTTTCATGGTGCAACAAGTGTCGCGGCCAAGATCCCTGCTCAGCCCCAGACTAAGGGCTCTTACATACAAGCGGGTTTTCCGTGCAGATACGATGTGTGAAGTGAACACGTAGCTTCTGGACTAAATCCTGACCCGTTCATTCCAATACATGAGCATTGTTTTTCAAGCATCATCTTTGCATTCAGGAAAATTAACCGTGTGTTTTATATTGCGCATTTTTAGCGCAGCTCTGGCTCCATAGAAGTTGAATATGGCTTGTGTGAAAAAAGGAAGGCATCCGAATGCAATGTGTTCTTCGCTGATGCTTGAAAGGAGATATTAAGTGTTATTCTTCTTTTTTTTTTTTCACGTTCATGAAAAACGCATGCAATCCAGACATAATCTGGACAGAATAATAGTGCAATCGCAGACAAAACTGATTGAACTTGCATTCAAAACCTTCAGTTTTTTCCTAAACAGCTCCTGACACAATCCTTATCGCTCCTGTGAGAGAGGCCTAAGGGAGAACATTTTTTTCAACAGTACACAAATTGTCTTTTCTTTACTTTCTTCCTGTATGCTATCATTAGTCAAAAAAGTCAAAGAAACCCAGAAAAGGAAAGCACAAAAAAACGATCCAATATACAGTATGCCTCTCCATCATTTGTGAAACATAAAACTGCTTATTTAGACCTTCTGAAACCATGTTATCCCCATAAAAAAAATAACATTAAATAAGAATATTTAAACTAGCATTGACTTCTGAAATATACAGTATTGTTACACGTGTACTATATGTACACACTGTGTGTAGCATTGTATTTTTGGTCCTTGAATTCCATTATTTTATTAATATAACTTTCTGTATTGAAACAGAACAGTACGTTCCACTTAGATGCCAAAAAAGATAAGGCAGCATCATGATGAAAATATACAGCTTATCATTTAGAAAGTATGTGACCACCTTCATAATGTTCCTTGTGAAATAGCACATTTCATAATATCATGCTCTGTGAGTTCACTATGTTTAGTGATAGTTTTATGATTGAACCTTTCAATGACTTGCTTCTCTAGCAGCAAAGTCGTTATTTCTCCTCCGATCTGCACAGAGATATGGATGAATCTATTATATGCACAAGTGGCTACTTTTCAGCGTATGAAATATAAACCAGGTTTCTTGGAGCCAAACGATCAACTCTTGCTCTAAATTGAAAACTTCCAGAAACTCAGGATACATGGCGGAGCAAACAGACTTAGTAAATAATTATTCCTTTCAAAACCCGCAGAGCCGAGTTCTTAAGTTGCAGAGTCCCATAGCTCACTGCATGAGAACACAATGAGGAGAATATTTGCCTCTGGATTGCTTCCTGAGTCTATACTAAGCTCACAGTAATTGCTTTCACCATGTGCACTGTAGGAAAGGAGGCTGGAATGCATAACACTGGTTTAATTTGCCAATGATATTTAACATTTAAATTATAGCGGCCAAGAATAATCTCTGACTTCAGTGATATATGGAAGGAATTTTATTCAGAATTAATATATTAAATATACACTGTATGTTTCCTCATAGTTTCTTATTTTAATAACTAGCTCAAGCTATTTGCTGTAATATCAGGAAATCATTTAAACGGTTGACTAGTTGATAGTTTTTTTTCCTTTCAATATATTATAATTAATTAAAAAAAGGACTACAACAATTATAACATCATTAACGGTAATAATATTCTAAATATTATATTTAATATTGCATTATTTAATATTATCATCTCCTCCATTTTGATTCCCTATTTTGGTTACATGGTATGGATAAAGCTTTAAAGAAGTTTTCCAAGCTTGGGGGAAAAAAAAAAAAAACAACATCTGTAGATGTTACAGTGACTCTTCAATGCAAGAAGAAAAAAAATCATTTTAAGGGCTTATACACAGGACCATATGTATTTTGCGGTCCGCAAAAAAATTGATCCACAAAAAATATGGATAATGTCCGTGTGCATTTCGTATTTTGCGGAACAGAACAGCTGGGGAAAAGGGGTATCTGCCACCAAAAAGTGATCATTTTTGGAAGTTATTTATTTATTTTTACATTTTTTAAAGTCTGATATTGCAGTGTATTATTAAACAGGCTGTTTGTTACCACCGGCTATCATCTGTTTACCAATAGCTATATATCACACTGTCACTTTGTCATTACTAATGCTGTCTTGGCATTAAAGAGCTTCAAATGGGTTGGATACGATCCTAGATGACCTCAGAATGTCATACATGACTTTTCTGGGCAATTGTGGCACTTCCATTTCTGGTCAAATTTCTTTGGACCATATTGAATCTGATGGCTGAATTGACTGAAACGTACTTGAAGCAAATTTTGGGAAATTCACTCATCTCTAATATATATACAGTAAAGTAAGTCATTTATATCTAAACTCTAATACATTTTTCCTGGTACTTTAGGTTCTAGCTTCCCAATAACATTTAATTCAGTTTTGATATGTATCATAGATAATATCTGTTTACTATTCTGTAGGATGATGCCTTCTTGTCCTAAAGGATTGTTTCAATAAATACCTGGTTCCTTCTCTTTTATCTTTCCTAAGAGTTATTCTAAAATGATGTAAATAATAGTTTCATGGGGAACACATCTAATTTGCATAACAAAACACTGCTGATCAGTCAACCTGTTACATTATTAAAACCATTGGTGTCAAAAACGTAAAATAATAATGACATCCCCATTCTCCACAATACTCTGTGATGCCTGTAACGTTAGCAACAGACTAATTTTAAAACCATTTATTCATTTGTTCTTCCCTTAATAGACTAATTTGTATATTTCTGACAAAGGAGAACATTGCAGCTTTTTTTCGTTTGTAAATTTTATTATACCTTATAAAGTAAGTATGTCTGTTTTTATAGCAGTGAAAAGTTAAATATTCATCAGGGATCTCAAGAGAACTGACAAGCAATAGAACCACTAGAAAACAACTGAATTTTAAGTAGTTTTTTTTTTATTACTGTTATTTGTCCCAATTCTTTTTAATACTCAAATATGCTACTTATTATGCTTTGTTAGGGACAATTTTATAAGTAGATTGAGAGTTATAGATACTTAATGTTTCTCATTTTTAAGGGATTCCTTCACACATATGGGGTCATTTATCAAACTGGTTGACAATAAAAGGTGGAATCTGATTAGTTGCTATGGGCAACTAAGCCTGTTCTACTTTACACCAGTTTGATAAATAACCCCAATAGTTTTTTTGTGGCGTTATTTTAGCATGAAAAAAAACAAACATTGAGTTTTTTACAAGTTGTTTTGGATGACTTTTTAAATCTCCAGGAAAAAACAAAAACACAAGAAACACACTGGCCGATAAGAAATTAGAAAACACCTTACAAACACAGTTTTCTTGAGTTTTTATTTATTTATTCCATAGAAATATTTTTGTATTTGTGAGTGTGGCATTGTTGCAGACATTTTTCTCTGTCTGTATCCTAGGCTCCTAGGCCCCCTGCCTCTATAAACTCATCTACCGATCCCTATCAGGTAGCTTCCAAGTGGATATGGTCACATGCACCACTGCAGCCAATGACTGGCATCAACAGCGAAGTTTCCCCAAGTGACATATCTCTGCTGGGTCACGTCCTGTCCCTGAAGACCTGTGAGGACGGGCCACACGACTTGCTGGCATCACTCCTTCATTGTTTACCTGATATAGTATAATACATTTTATAATGACTGTACCTGTTATTTTAGCTCAGATCCATTCACTACACAGTCACTACAAAATGTGTGGTGCTGCCATAGAACCATGGTCCTTTCAATCAGCTCATCATTGTGATGCCATGAGTCACAACCCCACCAACCCTTGTAAGCGATTACCTGGACTGTTGAGCAGCTCACAAAAACATAGAAATATGCACCCTTAACAACTGCACCAAAGACTTGCTTACCTACCTCGTGAATTTCTAAGTAACTTTTTTGCACCATTTAGACGCACAATCAGAAAAGTACTCAGCATTATTTTATGAAGAAGTTTAGAGCTAAAGAGTAGGGATGAGCGAACTCGAACTGTATAGTTCGGGTTCGTACCGAATTTTGGGGTGTCCGTGACACGGACCCGAACCCGGACATTTTCGTAAAAGTCCGGGTTCGGGTTCGGTGTTCGTCGCTTTCTTGGCGCTTTTGTGACGCTTTCTTGGCGCTTTTTGAAAGGCTGCAAAGCAGCCAATCAACAAGCGTCATACTACTTTCCCCAAGAGGCCATCACAGCCATGCCTACTATTGGCATGGCTGTGAATGGCCAGAGCACCATGTGATCCAGCCTCTATTTAAGCTGGAGTCACATAGCGCCGCCCGTCACTCTGCTCTGATTAGCGTAGGGAGAGGTTGCGGTTGTGACAGTAGGGCGAGATTAGGCAGATTAACTCCTCCAAAGGACTTGATTATTGATCGATCTGCAGCTGTGGGTCATTGAGCTGCTGATACTCAATTGCTCACTGTTTTTAGGCTGCCCAGACCGTTTGTCAGTCACATTTTTCTGGGGTGATCGGTGGCCACTTTGTGTCTTGTGGTGCGCCAGCACAAGCTGCGACCAAGTGCATTTAACCCTCAATGGTGTGGTTGTTTTTTGGCTAAAGCCTACATCAGGGTGAAGCTGTCACACCAAGTGCATTTAACCAGCAATAGTCTGTTTATTTTTTGGCCATATACTACATCAGGGGCAAGCTGCGCCTGTCACCAAGTGCATTTAACCCTCAATGGTGTGGTTGTTTTTTGGCTAAAGCCTACATCAGGGTGAAGCTGTCACACCAAGTGCATTTAACCAGCAATAGTCTGTTTATTTTTTGGCCATATACTACATCAGGGGCAAGCTGCGCCCGTCACCAAGTGCATTTAACCCTCAGTAGTGTGGTTGGTCAAGCTATCACACCAAGTGCATTTAACCAGCAATAGTCTGTTCATTTTTTGGCCATATACTAAATCAGGGGCAAGCTGCGCCCGTCACCAAGTGCATTTAACCAGCAATAGTCTGTTCATTTTTTGGCCATATACTACATCAGGGGCAAGCTGCGCCCGTCACCAAGTGCATTTAACCCTCAGTAGTGTGGTTGGTCAAGCTGTGACACCAAGTGCATTTAACCAGCAATAGTCTGTTCATTTTTTGGCCATATACTACATCAGGGGCAAGCTGCGCCCGTCACCAAGTGCATTTAACCAGCAATAGTGTGGTTATTTTTTGGCCATATCCCAGTCTAATTCTGTCACTAAATCCATACCGGTCACCCAGCGCCTAAATACTAGGCCTCAAATTTATATCCCGCTAAATCTCTCGTTACCGCTGTACTGTTGTGGCTGGGAAAGTTATTTAGTGTCCGTCAAAGCACATTTTTTGTTCTGGGTTGAAATACAATTCCCAATTTAGCAATTTCATAATTTAGTGGTTTCTGCTATATCAGAGCTATTTGAAATCTATCCCTAAAAGGGTATATAATATTCAAGGTGCACATAGGGTCATTCAGAATAACTTCACACACACGCTACTGTGCATTTCCAAGTCTAATTCTGTTAGTAAATCCATACCGGTCACCCAGCGCCTAAATACTAGGCCTCAAATTTATATCCCGCTAAATCTCTCGTTACCGCTGTCCTGTTGTGGCTGGGAAAGTTATTTAGTGTCCGTCAAAGCACATTTTTTGTTCTGGGTTGAAATACAATTCCCAATTTAGCAATTTCATAATTTAGTGGTTCCTGCTTTTAAGAGCTATTTGAAATCTATCCCTAAAAGGGTATATAATATTCAAGGTGCACATAGGGTCATTCAGAATAACTTCACACACACGCTACTGTGCATTTCCAAGTCTAATTCTGTCACTAAATCCATACCGGTCACCCAGCGCCTAAATACTAGGCCTCAAATTTATATCCCGCTGAATTTGAATACAATACATTGGGCCAAATAATATTTTTGTTGTTGTGGTGAACCATAACAATGAGGAAAACATCTAGTAAGTGACGCGGACGTGGACATGGTCGTGGTGGTGTTAGTGGACCCTCTGGTGCTGGGAGAGGACGTGGCCGTTCTGCCACATCCACACGTCCTAGTGTACCAACTACCTCAGGTCCCAGTAGCCGCCAGAATTTACAGCGATATATGGTGGGGCCCAATGCCGTTCTAAGGATGGTAAGGCCTGAGCAGGTACAGGCATTAGTCAATTGGGTGGCCGACAGTGGATCCAGCACGTTCACATTATCTCCCACCCAGTCTTCTGCAGAAAGCGCACAGATGGCGCCTGAAAACCAAGCCCATCAGTCTGTCACATCGCCCCCATGCATACCAGGGAAACAGTCTCAGCCTCAAGTTATGCAGCAGTCTCTTATGCTGTTTGAAGACTCCGCTGGCAGGGTTTCCCAAGGGCATCCACCTAGCCCTTCCCCAGCGGTGAAAGACATAGAATGCACTGACGCACAACCACTTATGTTTCCTGATGATGAGGACATGGGAATACCACCTCAGCACGTCTCTGATGATGACGAAACACAGGTGCCAACTGCTGCGTCTTTCTGCAGTGTGCAGACTGAACAGGAGGTCAGGGATCAAGACTGGGTGGAAGACGATGCAGGGGACGATGAGGTCCTAGACCCCACATGGAATGAAGGTCGTGCCACTGACTTTCACAGTTCGGAGGAAGAGGCAGTGGTGAGACCGAGCCAACAGCGTAGCAAAAGAGGGAGCAGTGGGCAAAAGCAGAACACCCGCCGCCAAGAAACTCCGCCTGCTACTGACCGCCGCCATCTGGGACCGAGCACCCCAAAGGCAGCTTCAAGGAGTTCCCTGGCATGGCACTTCTTCAAACAATGTGCTGACGACAAGACCCGAGTGGTTTGCACGCTGTGCCATCAGAGCCTGAAGCGAGGCATTAATGTTCTGAACCTGAGCACAACCTGCATGACCAGGCACCTGCATGCAAAGCATGAACTGCAGTGGAGTAAACACCTTAAAACCAAGGAAGTCACTCAGGCTCCCCCTGCTACCTCTTCTGCTGCTGCCGCCTCGGCCTCTTCCTCTGCCTCTGGAGGAACGTTGGCACCTGCCCCCCAGCAAACAGGGGATGTACCACCAACACCACCACCACCTCCGTCACCAAGCGTCTCAACCATGTCACACGGCAGCGTTCAGCTCTCCATCTCACAAACATTTGAGAGAAAGCGCAAATTCCCACCTAGCCACCCTCGATCCCTGGCCCTGAATGCCAGCATTTCTAAACTACTGGCCTCTGAAATGCTGTCATTTAGGCTGGTGGACACAGACAGCTTCAAACAGCTCATGTCGCTTGCTGTCCCACAGTATGTTTTTCCCAGCCGTCACTACTTCTCCAAGAGAGCCGTGCCTTCCCTGCACAACCAAGTATCCGATAAAATCAAGTGTGCACTGCGCAACGCCATCTGTAGCAAGGTCCACCTAACCACAGATACGTGGACCAGTAAGCACGGCCAGGGACGCTATATCTCCCTAACTGAACACTGGGTAAATGTAGTGGCAGCTGGGCCCCAGGCGGAGAGCTGTTTAGCGCACGTCCTTCCGCCGCCAAGGATCGCAGGGCAACATTCTTTGCCTCCTGTTGCCACCTCCACCTTCTCGGCTTCCTCCTCCTCTTCTTCCACCTGCTCATCCAGTCAGCCACACACCTTCACCACCAACTTCAGCACAGCCCGGGGAAAACGTCAGCAGGCCATTCTGAAACTCATATGTTTGGGGGACAGGCCCCACACCGCACAGGAGTTGTGGCGGGGTATAGAACAACAGACCGACGAGTGGTTGCTGCCGGTGAGCCTCAAGCCCGGCCTGGTGGTGTGTGATAATGGGTGAAATCTCGTTGCAGCTCTGGGACTAGCCAATTTGACGCACATCCCTTGCTTGGCGCATGTGCTGAATTTGGTGGTGCAGAAGTTCATTCACAACTACCCCGACATGTCAGAGCTGCTGCATAAAGTGCGGGCCGTCTGTTCGCGCTTCCAGCGTTCACATCCTGCTGCTGCTCGCCTGTCTGCGCTACAGCGTAACTTCGGCCTTCCCGCTCACCGCCTCATATGCGACGTGCCCACCAGGTGGAACTCCACCTTGCACATGCTGGACAGACTGTGCGAGCAGCAGCAGGCCATAGTGGAGTTTCAGCTGCAGCACGCACGGGTCAGTCGCACTACAGAACAGCACCACTTCACCACCAATGACTGGGCCTCCACGCGAGACCTGTGTGCCCTGTTGCGCTGTTTCGAGTACTCCACCAACAAGGCCAGTGGCGATGACGCCGTTATCAGCGTTACAATACCACTTCTATGTCTCCTTGAGAAAACACTTAGGGCGATGATGGAAGAGGAGGTGGCCCAGGAGGAGGAGGAGGAGGAGGAGGAGGAAGAGGGGTCATTTTTAGCACTTTCAGGCCAGTCTCTTCAAAGTGACTCAGAGGGAGGTTTTTTGCAACAGCAGAGGCCAGGTACAAATGTGGCCAGCTAGGGCCCACTACTGGAGGACGAGGAGGACGAGGATGAGGAGGAGGTGGAGGAGGATGAGGATGAAGCATGCTCACAGCGGGGTGGCACCCAACGCAGCTCGGGTCCATCACTGGTGCGTGGCTGGGGGGAAAGGCCGGACAATGACGATACGCCTCCCACAGAGGCAGCTTGTCCTTACCCCTGGGCAGCCTGGCACACATGAGCGACTACATGCTGCAGTGCCTGCGCAACGACAGCAGAGTTGCCCACATTTTAGAACAAAATGCGGACTACTGGGTTGCCACCCTGCTGGATCCACGCTACAAAGACAATGTGCCCACCTTACTTCCTGCACTGGAGCGTGATAGGAAGATGCGCGAGTACAAGCGCACGTTGGTAGACGCGCTACTGAGAGCATTCCCAAATGTCACAGGGGAACAAGTGGAAGCCCAAGGCCAAGGCAGAGGAGGAGCAAGAGGTCGCCAAGGCAGCTGTGTCACGGCCAGCTCCTCTGAGGGCAGGGTTAGCATGGCAGAGATGTGGAAAACTTTTGTCAACACGCCACAGCTAACTGCACCACCACCTGATACGCAACGTGTTAGCAGGAGGCAACATTTCACTAACATGGTGGAACAGTACGTGTGCACACCCCTCCACGTACTGACTGATGGTTCGGCCCCATTCAACTTCTGGGTCTCTAAATTGTCCACGTGGCCAGAGCTAGCCTTTTATGCCTTGGAGGTGCTGGCCTGCCCGGCGGCCAGCGTTTTGTCTGAACGTGTATTCAGCACGGCAGGGGGCGTCATTACAGACAAACGCAGCCGCCTGTCTACAGCCAATGTGGACAAGCTGACATTCATAAAAATGAACCAGGCATGGATCCCACAGGACCTGTCCGTCCCTTGTCCAGATTAGACATTAACTACCTCCCCTTAACCATATATTATTGGACTCCAGGTCACTTCCTCATTCAATCCTATTTTTATTTTCATTTTACCATTATATTGCGAGGCTACCCAAAGTTGAATGAACCTCTCCTCTGTCTGGGTGCCGGGGCCTAAATATATGCCAATGGACTGTTCCAATGTTGGGTGACGTGAAGCCTGATTCTCTGCTATGACATGCAGACTAATTCTCTGCTGACATGAAGCCAGATTGTCTGTTACGGGACCTCTCTCCTCTGCCTGGGTGCTGGGCCTAAATATATGCCAATGGACTGTTGCAGTGGTGGCTGACGTGAAGCCTCATTCTCTGCTGTGACATGCAGACTAATTCTCTGCTGACATGAAGCCAGATTGTCTGTTACGGGACCTCTCTCCTCTGCCTGGGTGCTGGGCCTAAATTTATGAAAATGGACTGTTGCAGTGGTGGGTGACGTGAAGCCTGATTCTCTGCTATGACATGAAGACTGATTCTCTGCTGACATGAAGCCAGATTGTCTGTTACGGGACCTCTCTCCTCTGCCTGGGTGCTGGGCCTAAATTTATGAAAATGGACTCTTACAGTGGTGGGTGACGTGAAGCCTGATTCTCTGCTATGATATGAAGACTGATTCTCTGCTGACATGAAGCCAGATTGTCTGTTAAGGGACCTCTCTCCTCTGCCTGGGTGCTGGGCCTAAATTTATGAAAATGGACTCTTACAGTGCTGGGTGACGTGAAGCCTGATTCTCTGCTATGACATGCAGACTGATTCTCTGCTGACATGAAGCCAGATTGTCTGTTACGGGACCTCTCTCCTCTGCCTGGGTGCTGGGCCTAAATTTATGAAAATGGACTGTTGCAGTGGTGGGTGACGTGAAGCCTGATTCTCTGCTATGACATGAAGACTGATTCTCTGCTGACATGAAGCCAGATTGTCTGTTACGGGACCTCTCTCCTCTGCCTGGGTGCTGGGCCTAAATTTATGAAAATGGACTCTTACAGTGGTGGGTGACGTGAAGCCTGATTCTCTGCTATGATATGAAGACTGATTCTCTGCTGACATGAAGCCAGATTGTCTGTTAAGGGACCTCTCTCCTCTGCCTGGGTGCTGGGCCTAAATTTATGAAAATGGACTCTTACAGTGCTGGGTGACGTGAAGCCTGATTCTCTGCTATGACATGCAGACTAATTCTCTGCTGACATGAAGCCAGATTGTCTGTTACGGGACCTCTCTCCTCTGCCTGGGTGCTGGGCCTAAATTTATGACAATGGACTGTTGCAGTGGTGGGTGACGTGAAGCCTGATTCTCTGCTATGACATGCAGACTGATTCTCTGCTGACATGAAGCCAGATTGTCTGTTACGGGACCTCTCTCCTCTGCCTGGGTGCTGGGCCTAAATATATGCCAATGGACTGTTGCAGTGGTGGCTGACGTGAAGCCTCATTCTCTGCTATGACATGCAGACTAATTCTCTGCTGACATGAAGACAGATTGTCTGTTACGGGACCTCTCTCCTCTGCCTGGGTGCTGGGCCTAAATATATGCCAATGGACTGTTGCAGTGGTGGCTGACGTGAAGCCTTTTTCTCTGCTATGACATGCAGACTAATTCTCTGCTGACATGAAGCCAGATTGTCTGTTACGGGACCTCTCTCCTCTGCCTGGGTGCTGGGCCTAAATATATGCCAATGAACTGTTGCAGTGGTGGCTGACGTGAAGCCTCATTCTCTGCTATGACATGCAGACTAATTCTCTGCTGACATGAAGCCAGATTGTCTGTTACGGGACCTCTCTCCTCTGCCTGGGTGCCAGGGCCTAAATATCTGAGAATGGACTGTTCCAGTGGTGGGTGACGGGAAGCCAGATTCTCTGCTATGGGACCTCTCTCCAATTGATTTTGGTAAATTTTTATTTATTAAATTTTAATTTTTAATCATTTCCCTATCCACATTTGTTTGCAGGGGATTTACCTACATGTTGCTGCCTTTTGCAGCCCTCTAGCCCTTTCCTGGGCTGTTTTACAGCCGTTTTAGTGCCGAAAAGTTCGGGTCCCCATTGACTTCAATGGGGTTCGGGTTCGGGACGAAGTTCGGATCGGGTTCGGATCCCGAACCCGAACATTTCCGGGAAGTTCGGCCGAACTTCTCGAACCCGAACATCCAGGTGTTCGCTCAACTCTACTAAAGAGTAAGTAAAAAATATGTTTCAAAGTAAACATTTTAAATTACAGATCTGGCAGGTCCTAGTTAGAATCTATCAACACAGTGCATATAAACTGGTAGCAAGTATAACATAGCTCAAGGAGAGTACCAGCATTATGTCACCATTTAGCATTATATTACCAGAAGATCCAAGATCATATATTTTTTTTTTTTTGCTTGACATGTCATAGGGTGATGTATTGTTAAATTTTTAAGAGGACAGTTTTGTAAAAGCACCATCTAATAATTACAAGTAGGTTACACAGAACATAGACATACACATAAACAGTAATTAAATATACTATGTTGAATAAACCCGGAAAGAGTAAGTAAAAACCCACTCAGTGTACATGAATACACCAACCAACAAGAATAAACTGAGATTAAACGGTATATCATCAAAAATAATTCCTTTATTGATTAAATGACACATAAACCAGACATGAGACAACAGATGAAAAATAGCTACATCGTAGGGGGCATGTTAACACAAATGAGACATGTGGAGGTGGGGTTTGGAGTATGCAATGTACAAAAGGAGGTAGAAAAAAGGAGTACAGTACCTCACTAATTTCTGTATGTATAACTGCAACCACAGATATGAAAATGCTAATAAGCACATCCCTCAAAGTCCACAAAAATATAGCATATCTACATACCCATAAATATGGAGATATACACCTCAGGAGAGCCACGTATCTCAGTTAATTCTTGTTGGTTGGTGCACTTGCAATAATAGCGCAGAAGCATAAAACAATGTTTCCACAATCCAATGCAGAATAGGAAAGCTCCCACACCTTGTGACATGAAACAGAAGCACATGCCTCATTGCAACGCTTTTGTTCCTGTGGCATATTATAACATGCCTCATTGGATGCCACATAGATGGATACAGTGTCTTGCAAAAGTATTCATCCCCCTTGACTTTTTTCGTGTTTTGGTGCCTCACAACCTGGAATTAACATGGATTATTTGAGGATTTGCATCATTTAATTTACAGAACATGCCCACAACTTTGAAGATGTTTGTTTTTCATTAGTAAGCAAACAACAAATAGGACAAAATAACAGAAAAATTCAATGTGCATAACTATTCACCCCCCTAAAGTCAATACTTTGTGGAGCCACCTTTTGCGGCAATCACAGCTCCAAGTCGCTTTAGAGAAGTCTCTATGAGCTTGCCACATTTTACCACTGGGGTATGTGCTTGTGAACAGCAATCTTTAAGTTTGACCACAGATTTTCTATTGGATTGAGATCTGGGCTTTGACTAGACCATTCCAACACATTTACATCTTTCTCCTTAAACCACTCAAGTGTTACTTTAGCAGTGTGTTTGGGGTCATTGTCCTGCTGGAAAGTGAACCTCTGTCCTAGCCTCAAATTACATACAGAGTGGGACAGGTTTTGCTCAAGAACATCCCGGTATTTAGCACCATCCATCTTTCCCTCAACCTTGACCAGTTTCCCAGTCCCGGCTGCTGAAAAAAATCCCCACAGCATGATGCTGCCACCACCATATTTCACAGTGGGGATGGTGTTCTTTGGGTAATGTGATGTGCTGGGTTTGCTCCAGACATAGCGTTTTCTTTGATGGCTGAAAAGTTCAATTTTAGTCTCATCAGACCAGAGCACCTTCCTCCACACATTTTGGGAAGCACCCACATGCCTTTTCACAAACTCACAACATGCCTTTTTGTTTTTTGCTGAAATAGCTTTCTTCTGGCCACTCCGCCGTAAAGCCCAACTCTGTGGAGCATACGGCTTATTGTCGTCCTATGTACAGATACTCCAGTCTCTGCTGTGGAACTCTGCAGCTCCTCCAGGGTTACCTTAGGTCTCTGTGCTGCCTCTCTGATTGATGCCCTCCTTGCCCGGTGTGTGAGTTTTGGTGGGCAGCTGTCCCTTGGCAGGTTTGCCGTTGTGCCATGTTCTTTCCATTTGGTAATGATAGATTTGTTGGTGCTCCTGGGGATCATCAAGGATGGATATTTTTTTATAACCTAACCCTGACTTGTACGTCTCAACAACATTGTCCCTGACTTGTTTGGAGAGTTCCTTGGTCTTAATGGCAGTGTTTGGTTAGTGATGCCTCTCGCTTAGATGTTGCAGCCTCTGGGGCCTTTCAAAAATGGTGTGTATATGTAATGACAGATCATGTGACACTTAGATTGCACACAGGTGGACATCATTTCACTAATTATGTGACTTCTGAAGGTCATTGGTTGCACCAGAGCTTTTTATGGGCTTCCTAACAAAGGGGGTGATTAAATACGCACATGCCAATTTTCTGTTTTCTATTTCTAAACAATAGTTTTTTATATATATTTTTCTCATTTCACTTCACCAACTTATAATGTGTTCTGATCCATCACATAAAATTCAGATTAACAAAACATTGAACTTAAGGCTGTAATGTAACAAAACATGAAAAAAGTCAAGGAGGTGGGTGGATGAATACTTTTGCAAGGCACTGTATATCCTATATGGTTGGTTTCTACTTTACTACAGAGCAAATATTTATGAATTGTGTGTGTGTGTGTGTGTGTGTGTGTATGCAGTGCTTTTAAATGCCTTGAGTATTCATACCCCTTGAACTTTTCCACCTTTTTTTCACAATACACCCATGAATTTAAATGTATTTTATTGGGATTTTATATGATAAACCAACACTAAGTAGCAAGTATGTCTAAAGTGCAAAGTGCATTGTTTTCAAAATGGTTAATAAATAAAAATCTGGAATGTGTGGTGTGCATTTGTATTTAGCCCCCCTTAGGCTTCTTTCACTCTAGTGGCAAGAAACTCCAGCAGGCTATTCCTTTGGGTGCACAGCCTGTCGGATCCGTGCTGCCGTTAGTGTACGTGTGCCCCTGGACTACCGCTCCGGCCCCATTGACTATAATTATAGTCAATAGTTTTGGGGCGGTAGTCCGGGGGCACGCATGCACTAGCGCCAGCACGGATCCGACAGGCTGTTCACCCGCCGGAACAGCCTGCCGGAGTTCCTTGCCACTAGGGTGAAACTAGCCTTAGTCAATATTTTGTAGGACCACCTTTTGCTGCAATTACAGCTAAAAGTCTTTTGGGGTATGTCTCTACCAGCTTTGCTCATTTAGAGACTGAAATGTTTGTCCATTCTTCGTTGCAAAATAGCTCAAGCTCAGTCAAATTGCATGAAGAGCTTCTGTGAACAGCAACTTTCAAGTCTTGCCATAGATTCTCAATAGGATTTAGGTCTAGACTTTGAATAGGCCATTCTAACACATGAATATGTTTTGATCTAAACCATTCCATTATAGCTCTGGCTGTATGTCTATGGTCGTTGTAGGGCTAGAAGGTGAACCTCTGCCCTAGTCTCAAGTCTTTTGCCGACTCTACCAGGTTTTCCTCTAAGATTGCCTTTATTTAGCTCCATCCATCTTTCTATAAACCAGCTTCCCTGGAAAAGCAGCTCCACAGCATGATGCTTCCACCTCGTTTCACAGTGGAAATGGTGTGTTTAGGGTGATGTGCAGTGTTAGTTTACTGCCGCACATAGTGTTTTGCATTTACTGTAGGCCAAAAAGTTCAAAAGTTCATGTATGGTCTCAACTGACAAAAGCACCTTCCTCTACATTTTTGCTGTGTCCCCTACAAGGCTTGTGGCAAACTGCAAATGGGACTTCTTATGGCTTGCTTTCGAAAAGGATTTCTTCTTGCCACTCTTCCACAAAGGCAAGTTTTGTGGAGTACATGACTAATAGTTGTCCTGTGGGCAGATTCTCCCGCTTGAGCTTTGGATCTCTGCAGCTGCTCCATAGTGACAATGGGCCTCTTGGCTGCATCTCTAATTAGTGCTTTCCTTTACTGGGCTGTCAGTTTAGGTAGGCGGCCATGTCTTGGTAGGTTTGCAGTTGTGGTATACTCCTTTAATTTTTGGATGATAGATTGAACAGTGCTCTGTGAGATGTTCAGAGCTTGGGATACTTTTTATATAACCTAACCCTACTTTATACTTCCCCACACTTTTATCCCAGACTTGTCTGGTGTGTTAAGTGACTTTCGAAGGCGGTTAGTTACACTGGATTTTATTTAGGGATATCAGGGCACAGGGGACTGAATAAAAATGCATGCCACACTTTTCAGCTTTTTATTTATTAACAATTTTGAAAACCATGTATCATTTTCTTTTTACTTCACACGTACTTGCTACTTTGTATTGGTCTGTCACATAAAATTACAATAAAATACATTTAAGTTTGTGTGTGTAGCATGAAAAAATATAATGTGAAAAAGGGGTATGAATATATATATTGAGAGAGAGAGAGAGACCATTATTGCTATAATTATATATTTATGTTAATTGGGAAGGAGGGGATTGGATATTGGTAAAGATAAATGCATAATGGCCTATTAATAATTAGCATATTCACAAACAGTTCCCAGGGTAGAAACAACCCAGCAAGCTTTATGCACTAGAATTGTTTGTGCTGCTTAAATTAAAGCCATGACATGGGAAATCCATTATGGGATGCTTAATTAATACATTAAGCACTTAGCAGCAAATTACTAGGATTTTTATGTGACTCAACATTGCGAAAAACATGCTATTAATATATTATGCACTTATTGTGTGCCATTTATTTAACCCCTTACTGCCCAGCGCCGTAGATGTATGGCGCAAACGGACGTGACTTAATGTCCAGTGCCATACAAGGGTCCAGCAGTCACTGAAAGCTGGACCCCTGCTGTATGCACCAGGATCGGTGAAATCACCGATGCTGGCGCATTAACCCCTGCACGGCCGAGGTCAACGCTGACCGCGGCACGTGCAGACTTTAGACATGTGCGGGGTGGCCATCCGGTGGACGTGGACCTTATGGCAGGGAAGGCAGCCTGATGCCTTCCTTAGGTATTGTGGCTGCCTTCCGGGAGAGCCTGTGAGATCCAGCCCTCACAGGTAAGATCTCACAGGTAAGCAGGCTGTAAGTGTATTACACTGGTAATACACTTACAGCCAATGCATCACAATACAGAAGTATTGTGATGCATTGTAAAGGGGATCAGACCCCCAAAAGTTGAAGTCCCAGATTGGGACATAAAAGTTTTACAGAATAAAATTCTAAGTTTTAAGTTAAAAAAATAATATATATTTTTTTAACCACTTCAACCCCGCTAGCTGAAACCCCCTTAATGACCAGGCCACTTTTTACACTTCTGCACTACACTACTTTCACCGTTTATTGCTCGGTCATGCAACTTACCACCCAAATGAATTTTACCTCCCTTTCTTCTCACTAATAGAGCTTTCATTTGGTGGTATTTCATTGCTGGTGACAATTCCTAGAATTTTATATTTTTTGTCACAAGTTAGCAGAAAATGATGATTTTTTTTTTCTTACAAAGTCTCATATTCCACTAACTTGCGACAAAAAATAAAAAATTCTAGGAACTCGCCATGCCCCTCACGGAATACCTTGGGGTGTCTTCTTTCCAAAATGGGGTCACTTGTGGCGTAGTTATACTGCCCTGGCAATTTAGGGGCCCATATGTGTGAGAAGTACAGTGATACCTCGGTTCACGAACTTAATTAGTGAACTGACTCTGGTTGCGAACCGAATTGGTCGTGAACCGAGGCACATTTTCCCATAGGGTTCAATGTAAATCCAGTTAATCCGTGCTGACCTTTTTTGGGGGGTTTTTGAAGCACAAAAATATGAAACAAATTACAATGCACATTAGTACAGTATAGTAATGTATAAAGAGAGGACACTAACCTTGCTTGAGATGACTTCCGGCATGGAGGAAGGCAGGTGGGAGGCAGTTATTGTTTGGAGGGAGAGTCCCCCTCCATAATGACTTCAGGGGGAACTGTACAATACAGTAAGTACAGTACTGTATGTGCTAAAAAGCACACCAAAAATAAAAAAAATCACTTAAAATGTTTGCAGAGTACTCACAGTACTTCTATCTGTGTCTCTTCTTCTCTCCACGGTCTTCCTACAGGAAGTCACGACCATGTGACAGCCTGGAAATAGCATTAAAATGGCCGCGGCTCCTGTTCGTGAACCGAGGCGGAGTTCGTGAACCGGAGCATATTTTTATGAACTTTTCTGTTCGTGAACCGAGTTGTTCGTGAACAGAAGCGTTCGTGAACCGAGGTATCACTGTACTTTGCAATCAAAATGTGTAAAAAATGGCCTGCGAAATCCGAAAGGTGCTCTTTGGAATGTGTGCCCCTTTGCCCACCTAGGCTGCAATAAAGTGTCACACATCTGGTATCGCCGTACTCAGGAGAAGTTGGGGAATGTGTTTTACATATACCCATGCTGGGTGAGAGAAATATCTTGGCAAAAGACAACTTTTCCCATTTTTTTAATACAAAGTTGGCATTTGACCAAGATATTTATCTCACCCAGCATGGGTATATGTAAAATGACACCCCAAAACACATTCCCCAGCTTCTCCTGAGTACGGCGATACCACATGTGTGACACTTTTTTGCTGCCTAGATGCGCAAAGCGGGCCAAATTCCTTTTAGGAGGGCATTTTTAGACATTTGGATCCCAGACTTCTTCTCACGCTTTAGGGCCCCTAAAAAGCCAGGGCAGTATAAATACCCCACATGTGACCCCACTTTGGAAAGAAGACACCCCAAGGTATTCAATGAGGGGCCTGGCGAGTTCATAGAAATTTTTTTTTTTGGGCATAAGTTAGCGGAAATTGATTTTTTTTTTTCTCACAAAGTCTCACTTTCCGCTAACTTAGGACAACATTTTAAATCTTTCATGGACTCAATATGCCCCTCAGCAAATACCTTGGGGGGTCTTCTTTCCAAAATGGGGTCAGTTGTGGGGTGTTTGTACTGCCCTGGCATTTGAGGGTCTCAGCAATCATTACATGTATTGGCAGCATTAGGAGTTTCTGCTATTCTCCTTATATTGAGCATACAGGTAATGAGATTTTTTTTTTCCGTTCTGGGCTGAAAGAAAAAAATGAACGGCACAGATTTCTTCATTCGCATCGATCAATGTGGATGAAAAAATCTCTGCCCAAAAAAAAAAAAAGGAGGGGAAAGGCGTCTGCCAGGACATAGGAGCTCCGCCCAACATCCATACCCACTTAGCTCGTATGCCCTGGCAAACCAGATTTCTCCATTCACATCAATCAATGTGAATAAATAAATCATTGCTGGGATTTAACTTATTTTTTTATATACAAAGTGTTTGCCAAAGCATAGGAACGCCGCCTCCTCCTCAGCTCGTATGCCTTGGCAAACGTATCTTTTACTGCAGAGTAGAAATCTCGTCTTGCAGCGCCGCATACACCGACTTGTGTGTAATCTGACAGCAGCGCAATGCTTCTGTCAGAATGCACATCAGTGCTGCAGCTAGTCGATCGGTTGGTCCACCTGGAAAATAAAAAAATAAAAAAAAATAAAAAACCAGGCCGCAACGCAATAATTTTATTAACTTTGGAACAGAACATATAAACTTTAACTTTTTGAACTAAACATTAACCTTTTTGCTTACTGGTGTTTTTTTTTTTTTTACCTTTATAGAACAAACCTCTCCTTCCCCATGGGTCAATGTGCAAAGCGCAAATCGCCCAAAGATGTGGCGAAGTGCGTTATGCACTTTGTCCCAGGTGAAAGGAGACGTTTGCAGCAGCTGTGAGTGAATGGGCCTTAATAGCCCTGTGTGCCTGTCCTGGTGAGATGTGATCCCTAAGCTAGGTGTACCTGTGTGTGGTACTTCCGGAAACACTCTCCAAAGCATAGGGCAGGGTGGTCAGGACAGAAATAGCGGGTGTCACGCCTTATTCCACTCCTGCTACAGACACAACATCTTTTTCGGGGTGACGGTTGGGTTGAGGTACCAGGAACGACATTGGGGAAATGTCGCTCGTGTAGACGGCTAACTACACTGGTGGATGGGGCCACGGAACCTCCTGGGCACAGGTGGTTCTCGATGATCTCTTCCTGAAATTTGAGGAAGGATCCTGTTCTCCCAGCCTTACTGTAGAGAACAAAACTATTATACAGAGCCAATTGAATTAAATATACAGACACCTTCTTATACCAGCGTCTGGTTCTGCGGGAAAATAAATACGGAGACAACATCTGGTCATTGAAGTCCACCCCTCCCATGTAAAGGTTATAGTCGTGGACTGAGAGGGGCTTTTCAATGACACGGGTTGCTCGCTCAATTTGTATTGTCGTGTCTGCGTGAATGGAGGAGAGCATGTAAACGTCACGCTTGTCTCTCCATTTCACCGCGAGCAGTTCTTCGTTACACAATGCAGCCCTCTGCCCCCTTGCAAGACGGGTGGTAACGAGCCGTTGGGGGAAGCCCGCGCGACTAGTTTGCGCGGTGCCACAGGCGCCAATCTGTTCTAGAAACAAATGCCTAAAGAGGGCCACACTTGTGTAGAAATTGTCCACATAAAGATGGTACCCCTTGCCGAATAAGGGTGACACCAAGTCCCAGACTGTCTTCCCACTGCTCCCCAGGTAGTCAGGGCAACCGACCGGCTCCAGGGTCTGATCTTTTCGCTCATAGATCTGAAATTTGTGGGTATAGCCTGTGGCCCTTTCACAGAGCTTATACAATTTGACCCCATACCGGGCGCGCTTGCTTGGGATGTATTGTTTGAAGCCAAGGCGCCCGGTAAAATGTATTAGGGACTCGTCTACGCAGATGTTTTGCTCAGGGGTATACAAATCTGCAAATTTCAGGTTGAAATGGTCTATGAGGGGCCGAATTTTGTGGAACCGGTCAAAAGCTGGGTGGCCTCTGGGACGGGAGGTGGTGTTGTCGCTAAAGTGCAGGAAACGCAGGATGGCCTCAAAACGTGCCCTGGACATAGCAGCAGAGAACATGGGCATGTGATGAATTGGGTTCATGGACCAATATGACCGCAATTCATGCTTTTTAGTTAGACCCATGTTGAGGAGAAGGCCCAGAAAAGTTTTAATTTCGGAAACTTGGACTGGTTTCCACCGGAAAGGCTGGGCATAATAGCTTCCCGGGTTGGCGGTTATAAATTGTGTGGCATACCTGTTTGTTTCGGCCACGACTATGTCTAAGAGCGCCGCAGTCAAGAACAGCTCAAAAAATCCCAGGGCCGAACCGATCTGAGCTGTCTCAACCCGAACTCCAGACTGGGCGGTGAAAGGGGGAACTACAGGTGCGGCTGAAGTTGGGGACTGACAATCAGTGTTTGCCAGCACCTCTGGGATTCTAGGGGCTCTACGGGCCCGTCTTTGCGGTGGCTGCGACGGGGTCACTACTGCTCGTGCCTTCGTACTTCAACTGCCCTTCTGGTGCTCGCCACTTCACCAGGTTGTACGGCAGTGCTTGCTACTAGGTCCAGGGAGGGCTGCGCTGCTGGTGTATGCCTCACCACGTAATCCGACAGCGCCAGCCCCACTCTGCTGCTCTTGAAGCGGATCCTGCGCAACCTGTGGTCTAGCGACACGGGGCCGGGTACGCCTGGTGCTATCAGGGACCTCAGTCTCCTCGTCCGAACTTTGGGTCAGAGAGCCACTGCTTTCTACAGGTTCGTATTCTGACCCACTAGATTCATCAGATGAGGGTTCCCATTCCTCATCCGACTGGGTCAGAAGCCTGTAGGCCTCTTCAGAAGAATACCCCCTGTTTGACATTTGGGCAACTAAATTTAAGGGTATTCCCTGAGACTACCCAAGAAAAAAAGCAAGCCTGTCTTACAAAGGGGAGGCTAGCGAAGTACCGGAGGCCGCTGCAGTTGATAAAAAATATCAAAACTGATTTTTTATCGCCGCAGCGCGTGTAAAGTGAATGTGCAGTGATCAAAAAATATATATTTTTTGTCACTGCGGTGGGGCGGGTGTGGGCGAAAGCACGTGTGGGCGACCGATCAGGCCTGATCGGGCAAACACTGCGTTTTGGGTGGAGGGCGAACTAAAGTGACACTAATACTATTATAGATCTGACCGTGATCAGTTTTGATCACTTCCAGATACTATAAAAGTACAAATGCTGATTAGCGATATGCTAATCAGCGAATCAGTGACTGCGGTGCGGTGGGCTGGGCGCTAACCGATCCCTAAACTACCTAACCAAGGGGCCTAAACTATCCTAAAACCTAACGGTCAATACCAGTGAAAAAAAAATGTGACAGTTTGCACTGATCACTTTTTTCCTTTCACTAGTGATTGACAGGGGCGATCAAAGGGGTGATCAAAGGGTTAATTGGGGTGCAGGGGGGTGATCTGGGGCTAGTGTGTGGTGTTTGGTGTCTTTTACACTAAACTTTCTTTGATCCATCTATCAAATGAAGAAGCCCACATGATGAGAAGAATTGATTGGTTAGTATCAATTCACTCATCCCTAATACAAACCCTAAAATATGTCTGTACTATACTTCTGTGAAACCAAACTAAATGATATTCTGGAAAGTTTTGAAAGTTTAAACCCAGTCTAATGGTAAAATGTGAAGAAATAGAGGAATTAAGTACTCACAACTATGAATATTTGCCACATTTAATCTAATAATGTTTTACAATATAGCAGTCATTATAAGTTTTTACTTGTTATCTGCAGGAGTAGAATTATGTTGTGAACGTTTGATGTTTAATACTGTATATGCGAAGATTTCGGTGTTTTAAGACTTTTTTATCAGCAAAATGTGTAATTTCCATGGGATAATTAGAAGAGCTCAATGCACTTATTCTGCAGTATTCTCTAAGTAGAATATTTAGTTTTAATTATTCTCTGACAGAGACATCTGGTGATTATTAGTACAGAAAATAGAACATACACTATGATCAAAGATTTATCTGGGTCTTCTAAGATATCTGTGCACTACAGTATATATTTTATTAAGACCTTATATCCAGAAATGTATTTTCAGTTGAGGGATATTTTAGTTCTTTTGTACTAACAAAAAGTTTTCCTTCCTCCCTGTCCATATGTTCTTTTAGCTTGAGAATGTAGCATTGGTCATTTGACACACAGTAATGTAATATCAAGTATATTGCATATTAGAAATTTAGGGGGAAATGAGCTGCTGGAGGATGTGCCTACATTATGGTGAGGCTCATGCCTCCTCATAAATTGGGTGCATCCTCCATAACTGATCCCGAATGTAACCTCCTCATTTACTCTATATGAGTGGAGCATTGGAGCATTTCATTGCTCTGATGCTCCCCCTTGCCCTGTGTTCCATCGTGCAGGGCAAGGTCTATTTGTTTACTGCTAGTGACATATCAGGCTTCATATCACTATGCTAGGCAGAGACTTCCCCCTAGCAGTGAGCCCAGTGACATCACTGGCACAGATGGGTGGTGTCTAATGCTGCCCTAGGCTGTTTTAGAGGTGGGTTCAACTAGTGCCTGCCTCTAAAACAGCCTAGGGCAGCGCTATGCAGTGCACATCTGTGCCGGTGACCGGGCTCACTGCTATGCAGAAGTCTTTGCCTAGCATAGTGAGGAGAAGCCTGGTACATCACCGACAGTAAACAAATAGACATTGAACTGCACAATGGAGCACCGGGGAAGGGTGAGCTTCAGAGCAAGGAAATGCTCCAATGCTCCACTCATAGAGTAAATGAGTAAAGAGGAGGTTACATCAGGGATCAACTCTGAACCCAGACAACCCCTTTAAACAGAAATCTATGTCAGCTTCAAGCTGCTGTAGATTTCTGTCTTCATTTATGCCAGAAAACTGTCCCAGACCTCGTCATGCCCCATTTTCAAAACATGGTGGGGGCAGTGTAGACACATGTCTTGCAACAAAATATCGCAAGTGGCATCTAAAAAGTCCCTTTAAGTGAAATAAACAGTAACAATACTATTCATCTGCCCTACTGCTTCTGTACATGACATTTGTCTACTTTACGCTCCATTTCTCATTTAAAATATTAGAGCAGTTTATGTTTAGATTTATTTTCTTATGATGAATGCCCACAATATTTTGTGTATTGTATAGGATCTATAGCTTAAAGGGAATCCATCACCTATCTGAGGCAGCAAAGAGTAGTGACACAGACAGAGATGACCTGAGTCACTTTATCACACTGTATCGGTGGCCGCACAAGTCCTAGAATTCAGGAGCGACAAGCTTTCCCTGCCCTCCTGTGGTCTCTGTCACTACATGTTACTCTCAGATAGGACAGCATAGACCTGGTGATAGATTCCCTTTAAAAAGCAGCCATTGGGTACATTGCAAATAGCTGTTCAATATCTCTTAGTATAGTCAAAAGAGGATTAAATAGGTTAGAAGTTGGACCCCCACAGATCAGACATTTTTAACCAATCAAATGTATATGCTATAAATGTTCATTGTTGGATAACTATTCCTGATCTGGCTGATTGCTTCATTCTTCATCAGATTGTTCAGCAATGTAATAGGACTATGACACAATGAAATATACTACCAAATGTGAAATAGCATTGCCCAGGTTGGAAGATAGTTTCCTATAGTAAATTTTGGTTGGTTTTAACACAGTAAGTCTTTTTACAGAAGTAATCCATGCTGAAAATCAGTTGAGCTTGGAATTATTAGACAAGCAAAGTAGTTACAGCAGAAATATGGCATCACATGGCACCCAAGTCCTCCAATGCAGAACCTCACAGTGGCTAATAAAGTGGGTCACAAGCCCCACTCTATGATATCTATATGCATATAGATTTTTCATGGTTACAGAAGTAAGATGGCATATAATAGCCCATCAGTATTATACTTGTGAGGTTCCAACTCTTGGCACCCTTTCAGATCAACTAATTGAAGGTGCAGTTGTGGTCCAGCAAACTATATATAAATATACTGCTCTGCACATTTTACACTGAGCTACAGTAAGATGTACTACCTAGGTACAGTTCTAACAAAATATACAGAAGGTCTATAAACATGGAAGGGCTGTGGCCCCTTTAATCAGCTGGAGATCTGGAGAGGGCAGTGCCAGGAGTCATACTCCAACAATTTGTCATTAATGGTCTAGCCTAAGGATAGGCCATGAATATTATAGTTTCCGAAAAACACCTTTAATAGAGCTTATGAACAGCGGTTGCCTTCTTCCTTTTCAGTACTGATGAAGGCATATTGATGGTTCCCCTTTTTACATATAAGAAATATGACAGCTCCTAAAGTAGCATATATTCTGGTTTTTTTATTATTGCAATCTGGCAGTGCATCCATCCTCTCAGCACACAATAAAATGTGCCATTATGTGAAAATAAAGCTGCCTTATAAATTGACTATATTTTTCGTTTAATTCTCTCCTTAGTAACATATCTAGATTACAGATCTATAAGTAATTTGAAAATCTAATAAGAAGATTTACTCTGATGGAACATGGCAGTATCTCCTAGAGATTAGGACCCCATCTAGGCTAGTACTAACAAATAATTAGTGAGAACATATCGCAGATATTTTCAGTCTAGGCCAATGTTCAAGCTTCTATTTAATTTTCCCCTTCCTACATGTAATGGAGTCATTCTGAATCAAGATAATTACTGTATTCAATTAGCCTTCCAAGACTTGGTTTTTGTAGCATTATCAGCAGCAAGATAATGCCCTTCAGGGGTGGCATAGCACTGACCTTTTCATTTGAAGCTTTCCAGATAATGTTCTATATGTCATATTTCCTTAATAACATCTGCCAAGGTCTCTCTTGCTTGGCTTATGTGACATTGTCTGTCACATCTTGCTGCAAGACCCCATCAACTTTATTTTTTGCAATTATGACACACAGTTTTTAATCTAAGACATATGATTATTTGCAATATTCCATCTGGGTCATTCTGTTTAAATTATTATGCAAAAAATCAATCTATTTGGTGTACTTCACAATAATAGACTGGGGAGATTTATCAAAACCGATAAAGAAAACTGCATTAATTGCACATAGCACCCATTTAGATTTTACCTTTCATTTTTGTACACAGGTTGTACTGTACACAGGTTATATTCACTCTCATTGGTCCATGTACAGTTTAGCCCATTTCTGACATGCATTGTACATGTAAAGTATGGCGGGAAATGAGTTCCTGACATGCGCCATAATAATACGGGAGAATGATCCAGTGGTCATAGATGCTGTGCTTGCCCAATCAGAAGCAAGAACTCAGTAGTTACTGACAGCCAGACCCCTACTATAACTGCCGGCAAGGGTGAAAACTCAGGCGGTCAATTATCAAACAGAAATACAACTAAATGAGGGGTACTTCTGGCGCAGATTGAGGTGCAAAGGTCCTTTGCACTGCAATCTGTGACTTCTATCCTCTCATGCCAGGTCTAAAAAAGGGGGAATAGCGTTTGGCAGGGAACTTGGCTTGGGCATTTCATTTACCATTTTCTATGCCCGTTTTAGGCGTCGAAAATGGTCTAAATATAGACCGCTAGGACAGCTAGGAAGCGACTGAGGATCCGCCAAAGTTATGCGGAGGTCGGCAACTTTTCATAACTCCAGCAGGTAAAGGGCTTTAAAAGGTTCAAGTAAAAAGGCACCCTTTCCTCCATAAAGCCATTTAAAATAGAAAAAAAATGAAAGAAAAAAAAAGAAACACATCCTTAACGTCCAGCTCTGTAAAATATCACATGATCTACGCTGTCAATTGAATGCTGTAAGAAAAAAAGATATACTGTGCTGGAACAGCCTTTTTTGGTCACCTCACCTCCCAAAAATCCTAATATCAAGAGATCAAGAAGTCATATGTACCCCCCAAATGGTACCAATTTAAACATCACCTCATCTTACAAAAATTGAGCCCTCACACAAGACCATCACATTATTTCGTTTTTTCAAAAATTTGTTGTATAAAAGTGGTAAAATGTAAAAAAAAGTATATAAAATTGTAATCTCTGTAATCGTACTGACCGGCAGAATAAAGATAACATGTCATTTTTTCCAAATGGTTTATGCTACAAAACCAAAACTCAAAAAACCTCACCTCCCAAAAATCATAATATCAAGAGATAATTCATATGTACCCCAAATTGATACCAATTTAAACATCACCTCATCCTGAAAAATCAAACCTTCACAGAAGATATTCACCAGAAAAAAATAAATATATATATGGCTTTCAAAAATAAAATTGGTATCTCTGTAATCATACTGATCAGCAGAATAAAGACAATATGTCATTGTTCCATATGGCATACATTGCAAAACCAAAAAAAACAATGGCAGAGTCGCTGCCTTTTCTTTAGCCTGCTTCCCAAAAACTGAAATAAAAAATTATCAAAAATACTTGAAAACAGAACCAATGATAATGACAAATTGACCTATAAAAATAAAAGCCCTCACAGAGCTTCGTCGAGAGAAAAATAAAAAAAAGTATGGTATGGTTCTCAGAAAATGGCTGTATTACTACCCCATATGCTGTTCAATAGCAATGGAGGTGGACTGGTCATAGGTCCTACAGGGATACTTTCTGATGGGCTGATGCCTAGGGGTCTAACTGAGCCCTCCTCATGACCAGCAGCCAGTTAAATAATGATCCCCTCCTAACTCCTGAATTCAACTGTATTGCCATCACGCGAAAACTCAGTAGGAGGACAGAAAGTGCCACCTGGCGCTAGTCAACACAGAGGCAGTTTTTTGGGAGGTATTTTGTGCTGCTGGGGCAGTATATATTGTTATGCACTATGGTATTAGCTGTGTTGGGCTGGTATAATGTCCCGCAATATGGTATTACTGCCTTCTGTCAATTTGGATCCAACTATAAAATGGAGCCACTTTTAGTTGTTCTTTCCATAGGCACTTTAACCCCTTAAGGACTTAGGACGTACCGGTACGCCATGTTTGCCGAGTCCTTAAGGACTCAGGACGTACCAGTACGTCCTAAGTTTAAAAGTAAATTGCGGCGCGGCGGGGGCTAATAGGAACAGGATGCTGAATGATTTCAGCAGGCATCCTGTCACAATGCCGGGGGGGTCATGTGACCTGCGGTTTGCAGCTTTTACCTGCGGTTGCGGCGGCGCGGGCGGTGCCATCGGGTCCCCATGCGGCTGTGGGGGGGGGACCCGATGGCATGGAAGGCAGCGCGATGTCTAAGGAAGGCATCGCGCTGCCTTCCGGTGACGAGCCTGTGAGATCCAGCCCCCTGGATCTCACAGGCCGGAAGCTGTATGAGTAATACACACTGTATTACTCATACAGCCAATGCATTCCAATACAGAAGTATTGGAATGCATTGTAAAGGATTAGACCCCCGAAAGTTCAAGTCCCAAAGTGGGACAAAAAATAAAGTGAAAAAAAGTTGAAAAAATAAAGTTCCCCCCCAAAATTTTTTAAAGTTTCAAGTAAAAATAAACAAAAATGTAATTTTCCCCAAACAAAGTAAAAAATAGGGAAAAAAAAAGCATACATATTAGGTATATCCGCGTCCTTATCGACCGGCTCTATAAACATCTCACATGACCTAACCCCTCATAAGAACACCGTAAAAAATAAAAACTGTGCAAAATAAACAATTTTTTTTGTCACCTCACATCACAAAAAGTACAACAGCAAGCGATCAAAATGGCGTTTGCCCACCAAAATAGTACCAATCTAACGTCACCTCATCCTGCAAAAAATTAGCCCCTACCTGAGACAATCGCCCAAAAAATAAAAAAAAATATGGCTCAGAATATGGAGACACTAAAACACAATTTTTTATTGTTTAAAAAAAGCTTTTATTGTGTAAAACTTAAATAAATTAAAAAAGGTATACATATTTGGTATCGCCGCGTTCGTATCGACCGGCTCTATAAAAATATCACATGACCCAACCCCTCAGATGAACACCGTAAAAAATAAAAAATAAAAAACTGTGCTAAATAAACCATTTTTTGTCACCTTACATCGCAAAAAGTGTAATAGTAAGTGATCAAAAAGTAATATGCACCCCAAAATAGTGCCAATCAAACCGTCATCTCATCCCGCAAAAAATGAGACCCTACCTAAGATAATTGCCCAAAAACTGAAACAACTATGGCTCTCAGAATATGGAGACACTAAAACAGGGGTGGCCAAACTGTGGCTCTTGAGCCACATGCGGCTCTTTGCTTCTTCAAGTGAGGCTCTAGCTGTGAAGCCAGGAAGCACTCTCCACCCCATGCTCAGATCTCTTTCAGATCAGGCACTGTTACTACTTTGCAGCTCCAGCTCACTCTCCACTACGTCCTGATGAACACAGTGTAAGAACGTAGTACGTGGAGACACGCACTATAACCTGACATTGCGCTCATCAGGTCACAGTGGAGAGCATGTCAGACCTGCAGAGTAGCAGGTGCCCGACCGAGCAAGAGCTGTGGGTCTGATCTGAGCATGGGGGGGGGGGGGCGCTCCTGATCTGGGCAATGGGGGGTCTGATCTGAGCATGGGGGGGTCCAGATCTGAGCAATGGGGGTCTGATCTGAGCATGAGGTTTCAGATTTCAGCATAGGGGCAGATCTGAGCATGGCGGTCTTGTTTGAGCATGGGTTGGTTAGGTCTGAGCACTGAGCATGGGGGGAGCAGATCTGAGAAGGGGGAAGATATGAGCATGAGGGGGGGGGGGTTCTGAGCATGTGGGGGAGATCTGAGCACTGAGGGTCTGACACTGGGAGTCTGATTTGTGTTGTCTGATCCAAGCATTGAGGGTCTGATTTTGGGGGTTTGATTTGGAAGTCTGGTGAGGTTTGGGGATCTTATTGTAGGTCAGATAAGGATTGGGTATCTGATTTAGGAGTCTGATCTGAGGTCTGATGAAAAATATATTCTTTATTTTTTCTCTGCTAATTAACAATAAAAAAATTTTTTTTTAGCAGACCTCAGATTAGATGAAAAATATATATTTTTTAATCTTAATTTTCTTTGTTAAAACCTAGGTGCATCTTGTAGGGCAAAAAATACGGTAACTGGGTGTAAATGTATACCCTGTGGCTCCTGGTAGTCATTCGGGTTTTTTTTAGGCTCTTTTTGTATGTAAGGTTGGCCATCCCTGCACTAAAACATGAATTTTTTTTTTGGTTTCAAAATGATATTGTGTAAAACTTACATAAATAAATAAAAACGTATACATATTAGGTATCGCCGCGTCTGTATTGACCGGCTCTATAAAAATATCACATGACCTAACCCCTCAGATGAACACCGTAAAAAAATTTAAAATAAAAACTGTGCTAAATAAACCATTTTTTGTCACCTTACATCACAACAAGTGTAATAGCAAGCGATCAAAAAGTCACACGCACACCAAAATAGTGCCAATAAAACCATAATCTCATCCCGTAAAAATCATATCCTACCCAAGGTAATCGCCCAAAAACTGAAAAAATTATAGCTCTCAGACTATGGAAACACTAAAACATGATTTTTGCTTCAAAAAAGAAATCATTGTGTAAAACTTACATAAATAAAAAAAGTATACATATTAGGTATCGCCACATCCGTGACAACCTGGTCTATAAAAATATCACATGATCTAACCTGTCAGATGAATGTTGTAAATAACAAAAAATAAAAACCAGTACCAAAACAGCTATTTCTTGTTATCTTGCCTCATAAAAAGTGAAATATAGAGCAACCAAAAATCATATGTACCTTAAACTAGTACCTACAATACTGCCACCCTATCCTGTAGTTTCTAAAAAGGGACAACTTTTTTGGAGTTTCTACTCTAGGGGTGCATCAGGACGGCTTTAAATGGGACATGGTGTCAAAAAACCAGTCCAGCTAAATCTGCCTTCCAAAAACCGTATGGCATTCCTTTCCTTCTGCGCCCTGCCGTGTGCCCGTACAGCTGTTTACGACCACATATGGGGTGTTTCTGTAGACTACAGAATCACGGCCATAAATATTGAGTTTTGTTTGGCTGTTAACCCTTGCTTTGTTACTGTGAAAAATGGATTAAAATGGAAAATTTGCCCAAAAATTGAAATTCAGTGTCATGGTCTTACCCTTCTTACTGTTCTCCTTCGTTTGACATGTGCTGGCGGCCATCTTGGTTTCTGGGTTTCTTGTAGCCTCCCACCCTGCGGCTTCTCCTTCCCACTGGGAGGAGCTGGAGGCCTAGCTCATATATATAGGAGGTCTGTGGCTTCAGTTCCTTGCTTGGTCCTCCTGTGTTCACATGCTTCTAAGACTGCTGCTGCTTCTGGTTCCTGATCCTGGCCTCGTCTGACTACCCCGTTGGTTCCTGATCCTGGCTTCGTCTGACTACCCTGCTGGTTCCTGATCCAGGCTTCGTCTACTACCCTTCTGGTTCCTGACCTCTGTCTACGCAAGACCCTGCTTCGGTTTAGCCATCCGTTTGGACTTTTGCTTACAGCTTGACTTTCAATAAAGCCTTCTTATTTCCACTTATCTCTTGTTGTACGTCTGGTTCATGGTTCCATGACATTAGGACCAAGCCATGAATTTTGACGGTACAGGGCCATCCTCGCTACCTACGCTGGTTGCCAGACTTGATCAGCAGGATCACCTGTTGGGTCGGTTCGCTGTGGCGTTGCAAACCCTGCTTGAACGCACGGCTCATTTCGCTTCCGTTGCCGATGGGTCAGTTGTCGCTCCTGGGCCCGCTCCTACTGCCGCTCCGGTTGTTGCGCCAGAGTCTACCCCGACACCTGTTGCTGCGCCTGTGGTGTCTCGGGGTATGACCGGTTCTGCCCCCCTTCCACAGCGCTTTGGGGGAGAGCCAACTCAGTGCCGAGGTTTCCTTAACCAGGTGGGCATTTATTTCGAGTTGCTGCCACATGCCTTTCCTACTGAGAGATCAAAGGTGGGCTTCTTGATCTCGCTGCTCTCGGACAAGGCCTTGGCCTGGGCCAGCCCTTTATGGGAGAACAACAATCCGGTGGTTGCCGAGTTTTCCGGTTTTGTTGCTTCTCTTCGGAAGGTATTCGATGTGCCGGCTCGTGCTGCCTCTGCTGCGAAGCTCCTTATGTCCATCAGACAGGGTTCACGATCCGTAGCTGAATACGCCATTGAGTTTCGTACCCTGGCAGCAGAGGTGGGCTGGAATAATGAGGCTCTGGTCACTGCTTTCTCTCATGGTCTCTCGGATGCCTTGAAGGATGAGGTTGCAGCTAAGGACCTACCAGTGGAGCTCGAGTCTCTTATTTCTTTCCTGATTTTGATTGACACCAGACTCAGGGAGAGACCTTCCTTTAAGGAGAGCCTGCGGAGGTCTTCTAACAGATTGGCGCCTACGTTTGCTGTCCCACCCGTGCCTCCCTCTCCTCCCACGCCTCCTGGGGATGACTCGTCTGGGGGTGAACCCATGCAGCTGGGGTTTGCTCGCCTGTCCGAGGGGGAGAGGGTACTCCGGAGACGCGAGGGCCGATGCATGTACTGTGGTCTCGGTGGGCATTTTCGGTTGGCATGTCCGAACCGTCCGGGAAACGCTCGCACCTGAGATCCTGTCGGGGGCAGATCTTGGGTGGAGTCTCCTCGTCCCCGGTTTCCCGTGTTGACAAACCACTGATCACTGTTGTCCTCTCCTGGGTCGGGGGCTCGGTGACGACCCAGGCGTTGGTGGACTCTGGTGCTGGTGGTTTGTTCATTGATAGTGTGTTCGCTGCCGCCAATTCCATTCCTCTGCAGCCTCGAGGTTCCCCACTGGCTCTTGAGGCGATAGACGGCAGACCCCTTCTGCCGCCACACGTGACTCATGAGACCCTTCCAGTGGGGATAGCCATTGGTGCCGTTCACGGAGAGTCGGTCTGTCTCCAGGTGATTTCGTCTCCACACTACTCGGTGGTCTTGGGGTACCCCTGGCTCCAGAAGCATAATCCGACTTTCGATTGGAGATCGGCCGAGATCCTCTCGTGGTCACCGCAGTGTGGGGCTAGTTGCATCCATGGGCCTGTCAAGTTGCTGTGTACTTCCTCGGACTCTCTGTTGCCTCCTGAATACGAAGAGTACCGGGATGTATTCGATAAGGTGCGCGCGGTTGCCCTACCTCCGCACCGCCCATACGATTGTGCCATAGAGTTACAATCTGGTGCCGTTCCTCCTCGTGGCAAAGTCTATCCACTGTCGGTAGCGGAGAATGAGGCCATGGAGGAGTACGTGAGGAAGGCGCTTTCACGCGGACACATTCGCAAATCCTCGTCCCCGGCAGGGGCTGGATTTTTCTTTGTGAAAAAGAAGGGCAGTGAGTTGAGGCCTTGCATCGATTACAGGGGTCTCAATCGCATCACGATCAAGAACGCTTACCCGATACCCTTGATTTCCGAGCTGTTCGATCGCCTCAAAGGGGCCACGGTCTTTACCAAACTCGACCTGAGGGCGGCATATAACCTGGTAAGGATCAAGGCGGGCGATGAGTGGAAGACCGCGTTTAACACCAGGACCGGTCATTATGAATCCTTGGTTATGCCCTTTGGGTTGTGCAATGCGCCCGCAGTCTTCCAGGAATTCATCAACGATGTTTTCCGTGACCTGTTGCAGCAGTGTGTGGTGGTCTATTTGGATGACATCTTGGTATATTCTGAATCCATGGAGGCCCACATTCTGGATGTCAGACGAGTGTTGCAATGGTTACGAGAGAACAAGCTGTTCGGTAAGCTTGAGAAATGCGAATTTCACCGATCCCAGGTAACCTTCTTAGGTTACATCATTTCCGCTGAGGGGTTCTCCATGGATCCTGAGAAGGTTTCGGCTGTCTTACAGTGGCCCCAGCCCAGTGGTCTCCGTGCCCTGCAGCGCTTTTTGGGCTTCGCCAATTATTATCGGAAGTTCATCAGGGACTTTTCTATGCTAGCCAAGCCTCTCACGGATCTGACCAGGAAGGGCAGTAATTTCCAGGTCTGGCCGCTCGAGGCCATCCGAGCTTTTGAGGCTCTAAAGTCCGCCTTTGTGTCGGCTCCGATTCTGTCGCATCCCAACCCTGGGTTGCCCTTTGTCCTCGAGGTGGACGCGTCTGAGACGGGAGTAGGCGCCCTTTTGTCTCAGCGTAGAACACCAGAGGGTCCTCTGCTTCCTTGTGGGTTTTACTCCCGGAAACTGTCTTCCGCGGAGTGCAACTATCAGATTGGTGACAGGGAGTTATTGGCCATCGTGCAGGCCCTTAAAGAATGGAGGCACTTGCTCGAGGGTTCGGTGGTTCCGGTTCTCATCCTGACGGACCACAAGAATCTGACCTACCTTTCTGAGGCCAAGAGATTGACACCACGTCAGGCCAGATGGGCTCTGTTCTTGTCACGTTTTAATTACGTGGTCTCCTACTTACCCGGTTCCAAGAACATCAGAGCGGATGCCTTATCACGGCAGTACTCCGAGCTGTCCGGGGAGGAGACGATTCCGACTTCGGTCATACCTCCGAATCAGACCCTGGCCGCCATTCGCACCAGCCTGACCTCTCCCCTGGGTGAGCAGATTTTGGCGGCTCAATCTGGTGCTCCCTCTGGGAGACCCAACGGCAGGTGTTTTGTGCCTGAGGAGTTGCGCACTCGGTTCTTGCGAACCTACCATAACTCCAAGGCCGCGGGGCATCCTGGAAAGAATCAGCTGTCCTGGGCTGTTTCACGTCTGTTCTGGTGGCCTTCTCTACGTTCCGACATCGCCGCATATGTAGCGGCATGCTCCGTTTGTGCCCAGAGTAAGTCCCCTCGGCACCTTCCGTTGGGCCTTTTGCAACCCATAGCCACCGGGGAGCGCCCATGGTCACACCTGGGGATGGATTTCATTGTGGACCTCCCTGCATCCCGAGGCCATACGGTCATTCTCATGATTGTGGATCGGTTTTCCAAAATGTGCCACTGTGTTCCTCTCAAGAAGTTACCCTCTGCACAAGAGTTGGCCACGATTTTCGCCAGGGAGGTCTTCCGGTTGCACGGTTTGCCCAAGGAGATTGTGTCGGATCGGGGGAGTCAGTTTGTGTCCAGGTTCTGGCGCGCCTTTTGCTCCCAGTTGGGGATTCATCTCTCTTTCTCCTCGGCCTACCACCCTCAGTCCAATGGGGCCGCAGAATGATCCAATCAGGCCTTGGAGCAATTCCTTCGTTGCTATGTCTCCGATCACCAAGACAATTGGGTTGACCTCCTGCCTTGGGCTGAGTTTGCCAGGAACACGGCGGTGAACTCTTCCTCTGGGACGTCTCCCTTCATGGCCAATTATGGGTTCCAACCTGCCGTGTTACCGGAGGTATTCTCTCCCCAGGATATTCCGGCTGTGGAGGATCACCTTTCCGTCCTACGTGCTTCTTGGGTACAGATCCAGAGGTCCCTTAAGGTCTCTGCGCAGCGCCAGAGACTCCAGGCTGATCGCAGACGAGCGCCCGCTCCTTCCTACCAGGTCGGAGACCGTGTATGGTTGTCCACCCGCAACCTCAACCTTCGAGTGCCCACTCCCAAGCTGGCGCCTCGCTTTGTTGGTCCCTTCCGAGTGCTTCGCAGGGTAAACCCGGTAGCCTATGCCCTTGCGCTTCCTCCTGGCATGCGGATCTCCAACGTGTTTCATGTCTCCCTGTTGAAGCCATTGGTGTGTAATCGTTTCACTTCCTCGGTTCCTCGGCCCCGTCCGGTCCAAGTGGGCAATCGTGAGGAATATGAGGTGAGCAATATCCTGGACTCACGCCTGGTCCGCGGTCGGTTGCAGTTTTTGGTCCATTGGCGTGGTTATGGTCCAGAGGAGCGTTCCTGGGTTCCCTCCGCAGATGTCCATGCTCCTGCTTTGCTCCGAGCCTTCCACGCACGCTTCCCTCAGAAACCGTTCCTTACTCCGCGGAGGAGGGGCCC
Source organism: Bufo gargarizans (assembly GCF_014858855.1). Taxonomy (NCBI): domain Eukaryota; kingdom Metazoa; phylum Chordata; class Amphibia; order Anura; family Bufonidae; genus Bufo; species Bufo gargarizans. The sequence continues at coordinate 173,826,038 of NC_058081.1, forward strand.
TTGAGGGGGAGGTACTGTCATGGTCTTACCTTCTTACTGTTCTCCTTCGTTTGACATGTGCTGGCGGCCATCTTGGTTTCTGGGTTTCTTGTAGCCTCCCACCCTGCGGCTTCTCCTTCCCACTGGGAGGAGCTGGATGCCTAGCTCATATATATAGGAGGTCTGTGGCTTCAGTTCCTTGCTTGGTCCTCCTGTGTTCACATGCTTCTAAGACTGCTGCTGCTTCTGGTTCCTGATCCTGGCCTCGTCTGACTACCCCGTTGGTTCCTGATCCTGGCTTCGTCTGACTACCCTGCTGGTTCCTGATCCAGGCTTCGTCTACTACCCTTCTGGTTCCTGACCTCTGTCTACGCAAGACCCTGCTTCGGTTAGCCATCCGTTTGGACTTTTGCTTACAGCTTGACTTTCAATAAAGCCTTCTTATTTCCACTTATCTCTTGTTGTACGTCTGGTTCATGGTTCCATGACATTCAGAAATTTCATCTCTATTTTCCATTAATTCTTGTGGAACACCTAAAGGGTTAACGATGTTTGTAAAATCAGTTTTTAATACCTTGAGGGTGTAGTTTCTTAGATGGGGTCACTTTTATGGAGTTTCTATGCTAGAGGTGCATCAGGGGGGCTTCAAATGGGATATGGTGTCAAAAAAACGAGTCCAGCAAAATCTGCCTTCCAAAAACCGTATGGCATTCCTTTCCTTCTGACTCCTGCTGTGTGCCCGTACAGCGGTTTACGACCACATATGGGGTGTTTCTGTAAACTACAGAGTCAGGGCCATAAATATTGAGTTTGGTTTGGCTGTTAACCCTTGCTTTGTAACTGGAAAAAAATTATTAAAATGGAAAATGCCTAAAAAGTGAAATTTTGAAATTGTATCTCTATTTTCCATTAATTCTTGTGGAACACCTAAAGGGTTAACAACCATTGTAAAATCAGTTTTGAATACCTTGAGGGGGGTAGTTTATAGAATGGGGTCATTTTTGGGTGGTTTCTATTATGTAAGCCTCGCAAAGTGACTTCAGACCTGAACTGGTCCCTAAAAATTGGGTTTTTGAAAATTTCTGAAAAATTTCAAGATTTGCTTCTAAATTTCTAAGCCTTGTAACATCCCAAAAAAATAAAATATTATTCCCAAAATGATCCAAACTTTTTTTGGAGGTATTACTATGTATTATAGGAGTTGAGAAATTGAAACTTGGAAATTTTCAATTTTTAAAAATATTTGGTTAAATTTGGTGTTTTTTTATAAATAAAAATGATTTTTTTTGACTTCATGCTACAAGTGTCATGAAGTACAATATGTGACAAAAAACATTCTCAGAATGGCCTTGATAAGTCAAAGCGTTTTAAAGTTATCAGCACTTAAAGTGACACTGGTGAGATTTGCGAAAAATCTGTAAGGTGAAATAGGGCCGAGTCCTTAAGGGGTTAAGTTCCCAGTCCTCCCCTAAATAGTAATGCGGTGCTTATAAATCAATCCATCAAAATACACTCACCTAAAGAATTATTAGGAACACCTGTTCTATTTCTCATTAATGCGATTATCTAGTCAACCAATCACATGGCAGTTGCTTCAATGCATGTAGGGTTGTGGTCCTGGTCAAGACAATCTCCTGAACTCCAAACTGAATGTCAGAACGGGAAAGAAAGGTGGGCTACGACAGCAGAAGACCCCACCGGGTACCACTCATCTCCACTACAAATAGGAAAAAGAGGCTACAATTTGCACAAGCTCACCAAAATTGGACTGTTGAAGACTGGAAAAATGTTGCCTGGTCTGATGAGTCTCGATTTCTGTTGAGACATTCAAATGGTCCGAATTTGACGCAAACAGAATGAGAACATGTATCCATCATGCCTTGTTACCACTGTGCAGGCTGGTGGTGGTGTAATGGTGTGGGGGATGTTTTCTGGGCACACTTTAGGCCCCTTAGTGCCAATTGGCCATCGTTTAAATGCCACAGGCTACCTGAGCATTGTTTCTGACCATGTCCATCCTTTCATGACCACCATGTACCCATCCTTGATGGCTACTTCCAGCAGGATAATGCACCATGTCACAAAGTTCGAATCATTTCAAATTGGTTTCTTGAACATGACAATGAGTTCACTATACTAAAATGACCCCCACAGTCACCAGATCTCAACCCAATAGAGCATCTTTGGGATGTGGTGGAACGGGAGCTTTGTGCCCTGGATGTGCATCCCTCAAATCTCCATCAACTGCAAGATGCTATCCTATCAATATAGTCCAACATCGTATTAGTATGGTGTTCCTAATAATTCTTTAGGTGAGTGTATGTGCAGCAAAAGCCAAAAGGTGGTCTTTCCATTCTAAACCCTGCAGCGTACCCAAGAAGCAGTTTAAGTTCACATTTATGGCATTTCTGTACCCAATAAGACCTGCATATTAATTCAAAGGGTGTGGTGAGTCTCAGATGGCAAGAGCTTGGCATAGCATAATGGGCAGTGAAATGCCATATCTGTGAAAAAATGGCAATTTTCATTTCACACCATCTCCTGCTCAATAATTTCAGCAAAATACTTATGGTGTCAAAATACTCCTTAATAAATACATTGAGTGGTGTAGTTTCCAAAATGGGGTCATGTACTGTATAAGGGATGTGCACTTTACTGGTACCTCAGGTGCTCTGCAAATGTTGCCCCTTCCCTTCGGAATCCTGCCATGTGCCCATACAGCATCTTATTTCCACATTTATGGTATCTGCATACCCAGTAGAACCCAACTGTCTATTAAAGTAGTGCAGTGTGAGTCTCTGATGGCAACAGCTGGGCACAACATATTGGGCACTAAAACGCAATATCTTTGGAAAACATACAATTTGCATGTTAGCACTGTCTGCTACGCATTAATTTCTGAAAAATACCTGCCGTGTTAAAATGCTTACTCCACCCCTTAATAACTTGATGGGCAGAGTTTCCAAAATGGGATCACTTATAGGGGGTTATTTTTATTATTTCCCCCCAGAATCTCTCTACCTAACCCCTTTTGTACGTCCAGGCAAAAGATTAGGGCCACATAATAAAAGGGCTTGGTATTTAAATTGTCATATGCTTGGAACAACATATTAGAAACTGAAATGGCATATTTGTGTAAAAATTATAATTTTCACTTTGCATCACCTGCTGTGAATTCATTTTTGCAAAACACCCTTTGGTAAATTCTGAGAGGAATGTGATTTCTAAAATTGAGTCACTTTTTGTGATTTATGTACTGGCATCTCCAGTTTGCAGGAAGAGGAGGTGTCAATCACTAGGTGCATTGGTACTAAGAGCTATTGTGTTGATGTGATGTTGAGCATTGTGGCACTGAGACGCTGTTTCACAGGGTAGAAGTGCACCTATAAGAGACAGCTTTGGTGTGAGGAATGTGTCTGAGAGTGTTAGGTATTCTGCATATTTGTACAAACACAGCTGTGGGTGGCCAGCATGGGTGGGTTGGGAACTCGAAGTAAGGCCTCATGCACACGATTGTTTTTTTTTTTTTTAAGGTCCGCAAAAACGGGGTCCATTTTTTCTTCCGTGGGTCTTCCTTGATTTTTGGAGGAACCACGGACATGAAGAAAAAATCGTTTTGGTGTCCGCCTGGCCGTGCGGACCCAAACGGATCCGTCCTGACTTACAATGCAAGTCAATGGGGACGGATCCGTTTGACGTTGACACAATATGGTGCAATTGCAAACGGATCCGTCCCCCATTGACTTTCAATGTAAAGTCAGGAGTCCCTATTATACCATCGGATCTGAGTTTTCTCCAATCCGATGGTATATTTTAACTTGAAGCGTCCCCATCACCATGGGAACGCCTCTATGTTAGAATATACTGTCGGATATGAGTTAGATCGTGAAACTCAGATCCGACAGTATATTCTAACACAGAGGCGTTTCCATGGTGATGGGGACGCTTTAAGTTAGAATATACTAAGAACTGTGTACATGACTGCCCCCTGCTGCCTGGCAGCACCCGATCTCTTACAGGGGGCTGTGATCAGCACAATTAACCCCTCAGGTGCCGCACCTGAGGGGGGTTAATTGTGCGTATCATAGTCCCCTGTAAGAGATCAGGGGCTGCCAGGCAGCAGGGGGCAGACCCCCCTCCCTCCCCAGTTTTAATTTCATTGGTAGTCAGTGCAGCCCCCCCTCCCTCCCTCTATTGTATTAGTTTCATTGGTGGCCAGTGTGCGGCCTCCCCTCTCCCCCCCCCCCGATCATTGGTGGCAGCGGAGAGTTCCGATCGGAGTCCCAGTTTAATCGCTGGGGCTCCGATCGGTAACCGTGGCAACCAGGACGCTACTGCAGTCCTGGTTGCCATGGTTGCTTAGCAATATTAGAAGCATCATACTTACCTGCTGCGCTGTCTGTGACCGGCCGGGAGCTCCTCCTACTGGTAAGTGACAGGTCTGTGCGGCGCATTGCTTAATGAGAGGGAGGGGGGGGGCTGCACACTGGCCACCAATGAAATTAATACAATAGAGGGAGGGGGGGCCGGGGGGGGCCGCACTGGCCACCAATGAAATTAAAACTGGGGAGGGAGGGGGGTCTGCTGCCTGGCAGCCCCTGATCTCTTATAGGGGGCTATGATATGTACAATTAACCTAGTCAAGAGAAGAAACGAAAATTGGATGTAGAATAATGTGACTAGCACATTATTCTACATTCAATTTTTGTTTCTTCTCTTGACCGGGAAGGTCAACACGTGACTAGAGCACCTATCCATACCTCCAGTTGGGTGAGCCTCTATTCCTTCCTCTTTCTACAATATATTTTTGACCACCCATTTAGAGATCAGCTCCCCAGCTGCAGAGTATGGACATTTGGAACGAGTACCAATCACATTATTCTACATTCAATAAGTAATAATAGGTTCACTTGTATTCCTATTATCAGGTAGTGGCAGTTATCAATAGAGTGATTCTTCTAATGCTAATACTTTACAGGCAAGGATCCTGGTGGTAATCCTAAATTCACTCTTTACAGCACTCTGGCACTAAAGATGCTATTAACTATTTATTTAGGAGTTATCCTTTAAGGGCGTTCCCTTCATGGCAGGCAGACACATCTGCTTCATTCTTTGGCAGGAAACTCTTCTAGGGAGGTTTTTGGTTTTTACTACTACCCGGAAGGTTTAGTTAGTGATAAAGACAATTCTGCGCATCACTTATCCATTTGTGTCCAGATACTTGGAAAGCTACTCCTGGTCACTTGTGCTGATGAGGTCCATAAGCTATAGTTAGCTGTTACCCTCACTAGTCTCTCTGCATCTTGGTGTATAGACTTACTGCCTGGTGCTTGGTTTCTGTAGTTATCTTCTCCAGGCTTGATCAGGGCCCAGAGGAAAGGAACACAGCTACATGATGACTTTAGCTTGTCTCTCTCCTCCATGAACTTGCTTCTCTCCTTTCACACTCCAACTTCAACTCCAACTAACTCTCTTAGCTAGACCCCCCCCCCCCTATATATATTATGTGCACCACATAGGGGCAAATGGATGTAAATGAAATTGCCAGCCAGATGATAGAGAATACCATAAAATGCTAATAAACACATGTATGTATATATATATATATATATATTAAGAATGATGCTTGAAGTGTCCTGTTTACACACATATGTGGGACACTGCACACTACCGTGTGGCCATGCTGGGCTCTAGTTAACTAATAAAGACCGCACTCTTTAGTGTTAATAGCCACATGGCACTTTTAATACTGTGCAGTTCTCACCTATGCAGATTAATTAAACAATGTGGGTCTTCATTAGTTTAATTATACTGTACGGCCACGCGATACTAAACCTCAGTGTCGTCACAATGCGACTACAACACGCCATGTGGTTCTGCAGCAGGGCTGTTGGCCTCTTCACATACTCAGCGCAGGCTGTAGGCAGCCCTGCTGTGCTGCATTTATAATGAATAATGTGTATTGCAGTGACCCTGAGGCCGGGCGCCAAAAACCCACTGCATAGTAATGACCATTGGCCCCTTGGGAATCTTCCCGTAGGTTACATTGCCAATTCACACCTGACAGTCAAAGGTTAATTTTGCTGAAGCAACCCTGTAAAACAGGTCTAGGCAAGGTAAGGTGTGGCAGAGAGTAGGGTTACAGCCATTCACAGATGGTACATGCAAGAGCCAACAGCCATCTTGGGTACAACCTAACCATCTAGGGTACTACTGGTCTGGGCCCTGGTAGGAGACTACTATATACAGACATTTGGTGTTACAAAGCTATTCAAACGTGTTTACCCACTAAGCATGAGTCACCAAACATATTTTATCATTTAATGTATTGTATCATATTGTATCATTTAGCGCAGGCATGCTCAATCTGCAGCCCTCCAGCTGTTGCAAAACTACAACTCCCAGTATGCCCAAACAGCCTATAGCTATCAGCCTACAGCAGGGCATTGTGGGAGTTATAGTTTTACAACAGCTGGAGGGCCGCAGGTTGAGCATGCCTGATTTAGCATATTGTATTGATGATGCACCTCTGCATGAGAAAAGTAATAAAGCAATTTGTTGAGCAAGAAATGGCTGTAACATTCCAGCAGGTTGCACCCCCCCCCCCCCTTAGTCCTGTCCACAAAGAGCTTACAATCTAATGTATTAATGTAATGTACATCTATACGTACATAGTATAGGAGTCCACTTGATTGATGCACTGAACCATATTACCAGTCTGTACAACTTTCAAGTTGTACCTGGCTTCCTTAGAAGTGTATAGGGTCCTACTACTCCTCCATCTGCCTTAGATATCATTGATTTATTTTTATTTTGTGTGATTCTGTATGAATCCAGCAGGCACATACTGCATTGTGCTATCCTCTGTTGGATGTCGTATGAGGGAGATATTCTTCCCTTGAAGCAGTGAGTAGTACCTACAGTTTCCTAAGTGCTGTTGAACAAGCAGTGTGCTCATGGCTCTACTTTATAGATGAGGCTTAAAGGGATGTGCCAGAATATTAATATTGATGGCCTGTCCTCAGGAGAGTCCATTCATATCTGTTTTGCAAATACTTCTTTAAAATCCATGCAGGTATTGTCTTGACATTGTCTTATATTGTCACCTGAGTTTGTCTGCAGATATTTGCGGATGTTTGAAGTATTGCTGCAGATATTGTCCGAGTTGTAGGGCGAAAGTTCTCCTCTAAAACCTAATAACCTAACACAAAAGCCTCTGAAACATTTTTATTTCATATAGTTTATTCTATTATAACCGTAACTTTTAGTCCATAAGGTCAGGTATGAGAAACAGATCAATTACTTTCTGTGGCTAAAGACTTTTTGCCACTGTACATGAAAAATACCTTAATCCAACTAAATTGCATTTCTCAACAACACCCATCATTGAAAATGACAACAGAGACAGGAAATCAGTAGGTAATACATGGTAAATGACAAATGATTATAGGTAAAGAATGAAGCTATTTAGTCACACGTTTAACAAGTCTTGGATGTGAAGAGACAGCTCCAGCTTGTAATATATTGATTTATAATCACTGGTTGGCACTTGCTCACTCTTTTTACGTTATATTTTGTAGCGCAGATGAAAGATTTGATGCTACATTTCATACTAATGTACTAGTGAACTCATCTGGATATTGCCAGTATTTACCACCAGGTAAGAGGACATTTTATATTTTTTGCCTTGATTATTCCATGTTGTGTCCTTTTCTTCTGTATGTTACCCGTTTATATTGTATGACTGTATTTTAGCAAAATGTGACAGTAGTGAACATTTATTGCCTTTAGCTGCAATTGTAAACTTTGCACTGGGTCTCTTGTTCTCTTTATGCCTTTCATCATAGATGCATTACAGTTGGTTGGAATAACCTTTACTCAATATGATTAGAATATAATCATTCATTACCATGTAATATACCGGTATTTTGTCGGCTGGTTTTAAACACCTTAAAGGGGTTTTCCGAGATTTTAATACTGATGACTAGAGATGAGAGAATTTTTCCAAAATTCGATTCGCCGGTTCGCCGAATTTTTCAGGAAAAATGTGGTTCTATCCGAATATATTTGCGGCGAATTACATATGCTAAAAAACGGCTATTGCCTGGCTGCTGAGATCCTTTATAGTGGTGTAGAACACTGTGCCTTGCAGTAACACGCATAGAGAGTCTGTTTTGGTAGTGAAATAATACTGTGAGTCCGTATGACATGCAGATGACAAGTGTCGCTCTTAGAAACACTGCAGACTTCACTTATTAAGGCAGTCATGGGGCCAAAACTGACTAAATAACTCAAGTATGAACTCAGCCTTACAGGTCGATGTTAGCTCCAAGAAGAAACGCACTCCTTTTACACCATCGCCAGCTGATTCCACATAGATGTCTACAGAGCATGTTCTATTAAATGCGTATAGATTTAGAGCCCCCGGACAGAGTGGAGAGGGTGTCAGCAGTAATTTTGTGTTGACGTCATTGATTATTTTGCCCTTCTTCTGATCCGTCAGAACAATAACCCCCAAAAAACAGCATTTGCTCAATAATCCATCAGTATTGTTAATGCCAAAACAAACAGGAGTGGATCTAAAACAGAGATGACACATTAATGGAATATTTGCATGTCTTCTGTGTTTTGTACCCACTCCTGCTTTTGGCTACCAAATCATAAGCCAGGTCTGAAGGGACCATACAGGCCTTACCGCTGATACACAGACAGGATCCGTTGTGCTTCTCATTTTTCCTTCCTTCTGACAAATGAAAAGAAAGGTCAAATAAATCATGATATCAGCCAGGCCAAAAGCCAAAATAGTGGCCCAATCATGAAGTGGGGAGGGTGAGAACAGCATGGACCTATGACATAGTGGTGAGGTGTAAACAGCATGAGGAGACCATAGAGTGGCACGACGACGAGAGATTGTGGAGGTGGCAGCAGCATGAGGAGGCCACAGAGTGGCACAATGACAGAGTCTCATGGTGACGGCAGCATCAGGAGGCAACAGAGTAGCACACTGACAGAGTCTGGAGTTGGCAGCAGTATGAGGAGGCCACTGAGTGGCACAATGACCAAGTCTGGAGTTGGCAGCAGTATGAGGAGGCCACTAAGTGGTAGATTGACCAAGTCTAGAGTTGGCAGCAGTATGAGGAGGTTACCGAGTGACACAATGGCAGAGTCTGGAGGTGGCAGCAGCAACAGGAGGAGGCCACGAGTGGCACAATGACCGAGTCTGGAGGTAGCAGCATTATAAAGGAGGCCACCGAGTCTGGAGGTGGTGGCAGCATCAGGAGGCCACAGAGTAGCATGACGACGAGAGATTGTTGAGGTGGCAACAGCATTAGGAGGCAACAAAGTGGCACAAAGACAAAGTGTGGAGGTGTCAGCAGCATGTGGAGGACAGAGTAGCATGACAACGAGAGATTGTGGAGGTGGCAGAAGCATGTGGAGGCCACCGAATGGCACACTGACAAAGTCTGGACTTGGCAGCAGTATGAGGAGGCCACTGAGTGGCACAATGACCGAGTCAGGAGGTGGCAACAGCAGCAGCATCAAGATACCACAGAGTGGCAAGGTGACATAGTGTGAAGATGGCAGTAGCAGCATCAAAAGGATACAACAGAGAGGCAAGGTGACATAGTGTGGAGATGGCAGCAGCAGCATCAGGATACCACAGAGTGGCAAAGTGACATAGTGTGGAGATGGCAGTAGCAGCAGCAGCATCAGGATACCACAGAGTGGCAAGGTGACCAAGTGTGGAGATGGCAGTAGCAGCAAAAGCATCAGGATACCACATAGTGTGGAGCTAGCATCAGCAGCATCAGGTAGATACCACAGAGTGGCAAGGTGACCATGTGTGGAGATGGCAGTAGCAGCAGGATACCACAGAGTGGCAAGGTGACATAGTGTGGAGATGGCAGTAGCAGCATCAGCATCAGGAGAATACCACAGAGAGACAAGGTGACCAAGTGTGGAGATGGCAGTAGCAGCAGCATCAAGATACAACAGAGTGGCAAGGTGACATAGTGTGGAAAAGGCAGTAGCAGCATCAGTAGCATCAGGAGGATACCACAGAGTGGCAAGGTGACATAGTGTGGAGATGGCAGTAGCAGCATCAAGATACCACAGAGTGGCAAGGTGACCAAGTGTGGAGATGGCAGTAGCGGCAGCAGAATCAGGAGGATACCACAAAGTGGCAAGGTGACATAGTGTGGAGATGGCAGCAGCAGCAGCATCTGGATACCACAAAGTGGAAAGGTGACATAGTGTGGAGATGCCAGTAGCAGCAGCAGCATCAGGAGATCACAAAGTAGCAAGCTGACATAGTGTGGAGATGGCAGTAGCAACAGCAGCAGTATCAAGATACCACAGAGTGGCAAGGTGACATAGTGTGGAGATGGCAGTAGCAGCATCAGTAGCATCAGGAGGATACCACAGAGTAGCAAGGTGACATAGTGTGGAGATGGCAGCAGCAGCATCTGGAGACCACAACGTGGCAAGGTGACATAGCATGGAGATGTCAGTAGCAGCAGTAGCAGCATCATTATACCACAGAGTGGCAAGGTGACATAGTGTGGAGATGGTAGTAGCAGCAGCATCAAGATACCATAGAGTAGCAAGGTAATATAGTGTGGAGATGGAAGTAGCAGCAGCAGCAGCATCAAGATACAACAGAGTGGCAAAGTGACATAGTGTAGAGATTGCAGTAGCAGCAACAGCAGCATCAGGACACCACAGAGTGGCAAGGTGACATAGCATGGAGATGGCAGGAGCAGCAGCAGCAGCAGCATCAGGAGGATACCAAAGAATGGCAAGGTGATATAGTGTGGCAATGGCAGTAGCAGCAGCAGCATCAAGATACCATGGAGTGGCAAGGCGACATAGTGTCACCGCCACTTCTGTGAGAAGGTCTGTTAGATGTTCTTCTCTACCTGCATGAAGTTCTTTGTTATGGTTTCACTTTGTCATCTCCTTTCCTTCTCCCAGCTGTCAGCTATTTACACTAAATGTCTCCCTTTATATTCCCTCCCATACTGCCTCACTTTGCGGTTTATACTTCTTCATGGATTGTGTTCACTGCTGGAGGCTGCTTCCTAAGATAAGTCTGTTTCCGTTATTTGTGTTTCCATGCTGGCTTGATTCTAGGTGACCCAGACTCCGTCCGTATTAAGTGCAGGGAGCCGGTGGTCGTGTCCCCTCACTATTATAGGGTTTTCAGGTGTCACATTTTATGCATTTCATGCAATTGTTTACCATAAAGACCTTTGCATGGGCATAGCAGTGAGGGAGAGCTCTAGGGGTTTTATAGGGCTCACCCATATGCTCCTTAGTTTGGGATCAAGCCAGTCGGATGTTTATTTATAAGTTCCAGCTTTCTGCAACACCATCCGTGACACATAGTGTGGAGATGGCAATAGCAGCAGCAGCAGCATCAAGATACCACAGAGTGGCAAGGTGACATAGTGTGGAGATGGCGGTAGCAGCAGCAGCAGCAAGATACAACAGAGTGGCAAGGTGACATTGTGTGGAGGTATCAGTAGCAGCAGCAGCATCAGGATACCACAGAGTGGCAAGGTGACATAGCATGGAGATGGCAGGAGCAGCAGCAGCATCAGGAGGATACCACAGAGTGGCAAGGTGACATACTGTGGAGATGGCAGTAGCAGCTGAAGCATCAGGATACCACATATGGTGACGCTGCATATGTTGACGCAGGGCTGTGGTGCCAACATAGGCATTCTGGCCATGTTTCACCTTCAGCCTACATATTCTACATATGGCCATGTTAACCTCCTCTGGCGGCTTAACAAAAAACTGCCACAACGCAGAGTAGGCGATTTTCGCCCTAACAGTCCGCACTTACTGACTGCTACCACCACTGCTTCCGCGAACCCCTGCACCACTTCTTCTCAGGCAGGTAGGCTGCTGCAAAGCAGGTGGTCTCCCCAGGCACGTTAGGCTCCCGACCTCCCACTGCTGCCACCCTGCTGACTTCCAGCCATGTTTTTCAACAAATATATAACCGCCGACGTGAACTGAGAATATATTTTTCTTTTTGTACTGCAATAGACCACTAAATGCTTTCAACACAAATAACCGCCGACGTGAACTGCAAATGTATTTTTCTTTTTGTACTGAAATAGGCCTGTCACGGATCAGCAGATATGAACCCACTGTGCTACCGACTGGCTGTACCCTGGAGGGGTGTGACTAAGCAACTACCTGGTCTTCGCTAGAGCCTCTGATGGTGAGGATAGTATTGAGCGCGAATATTCGAATCATGGATTTTAATCGCGAATATCGGCACTTTGACAATTCGTGAAAATTTAAAATATAGCGCTATATATTCGTAAATTTGAATATTCGTTTTTTTTTTTTTCAACAGTACACATGCTCCCTCCCTGCTTCTAGCTTCTGGTCCAATTAGAATGCTGCAAGAGCTTAGCAACTTCCCTAGCAACCAATAGGAAAGTTGCCTACCCCTTACTATATAAGAGAAACTCCCCACAGCCATTTTGTGCTATTTCATGCAGTTGTGAGAGAAAGAGGAGTGTGATCTTTGTGCTGTGCTGAATTCCTGTGATTTCTGATACCTCATATATATAATCCAGATAGTGTTAGATAGTGTAGGTCAGTGAGTGAATAGTGTAGCTGATAGGTTCCAGTGTAGGGTGTTAGGGACATTATATAGTTAGCTCATATATATAATCCAGATAGTTAGTGGTAGATAGTCAGTGTAGGTTTGCCATCCATTGTGGCGCCCCCACTGTGGCGCGTAGAAAACATCTCAGGTGGGATCTGCTTGTCATGCCAGTAATGTTGGAAACCATCAGGACCATCAAGGTTAAATTTTTTCTCATCAGAGAATAAAACTTTCTTCCACCTTTGAATGTCCCATGTTTGGCGCTCTCTTGCAAAGTCCAAACGAGCAGTTCTGTGGCGTTCAAGGAGACAAGGTCTTTGAAGAAGTTTTTTGTTTTTGAAGCCCTTCAGTCTCAGATGCCGTCTGATTGTTATGGGGCTGCAGTCAACACCAGTAAGGGCCTTAATTTGGGTCGAGGATCGTACAATGTCTTGACGGACAGCCAATTGGATCCTCCGGCTCAGTGCTGATTACATTTTTTGGGGTCTTCCACTTGACTTTTTTGTTCCATAACCCTCAGGATCATTTAAGAAATTCCAAATGACTGTCTTACTGCGTCCCACCTCAGCAGCAATGGCTGTGAGAGACCCTGCTTATGGAGTTCAACAACCCGACCACGTTAAAAAAAGGGAGAGTTATTTTGCCTTTGCCATCACAACGTGTGACTACCTGACAGAAAATGACAATAAATCCACATCTTTGCACAGATTTGGCCTTTTAAATGCATGTGGTCCTAAAATTTGGATCAGCTGAAAAACAGCCTGTTTCAGTTTATTCGTTATTTTCAATTAATTGAAAGCTCAAAAAATGTTTTGTTTCACTCTCATTTCTTCTTGTTGCATGTTGAAGCTCTACTTTAAACCTTGTTAAGATCCAACAATGTAAAATATGTTTTTTTTGCCATTATTCAAGTGGTCTTAAACTTTTGATCAGGACTGTAATAGCAGTGTGTTTAAAAAAGTGAATAAAGCTCAAAATCCTTCTAATAGCTTTTATTTCCATACACACAAATAAATTGGGAACACTACACATTCTATTCCAAATCAAAACATGAAGAAAAATATATCAAATTTGTTTTGTTCCTCTATAAAAATTGAAGAAAAGTGAATATTAGACTCTATTCTTTTTTACAAACTCAAACATTCACTATATAAACTGAAATACGTTTGAAGATTTTGCTTTCCTTTGAATCACTTAACTAATATTTAGTTGTATAACCACTGTTTCTGAGAACTGCTGTACATCTGTGTTGCATGGAGTCAACCCACTTCTGGCACCTGTGAACAGGTATTCCAGCCTAGGATGATTGGACTACATTCCAAGGTTCTTCACTATTTCTTGGTTTTGCCTCAGAAACTGCATTTGTGATGTCACCCCACAATTTTTTTATTGGATTAAGATCCGGGGATTAGACTGGCCACTACATAACGTCAATCTGGAACCAAGATGTTGCACGTTTACTGGTGTGTTTGGGGTTGTTGTCTTGTTGGAACACCCATTTCAAGGGCATTTCCTCTTCAGCATAAGGCAGCATGACCTCTTCAAGCATTCTGATGTATTTAAACTGATCCATGATCCCTGGTATGCGATAAATAGGCCCAACACCCTAGTATGAGAAACATTCCCATATCATGATGCTTGTGCATCCATGTTTTACTGTCTTCACAGTGTACTGTGGCTTGAATTCAGTGTTTGGGGGTCATCTGACAAACTGTCTCCGGCCACTAGACTCAAAAAGAACAATCTTACTTTCATCAGTCTGTTTAGGCCAGTCAATGTGCTCTTTGGCAAATTGTAACCTCTTCAGCACATGTCTTTTTTTTTCAACAGTGGGAATTTGCAGGGGCTTCTTGCAGATAGCTTGGCTTCACATAGGTGTCTTCTAATTGTAACAGTACTTACAGGTAACTTTAGACCTTCTCTGATCTTCCTGGATCTGATTGTTGGCTGAGTCCTTGCCATTTTGGCTATTCTTCTATCCATTCGAATGGTAGTTTTTCACTTTCTTCCACGTCTTTCAGGTTTTGGTTGCCATTTTAAAGCATTTGCAATCATTTTAGCTGAGCAGCCTATCATTTTATGCACTTCTTTATATGTTTTCCTCTCTCCAATCAACTTTTTAATCAAGGTATGCTGTACTTCTGAACAATGTCTTCGTAATTTCAGAGAGAAATGCACTGTAACCATCATGTACATTTTCTGCCTTCCTTCCCTAAATAATGGCAATAATTGTCACCTGTTTTTCAAAGAATGAATGACCTCACTCATTGAACTCCACACTGCTATTATTTTGAACATGACCCTTTCAATAAGTGATTGAATTACAGAGAATCAGCAGCATGCATGTCATGACTATTGGGTCTATTGGGTTTCTATTACTCTACTACATCTGCTAATAAATTATTTTCATGTAGAAATATTATTTCTACCAAAAACAGTGATTGATCCGGTTAGTGATGTCTGACTGCTATTATTTTGAACACAACTGTACATTACAGAGTGTTGGCGAGAGATACAAAAGTAATGTAAGCATTGTACCTGGGCATTTTTAGTGACAGATCTCTCTGATCCGCTCCAAATTCATCCTCTTCAAATTCGACAATCTTTTTAATATGGCCATCCTCGGTGATTGCTCTTAAACTTCCTCTTGAGCTCGGAACAGATATCACGCACAATGGTCTGCTTCTCAGCGTGGACCCGGGTCCGGTCATAGCCCCGCAACATGCAATGCAGGATAAAGATGCAAGCATATAATCCCAATTTTTTTTAAATACAAGTATTGTAAATAATGTCCTCAGCAAAACATCAAAAAGTATTTTGTCTTTGAAGGGCATATATTAGATTTAATGTTACCGTTATAAGATCAGATTGTATTGTGATTGTATGTGTGTGGGTTCTGAGCAATTGGATATTGGCCAGCTGAGCAGAGATGTACCTGTCTAGTGAAGTGACGGTACAGTATGGGGTGTACAGCTGGTTCGCCTCCCTGTGGTACACCCTGGGTAACTCAAAATGAACCAGCAAATACTGGCGGTAAGACAAAGAAAGCTTCTCCTGAGTCCTGACCAACAGGACACAAGCTCTAATCTATAGACTGTGTTTGTGTGTGTGTGTGTGTGTGTGTGTGTGGATGTATATAGTGTGCGGCAGGAAAATGGATGTGCAATGTGCATGTGAGAGATATTTCTATGAATGTCCATACGTATGCTACATACATAGTGCTGTGATGTTACAACAATACTTAGTGCACCAATCAGTAATATCTACTTAGACGTGATAAGAAGTGAAGTTATGTGTATCACGAAAAAAACATTTTGATCATAAGTGGCGATTTTCGCAATCACAAATATTTTATAACACTCTATCTGCATATAAATCTATTGGTCTGACATGCATGTAAAATGTAATCAAATACACTGGTGTGATGTGAAATTACTTACAGTGATCAGGAGTTCTTCCTCACTGTCTCGAAAATTGCTTCCGACCATCTTTTCCAATCGCCTCAAACTTCGGGTAGTTCAAAAACAGTTGCTAAGCCACGCTCCTTTTTGCTCATGCGCATTAACTAAATTTTACATTGAGATTTTAGTAATGAAAAAAATGCAAAGATAGCGAATTTGCGAATTCACGAATATATGATGAATATTCGCCCATATATTTGCAAAATCGAAAATTGCCCCTTATGCTCAACACTAGTCCGCAATGGGAGAGGCAAAGCAAGCAGGCAGGGATCAGACGAAAAGCGGGATCATGGGATGAAGTATAGGTCAGGAACACAAGTGGTTATCAAGCTCTTTAACAACAGCTTAGGACCTTGACACACAGGCATCTGGGAAAAGGGCTGAGCCCCTTAAGTACGTGTAGGAGAGCCAGGGTTGATCAACGAGGTCATCTGACCCAACCCAGCCCAGCCCAGGGAGTGATGCGTACCACCCTTAGAGCAGTGATACATGAAACCAGCCGAACTTATGCTATGACCAGGGCTGAATGGAAGCTGTGGAGCGGAATCCTCAGAAGCAACATCACTCACACAGAGTGTCCCAGATTGCAGCAGGCGACTGGGAAGCACTGGCCACCGATCATCGAAGAGAATGGTGCCCGGGACCGCGGATGTAAGCAGGGCGGTCGCACAGCAGTCTCTGTTACAAGGCCACTAAACTTGTTCCACACAAATAACCCATGAGAATATATTTTTCTTTTTGCAGTGAAATGCAAAATAACACATACAACCACCGCACTGACTTACTACTACCGCCGCTACTTCCGTAAACCCCCTGCACCACTGCCTCCTAGGTAGCTAGGCTGCTGCGAAGCAGGTCGTCTACCCCGGGCATGTTTGGCTCCCGACCTCCCACTGCTTCCACCCTGCTGACTCCCAGCCATGCTTTTAAGCAGTCGCTGTTACAAGGCCACTAAATGCTTTCAACACATATAACCACCGAAGTGAACTGAGAATATATATTTTTTGTACTAAAATAGGAAACTAAACGCTTTCAAGACATGTAACCGCTGAAGTAAACTGAGAATATACCGTATTTTTTTCTTTATAAGACACACCTGATGATAAGACGCACCTAGGTTTTTGAGGAGGAAAATAGGAAAAAAATATTTTGAACCAAAGGTGTGCTTTTGGTAGGTTTTGAACTAATGGTGGTCTGTGGATGCTGCACTGTTATGAGGGGTCTGTGGATGACGTACTTTTATGGGGGATCTGTGGATGACGCACTGTTATGGGGGGATCTGTGGATGACGCACTGTTATGGGGCACTGTGGATGATGCACTGTTATGGGAGGATCTGTGTTTGACACTGATGGGGGATCTGTGTATGACACTGATGGGGGATCTGTGTATGACACTGATGGGGGATCTGTGGATGACACTGATGGGGGATCTGTGGATGACACTGATGGGGGATCTGTGGATGACACTGATGGGGGATCTGTGGATGACACTGATGGGGGATCTGTGGATGACACTGATGAGGGATCTGTGGATGACACTGATGAGGGATCTGTGGATGACACTAATGAGGGATCTGTGGATTACACTGATGGGGAATCTGTGGATTACACTGATGGGGGATCTGTGGATGACACTTATGTCATCCACAGATCCCCAAAATTATCATCTACAGATCCCCCATCAGATGCATCAGTGTGGAGGGAGGAGGCGGAGACACTCATGGCAGGGCCCGGTGCAGTGACTGTACTCTAATACACCAGGCCCCGCAACTGTTAAATACATTCAATCCGATCTATATCTAAATGTATACTGCACTGTTCGGTACTTACTGTAGTACCGTAAGTATAGCATTAAGACGGTCAGCCTGGCAGCTCCCTCGGTCATGCGCCGCCTGCCCCGCCTGCCGCAGCTCCCTTGGTCATGCGCCGCCTGCCTGCTTATCTCACTTTATAAATGAACAGGCAGGTGGGGCAGGCGGCACATGAGGAGGGAGCTGCGGCAGGCGGGGAAGGCGGCGCATGAGGAGGGAGCTGCAGCAGGCGGGGCAGGCAGCGCATGACCGAGGGAGCTGCCGGTCTGCGCCATATTAATTCTATACTTGCGGTACTACAGTAAGTACCGAACAGTGCGGTATACATTTAGATATAGATCGGATTAATTGTATTTAACAGTTGCGGGGCCTATTGTATTAGAGTAGAGTCACTGCACGGGGCCCCCGCCATGAGTGTCCCCACCTCCTCCCTCCACACTGATACTTCACTGGCCGTGCTCTGCAGCATAGCGGCCAGCGAAATATCCGCTTTATAAGACGCATGGCCATTTTTGTTATAAAGCGAAAAATACGGTATTTTTCTTTCTGTAATGTAATAGACCACATACCACTTTTTGCCACAAATAACTGCACCAGTGAAGTGCGTATAATTTTTTCTTTCTGTACGCTTTCAACACATATAACTGCAGAAGTGAACTGAGAATATATTTTTCTTTTTGTACTGAAATAGGCCAGTAAACGCTTTCAGCCGAAATAAAAGCATCAGTAAAGTGCGTATATATTTTTCTTTCTGTACTGAAATAGGCCACTAATCCCTTTTGCCACAAATAACTGCACCAGTGAAGTGCGTATATTTGTTTTCTTTCTATAATAAAATAGGCCACTAAATGCTTTAACCACAAATAAGTGCACCAGTGTAGTGTGTATATTATTTTTCTTTTTATACACTTACAACACATATAACTGCAGAAGTAAACTGAGCATGTATTTTTCTTTCTGTACTGAAATAGGCCACTAAACCCTTTTGCCACAAATAACTGCACCAGTGAAGTGCGCATATATTTTTCTTTCTGTACGCTTCCAATACATACAGTGGGATGCGAAAGTTTGGGCAACCTTGTTAATCGTCATGATTTTCCTGTATAAATCGTTGGTTGTTATGATAAAAAATGTCAGTTAAATATATCATATAGGAGATACACACAGTGATATTTGAGAAGTGAAATGAAGTTTATTGGATTTACAGAAAGTGTGCTATAATTGTTTAAACAAAATTAGGCAGGTGCATAAAGTTGGGCACCACAAAAAAGAAATGAAATCAATATTTAGTAGATCCTCCTTTTGCAGAAATTACAGCCTCTAAACGCTTCCTGTAGGCTCCAATGAGAGTCTGGATTCTGGTTGAAGGTATTTTGGACCATTCCTCTTTACAAAACATCTTTAGTTCATTCAGGTTTAATGGCTTCCGAGCATGGACAGCTCTCTTTAAGTCACACCACAGATTTTAAATTATATTCAGGTCTGGGGACTGAGATGGCCATTCCAGAACGTTGTACTTGTTCCTCTGCAAAAATGCCTTAGTGGATTTTGAGCAGTGTTTAGGGTCGTCGTCTTTTTGAAAGATCCAGCCCCGGCGCAGCTTCAGCTTTGTCACAGATTCCTGGACATTGGTCTCCAGAATCTGCTGATACTGAGTGGAATCCCTGCGTCCCTCAACTTTGACAAGATTCCCAGTCCCTGCACTGGCCACACAGCCCCACAGCATGATGGAACCACCACCATATTTTACTGTAGGTAGCAGGTGTTTTTCTTGGAATACTGTGTTCTTTTTCCTCCATGCATAATGCCCCTTGTTATCGCCAAATAACTCAATTTTAGCTTCATCAGTACACAGCACCTTATTCCAAAATGAAGCTGGCTTGTCCAAATGTGCTTTAGACCACCTCAAGCGTCACTTTTTGTGCTGTGGGCGGAGAAAAGGCTTCCTCTGCATCACTCTCGCATACAGCATCTCCTTGTGTAAAGTGCGCTGAATGGTTGAACGAAGCACAGTGACTCCATCTGCAGCAAGATGATGTTGTAGGTCTTTGGTGCTGGTCTGTGGGTTGACTCTGACTGTTCTCACCATTCGTCGCTTCTGTCTATCCGAGATTTTTCTTGGTCTGCCACTTCGAGCCTTAACTTGAACTGAGCCTGTGGTCTTCCATTTCCTCAATATGTTCCTAACTGTCGAAACAGACAGCTGGAATCTCTGAGACAGCTTTCTGTATCCTTCCCCTAAACCATGATGGTGAACAATCTTTGTCTTCAGGTCATTTGAGAGTTGTTTTGAGACCCCCATGTTGCTACTCTTCAGAAGAAGAGGGAAACTTACAATTGACCCCCTTAAATACTCTTTCTCATAATTGGATTCACCTGTGTATATAGGTCAGGGGTCACTGAGCTTACCAAGCCAATTTGAGTTCCAATAATTAGTTCTAAAGGTTTTGGAATCAATAAAATGACAACAGTGCCCAAATTTATGCACCCGCCTAATTTTGTTTAAACTATTATAGCACACTTTCTGTAAATCCAATAAACTTCATTTCACTTCTCAAATATCACTGTGTGTGTCTCCTATATGATATATTTAACTGACATTTTTTATCGTAACAACCAACGATTTATACAGGAAAATTATGACGATTGCCCAAAAACAAGGTTGCCCAAACTTTCGCATCCCACTGTATAACTGCAGAAGTGAACTGAGAATCTATATTTCTTTTTGTACTGAAATAGCCCAGTAAATGTTTTCAGCGGAAATAAATACAGCAGTGAAGTGCGTATATATTTTTCTTTCGGTACTGAAATAGGCCAGTAAACCCTTTTGCCACAAATAACTGCACCAGTGAAGTGTGTATATTTTTTTCTTTCTATAATGAAATAGGCCACTAAACCCTTTTGCTACAAATAACTGCACCAGTGAAGTGCAAATATTTTTTTCTTTTTGTACTGAAATAGGCCACTAAATGCTTTTGCCACAAATAAGTGCCCCAGTGAAGTGCGTATATTTTGTTTCTTTCTATAATGAAATATTCCACTAAATGCTTTTGCTCAAATAAGTGCACCAGTTAAATGCGTATATTGTTTTCTTTCTGTAAGCTTTCAACACATATAACTGCAGAAGTGAACTGAGAATATATTTTTGTTTTTGTACTGAAACAGGCCAGTAAACGCTTTTAGCAGAAATAAATGCACCAGTGAAGTGCGTATATATTTTTCTTTCTACACTGAAATAGGCCACTAAACCCTTTTGCCATAAATAACTGCATCAGTGAAGTGTGTATATGATTTTCTTTCTATAATGAAATAGGCCACTAAACGGTTTTGCCACAAATAAGTGCACCATTGAAGTGCATATATTTTTTTTATTTCTGTGCTGAAATAGGCCACTAAACGCTTTTGCCACAAATAGCTGCACCAGTGTAGTGCGTTTATTATTTTCTTTCTGTACACTTTCAACACATATAACTGCAGAAGTGCAGAAGTGAACTGTGTATATATTTTTCTTGTTTGAAAAGATATAAGCAACTAAAGGCTTTTCAACATAACACTTGCATAATGGCTATTTGGATCCCCAAATATTCTTTCCCTGCACTTGTAAATCCCTATTCTAGCAATGTCCCTAGCGCCTTCTGAGTATAGGTCATCAGTATCAAAATCTCGGAAAACCTCTTTAATGGGCAGGCCTGTGGTGGTTTAATGGCCCTTTTTTATTTGTTGGTCTACCAAAATAAATTTTGCAGGCATTTTTGTGGCACTTTATTAATTTTTTTAGAGAAATATCTTTATTTGTTTTGAGGTAAACTGTGCAAAATAATTAGAAACTTAAAAAAAGTTACAGCCCTTTATTATTTGCATTCTCAAACGGACAGCAAAATAAATTAATACAACATTAACTTAATAAATTTTTTTATACCTGAAGTGTATATATTGTGTGAACGGGTCAACTATTGCGATTATTTGGATTCCTTGGTGTCCCCCCCCCCCCTTTATTTGTATTCTTTTTACTCATGGTGTTAAACACATGAATTTGGGACTTGCATTTTTTGTGATTTTTTTTTTCCTGGCATTTTTGCATACAGTGAGTGTTATTATTAACATTTTCTAAGTGCCATTTTTATCCAATAGAGAAGCGATGTCAAAATGCCTGGAAAAGTGCCAAGAGCTACAGCACGCTTTGTTTTTCAAAAACAATTAAAAAACGCCACCTGATGAAAACAAAATATGGCAAATGTAATTTATACATTTCTACATATCTGTGGTCATTATGGGCTTTGCAGTCAAGGAGGCGGTCCTACGAGTGATTGACAGCCTTCCCTCTACGACTGTACCTACAGAGAAAGCTGTCAATCACTAATAGGATCACCTCCTTGACTTCAAAGCCCAGAATTAGCAGAAGTATCAATCAATAAAATACAAGTTATTCTGAATCTTTTCCCACAAAAATTATATATCAAATTGCTTAGCAAACCCTGCCTTATAACATGCTGCCTACAGATTACTTCGCATTTTTATGATGAAAGTTCCTTTTAAGCCCTGTTGTTATGCACTGGTAAAAATATATACAATTAAAACACTATAAATGGTACATAATATTTTGCCAACTTATAAGAACAAATGCAGTAGCCAAAAAAAAGCTAGAAATGTCAAGTTGAGAGATCCAATTCTGTGTAATAAGTAGCACAATTCACATATTTATAATGGTAGCTGTGGGGTCAAGTAAATCTTATGCAAGTAATTCATGTTAAGCTTGTCACTCCTGATCAGCCTTAAAGGGAACCTGTCATCAACTTTATGCTGGCCATACTATTGGCAAAAAAACGTAGAGACAGGTGAGTTGATTTCAGCGGTCTGTCATTTATAAGTTAAAAGTAAGTGGTTGCCGAGAACCAACATCACAATCATTGTAGACTGGGCTTGGAAAAGAGTGCCGTCCACCTGAGAAGAGTCCTGGTTATTCATGAGCTCCTGCTCTCCTGCCCACCTGCTGATGACTGACAGTCTTCTACCTAGTTTTCTCCCTTTCTCTCTAGGAGAGAACTGCCAATCATCCGCAGATGGGTGAGAGAGCAGGAGATTAGGAATAACCAGGACTCTTCTCAAGTAGATTTGACTCTTTTCAAGGCCTGGGCTGCAATTATTATGATGCTGGTTCTCGGCAATTACTTACTTTTAGCTCATGACACACCGCTGAAATCAGCCTTTCTGTCACTAATTTATGCTGCATAAAGTTGATGATAGGTTCCCTTTAAGCAACTGGGTGGGGAAAACTTATATATACACAACCACAGCAAAACAATTTTAAGAAACATTTAACATTTGCAATTTTGAAAAATGAAATGACTGAAAATTAATTTAACAGTATATTAGATCTGAGTTTCAATAATTTTCCACCAGAAAAGCATGGAAGAAATGTAATGGGTGCCTGTGTGAGACGACGATGTGAAAAAATAATGTCTGATAGTGCTTTCTCCTGATGCACTGCTGCATTTACAGAAAAGAAAGAATATTTTCTATTTAAATCCACCATGAAAGTGATGTTAGGGTACTTTCACACTTACTTTGTGAAGATCCGTCAGGCAATTCCGTTGCCGTAAATCCATGTGAAAACAGATAACATTTGTAGACGGATCCGGATGCGGATCTGTCTAACAAATGCAATGCAACAGAAGGATCCGGTGTCATCCGGAAAAACGGATCCAGTATTTATTTTTTTACATTTTTAAAGGTCTGTGCATGCACAGACCGGAAAACCGGTTCCGTTTTGGTGGAACACTTGGTGCCGAATTCTGCATTAATGCATTTCAATGGAAAATAATGCTGGATCCGGAATTCCGGCAAGTGTTCCTGAATTTTGGACAAAGAAAATACCGTAACAGTTACTGAAGCGAAGACATCCTGATGCATACTGAACGGATTGCTCTCCATTCAGAATGCATTAGGATAAAACTGATCAGTTTTTTTCCGGTATTGAGCTCCTAGGATGAAACTCAAAACCGGAAAAGAATAGCGCTAGTGTGAAAGTACCCCTAGCTGATTTTATACCACAGCTGCGGGAGGTTTTGATTCCTTTTCTGAAAAATTTACTGTGACTGTTCTGAATTTCCAGTGGGTCTAATATCCGGTATAAAGAAATTGTAATCTTTTCTATTAAAGCGGTTTCATGAGGATAACTATGAGGATAACCCAGTTCCAAATACTTTATCAGGGCATTAAATATTATTATGTAGAGTGGTGAGTCAATCCCACAGTGTGTCTCATGTTTTGGTTAACCAAGCCTGTTCATGTATTACAAACTTGGCAATTTATTTGATTCCACAACATGAAATATTACATATGCCTTGTAGTGGCCATTGGAGGGGAATGTGTTGCCATCCATATCAGCTAATCACTTTGACCTACTGCGATCAGCTGCATTCGGCTTCAATTTAAAAATGGCCTGTCTCTGTGAGACAACCAGTTAATGTGGTCTTTATGATTGATCTCAGAATTGCATACAAACAACTTGTCAGTGTGGCGGTGCCGCATCAAAGTTGTGGATATGATGATCATTCTGGCATATAAAACCTCTATGGTACACTGACTGTACAATCAAGCAGATTTTAGGTACATGTAGTTAGCATGGAGATTTCCATTTCTGTCTAATCCATTTTCACAGTAAGGGCTGTTTCACACGAGCGGATGCCGTGCGTAGCATCCGCTCCGTGAAAGAGTGCCAAGACCCAATGCAGACTGCAGAGGCACGGAGCATTAACATGACTGATAATGCTCCGTGCCTCTCTGTGATCTCTTTACTACGAAATCACAGTGACAACTGTGATTTCGCAGTAAATAGATCACAGAGAGGCACGGAGCAACTGTGATTTCGCAGTAAATAGATCACAGAGAGGCACGGAGCATTATCAGTCATGTTAATGCTCCCTGCCTCTGCAGTCTGCATCGAGTCTTGGCACTCTTTCACGGAGCGGATGCCACGCACGGCATCCGCTCGTGTATAACAGCCCTAAGGGTATGATCATGCAGTCAGGTTTTTTGATGCAGTTTTGGAAATCAAAATTAGAGGTGGTTAATAAGAGGAGATAAAGTATTGAGAAGAGATTCAACTTCTTCTTTCGTTTTTAATTTTATGCCTGGTATTGGCTTTCAAATCTGCATCAAGAAACCTGAAGGTGTGACTGTACCCTAAAGCCAAAAGATAGTAAGTGGCTATTATAACCAAATAACTTGGTTGCCAGAAAATACCTAAAGGTTCAATGAAAAGGATGCATAAAAAAATCCTTTATGATACAAAAATACAAGTGGAAAAAATAAAAAGCACCCAGATTTATTTAAAAAATTATTAAATTGACTGTACATACAATACAATACAGTATAATGCAATCTCTTAAAAAACTATATACACAACACATCTCTAACTAGCAGAAGCCTCATCACTTTTCTAGGTTCTAGGTTGGTCACTTTTGAAAACTAAGAGTACACGAGAACATATACTACACATAGGGATAACAACCGTTCAGTTATGAACACGATATTACAGTACATCCATCTTTTGGCCTCCACATAATATACCTTAGTGGCCTAAGCAAATTATATTAATGCTTATTTGCAATCCTACAGTCATATAGCCCTATAGAATTCCAGTTCTAGTAACCCCATTTTCCAATATTTGCATACTATTTCACCCTTGCTTTTATGTAGAATTCTCTATTGGAAAATGTGTTTTCTTAGTATTAGTATTGTTTTTTTTAGTATTTTACAAAATCATTCCACCTGTACATGTTGATTTGTTTTAACAATCTGAGATGTGTTTTTTCTTTGACAAGTGCCTCTCTTTTGTAACCTGGAAAAGTAACCTTTAAAAGGCTGTATTATAAATACATATCTGACCCTTTATTATTCTCTGTCTGTACATACAGTACTCGTGACCTGAATAATGAAGTTTTTTGAAAA
The DNA here is from genome assembly GCF_014858855.1 of Bufo gargarizans. Lineage (NCBI taxonomy): Eukaryota > Metazoa > Chordata > Amphibia > Anura > Bufonidae > Bufo > Bufo gargarizans. Next base: position 173,851,874 of record NC_058081.1, read on the forward strand.
AAGGACAAAAATAAAAGCTCTTTGTAGATTTTCTCATTGTGCATTTGGTAGTTAAAGCGACCCTCCAGTTCAAGAGAGAGAAAATTTATATTGACTGAGGAAAGAACAAAAGACTTTCGTGGTGACCTTGTTTTCATCATTTCAGCTGCAGATCTGCCAATTCTATGTCTCACCTTTTAGTCATCAAAGATGGCCACACTGGAGATGAAAATGTGCGGCTGTCTTGGATGGTAAAAAGGAGACTGGGAATTAGCAGAGCAGCAGTTGAAAAGATGAAATGGAGGGCACTAATTAAGTGTTCTCATCATTACCCCGGTTAGTATGATTTTTTTTTTTTACTGAAGGGATGCTTTAAAGATCACCTGTCAGTGTTCTAATACTTAAAAATACTTAAAAAGATACTCCTTCCTAAAGCATTTCTCACCTATGCACTGTATAAGTGATAAGTTATAAATTGATGGGGGTCTGACTGCTGGGATCGGTGTTGGTTCAAGTGGTCAGACCCCAATGATCTAGCATTTATCTCCAGTGTGCTTTAGGCTGGAATACCCATTTAAAATCACTGACACTGCTTAAATACATATCACTGAAAGCATCATAAAACAATACTTTTATTAGATATACTAAAGGTGTTTACACTATTAAAACATGGGGGACCCAGGTGAGTAAATACAAACAAAACAAAAACATGAATACAATAAAGCAAAAAAATATGGCAGGGTGATGGGGTGTGTGTGTGGGGTATTTCTCGATTCAGGATTCAGGACGTCTTATCTTGTACCTTTCTCAGGGATCCTCAGGTTAGGTACAAGCACAGAGTACACCTACCATCAAATTGTGACTTCGGAGACAGGCCATAGAGGTGTTGGGCTAACTAGGGATAGAAATAATGCCCCCCCCCCCCCCACCCACACACACACTGCCACCACCCCCTCATCCTGCCCAATTTGTTTGTTTTCTAGTATTTATGTTTTGGTTTGGTTTGGTTTGTATTTACTCACCTGGCTTCCCTATGTTTTAACCCCTTAGTGACCAAGCCTGTTTGGGCCTTTATGACCAAGCAATTTTCTTCCTTTTTTCATGGTCTCGTTCCAAGAGCTATAACTTTTTTAGTTTTTCGTCTATATAGCTTTATGAGGGCTTGTTTTTTACGGTACAAGTTATAGTTTTTAATGGCACCATCTTGGGGTACACATAACTTTTTGATTAACTTTTATTAACTCTTTCTGAGAGGGAGATGGGGGAAAATAGCAATACTGCCACTGCGTTTTTACATTATAAATTTTATGGCGTTCATTTTTCGGTACAAATAACATAATATCTTTATTCTCTGGGTCAGTACGATTACAGTGATACTAAATACTTATAATTTTTTTTACGTTTTACTACTTTTTTTTCCAATAAAACCCCTTTTATTAACCAAAAAAATGATTTTGCATTGCCACTTCACAAGACCCATAACTTTTTTTTTCTTTTTCTATGGAGTTGTGTGAGGGCTTGATTTTTGAGGGACAACTTGTATTTTTAATTGGTATCATTTTGGAGTAAATGGCGCTTTTTGATCGCTTGTTATTACATTTTTTTCTGTGGAAACTAAGAATAAATTAGAAATTCTGTCTTTTTTTTATTTAGATTTTTTACGGCGTTCACCATAGGGGATAATTTATGTAATATTTATGTAGTCCGGGTCATTACGGACGCGGCAATACCAAACATATGGGGGATATTAACTTTTTGCAATTTTTTTCATTGAAAAGCGTATTTTCAATGTAAAAAAAGCATATTTTTTATTTTATGGCAATTTTTTTATTTAATAAATGTATATTTTTTTTCTATTTTTTTTACTACTTAAAAGTCCCACAAGGGGACTATAATATACAGTATTTTGATTTCAATAGCAATGCATTTCAAACATTGACCAGCAGGCTGCGCCAGAGAGGCACAGCCTGCTGGAGAGAACTGAAGACAGGCTCGGGGCCCTGATCGGAAGTGAGGTAAGCTTCTGAACACATCAGCACCCCGCGATCTTATTTTCGGGATGCTGATGGAAGACAGAGGGAGTCCGCTCCCTCTGTCACCAGTTTACATGCAGCAGGCGCCATTGCGCCTGGCATGTAAAGGGTTAAACAGCCCGGTCCGGGCTGTTAGAGCAGGGTCCCGGCTCTCATGTGAGAGCCAGGTCCGCGCTCCCCGCTGCACGGGGGATCCGTGCAGCGCTTAGACCGGGCCGCCGTAAAAACGCGGCAGCCCAGCCTAAGGCCCCTTAGTGACCGCCGTAAAAACACGTATGGGTGGTCACTAAGGGGTTAATAGTATAAACCCCTTTAGTATATCTAATAAAAGTTATGTTTTATGATACTTTTAGTGATATGGAACACCCCTTACTTATTACATCCTTCTGTTTTCATCCTCAATAGTAATTGTTTCTAGTTTGATAAATAATAAACCTCCCCTGCCACTATGGAGGGCACTAGTTTAGCATAAGTCCTTAAGCAGTGACAAGGCATAACTCTGTGTACTTTTTTTTACAAAAATTATGACAAAAATATGTTTAAAAAAATGTCTAAAATGAAAAATCATATTTTGTTTTATCAATTTCCTCTCCTTCATGGGCCAAATGATTTCTCTAAAATTATAGTCTGTGTATGAATTCAATCTGTTTGGCTCCCTATGGTTTGTAACTTCCTGTCTCTTCCTTTTATCTCCTGTCGCCAGAAGAAACTTATTTTTTTACCCTGTTAAACTTTAACTCCTTTTTAATGTATTGTTAAATATGAATAGACATAAAATGCAATAGGATCTAACAAAATCATTAGTTGGACAATGCATCAAATGTTCTTTTTTTATGGAATGGTTAAATTACGCAGAATCATAATTATAATAGTCTATAAGTAAAACCTGATAGAGTATCTAATATTATCTTTACTTTTATCTGTTCTTAGGAATATTCAAGAGCTCATGCTACATAGACGTTCGTTGGTTCCCTTTTGATATTCAAAAATGTAAACTAAAGTTTGGATCTTGGACTTATGGTGGTTGGTCCCTGGACCTACAGCTGCTAGAAGCAGACATTTCTGAGTATATCTCTAATGGAGAATGGGATCTTGTTGGTAAGTTTTGAATGAGGGAGTATCTCCATATTGCTATGTGTTGTCCTTATCTATCACATTGTATACTGCTATTTGTGTAGTTCTAATAGCACAAGCTAAATGATAGAAAACTCACATATTTACCTATATTTACTATAATAAGCACTGTAACATAAGGTGTACTTAGATTTTAGTTGGAGGAAATTATTATTTTTTTTTAACCACATGGTGCGGTAAATAATTAATACAACAAAAGAACAATATTTCAACAATGTAAAAGTTAATAAGTCTGCCATGAGGGGTTAGTTGTTGTGCCTTAATAGAATATAACACTTGTTTCCTTGCATGTAGCTTATGCTATTAAAATACGATGCATATAATGCACATTTGTATGACAGGCATTGTGTCACATTTTACCAGGGCTAATCTATGAATCGCTGAATTGGCAGCCAATGATCACAAATAGCATCAACACATTACATAGGAAACTGGGGTGCAGAAATGGGCCCTAATTGGGTGATCAGTCTGTCTGCATACATCACCGGGGCTTAGTCTTGCAGTCAGCGCAGCATTTGTTGTCCCCCTAAAGCATCTGGGACATTATAGTCTGGTGCTGTTTGTTCAGTTTCTGGGTCTTCTTTGTCTAGGAACTTTTGGTCATGTCTGCTGGCAGTGGATGGGGACAGCTGTGGTGGGGGAGGCTGTCAGCACATAGGATATGATAAGGTATGATAAGAAAGGAACACTTTGCAGCTGTATCATTTTGAGACCCCAGGTCCATTTCTAAAGGCCTAATAAGAGTACAATTGCTGTGTCACCCCACTGGCTGCATGTAGCCATTTGGCTTTGATCAGTATCTGCAACACTTTTTAGTTCCCACCAAATAATCTGTAGTTGCTATTGGGATTATTTAGAAAGGGTACACATACACTAGAGCAGAAATTTACGCTCCTTTAGTAAAACTATGTTTCTAGAGTAAGTAAAGCGGACATAATGCTCCCCATACACAGCAATCTGGGAGAGGAGGGAAAGACCCCAGCTTCAAATCACTCCTGTCTCACAGTCACACATGGCTCTTCTGGGAACCTGACATCACTCTTTTTGTCAGCTAGCATGCTGTCTGTCGGTGAGCTAAAGTCATTTGACTCAATCCAACCCCTCTTCATTTGGAGAAGACTCCGCCGCTCCCACTGCCAGATAGTTAAAGGAGTTGGCTTACTTCAGCAAATAGCATTTATCATGTAGAGAAAGTTAATACAAGGCATTTACTAATATTGTGATTATCTACTGTATATCGCCTCCTTTGCTGGCTAGATTAATTTTTCCATCACATTATACACTGCCCGTTTCCATGTGGCTGGATACATTTTTCCATTAAATTATACACTGCTCATTTCCATGGTTATGACCACCCCGGTAATGCAGCAGCAGTGGCCATGCTTGCAGAAGGAGAATGTCACGGATGGTGTTGCAGAAAACAAGAAGTAACAAATAAAAATCCGACTGACTTGATCCCAAACTAAGGAACAAAAGGGTGAGCCCTATTAAAGCCCTATAGCTCTCCCTGACTGCTCAGCCCATGCAAAGATCTCTGTGATAGAAAGTTCCATGTCCACGTACCTAGACTGAGTGACACCTGAAAACCCTATAATAGTGAGGGGACACGACCACCGGGTCCCTGCACTTAATACGGAGGGAGTCAGGGTCACCTAGAATCAAGCCAACAGGAAAACACAAATAAAGGGAAAGACTTATCTGAGAAAGCAGCAGTAACAAACCTCTAGCAGTGAGCACAATCCAGGAAGTTGTATAAACCGCAAAGTGAGGCAGTATGGGAAGGGATATAAAGGGAGGCAATCATTGCTAATAGATGACAGCTGGGAGAAGGAGAAGAGATGCCAAAACAAAAGAACATCACGCAGGAGGTACTGAAGAACATCTATCAGAACTTCTCAGAGATCTGACGGTGACAGTACCCCTACTTCTACGAGTGGACTCCGAACACTCAGAGCTCACCTTCTCAGGATGGGACCTATGGAACGCCCTGATAAGATGAGTGGCCTTAATGTCCGCCACTGGAACACACATCCTCTCCTCAGGACCATAACCCTCCCAATGAACGAGGTACTGAAGAGAACCCCGGATAATACGAGAGTCCACAATCCTAAAGACCTGAAATTCAAGATTACCATCAACCACAATCGGAGAATTGGAGGCGGAGGCAAAGAGGAGGGTACAGTGGGTTGGACATAAGGTTTTAATAGGGACTTGTGAAAAACATTATGGATCCTCCAAGTTTGAGGAAGATCAAGACGGTAGGTAAACCAGAAGAACCCTCTCCAGAGAATGTCCCAAACTGCGGATGAAACCCATATGCACCAAAAAATGGTGACTTATCAGAGGACTCCTGACGACGGTTATTTAAAGCAAACTCAGCAAGGAACAAAAAAGAACACCAATCCCCCTGATTCTCCGCCACAAAACATCGCAGATATGTCTCCAGATTCTGATTGACGCGCTCTGTCTGGCCATTCGACTGCGGGTGAAAAGCAGAAGAAAATGAGAACCAAACCCCCAAGCGAGAACAGAAAGCCTGAACAGAATCTGGAAACAAACTGCGTGCCCCTATCATAAAACTATGTCTGGAGGAATACCATGCAATTTGACAATGTGATCAATAAATGCCTGTGCCAGCGTTTTAGCATTGAGCAACCCAGGAAAAGGAATTAAATGCGCCATTTTGCTAAAACGGTCCACCACCACCAGAATCACAGTCTACCCCGAGGAACAAGGCAGGTCGTAATGAAGTCCATGGACAGATGTGTCCAAGGACGGGAAGGAATGGGCACGAGCGCAGGTCTCGCAGGCTGCAACAAAACCCCTCTACCGACTTACGAAGCGCCGGCCACCAGAATCTCCGACAATGAGATCCACTGTGGCTCTACCCCCCGGGTGCCCAGCAAGGACAATATCGTGGTGCTCCTTAACCTCCTCACGACCGCCGTACGCAGGATTGCATCGCGGGCCGGCAAAATTCAAAGAAGAAGTTTGTCATCAACCTGCCGGCCACGATCATTGGCTGGCAGGTTGATGATTTTCAAAAAATCCAATCAGCAGCCATTTAACCCCACATATTAGTAAATATGATGTGGTTATATGGCTGCTGTGCTCCTCTGCTCCTTCTTTTGGTCGGTTGGTTCCAGGAGAGGAGCAGAGGAGCACACATCACTGTGAGTACCCACTACACTACACTTAGCCCCCAGATCACCTCCCAGCACCCAATTAACCCTTTGATCACCCCTTCTTGCCCCTGTCAATCACTAGTGAAAAGGAAAAAATTGATCAGTGCAAACTGTCACTTTTTTTTTTCACTGGTATTGACCGTTAGGTTTTAGGTATAGTTTAGGTCCCTTGGTTAGGTAGTTTAGCGATCAGTTAGCGCCCAGCCCACCGCACCGCAGTCCGTTATTCGCTGATTAGCGTATCGCTAATCAGCATTTGTACTTTTATAGTATCTGAAAGTGATCAAAACTGATCACGGTCAGATCTATAATAGTACTAGTGTCACTTTAGTTCGCCCTCCACCCAAAACGCAGTGTTTGCCCGATCAGGCCTGATCGGTCGCCCACACGTGCGTTCGCCCACGCCCGCCCCACCGCAGTGACAAAAAAATTATTATTTTTTGATCACTGCACATTCACTTTACACGCACTGCGGCGATAAAAAAATCAGTTTTGATATTTTTTATCAACCGCAGCGGCCTCCGGTACTTCGCTAGCCTCCCCTTTGTAAGACAGGCTTGCTTTTTTTTTCTTGGGTAGTCTCAGGGAATACCCCTAAATTTAGTTGCCCAAATGTCTAACAGGGGGTATTCTTCTGAAGAGGCCTACAGGCTTCTGACCCAGTCGGATGAGGAGTGGGAACCCTCATCTGATGAATCCAGCGGGTCAGAATACGAACCTGTAGAAAGCAGTGGCTCTCTGACCCAAAGTTCGGATGAGGAGGTTGAGGTCCCTGATAGCAGCAGGCGTACCCGGCCCTGTGTCGCTAGACCGCAGGTTGCACTGGATCCGCTTCAAGAGCAGCAGAGTGGGGCTGGTGCTGTCGGATTACGTGGTGAGGCATACACCAGCAGCCCAGCCCTTCCTGGACCTAGTACCAGCACTGCCGTACAACCTGGTGAAGTAGCGAGCACCAGAAGGGCAGTTGAAGCTGGTACGGTGGCACGTGCAGTAGTGACCCCGTCGCAGCCACCGCAAAGACGTGCCCATAGAGCCCCTAGAATCCCAGAGGTGCTGGCAAACCCTGATTGGCAGTCCCCAACTTCAGCCGCACCTGTAGTTTTCCCTTTCACTGCCCAGTCTGGAGTTCGGGTTGAGACAGCTCAGATCGGTTCGGCCCTGGGATTTTTTGAGCTGCTCTTGACTGCGGAGCTCTTAGACTTAGTTGTGGCCGAAACAAACAGATATGCCACACAATTTATAACCGCTAACCCGGGAAGCTCTTATGCCCAGTCTTTCCGGTGGAAACCAGTCCAAGTTTCCGAAATTAAAACTTTTCTGGGCCTCCTCCTCAACATGGGCCTGACAAAAAAGCATGAATTGCGGTCATATTGGTCCACGAACCCGATTCATCACATGCCCATGTTCTCTGCTGCTATGTCCAGGACACGATTTGAGACCATCCTGCGTTTCCTGCACTTTAGTGATAACAGCACCTCCCGTCCCAGAGGCCATCCTGCTTTTGACCGGCTCCACAAAATTCGGCCCCTCATAGACCATTTCAACCTGAAATTTGCAGATTTGTATACCCCTGAGCAAAACATCTGCATAGACGAGTCCCTGATACATTTTACCGGGCTTCAAACAATACATCCCAAGCAAGCGCGCCCGGTATGGGGTCAAATTGTATAAGCTCTGTGAAAGGGCCACAGGCTATACCCACAAATTTCGGATCTATGAGGGAAAAGATCAGACCCTGGAGCCGGTCGGTTGCCCTGACTACCTGGGGAGCAGTGGGAAGACAGTTTGGGACTTGGTGTCACCCTTATTCGACAAGGGGTACCATCTTTATGTGGACAATTTTTACACAAGTGTGGCCCTCTTTAGGCATTTGTTTCTAGAACGGATTGGCGCCTGTGGTACCGCGCGAACTAGTCGCGCGGGCTTCCCCCAACGGCTCGTTACCACCCGTCTTGCAAGGGGGCAGAGAGCCGCACTGTGTAACGAAGAACTGCTCGCGGTGAAATGGAGAGACAAGCGTGGCGTTTACATGCTCTCCTCCATTCACGCAGACACGACAATCCAAATTGAGCGAGCAACCCGTGTCATTGAAAAGTCCATGACTATAACCTCCACATGGGAGGGGTGGACTTCAATGACCAGATGTTGGCTCTGTATTTAGTGTCCCGCAGAACCAGACGCTGGTATAAGAAGGTGTCTGTATATTTAATTCAATTGGCTCTGTACAATAGTTTTGTTCTTTACAGTAAGGCTGGGAGAACTGGATCCTTCCTCAAATTTCAGGAAGAGATCATCGCGAACCTCCTGTACCCAGGAGGTTCCGTGGCCCCATCCACCAGTGTAGTTAGCCGTCTACACGAGCGACATTTCCCCAGTGTCGTTCCTGGTACCTCAAACCGACCGCCACCCCGAAAAAAATGTCGTGTCTGTAGCAGGAGTGGAATAAGGCGTGACACCCGCTATTTCTGTCCTGACTGTCCTGACCACCCTGCCCTATGCTTTGGAGAGTGTTTCCGGAAGTACCACTCACAGGTACACTATTAGCATAGGGATCATCTCACCAGGACAGGCACACAGGGCTATTAGGGCCCATTCACTCACACAGCTGCTGCAAACGTCTCCTTTCACATGGGACAAAGTGCATAACGCACTTCGCCACATCTTTGGGCGATTTGCGCTTTGCACATTGACCCATGGGGAAGGAGAGGTTTGTTCTATAAAGGTAAAAAAAAAAAAAAAAAAACACCAGTAAGCAAACACGTTAATGTTTAGTTCAAAAAGTTAAAGTTTACATGTTCTGTTCCAAAGTTAATAAAATTATTGCGTTGTGGCCTGGTTTTTTTTTTTTTTTTTTTTTTTTTTTTTTACCTTTCAGGTGGACCAACCGATCTACTAGCTGCAGCACCGATGTGCATTCTGACAGAAGCATTGCGCTGCTGTCAGATTACACGCAAGTCGGTGTATGTGGCGCTGCAAGACGGGATTTTCTCCTCTGCAGTGACAGATACGTTTGCCGAGGCATACGAGCTGAGGAGGAGGCGGCGTTCCTATGCTTTGGCAAACACTTTGTATATATATATATATAAAAAAAAAAAATCCCGGCAATGATTTATTCATCCACATCGATTGATGCGAATGGAGAAATCTGGTTTGCCAGGGCATACAAGCTAAGTGGGTATGGATGTAGGGCGGAGCTCCTATGTCCTGGCAGACGCCTTTCCCCTCCATTTTTTTTTTTTTGGGCAGAGATTTTTTCATCCACATTGATCGATGCGAATGAAGAAATCTGTGCCGTTCACTTTTTTCTTTCAGCCCAGAGGCTGAACGGAAAAAAAAAATCTCATTACCTGTATGCTCAATATAAGGAGAATAGCAGAAACTCCTAATGCTGACCATACATGTAATGATTGCGGAGACCCTCAAATGCCAGGGCAGTACAAACACCCCACAACTGACCCCATTTTGGAAAGAAGACACCCCAAGGTATTTGCTGAGGGGCATATTGAGTCCATGAAAGATTTTAATTTTTGTCCCAAGTTAGCGGAAAGTGAGACTTTGTGAGAAAAAACAAAAAAAAATCAATTTCCGCTAACTTATGCGAAAAAAAAAAAAATTCTATGAACTTGCCAGGCCCCTCATTGGATACCTTGGGGTGTCTTCTTTCCAAAGTGGGGTCACATGTGGGGTATTTATACTGCCCTGGCTTTTTAGGGGCCCTAAAGCGTGAGAAGAAGTCTGGGATCCAAATGTCTAAAAATGCCCTCCTAAAAGGAATTTGGGCACCTTTGCGCATCTAGGCTGCAAAAAAGTGTGACACATCTGGTATCGCCGTACTCAGGAGAAGTTGGGGAATGTGTTTTGGGGTGTCATTTTACATATACCCATGCTGGGTGAGATAAATATCTTGGTCAAATGCCAACTTTGTATAAAAAAATGGGAAAAGTTGTCTTTTGCCAAGATATTTCTCTCACCCAGCATGGGTATATGTAAAATGATACCCCAAAACACATTCCCAAACTTCTCCTGAGTACGGCGATACCAGATGTGTGCCACTTTTTTGATGCCAAGGTGGGCAAAGGGGCACATATTCCAAAGTGCACCTTTCGGATTTCGCAGGCCATTTTTTACACATTTTGATTGCAAAGTACTTCTCACACATATGGGCCCCTAAATTGCCAGGGCAGTATAACTACGCCACAAGTGACCCCATTTTGGAAAGAAGACACCCCAAGGTATTCCGTGAGGGGCATGGCGAGTTCCTAGAATTTTTTTTTTTTTGTCACAAGTTAGTGGAATATGAGACTTTGTAAGGAAAAAAGAGAAAAAAAAAAAATCATCATTTTCCGCTAACTTGTGACAAAAATAAATAAATTCTAGGAACTCGCCATGCCCCTCACGGAATACCTTGGGGTGTCTTCTTTCCAAAATTGGGTCACTTGTGGCGTAGTTATACTGCCCTGGCAATTTAGGGGCCCAAATGTGTGAGAAGTACCTTGCAATCAAAATGTGTAAAAAATGGCCTGCGAAACCCAAAAGGTGCACTTTGGAATATGTGCCCCTTTGCCCACCTAGGCAGCAAAAAAGTGTGACACATCTGGTATCGCCGTACTCAGGAGAAGTTGGGGAATGTGTTTTGGGGTGTCATTTTACATATACCCATGCTGGGTGAGAAAAATATCTTGGTCAAATGCCAACTTTGTATAAAAAAATGGGAAAAGTTGTCTTTTGCCAAGATATTTCTCTCACCCAGCATGAGTATATGTAAAATGACACCCCAAAACACATTCCCCAACTTCTCCTGAGTACGGCGATACCAGATGTGTGACACTTTTTTGATGCCAAGGTGGACAAAGGGGCGCATATTCCAAAGTGCACCTTTCGGATTTCACTGGTTATTTTTTACAGATTTTGATTGCAAAGTACTTCTCACACATATGGGCCCATAAATTGCCAGGGCAGTATAACTACACCACAAGTGACCCCATTTTGGAAAGAAGACACCCCAAGGAATTCCGTGAGGGGCATGGCGAGTTCCTAGATTTTTTAATTTTTTGTCGCAAGTTAGTGGAATATGAGACTTTGTAAGGAAAAAAGAGAAAAAAAAAAATCATCATTTTCCGCTAACTTGTGACAAAAAAAAAAAAATTCTAGGAACTCGCCATGCCCCTCACGGAATACCTTGGGGTGTCTTCTTTCCAAAATTGGGTCACTTGTGGCGTAGTTATACTGCCCTGGCAATTTAGGGGCCCAAATGTGTGAGAAGTACCTTGCAATCAAAATGTGTAAAAAATGGCCTGCGAAACCCAAAAGGTGCACTTTGGAATATGTGCCCCTTTGCCCACCTAGGCAGCAAAAAAGTGTGACACATCTGGTATCGCCGTACTCAGGAGAAGTTGGGGAATGTGTTTTGGGGTGTCATTTTACATATACCCATGCTGGGTGAGAAAAATATCTTGGTCAAATGCCAACTTTGTATAAAAAAATGGGAAAAGTTGTCTTTTGCCAAGATATTTCTCTCACCCAGCATGGGTATATGTAAAATGACACCCCAAAACACATTCCCCAACTTCTCCTGAGTACGGCGATACCAGATGTGTGACACTTTTTTGATGCCAAGGTGGACAAAGGGGCGCATATTCCAAAGTGCACCTTTCAGATTTCACTGGTTATTTTTTACAGATTTTGATCGCAAAGTACTTCTCACACATATGGGCCCCTAAATTGCCAGGGCAGTATAACTACACTACAAGTGACCCCATTTTGGAAAGAAGACACCCCAAGGTATTCCGTGAGGGGCATGGCGAGTTCCTAGATTTTTTAATTTTTTGTCGCAAGTTAGTGGAATATGAGACTTTGTAAGGAAAAAAGAGAAAAAAAAAAAATCATTATTTTCCGCTAACTTGTGACAAAAAAAAAAAATCTAGGAACTCGCAGTGCCCCTCACGGAATACCTTGGGGTGTCTTCTTTCCAAAATGGGGTCACTTGTGGCGTAGTTATACTGCCCTGGCAATTTAGGGGCTCAAATGTGTGAGAAGTACCTTGCAATCAAAATGTGTAAAAAATGACCGGCAAAACCCGAAAGGTGCACTTTGGAATATGAGCCCCTTTGCCCACCTAGGCTGCAATAAAGTGTCACACATCTGGTATCGCCGTACTCAGGAGAAGTTGGGGAATGTGTTTTGGGGTGTCATTTTACATATACCCATGCTGGGTAAGAAAAATATCTTGGTCAAATGCCAACTTTGTATAAAAAAATGCACCTTTCGGATTTCACCGGTCATTTTTTACACATTTTGATTGCAAAGTTCTTCTCACACATTAGGGCCCCTAAATTGCCAGGGCAGTATAACTATGCCACAAGTGACCCCATTTTGGAAAGAAGACACCCCAAGGTATTCTGTGAGGGGCATGGTGATTTCCTAGAATTTTTTATTTTTTGTCACAAGTTAGCGGAAAATAATGATTTTTTTTTTCTCTTTTTTCCTTACAAAGTCTCATATTCCACTAACTTGTCGCCAGTAAGTGGAATATGAGACTTTGTAAGAAAAAAAAATAAAATAAAAATCATCATCATTTTCCGCTAACTTGTGACAAAAAATAAAAAGTTCTATGAACTCCCTATGCCCATCAGCGAATACCTTAGGGTGTCTACTTTCCGAAATGGGGTCATTTGTGGGGTTTTTCTACTGTTTGGGCATTGTAGAACCTCAGGAATCATGACAGGTGCTCAGAAAATCAGAGCTGTTTCAAAAAGCGGAAATTCACATTTTTGTACCATAGTTTGTAAACGCTATAACTTTTACCCAAACCATTTTTTTTTTTTGCCCAAACAATTTTTTTTTTATCAAAGACATGTAGAACAATAAATTTGGCAAAAAAATTATATATGGATGTCGTTTTTTTTGCAAAATTTTACAGCTGAAAGTGAAAAATGTCATTTTTTTGCAAAAAAATCGTTACATTTTGATTAATAACAAAAAAAGTAAAAATGTCAGCAGCAATAAAATACCACCAAATGAAAGCTCCATTAGTGAGAAGAAAAGGAGGTAAAATTCATTTGGGTGGTAAGTTGCATGACCGAGCGATAAACGGTGAAAGTAGTGTAGTGCCGAAGTGTAAAAAGTGCTCTGGTCATGAAGGGGGTTTCAGCTAGCGGGGCTGAAGTGGTTAAAAACCTTGTGTCGTAAAGCGAAAGGCACAAACAACCTCCCAAGAGGACAAAGATTAGGAGCCTCTGCCTGGGCTGCCAGAACCCCTGCCTCGAATTCAGGATAAAGAGCAGAGACTAACACCCCTTCAGCCAAAATGGGACCCGGGTCTTCAAAGTTCCCCACTCCCGGAAAACAACGTGGCAGGGCATCCGCCTTCACATTCTTAACCCCAGGGCGGAACGTGACGACAAAATTAAACCTTGAAAAGAACAAATACCATCTGGCCTGTCTTGGCTGACTCCAAGTAGGCCAGATTCTTATGGTCAGTAAGCACGGTAATAGGGTGTCTGGTCCCTCTAACCAATGGCGCCATTCCTCAAAAGCTAACTTGATGTCCAACAACTCCCTATCTCCCGCATCGTAATTTCTCTCTGCGGAGGAGAGTTTCTTCGAGAAAAAGGCACACGGACGCCATTTGGCAGGAGAGGGACCCTGTGACAAGACCGCACCCACACCCACCTCAGAAGCGTCCACCTCAACAATGAAGGGCAGAGAGACATCAGGTTGTACTAAGATGGGAGCGGAAGCAAAACTCTCTTTGATACTAGAAAAGGCCTTACGCACCTCTACTGACCAGGAGGAAAAATCTACCCCCTTTCTAGTCATATCAGTGAGTGGCTTAACAACAGAGGAATAATTTAAAATTAACTTCCTGTAATAATTGGCAAAACCCAAAAAGCGCATTAGCGCCTTCTGAGTCTCAGGAAGCTCCCAATCAAGCACAGCGCGAACCTTCTGGGGGTCCATGCGAAAACCAGAAGCGGAGAGGAGAAAACCCAGAAATTGAATTTCTGGAACTGCAAACACACATTTTTCCAGTTTAGCGCACAAATGAGCAAGACCTGACGTAGGTGGTCCCTATGAGTTTTGAAATCAGGAGAAAAAATCTAAATGTCATCTAGATACACTAGTACAAATTTCCCCATTAAATGATAAAAAATACTGTTCACAAAATGTTGGAAGACGGCTGGAGCATTCATCAAACCAAAATGCATAACCAAATTCTCAAAATGACCCTCAGTGGTATTGAAGGCCGTCTTCCATTCGTCCCCTTCTCTGGCCCTGTCCAGGTTGTATGCCCCTCTCAAAACGAACTTGGAAAAAACTTTAGCCCCAACAATCTGATTAAAGAGATCCGGGATCAGAGGAAGCGGATATGGGTCACGAATTGTGATTGTCATGGTCTTACCTTCTTGCTGTTCTCCTTCGTTTGACATGTGCTGGCGGCCATCTTGGTTTCTGGGTTTCTTGTAGCCTCCCACCCTGCGGCTTCTCCTTCCCACTGGGAGGAGCTGGATGCCTAGCTCATATATATAGGAGGTCTGTGGCTTCAGTTCCTTGCTTGGTCCTCCTGTGTTCACATGCTTCTAAGACTGCTGCTGCTTCTGGTTCCTGATCCTGGCCTCGTCTGACTACCCCGCTGGTTCCTGATCCTGGCTTCGTCTGACTACCCTTCTGGTTCCTGACCTCTGGCTACGCAAGACCCTGCTTCGGTTTAGCCATCCGTTTGGACTTTTGCTTACAGCTTGATTTTCAATAAAGCCTTCTTATTCCCACTTATCTCTTGTTGTACGTCTGGTTCATGGTTCCATGACAGTGATATTGTTCAGCTTCCTGAAATCCAGACACGGTCCTAAAGAACCATCTTTTTTCTTGACAAAAAAAAACCCAGCGACAACAGGTGACTTCGAAGGTCGTATGTGTCCCTTTCTCAGGCTCTCAGAGATATTACGCATACCGACCCTTTCAGGTTGGGAGAAATTGTATAAACAAGATTTAGGTAGCTTAGCGCCTGGGATGAGAATAATAGGGCAATCATACTCCCGGTGAGGGGGCAGCTCCTGAACACCACTCTCAGAAAACACATCCGAAAATTCAGAGAGAAAAGATGGTACAGTCTTAGTAGAAACCTCTGAAAGAGACGTCGAGAGGCAATTCCTTCTGCAGAAGTCACTCCAACCATTTATTTGCCTCGCTTGCCAATCAATGGTGGGGTTATGTTTAGTGAGCCAGAGTAGCCCCAACACTAGAGGAGTAGGTAATCCGTTTAGGATGAAACATGACACATCCTCATCATGAGCATTACCCACAGTCAAACGGATATTTGGAACTATGCCCTTTAACCATTTTTGAGAAAGTGGAGCGGAATCAATAGCAAAAACAGGTATTTCCTTTCCCAAAGTGCATACCTGGAAACCATGTGTTATAACAAATTGATTATCAATGAGATTGACAGCTGCTTCACTATCTAAAAAAATCTCACAAACAATATTCTTGCTCTCTAGCGCCACCCTGGGAGGTAGGAAACCTTCAATTTCCGCATCAACCTTGCCAATAGTAACAGATGGAATGTTTTTAGAGGACTTTTTTCTTTTAGTTTCTTTATTACCCTAAAAAAACTCCCTGAATCTTCTAGAGGGACAAACATTTGCCAAATGATTTATACCTCCACAACAGAAACAAACCCTCTTCTGAGAGCTGAATCCTCTATTGTTAGAGGCAAGCAAACCCAGCTGCATGGGCTCCTGCTCAGAGAGGATTGAGAGAGACTGAGGCTCCTGCGCACTGAATGAGACTGTCCCACTGTCCTTGGACTGAGTATGACAGGAAGGAGTGATCTCTCCTCTCTCTCTAAGACGCCTGTCAATACAAACAGCCCGAGACATGGCAGACTCCAAGGAGGTAGGTCTCTTATGAAAGGCAAATGCATCTTTCAATCCCTCTGAAAGACCATGGTAATATTGACTTCGGAGTGCAGCATCATTCCAACCAGTATCAGCTGCCCATCTCTGAAATTCTGAACAGTATATCTCTGCAGACTGTTTACCCTGGCATAAAAGACGCAGTTTAGATTCAGCCAGAGCAATACGATCCGGATCATCATATATCTGACCCAGGGCTAAAAAAATTCATCCACTGAATGGAGGGGCCGTGCCCCCACCGGCAGCGAAAAGTAGCAAGATGATTATCCCCACCCTCCGCTCCTCATCACCAGAGGAATGGGGAAGTAGGCGAAAATGGAGTTTGCAAGCCTCTCTAAAACGAATAAAATTCTCACTACCCCCGGAGAACGTATCCGGAAGCGAGATTTTAGGCTCAGAACAAACTCCATGAACGCAAGCAGAAATGGTCACCTCAAACTGAGAGACAGTTTTCTGGAGATCTGCTACCTCCAGTGAAAGACCCTGCATGCGGTCAATCCAGGCTGAAACCGGATTCATGCTTAAGACTGTTTTGGCGGTTTATAATGTCACGGATGTTGTTGCAGAAAACAAGAAGTAACAAATAAAAATCCAACTGACTTGATCCCAAACTAAGGAACAAAAGGGTGAGCCCTATTAAATCCCTATAGCTCTCCCTGACTGCTTAGCCCATGCAAAGATCTCTGTGATAGAAAGTTGCATGTCCACGTACCTAGACTGAGTGACACCTGAAAACCCTATAATAGTGAGGGGACATGACTACCGGCTCCCTGCACTTAATACGGAGGGAGTCAGGGTCACCTAGAATCAAGCCAACAGGAAAACACAAATAAAGGGAAAGACTTATCTGAGAAAGCAGCAGTAGCAAACCTCTAGCAGTGAGCACAATCCAGGAAGTTGTATAAACCGCAAAGTGAGGCAGTATGGGAAAGGGATATAAAGGGAGGCAATCACTGCTAATAGATAACAGCTGGGATAGGGAGAAGAGATGTCAAAATGAAACCAAAACAATAGAACATCATGCAGGAGGTACTGAAGAAGGTCTATCAGAACTTCTCAGAGATCTGGCGGTGACAGAGAAATTGCCAGCTTTTCTGGTGGTCAGGACAGTGGTAGCACACATATAGGCCACTGCTTTTTCCTATAGTGTGCAAGCACAGCCACTGGTGATGGGTTGCAAGGTGGTCATAACCATGGAAATGAGCAGTGTGTAATGTTATGGAAAAATGAATTTAGACAGCAAAGGAAGCAATATGAATAATAACAATACATTAGTGTTAACTTTCTCTACATGATAAATGCCATTTGCTGATGTGAGACAACCCCTTTAATAGCTGTAGTGTGGTGATGTTTTAACAGGTGTGTAGAGGGCAGATTGTGGGTTGCATGTTTGAGACCCTGGAAAAGGTAGCTTCAAACTATAAGACACATTTTGGGAGGGTAAAAAAAGTGTGTCTTATAGTCTGAAAAATACTGTAAATGAAATGCTAAAAAGGAATGCAGATGAAAACCACTGCTGGGAAAAAAAACATGCTATTATCACTGATAACATTGCACATGTGTCGTTCAATGGTATTCCAACTTAAATATTTTCTTTAAGAATATTTTTCTTTTCAGTCAATTTGGATCCAGTTAAAACATGGGGCTACTTTTTTTTTTTTCCAGGGCCATTTTAGGTTCCCAGTCCACTTCTTATTGTATACATCAATCTGCTCAGCTGTCCCTGCTCTATAACGAGCTGCCTGCAGACCAGGCACCATGTTCAACTGGACAGGTTCTTTTAAATATTTTATCTCCTACATTGGTTGAGAATGCCTGTCCAGGTGAGGGATGCCAAGAAGCCATGCCTTTTTTTGGCCAGGGTATTTTATATACAGGGTTAGGGCAGTGAACTGAATTTTTTCCATGGCTGAAGGTAAGCTTCGTTACTGCTATGTCTGTCCTGTGTAACAAACTGCTTAAATTTTTAGGTAAATTATTTCTAGCTTTAGTTAAAAGGACTTCATAGCCTACTTCCTCTCTAGAAAATCTTACATCGTCAAAGTTATTATTAATCTACAAAAAGTCATATACATCTATATATGAATATACTTATTAATAATTAGTGGAGTGACAAAGAAATATATTTTCTTTCCAGGAGTTCCAGGAAAACGGAGCGAGAGTTTTTATGGATGCTGTAAAGAGCCCTATCCAGATGTGACATTTACTATTACATTGAGGCGAAGGACGTTATATTATGGATTGAACCTTCTTATTCCCTGTGTTCTGATATCAGCACTTGCCTTGCTCGTGTTCCTTCTTCCGGCAGACTCAGGAGAGAAAATCTCACTTGGTAAACAAGCAGTTACTGGAAAACAGCATTGACTTTCATAGGACCTGCAAAGTATCAACATTTGAAATCTAGATTAGCGAATACATTTTGGTAATTATACAGAAAGCATAGTTATTATGCAGCAGGATGCAGTAGTCACAGGTTTTATTATTCAGGACGTTCCATTGCAAGGCATCTTTCATATATGAGAGCTGAATCTTTTCTTAAACCAACATTTATTCTTACATACACATCAGTTACATTGCAGGCAGTTTGCACTCTATATAGGGATATATTTTATACTGAAAAGCATTTTGCAGATGTTTTATGAGCTCTGCAGGGCAGCCAGGTTCTTGCTATGAAATTCTTAGATTTGAGTAAAAGAGAATTATTAGGAATTGAAGCAGAAGTAGGCATTTTTTATTCTCCCAGAATGAAATGTCGCTAATATTAGATGTGCTGTGTACATTAAGCAAATTGCTCTCATTCTGCTGAATGCAATGATTAGTAAAAGTTTGTAATATATTCACTTCACTGATTGGGTTCTTGAGAAGCTAAGACGTCTGTTTACACAGGCATGTTAATACAGTAAGTGTATGGACATGCTCCATATATCCAATATATACATATACTGTAGACCTTCAGGATAGGTACGTGTGTAAAAAAAACATAATTCAATATTAAATAGGCATTCCAGGATTTTTATATTGATGGCCTATACTCAAGACCTGAGTGGAGGGAGTCAGACACTCCTCACCCCCAGAGTTTAGAGGCATCGGCGCCAGAACTACGTACAAAGCTCCAAAAACTGTGTAATAGAAGTTGCTGGTCATGGCATCTCTGCTCGCAGTAAAGTGAATGGAAGCAATGCTGCAGTAACCAGCTCCATCCCCTACACAGTGATCAGAGCTTTCTGGTTCTGGCACCAGAGCTACTGGAGAACAATTGATCGCTGGGGGTGGAATGTGGAACCGAAACCGATCAAAATTAAAATCCTGAAATATCTCTTTAATCTAATTATTATGGTCATTGATAAATACAAATGTAGCGAGCCTTCAGAGACATAGCTTCTATGAGGCCCACTCCAAGAGGAGGCCTGGGTCACTCATAGCCAGGTAGCGTAGGGCTAGCAATTATTTACATACAGGATGGAAACAACATAACCGGTATACTAATGTCTAGACAGAGGAGTTTATTGATAAATGCAAGAGGCAGGCAGAGGTCAGGTCAGACCCCCTCCCTCCTTTACTAAGGCCCCCATTAACTGCAATTAGTAAGGGACCTGTCCTAGAGATCTGGCTAAAGTCATAGGAAGCCCCACCCCAAAATGAGGAGTTTTCAGCCGGATAACTTTGACTATCCGTACTCAGAGAGATCACTGTGACAGGGCTCTATAGGAACATAGGGGGTCCACTTTTGTGGAGTCTATCTGGCGCAGATTCTGTCATGCCATTCCCCGATCATGCCAGGGTCTAAAAAAGTGGGCATGACGTGGGCGGGGAAGGGGATGGACTGGCAGGCCCGTCTCATTCATTAGTTTCTACACCTGGTTTAGGCATAGAAAATGGTCTAAATGTAGGGCAGCAAGGAAGCTGTCTTACATTTAGAATCGACACAGGATACGCCAAAGTTATGTAGAGGACTGCGCCTTTACATAACTTCGGCGATCCACCACCAGCTACAGGGCTTATAAAGACCGATGTCTAAAACGCTGGTCTTATTAAATGTGCCCCATAGTGTATTTTTCATATACTACAATGCTAATGCTAATATCCATATCCTGTGATTTCACAGCCCTATAAAACCCTCATTACGTGCGGTCTCCGCCATTGTCCTGTGAACTGAGCTTAGGGAGCTCATGAGTTAGTGTAACAGCGTCTGCTGTGCGCCGAGATGTTCCCCTGCTTACCACCGCAGTCCCGGGTGCCGCGCTCAGCGTTG
Source organism: Bufo gargarizans (assembly GCF_014858855.1). Classification (NCBI taxonomy): domain Eukaryota; kingdom Metazoa; phylum Chordata; class Amphibia; order Anura; family Bufonidae; genus Bufo; species Bufo gargarizans. The sequence continues at coordinate 173,872,371 of NC_058081.1, forward strand.
ATTTGTGGCCAGTGCTTCCCATTCACCGCTTCAGTCCTAGCCTCTGTCTGTGTGGGTGCAGTGGTTCTGGGATCCTCTCCACAGTTTCCTCTCAGCCCTGGCCACAGCATGCTTGCTGTTTGTTTTCTGAAGCACTTCCTTAACGATCGGCACGCGTCACTAACTGGGCTTTATGGGTTATGTCATATGACCTCGCTGATTAATCCTAGCCCTCCTGTGCATATATAAGTGGTTCAGCCCCCTGCCCAGATTCCTCAGTGTCAAGGTCCTTGTGCTGTGCTAAGGCTCCTGATAACCACTTGTGTTCCTGTGTTCCTGACTCGTATTTGTGTTATTGGATTCTGCTACCCATCTGATCCCTGCCTGCTAGCCTTGACTCTCCTGTTGCTGATCCTGATTGCCTGAACTGTACCTGTGCCCTGCCCTTTCACCTGTCTGACTACGCCCCTGCCTAACCTTTCAGTCCTGCACTGTTGCTCCTGGTAACGACTCCGCCTGTCTGACTTCGCCTGTACTTATGGTACCTTTCCCTGGTACCTGCTGGTCTGCCTGGACCAGCTGCCTCGTGTGCATATCCTCCTCAAGAGGTAGCAACCTGGTGTTTCCCTCAGGAAAGTTTATTCCCACCTTCAGGGGTTCTGTGAAAAATCAAGGGGTTTACTTAGACAAAGCCCTTAGAGGAGGTAGGACACGTGGCACAGTAGGTTCACACACGCTGGTTGTGACAGTGAGAGTGTTGCTGAAAATGATTAATAGAAGAATATTGGAGAAGGAGAGTGCAGGGAGACTTATGCATGGCCGAGAAGAACATCAAGGCGGATGCTCTGTCTCGGTCATTTGATGTCTCCGACCAGCAGGAGGAGCCCCAGTACATTGTAGATCCTGTTCGCTTGTTCACAGAGGCCCCTGTCCTGGTAAATGACATCCGTCCCGGGAAGACATTAGTGCCATCTGCCAAGAGAAAACGTATTCTAGCTTGGGGCCACAACTCTAAACTGACTGATCACCCAGGAATCCGCAAGACCACAGAACTTTTGTCTCGCCACTACTGGTTGCCCACACTGTCTAAGGATGTGTGTGATTATATGTCTGCCTGCACCGTCTGTGCTCAGAATAAAGCCTCCAGGACCAAACCACCCGGGCTGTTGTTACCTCTTCCTGATGCCCCGTGGCAACACATTGCTATGGACTTTGTTACAGATCTCCGCTCTTCTGCTGGATGTACAGCTATTTGGGTGGTCGTGGACCGCTTCTCTAAGATGGCGCACTTTGTTCCTTTGGCTGGACTGCCCTCGACTGCTGAACTTGCTAAACTGTTTGTGAGACACATATTCCACTTGCATGGTCTACCTTGGCATATTGTTTACGATTGTGGAGTCCAGTTTACCTCTATACTCTGGAGAGCTCTTTGCTGGCTTCTCTTCCAATTATAATCCCCAGACCAACGGGCAAGTAGAGTGGGTCAATCAAATATTGGAGAACTATCTCTGACATTTTGTTTCAGCCCAACACGATAACTGGGGACAATTGCTACCTTGGGCTGAGTTATCCTATAACAACCACACTAGTGAGTCTACTGGATCCTCTGGATTCTTTGTTATTTAGGCACAACACCCTCATACTCCTCTCCCTGTTCATAGATCTTCTGCGGATTCCTCTTTTAGGGAGTTTTTGAAGATTTGGCGTGACACCAAGAACTTCATCAACAAAGTGGTGACCCGCATGAAAACAAATGCAGACAGGAGAAGAAGAAAACCACCTCAGTTCTCGTCTAGAGAGAAATTATGGCTCGCCTCTAAAAACATCTGCTTAGGGCTCCCAGTTTCAAATTCGCTCCTAGGTTCCTTGGACCCTTTGAAATCTTGAGGAGGACATATAATTGTCCTCCTCTCTCTCTCTGCGTATTCTCAATGCCTTCCACATGTCCTTACTAAAACCAGTAGTCCTTAATCACTTCTCGACGGCTCCTTCTACTCCAACTCCGGAATATGAAGATTCTAAAGAGACATTTGATGTCAAAGACATTCTGGACATCAAGAAGTGTGGCAAGAAGACCTACTATCTTGTGGACTGGAAGGGCTTTGGTCTTGGGAGCCGGAAGAGAATATTCATGCTCCGGACCTGATAAAAGGGGTTCTGTCTTGTCGTGGACTCAAGAAAAGGAGGCGTAAATGGGTGGGGGGTGTTACTATAACAGCAGCTGCTGTGCACCACTGTTCCCCTGCTTACCACCACGGTCCCGAGCACCACGCTCAGCGGAGATCTGTGGCCAGTGCTTCCCATTCACAGCTGCAGTCCTGGGCTCTGTCTTCGTGGGTACTGTGGTTCTGGGATCCGCTCCACAGTTTGCTCTCACCCCTGGCCACAGCATGCTTGTTTGTTTTCTGCAGCACTTCCTTGATGGCCGGCACGCATCACTTCCTGGGCTTTATGTGTTAGGTCATATGACCTCGCTGACCAATCCTAGCCCTCCTGCGCATATATCAGTGGCTCAGCCCCCCTGCCCAGATGCCTCAATGTCAAGGTCCTTGTGCTCTGCTAAGGCTCCTAATAACCACTTGTGTTTCTGACTCATATTTGTGTTATTGGATTCTGCTACTCATATGAACCCTGCCTGCTAGTCTTGACTCTCCTGTTTCTAAACCTGATTGCCTGACCTGTACCTGTGCCTCCTGCCCTAACATTTCGCCTGTCTGACTACGCCACTGCATCATCCTTCTGTCCTGCACTGTTGCTCCTGGTAACGACTCCGCCTGTACTACTGGTACGTTTCCCTAGTACCACCTGGTCCTTCTGGACCAGCTGCCTCGTGTGCCTATCCTCCTCAGGAGCTAGTGACCTGGTGTTTCCCTCAGGAAAGTTTATCCCCACCATTTGGGGTACTGTGAAGAATCAAGGGGTTCACTTAGACTACGCCCTTAAAGGAGGCAGGACACGTGGCACAGGGAGAGTGTTGCTGAAAATGATTAATAGAAGAATATTGGAGAAGGAGAGTGCAGGGAGACTTATGCTGCATCAGTATTTATTTATTCCTACATTTACTTATTCCTACATCAGCCGTAATGTAATTCAATACCAATAAGACGGAAGCTTTTATTATTCCGGTGCCAGCGTGCCAACTAGATGAGCGAATTTCTCTGTTATGCATTCCGGCATAGAATTGCGTGATGGTCCGTGGTAACGGAATCCATAACGCAATTCTGATTTAACCGCCTAATGAAGAGTGAACGAATTTCAAAATATGAAATTCGCTCATCTCTACTGCCAACCAATACCACCCAATCTGCACCCATTAGGGGGGGCCAGGTCTTAAAGATGACCGAACTCATCTTTTGCTGGATTACTTCTTCCAATTACTTTAAAGTCTCCATGTCCTAGAAAAATCAGCAAGATGCAGAGAGCCGGATGTTCCTGATTACCTATTCTTAGTCTTGAGAGAATTAAAATTTCAGTGAAAATTAGACTTTCCTCGTGCTTTGTAGTAATGAATCGATTTTACCTTAAATGGGGTAAAAAAACTAACAAAACAAAAAACATAGTCGCCTTATCTGTTTGAGCACAAAGAGTCTGCCACCGTCATCTTGGCCGCGTTCAGTGACCATGCCCCGTAAACGAAACCCAAAAGCCAATCCCGCGATCCAACCATTCATCTTGGTGACAGACCATCCTTCCTCCCTGCAGTGCCCAATAAACAACAAGAGGGGAACTTCCAAATCCTTCTGATCCCCCAACCTCACCTTCCACTCTTCCCAACCACGCCAAGCTCCTGCATACTTGTCCCACGTCTCAGGCGCCAAAGATGACCGAATCAAGCCCATAACTGCGGCTCCAGGACTTCCCAAATCCCCGCTGGACATGCCAGACCCACCTCCGCTGCACCAGGAGCCAGCTGCCGGAAACGGTCCCACTGTGAACGAGAGAGGGCGTCAGCAATACAGTTATTCACCCCGGGCACATGCACCGCCACAACCCATGCGTTAAGTAGCAGGCATTCCAGCACCAGCTTCTGTAGAAGCCGCACTACCAACGGTGAATTAACTGTTAATTGCTTGCACCACCCCCAAATTGTCACAGTGGAACCGAACCGTCTTGTTCCAAAACTTGTCCCCCACAACATCACTGCCACCACAATCAGAAACAGCTCCAATAACGCTAAATTGCGCACCCATCCCTTACTGACCCAACTGTCCGGCCACCGCCCCGCGCACCACTGGCCTCCCAAATAAACTCCATACCCGCAACCCCCCACCGCATCAGAAAACAATTCGAAATCAAACGAGCTAACATCATCCATGAACAAGGATTGCCCATTATACCGTTCCAAAAACATACCCCAAACCTTCAGATCAGCCTTCAACTCCTGACCCAACCTAACAAAATGATGAGGCGCCTGAACCACCCCCGTGGCCCCCGCCAGCCTCCTACAGAAAATCCTCCCCATAGGCATAATCCGGCATGCAAAATTGAGCTTCCCCAGGAGAGACTGCAGTTCCCTCAATTTGATTTTTGACAACCTCCCCGCCCTCGCCACTTCCTGTCTAAGGTCCTCCAACTTGTCCAATGGCAGTCTGCACTCCATCCTCCCAGAGTCGATTACTATCCCTAAGAAGCTCAATTCCGTAGCCGGACCCACCGTCTACTCCCCCGCCAATGGAACCCCAAACGCCTCAAACAATGCAAACATTGTGTGCAACAAAACTGAACAAACCCGAGACTGGGCCGGACCCACACAAAGGAAATCGTCCAAATAGTGGATGACTGATTCACACCCCGATGCGTCCCGAACCGCCCATTCTAAAAAAGAACTAAACGTTTCAAAGTATGCGCACGATAAGGAGCACCCTATCGGCAAACAACGGTCCACGAAAAAAAAAAAACGTTCCAAAAACACCCCAACAGATGCAGGCTATCGGGATGTACTGGCAAAAGTCTAAATGCCGCCTCAATGTCGGTCTTCGCCATCAGCGCTCCCCATCCACACCGCTTCACAAATGCCACTGCCGCGTCAAACGACGTATAGACCACGGAACACATCGCCAGGTCGATACCATCATTGACCGACGTTCCCCTAGGGAAGGACAAATTGTGAATCAGCCAGAATTTATTGACCTCCTTCTTTGGAACCACCCCCAAGGGCGACAAACGTAATGCCGCTAAAGGTGGCTCCAAAAACGGGCCCGCCATCCTGCCTAACCTAACTTCTTTTTCCAATTTTTCCATAGCCGACCGCAAATTCTTTTTAACCAAAACAGCATTGGTCGGAACGAACGGAATCCGAAAACCTGACGCAAACCCGTCTTTTAACCACTCTGCCGCTTCCCTATCCGGATACCTATCGAGGTACGGAACCATCCTTGCTAGACGCACCGGCATCTCCCCCTTTTCCAGAACTATTCCCCCCCCCTTGCTTCCCCCCTTTAAAACATCTCGCTGCTCCATGAGCCCCCCCGCAAGTTGAGCACTCGTTCTTAAACTTGCACTTTGCCCCGAACTTGCATCCCCCCTCATTGAACAGGAAGCACAGCCCCTTTGCGGATGCTGTCGCAAAGCCAGACTGGCCTCCTCCCCCCACTTCCCCCCGAAAGGACTATCCCACTCTAACTGGTGCCGTTACTTTCAACCACAAAGCAATATCTTTGTGGTCCCACCGGATCCCCTGACGCACCGCCTTGCGCTGCCTGAACTGCTCATCGTAGCGCAGCCAAGCCAACCCCCCATACACTCGATGGGCCTCCCCGATCGCGTCCAGATAACAAAAAAGAGAGGAACAACATTTCGGCTCTTTCTCCCCTATAACACTGGCCAGGATCGCAAACGCCTGCAACCAGTTCGCGAACGTGCGCGGTATTAACCGATGTCTCCGCTTTTCCTCCTCTTCTTTTTTCCCATCATCCTTCCTCGCCCTATCAAGATTATAAACTTCTCAAAAGGGAGCAGGGAAAAAATATCCACATATTCCCCCAAATCCTATCCCTCACCTCCTATTTGAGATGCTCCCCCAGCGGCCCCTCAAAACAAACATACACCTCACCTTTTGCCCGGTCATCTAACCGCGCCTCCTCCGCTTTCCCCCGCTCCGCCGACCTGAGTCTGCACTGACACGCTGGTAGCCCGCATTTCCGGTACGGCCCCCCCAGCTCTATACCCCGCTAGGACCCCCCCTCGCCCCCCAAGCCGGCAGCGGTGACAGGCCGCCCGCCCCCCAACTGGCCGCCAGACCCGCCAAACCCGCCAAACCCCCCAGCAACTGCCCTAAACCTCTGCTCAAATCAAGGCGGGCCCCCCCCACCCCCACACCCAGCCACTGCTAAACTAGCCCCCAACTGTACTAATAGTCCCCAAGGCGTCTCACCTGGCTGCGTGGGTGCTGTGACCCCACCAGCCGCAGGTCCTGCATCCAGATGAGCTGATCTCTGCGCTGATCCTCCAGGGGCATCTTCCTCCAGGTGTCGCACCCCTGCATCGTCCGTGGATCCACTGCTGCTGGCAATCTCTTCAAGGAGGCCAGGCCCCTCCCCCTCTGCTCTCCTGGATGTCACCGCCGGAAGCCTGCTGCCTCCTCCCACGTGGCCTGCAGCCATGTTCTGTACCGCTCCCACGCTGAGAGGCCCCAGTCCCCGCTCCATGGACTGGGCCTGCCGTACCGGGTCCCGTCTCCATGCGCCGACCGTCACGCCAGGCAGGCCTGGCACAGCCTGCAGCAGAGCTCCGCTGCTGAGTAGGATTCCTCCCACGCCTGGGCATATGGGGAGGCACAGGTACCGTCAGCTCCAGGCGTGGAGGGTCCCTTGAGGGGCTCCTTCTTCGGCGCTGAGCTCTAGGGGGCGCCATATCAGGGCTGAGGCGCGCCGGCGGTAGGGACCGCCGTGGCCGGGACGCCCGAGGCACAGACACCGCGGGAGCCTCTGCCACCCCCTGTAGCAGCTCCTGGACCCGACCTTGAAGTCAGTCTTCACCCTTCTCGGCCGCCGCTGCTCTGAGCTGGGAGATGATCTGCTCCATGATGCGACTGGATGGCGGTCAGTAAGCGCAAAATGGCCCCTCTAACTGGCCTCGCTCCCCCTTTTAACCCCTCTGGCTCCCCCCCACCTAAATCAAACCCTCTAATCCCTAACTACCCACGGGGAGGGGTCTCCTTAAACCACCCCCTGTCATGTTCGCCTCCCCCTAAGCTGCGCCCTCAGTCCGGCTCATTCTTGTCAGTGATGATCTGGCCAACTATCTACCAGTGTAATATTAAGTGGTTAATGTAATATTTATTGTTTTAGGATACGCTTTTTTTGAAGTTTTATTCTGGTACTCTAGTCTATATGGACCAACAAAAAAAATTATAAAAGAGAAAAACACATGGTAATATTATGTTTGTTTCTTTCTATTGCTTCTTTTCTCATACTTTCTCTTTTTGTTTTAGGTATAACTGTACTTTTATCTCTTACTGTATTTATGCTGCTGGTGGCAGAGATAATGCCAGCCACATCTGATTCGGTTCCATTAATAGGTAATATAATTTTTGTATGTAAACAGTCAGACAGATACATGATAGGTGTAGACTGGAAAGGGAAACAATATTGAGCTTTTCATGAATCCCTGAGCAGAGATTATTTTATTCAAATCATTTGACAATTAAATGATAGCTCAGTATTGTGTTTCTGTATTCATTCAGCAAAGTACAGATTAAAAGAAAGTATTGTGCATTTTATGATGTCTCTAGGAAAACTAGAACAATTCAGTAATGATGTGACGTTTTGCATATTGAGATATGCAACCGTTAACAGCAGCATATGATTGGATTAACACAGGGCACTGAAGATGGCTCTACATTGTCTGATTGTTGGCAGATTAGCGAGGAAGAATGTTATGTTCGTATGAATACTCGTTCCCGATGATCTAGCCTTGTAAAGCCTTTACACTTGTATTTTGCTGTTATGGTATATTTATAAGACTGCTGTACTGTTAGTGACTGGGATTTGTGAAATACCCATTTGCACCTTGCACTGTTGTCCTAGGCTGTTTTCAGACAGCTGTAATGCTGCCACATTTTTGCATACCTTGCAGGCGTATACCTTTTGAATACCTTAGGGCCCTTAGATTGTGATCCCTATTGAGGACAGGTTGATGCTAATGTCTGTAAAGCGTTGTGGAATATAGTAGCGATACATAAAATGTGTAAAATAAATACTGTGGCAATGTGAACAGTGTTGTGTACGGTGAAGCCGTGGAAGGGGTGTATATCTCATCTAGGTGAGATAAGTAAAGTCCAGGAAGATGGCACTGGCTTCAGCAAACCTAGTTGCTGAAGCTATTTTCTTTATTTATACAGGGCTGGATTTTATTGGATTGGGATGATAGGTTTAGCAGTGGGACCTCCTAATCCACCCCCCTCATTCAAGGGCATGTTTTCCTTTCACCTGAGGGGATCGCAGGTGAGGCCTGCTGTAATCAGGCCCACATAAGCACCTCACAGTGAGTAAGTCTGAGGAGGGAGAGAAATAGTGTTTGTGAAGCACAGTCCTGCTGAGGCTCTGGGTGTGTGTTCTCAGCTAGCAAGGCTGAGGGGCCACAAGGCTAGGGTATAGCCTGAAGTTTGGGGGATGCAGTGACGCCTGTGGAAAGAGGATCACTAGGTCAGAGTCGGGAGGACTACTGGTCCACAATCCCCCAAAAAGGTACTACAATTGCCACAGCCTGGAGGCTGATGGATTGATGTTGGCTGAGGGAAGCAGCATATGATGTTCATGTGTGAACTGTGCTCTACGAGTGAGGTAGGGATGTATTTTAATTAGGTAGTGCCTAGACAGGTAGGAGTTTATTTGTGTTTTAAGTGTTGGTGGTGTGGGAATCTCACCCCATCCAGTTTGAGAAGAGTGCCAAAATAAATGCACACTTTGGACATGAAAATCCATTGTCTGGCGAGATATCAGTGAGTGTTACCCCCTGAAAATAGACGATCCCTTACAATACATATAGCTCCTGTAATACTTGGACTTAGTTTAGTAAAACAGCTGAGGTCTGAATACTGCAGTCCTAGTGTGGATGCAAAAAATGTGGCAGCATTATGGCTGTCTGAAACTGGCCTTGAGGGTATGCTGCAATAAGAAGACATGTCCATGTAAAATGTGACCTTTTCCCCAAAAATTTCAATGGTGGAAATACAGAAGAAATGCCTAGTATGTTTTTATGTAAAACCTTTTTCCTAAAATACGTCTATCATTTATAGCTAGAACTCCATGTTGTACTGTACACATATAAAGTTAGATTACTTGAAGGAGTTGACTGACCAAAATGAAAAATTAATTACAGGAGGAGGATGTGATAAAAATAAATAAATAATAATAAACCAACATCTGCCTTTTGAAAGTATTTTCAAGTGCCTCGACAATCATCCCTATGGTCTTCAGTCTTTGGTGCACCGCAAGTGAAGACTTATGTTGCCATTGACATGACTGCTATAGCCAATCACTGATCTTAGCAGTAATGTGTCATAGAGGCTCAACATTCACTTGCTGTTCTTGTACAGGTGACCACTGAGAATTGGCTGCGGTGGACACATGAATGGGAATGGCACATCAAAATTTCTGATTCAGTAGGTGCAGGGGCTACAGTGCTGGAATTACAGGATTTTCAAGAGGTGAGACAGGTGATTTTTAAGATTTTCACTTCACATCATTCCCCCGTCTGTATTGAATTTTCCATGTTGGTCAAACAACAACTTTAAAAGCATAGAGAGGTGATTCCTAACATTTCTAAAGAAGCTCTAAGAAGCTTGATGTAGGGGCAGCTAAAGAACTCTGGTCCATTGCTATAATTTGGCTTAGATAAGTTTACTGCTTTGCATAGCGTCATTGAGCATTTTGAAATCAGTTTACCTTTCCTGTTGTAAAAGTAACAGGTCTTGTAAATGTTTTCTAGTCAGGGCTCAAGAAGCTCCAGAATTCATAAACATTTAGATCTACATACTAACAGATGAGAAAAGCCTATACAATGAAAACTAATATATATTTTTGACTTTTTACATTTTTCCTAAAGCTATACAGCCCTAGTCATCTAAATATGACTTTATAACATAAGATCAAATAAATTTGCCTATCTAAGCATATTTACTAATTGTGGTCTTCCATTTTTATGTTCTGCTTTACAGCACAGTACTTTGCCAGTACTATGATAATCGTGGGTCTCTCTGTGGTTGTGACAGTGATTGTCCTGCAGTATCATCATCATGACCCACATGGAGGAAAAATGCCAAAATGGGTATGTTAAATTTATGAATAAAAAAAGTAAAATACTTTGGCATGCCTTTAGACATCTATTAATGAAACCCTTGTGCAGATATTAATTTCTCATTGTAATCTTCTACAGTCCTCAAAGAACAAATTTTGTACCAAAATAAGTGTGGTCAGCTTGTCTTGCAGCAGGACTACCACAAGTGGGTGACACTGATCATTCTGTTCTTGTTATGACATGGAAATGTTACTCTCTATCAAATGGAGTACCAGTAGGACAAAGATACTGCTGGTCCTCCACTGAGGATTATAATTAGAGATGAGCAAATTTCGTGTTATGAAACTCGTTCACACTTCGTTTGGTGGTAAGAGCAGAATTGCGTTATGGATTCAGTTACCGCGGACCATAACGCAATTCTATGACGAAATGCATAACAGAATGCGTTTAGAGGACTCCCGTGCAGAATGGAAACAGGACGGATCCGTTTTGCATCCCATAGACTTCTATTATGATGGAATGAATAACGGAATGCCTCTAAAGGCATTCCGTTATGCATTCCGTCATAGAATTGCGTTATGGTCCGCGGTAACTGAATCCATAACGCAATTCTGATTTTGCTACCAAATGAAGCGTGAATGAATTTCAAAATATGAAATTTGCTCATCTCTCATTATAATGTATGCTTTTTTTGTGATGCTACAGTTTGGTAAAGAAGAAAGGGGTAGGATCGACAGTAGAGACCTTGTTTCCCTGCTAGAAGGTATTTTGAAATAGTAGTATTAGGAAAAGACTTTCACTATCTAAATCAAGCATATTTGTAAATCCACTGGAAACACTTTTCTTCCTGATGTGCCTTCAAATTTCCTCGTTTCAAAGTAATTGTAAGATGCAGCATGGGGTTACAGTATTCTTAAAGCTCATGTGGTTGCAAGTGCAATTAAAAATCATTTGCTTACAAACAAGATGGAAAATCAGCATGCACAGGATAATTTTAACTAGTACAGTATAATTTGGAGTATCCCGCATTCTGTTCATGTATGAAAACATTTACATATACATATTGTCAGCTTTGCAACAAAATATACTACAAACACCAGAATTGTGAGCAGATGCTTCTGTTTTACAGTATGGAAATAAGCACCATGTATTTGGATCTGTTATGCAGTTGTTTCGTGAGAACACGTGCTAATTGCCTTATATTCATTTACATATATTGGATCTATTAATAAATAATTTTAATTACAAAACTAGAAGCTGATATCTACAAGATTTCAGAAATTTCATTGATTGTAAGCTCTTGCGAGCAGGGCCCTGACCCCTAGTGTTTCAGTTGCATATTAGCCAGTTAGTTTTGTTTCGTACATGAACCCTATGAATTTGTAATTAAATTAATTAAATTACATCAGCGGTGGGGAGTTAGCCACCATGTGTCTGTTGTTAAAATAGCAGGCACCCAGGACTAATGTATGCAATCGACAATAACGTTGATTGCATACATGCTCCTCAGATGCCATAGTCAAATGTGACCATAGGGTCTGGGAGGTTAAAGACCAGGAGTGCACCCTCCCAGCCATGTACCGGCTTCCCCTATGAGGGATCAGTGGAGCCGGATGGTGTGTGCAGCAGCCTTTGCATTCCTCAGTGATATGAGCCTGCCGCACATTAGTTCCTATAAAGCCCGTGCCTTTGGCAGGGCTCCATAAAAACAGAGTGTAATCACCATAGACTCTAATGCTAATGCATTGGAGTCTACGAGACAAGCAATATAACAATTGCTTGTTATAGTTCCCTATGGGAACTATTAAAAAGTAAGCAAAAAAAAGTTTTCAAAAATATTAAAGAATAAAAAATAAAAAAAATTACAATCGCCGGCTTTTCCCAAAGATAAAATATAAGTACATAAACAATTAAACATCATGGGCTGTGCTGTGTGCAAAAACACCCATACTGTATAAAAATATTTATTCCATATGGCAAACGACGAAATGGAAAAAAAAATTGAAATAGCTGATTCACCAGTTTTTGGCCGCTTCACCTGCCACAAATAAATTGAATAAAAAGTAATTAAAAATGTATACACACCTAAAAAGGGTATAAAATTTGCATAGTACAGATCTCCCTTCAAAAAATTTGTCCTCAAACAGCTCTGCAGACATAAAAAAAAAAAAGTTATGGGGTTAGAATATGGTGTAAGAAATAAAAAAAAATGTCCAGTATTAACACATTGTTGTAATCATATTGACCCAGAGAATAACAGTAACCGGTCAGTTTTACCACACAGTGAACGCCGTAAAAACAAAACTCATAAACTCATAAAATTTTTGTTTATAATTTCACCCCATTTTGATTTTTTTTGCTTCTTCCCACTACATTAAATGTATTCGGAAATGTTGCCATTAGAAAGTAAAACAAGTTGTCAGACGGCTATGTGAATGGGAAAATATAAAAAAATTACAGTATTGCTTTGGGAAGGCTGGGAGTAAAAAAAATAAAAAAATAAAAAATAAAAACAACTGGAAGGAAAACAAAAAAAACTAAAGGAAGCTTGTAGTATGTCCTCTACGCTATTATGTAGGTAATAAAAAGGAAAAAAATTAGTTTTGTTCCATACCCCGTTATCTTTCATATGCCATGCTTATAACAGTTTTACTTTATAAATTTGGTATTTGAAGGCAAGAGAAGAGGATTAAATACTAGTATTGGACAAAAATTTGTCTGTATATTGATTTGTGGGTGGAAACTGGGTGGAAAATATCTTCTGAATCTCCATTGTTCTGCTGAAGATGTAATACCTGTCAGAATATTTATACTGCTCTGAAAAATAGTTTAATTTATCTATGGAAAAACAAGCTAGAATCTAAAATATAGGAGATTCCGACTTATTTACACAAATAAAACAAAAGCTAATGAGAGCTCAGTATCTGTGCTAAGTTGACGCTAAAAGGAAGACAGCTGTGTACAACATATATATCTAATAATATTTCAGTGCAATAAAAATAAATAAAATATAAGACTATATAAAATTGGTGACAATATAAGAATAATAATCAATTATATGCAATCAAAAAGACAAAATAACCTAAAGGATATAGATATAATTAATAATTAAACAAAAGAAAACTTAAGAATAACACTTGATTTCTCACAGCGAACAGATTTTCCTGATTCAAATTAAAGTTAGGCTTTCACCATGTTATATAATATACAGTACAGACCAAAAGTTTGGACACGCCTTCTCATTCAAAGAGTTTTCTTTATTTTTATGACTATGAAAATTGTAGATTCACACTGAAGGCATCAAAACTATGAATTAACACATGTGGAACTATATACATAACAAAAAAGTGTGAAACAACTGAAAATATGTCATATTCTAGGTTCTTCAAAGTAGCCACCTTTTGCTTTAATTACTGCTTTGCACACTCTTGGCATTCTCTTGATGAGCTTCAAGAGGTAGTCACCTGAAATGGTCTTCCAACAGTCTTGAAGGAGTTCCCAGAGATGCTTAGCACTTGTTGGTCCTTTTGCCTTCACTCTGCGGTCCAGCTCACCCCAAACCATCTCGATTGGGTTCAGATCCGGTGACTGTGGAGGCCAGGTCATCTGGCGCAGCACTCCATCACTCTCCTTCATGGTCAAATGGCCCTTACACAGCCTGGAGGTGTGTTTGGGGTCATTGTTCCGTTGAAAAATAAATGATGGTCCAACTAAACGCAAACCGGATGGAATAGCATGCCGATGCAAGATGCTGTGGTAGCCATGCTGGTTCAGTATGCCTTCAATTTTGAATAAATCCCCAACAGTGTCACCAGCATAGCACCCCCACACCATCACACCTCCTCCATGCTTTACGGTGGGAACCAGACATGTAGAGTCGCACAAAGACACGGTGGTTGGAACCAAAGATCTCAAATTTGGACTCATCAGACCAAAGCACAAATTTCCACTGGTCTAATGTCCATTCCGTGTGTTCTTTAGCCCAAACAAGTCTCTTCTGCTTGTTGCCTGTCCTTAGCAGTGGTTTCCTAGCAGATATTCTACCATGAAGGCCTTATTCACACAGTCTCCTCTTAACAGTTGTTCTAGAGATGTGTCTGCTGCTAGAACTCTGCGTGCCATTGACCTGGTCTCTAATCTGAGCTGCTGTTAACCTGCGATTTCTGAGGCTGGTGACTCGGATGAACTTATCCTCTGCAGCAGAGGTGACTCTTGGTCTTCCTTTCCTGGGGCGGTCCGCATGTGAGCCAGTTTCTTTGTAGCGCTTGATGGTTTTTGTGACTGCACTTGGGGACACTTTCAAAGTTTTCCCAATTTTTCGGACTGGCTGACCTTCATTTCTTAAAGTAATGATGACTACTCGTTTTTCTTTACTTAGCTGCTTTTTTCTTGCCATAATACAAATTCTAACAGTTTATTCAGTAGGACTATCAGCTGTGTATCCACCTTACTTCTCCACAATGCAACTGATGGTCCCAACCCCATTTATAAGGCAAGAAATCCGACTTATTAAATCTGACAGGGCACACCTGTGAAGTGAAAACCATTTCAGGTGACTACCTCTTGAAGCTCATCAAGAGAATGCCAAGAGTGTGAAAAGCAGTAATCAAAGCAAAAGGTGGCTACTTTGAAGAACCTAGAATATGACATATTTTCAGTTGTTTCACACTTTTTTTATGTATATAATTCATAGTTTTGATGCCTTCAGTGTGAATCTACAATTTTCATAGTCATGAAAATAAAGAAAACTCTTTGAATGAGAAGGCGTGTCCAAACTTTTGGTCTGTACTGTACGTCCATCAAGTTCAACCAAGAGATAGGTGGGGATACGAATCCCAAAAGGAATTGAGACTCAGATTTCTACATATTTTCATAAGCATTAATGTTTTTTACTTTTGAGAATTCATCTAAACCCTTTTTGAAACTGTCTAGTGTTCCTGCTGTGACCACGTCCTGATATAGTCTATTCCACAGCTTTACAGTTCTTACAGAAAATAAGCTTTGACGCTTCCGGAGACTGAACTTTTTTCTCTCCAATTGTCTTTTGAGCGCATTTTACATGGAACAGCTTTTCACAGTATTTTTTTGCATGGCCCATTTATATATTTGTATAGGTTAATCATGTTCCCCCTTAGACGTCTCTTCTCAAAACTAAATACATTCAATTATTTGAATCTTTCTTCATAACTAAGACGCCCCATGCCCCTTATCAGTTTAGTCGCTCTCCTCTGTACTTTTTCCAGCTGCAGTGCATCCTTTCTATGGACTCATGCCCAGAACTGAACTGCATATTATAGATGAGGCCGCACCAACGCTTTGTAAAATGGTAATATTACATGCCTGCCCCGCAAGTCCATGCCTCATTTAATGCATGACAATATCCTGGTGGCCTTAGAAGCAGCTGATTGACATTGTATGCTGTAATTTAATCTACCATCTACAAGGACACCCAAATCCTTCTCTATAAGTGACTCTCCCAGTGTTACATCCCCTAGGACATATGATACACAGAGATTATTACTACCAAGATGCATAACTTTACATTTGTCCACATTGAACCTCATTTGCCAAGTTGATGCCCAATCACTCAGAGTGTTCAAGTCAGCTTGTAGTTTATGGACATCTTCCATAGACTGTACAGTACTACATAGCTTAGTGTCATCTAAAAAAATAGAAATGGTACTATTAACCCCTTAGTGACCAAGCCTGTTTGGGCCTTTATGACCAAGCATTTTTCTTCCTTTTTTTCATGGTCTCGTTCCAAGAGCTATAACTTTTCTCAGCTCTCTAGGACGCACCGTTCTTGAGATATTCCCAAAAAATGCATTAGCCAATAGAAGCTTGGTTACATGACCCTTATCAGCCAATGTAAGCTCACAGGTCCTCCAGCCTCCACATACACAGTTTTACTCCAGGTTTCCATAACAACCCAGCCATTTATCTTCACTACTGTAGGATAGCTTTAAAGGAAATCTGTCACCAAGATATTTGCTATTGAAGTAAAGCTATGGCCTAATAGCACTTAGTACCTTATTTCAAGATGTTCCTTTGTTCCAGAAATAGATGATTTTATCCTCTGAAAATCCAGTTTATTTGGTATGCAAATTAGCCAGTAAGCATTCTTGCAGGAAGGAGCCAAGACACTCCCCCTGCCACAATGTATTAACCCTCAAAAGACTTAAAACCTCACCCCCAGGTCCCACTAAGCAACGCCCCTGATCTGGTTAGACTACGCGACCTCCCACTCCTAAGCCGACTGAGATTGAAAAAATTAAGTTAAAGATGAACTTCTAGGTCCCAATAAGCCATGCCCAGATCTGGTTAGGCCACGCCCCTCCCACTCCTGAGCCAAAGGGGATTGAAATAATGAAGGTAAAAATCTATTTCCGTCTGTTGAGGTCACTGTCAAGGGGGTGGTATGCTGTGAAAGTCACTGTTAAAGGTGAAGGCTGCCATAAAGGTCAAAGTTAAGGGGGTGGGCTGCTGTGGAGGTCCAATTTTAAGGGATGGGGTACTGTGGGGAGGTCAGTGTTAAGAGGTGGGGGGCTGTGGAGGTCACTGTTTTGGGGAGGGGTGCTGTAGATGTCACTGTTATAGTGGATAGTGTTGATATCTTTTAATGACCCACACAAACATTAAATTAAATTGATTAAATATACCCGAGCGAAGCTGGGTCCTTCAGCTAGTTAAATAATAAAGGGCCCAGCATTGAACCTTAGGGTACACTACTTATAACCTAACCCATTCTGACCATTCTGAATAGGAATCATTGAACACAACTCTCTGGACACGGTCCTTTAGCCAGTTTTTAATCCAATTATTATTATATTAAGCGTCTATGAGGGACAGTATCAAAAGCCTTTGCAAAATCCAGAAACACTACATCCGCAGCCATCCCTCTGTCCAGGCTACTACTCACTTCCTCATAAAAACAAATCAAGTTAGTCTGACAACTTCTGTCCTTGGTAAACCCATACTGGTTATCACTTATAATATTATTTACAGTCACATACTCCTGTATATAGTCCCTTAAGAGTCCTTCAAACATTTTTTACAAAACAGAAGTTAAACTAACTGGTCTATAATTACCTGTGGAGGACCTTGATCCTTTTTTGAATATGGGCACCATGTTTACCTTGCGCCAATCACTTGGCACTGTACCAGTACCTAGAGAATCTTTAAAAATTATAAAAAGGGGCACAGCAATGACTGAACTGAGCTCTTTAAGCACTCTTGGGTGTAATCCATCTGGACCCGGAGCTTTGTTCACATTTACCCTATTTAACTTCTCCTGGACCATATATGCAGTTAGCCAATTGAGTATATCACTGGAAGTACTAACAGCCCCACCAGCACAGATATTAGCTCCTTTCTCTTCTTTTGTTTATACAGAGCTAAAAAAAAACAATTTAGGAACTCTGCCTTTTCCTTATCTTCAGTGACTACCCCCCCCCCCCTTTACTATTATTTAGGGGACCTACCTGCTCAGACCTAGGTTTATTAGCATTTATATATTTAAAAAACCTTTCGGGATTTGTTTTGCTTTCTTTTGTTATCTGCTGTTTGTATCTTTGCTAATTTTATCTCCTTTTTGCAGATTTTATTAAGCCCTTTGTAATCTTCAAACACTACAGCTGACCACTCAGAATTGTATTTTTTAAATGCCGTCTTTTTGTCTTTTATTGCCCTTTTTACAGTAGCTGTAAGCTATGGGGGGTTTAATTTTAGCTGTTTATACTTGTTACCTAAAGTGGATTTGAAGCTCCCCCATTTATCCTCAGTATTATTATGTGACAGTAGCTGCTCCCAGTCTATGCCCTGAAATGCTGCCCTCAACCCAGGGAAATTAGCCTTTTTAAAATTTCAGTGTCTTTGCTCTGCCTGACAGAGTTTGTTTTTTATCGTTTAGGGGGAATATAATTATATTGCGGTCACTATTACCTACTGTTTTTTCAAACAGTAACATTACCAACAAGCTCTGCATCATTAGAAATTACCAGATCCAACAGAGCATCGCCCCTAGTGGGAGCGTCTATAAACTGGCCCATAAAGTGGTCCTGCATCAAGTTGAGGAATTTTCTCCCCTTTGCAGAACGATGACCCCAGTCAATATCTTCGAAGTTAAAATCTCCCATTTTGACCACTGTACCAGCCTGTGCCGCCCGCTCTGTTTGGTTATACAGATGGGTTTCTATCTCTTCTGTGATGTTAGGGGGTCTATATATTACACCAAGTATTCATTTTTCAGTGTTTATATCCCTTTGAACTTCCACCCATAAGGTTTCCACATCCTCACACTTCGTACACACAATTGCCTCTTTCACACTTGTCTTCAGAACACTCCTCACATACAGGCACACACCACCACCTTTTCTATTGACCCGGTCTTTCCTAAACCATGTCTCAGCCACACCAACTACATGTATGTGTTCTTCTAGTACCATAGCCTCCAGCTCCCCCATTTTTCTAGCTAGACTTTTGGCATTTGTGAAAATACATTTTAAATTACTATTACCTGTAAAGTGAATATACAGAATTTTTTTGTTACTTTGGTTTATCTTTGTATGTAACAGGTTCTTGTTACCAGCAGTTCTATTTTTCATAAATTTATAGTTATGCCCCTTATTAGTATGCCCCCCCAGATCCTAGTTTAAAAGCTCCTCCAGCTGTCTAACAATTTTTTCCCGCAGGGCAGTTGCACCCTCCCCATTAAGGTGCAGCCTATCCCTACTGTAGAGTCTGTAACCGACCAAGAAGTCGGCCCAGTTCTTCATGAACCCAAACCCTTCCTTCCTGCACCAGCTTCTGAGCCACTTATTTAACTCCCTAAGCTCCCGTTGTTTCTCTGGTGATGCTTGTGGCACTGGTAGTATTTCTGAAAACACTACCTTGGAGGTCCTGGACTTGAGCTTCTTACCTAGTTCCCTAAAATTGTTTTTAAGGACCTTCCTTCTCCCACTGACTTTGTCATTGTGCCAATGTGTACCATGACTGCCGGGTCTTCCCCAGCCCCACCCAGAAATCTGTCAATCCGATCAGCAATATTTTTATATACAAGTCTGTAATGTGATCTGTATATAGGCCTTTACCATATTGATCCCTTTTCTGCTCAATATATGTAACATACTACTGTAGGGGTCTGCCCCAATGGTAGCCATCAGATAAGAACACAGCAGCAGCCCTTTAGCGGTGAAAGCAAAGCAACAGTTGTCTCCTTCTCAGACTTTGATCCAACACAGCACTCCACAGAGCTCCGCTGTCAGAGAGAGGTAATCACTCACATCTGACAGTGCTGGTTGTTTTTTCTAGGCCAGTCAAGACCCGGCCTGGAACATAGGAAGTAGTTACCCACCCAGCACTATGACTACTGCCAGTAAGAGCCGTCCCGGATCAGCTATTCACAGCTATACGAATTAAATGAAATATCAACCACCTACTGCCACTGACACACCTGAACTACTGGCTCCTACTTCACCGAGGCCAGGTACCTTGTACCTTCCTACACCCAGAGTGGTATTACCATTCCTTTGCCCTGCTACTGTCTTTAATTGCTAACAACAATGTCACCTATGTATGGATTCCAGGTCCTTTGTCACTGTGTATTGACAATGTTGCTATGAAACTGTTTTGTACATGTAATATGCTTGGTTCTTTAGATAGAATGGAACTTACTATTCCATTCTCCCCCTTTTGGGCAGAGATGGGCTAGTCCTGCTTCCTACCAAGGGAAGTTTAGTCAGTCTTAGTGATTAAAGAGTTGAAGGCAGATGTGTGAAGATATAGCAGCTAGGGGAGGTCCTCCTCCTGCAGCAGGAGTCTCTCCACAGCGAAGCAGCTCATAGAGCACCATGACTCCTTATCGATTTACAAACATAATTTTGTGAGGGTGGTCAACATCCAAAGGTAGCACACTCCAGAGGTACCAGAACAGTCCTAAAGTACAGCTGCCAGACTAAAGCCGAGTTTAGCACAACAGAAAGAGAGATAAAACAGAATACTCAAGTTTGCCTGGCAGTTTAGGCTCAAACCTGCTGGAACCAAGAAAAAGCCTGAATATTGTCTGGATGAAAGTTTATTCATGTAAAGCTGTTGAACTTTATAAAAGTCTGGACTCGACTATTTCTCCACCTTCATCATTATTCTCCCCTTTAATCTCCCTGGGGAGCGACGGTATCCATGTAGGAGCACCGTGACACACACAGAGACTATTAGGGCTGCACCACACCACTTGGCATTCTGATAAACCTGGGACACGATCAGCCCTGGGGGGCAGCACGTTGCAAAGATTGTTTCATGTCAATAAAGCTATGTCTGTCAAAGTGAAATACATACATATATTATGAATTATTCCTTCCATATATATTTCTAGCATACCCCCAGCCATTTTGATTATTACTATAGATTTTACTGGAGAGAACTGCACACATAAAAGGTCATAATCTCTATTCAGTCTCCACCATCTCCTCTGGTTTAATGTGGATTAGAGCAGTGTTTCCCAACCAGTGTGCCTCCAGGTGTTGCAAAACTACAACTCCCAGCATGCCCGCACAGCCAAAGGCTGTCCGGGTATGCTGGGAGTTGTAGTTTTGCAACACCTGGAGGCACACTGGTTGGGAAACACTGGATTAGAGGATGGTATTTTAATTAAAAGTAATAAAATTGATAATTTGCAATTATTTAACACAAGGTTTTTCCTAATGGGAAGGGGCAAGGGAAAGTATTTTTTCAGTGGAGGCAATGGTAAACACTAGTGGTGATTGAGCATGCTCGGCCGAACACCAGTTCGGCTCGAGCATCTCGATGCTTGGCACGTGGCGGTATTCGGTCAAATACTGCATGTGCTCGAGCGCAATGCTCGAGTCTCTGCCCCGCACGTTTCTTGGCTGCTATGCAGCCAATAAATGTGCAGGTGGGTACTGCCTTCACTATAATGCTGTAGCCATGTTGGCTGCTGGCATTACAGTGATTGGCTGGCCGGAACGTGTCATCGGGTGCTATATAGTCTTAGTCAGGGAGAGCTGTGCTGAGGAAGGGACAGACAGTGTAGGGAGTGATTAAAGAATATTTTTACGACCAAAACTTTTCAGAGACGCAAAAGTCCTTATAAGGACTATTGTGTGTGGCAGCATCAATCTATATTTTCAGTGCAGCCAGCGCTAAATAGCTAAATCTTTACAGGCCCAAAAGTCTAAGGACTATTGTGTGTGGCAGCAATATCTATTTTTGGTACCTCTCCTGTATAACGTTTCCTCATCCCATATACCTGTGACATTCCCTGTAATTTTTTATTAGCCGCTGGTGACAGCATTGACATTATCTGCGGGATATCTCCTGTGTGACGTTTCCACATCCTAAATATCTTTTTAAATATCTTTGCGCTTACACTTCCAAATCCTATGCTACTGTACGTATGACAGACTTCCACTCATATACAGTTGCAAGAAAAAGTATGTGAACCCTTTGGAATGATATGGATTTCTGCACAAATTGGTCATAAAATGTGATCTGATCTTCATCTAAGTCACAACAATAGACAATCACAGTCTGCTTAAACTAATAACACACAAAGAATTTAATGTTACCATGTTTTTATTGAACACACCATGTAAACATTCACAGTGCAGGTTGAAAAATTATGTGAACCCTTGGATTTAATAACTTGTTGAACCTCCTTTGGCAGCAATAACTTCAACCAAATGTTTCCTGTAGTTGCAGATCAGATGCGCACATTGGTCAGGAGTAATTCTTAACCATTCCTCTTTACAGAACAGTTTCAGTTCAGCAATATTCTTGGGATGTCTGGTGTGAATCACTTTCTTGAGGTCATGTCACAGCATCTCAATCTGGTTGAGGTCAGGACTCTGACTGGGCCACTCAAAAAGGTGTATTTTCTTCTGTTTAAGCCATTCTGTTGTTGATTTACTTCTATGCTTTGGGTCGTTGTCCTGTTGCAACACCCATCTTCTGTTGAGCTTCAGCTGGTGGACAGATGGCCTTAAGTTCTCCTGCAAAATGTCTTGATAAACTAGGCCCTGACGAAGCAAAGCAGCCCCACCACCATACTTCACAGTTGGGATGAGGTTTTGATGTTGGTGTGCTGTGCCTCTTTTTCTCCACACATAGTGTTGTGTGTTTCTTCCAAACAACTCAACTTTGGTTTCATCTGTCCACAGAATATTTTGCCAGTACTGCTGTGGAACATCCAGCTGCTCTTGTGCAAACTGTAGACGTGCAGCAATGTTTTTTTGGACAGCAGTGGCTTCCTCTGTGGTAAAATCCCATGAAATCCATTCTTGTTTAGTGTTTTACGGATCGTAGATTCGCTAACAGGGATGTTAGCATATGCCAGAGACTTTTGTAAGTCTTTAGCTGACACTCTAGGATTCTTCTTCACCTCATTGAGCAGTCTGCACTGTGCTCTTGCAACCATCTTTACAGGACGGCCACTCCTAGGGAGAGTAGAAGCCGTGCTGAACTTTCTCCATTTATAGACAATTTGTCTTACCGTGGACTGATGAACAGCAAGGCTTTGGAGATACTTTTATAACCCTTTCCAGCTTTATGCAATTCAACAATTCTTAATCGTAGGTATTCTGAGAGCTCTTTTGTGCGAGGCATCATTCACATCAGGCAGTGCTTCTTGTGAAAAGCAGAACCCAGAACTGGTGTGTGTTTTTTTATAGCGCTGGGCAGCTGTAACCAACATCTCCAGTCTCATCTTATTGATTGGACTTCAGTTGGCTGACACCTCATTCCTATTGTTCAATAAAAACATGGTAACATTTAATACTTTGTGTGTTATTAGTTTAGGCAGACTGTGATTGTCTATTGTTGTGACTTAGCTGAAGATCAGATCACATTTTATGACCAATTTGTGCAGAAATCCATATTATTCCAAAGGGTTCACATACTTTTTCTTGCAATTGTATAACATTTAATATGAACAAGGCGAGCTGAAAGGGACGGGGCAGTGGCTGTGATGCTGATGATGCAAGCAGGTACAAGAAACTGTACCTGCTGCACAAGAAAAACAATCATCCACGATACCTAGCTTCATGTCCCAGTTTTTAGGGCGGCGCAGGACACCACTCTTGAAGTCAGAGCAGTGGGACCGGTTGGATTGCAGCAGATAATGCTTCCAGTCGGTTAAGCACCACCATGTCTTTCACAAAGTATAGTCAGTAGCCAAGAGTCTGCTCAACCCAATCCTCACCCTGATCCTCCTTCCTCCCACCATGGAGAGTGTGGGCAAACAAGTAATCCCACACTCAGATATTCTGAGGAGCTCTTTTCAGCGCCATTCCTTGATTTGGCCCGCTCGCCAAGCACGCTTGAAGAGGGGCAGATCTTGTGCCCTGATTCTCAAACTCTTGAGCATCCACAATCACAAGAAGATGACGGTGGGGAACGGCAATTACTGTTTAATGAGGGGGATGATGATGAGACACAGTTGTCAATAACAGTCTCAAGATGTTGAGAAATTACTGTCTCAAAAGAGGTTGATGAAGAGGATGAGACACAGTTGTCAATCAATGAGGTAATGGTTAGTCAGGGGGATGAGCAGCTTGAGGAAGTGGAAGAGAAGGTGGTGGACGATGAAGTCACTGACCCAACCTGGGAAGGTGGAAAGCCGAGCGAGGACAGCAGTACAGAGGGGGAGGGATCTGCTGCACAGCAACAGGCTGGAAGAGGCAGTGGGGTGGCAAAAGGGAGAAGGCGGGCCACACCAAACAGGGACAGTGATAGGGGAGTGTCTATGTAACTAGCTTGGTTGGAGAAGTTATAAACTAGCTGGGTGTGGTTAGGCTTGTGCTGGAGCCGTGGCACAGTGCATCATGGGTTTGGTTGGATACAGCATAAGAAAGTTATACATACAGAATATAAACCAGAATGATTGGTTTACATGGTGAAAACAGGTCAGGAGAGTCCAAATTGAAAAAAAAAAAAGTATGTAGACAATGTACAGTACATGGTTAAAGACCATAGCATTCTCGGAAAAGCCCTTTAAGCTGAAAGAGATTGGCCACTTTCTGGCTATGGTTGAGCAGTGTGTATGTAAGATGACTATTTGGCCATTACTAATATAGTTTTCATTGGTATTCTGTGTCATTTTCTATATTTCATAAGGCATGTCCCCTTGTTGGTCAAGTCTTGTGCTGTCCATACAGAGCTCCTGTCCATAAAATGACTGCGGGTCATATGACCAGGCAAAAAGACACAACACTTGGCCCCCTCTATTCAAATACACCACACTTGCCATCTGTAGTTGTGCTGTTGGGAGTTTATGAGGTGCAGTGTGTGAATGGAGGAGACTGAGTAATGTGTATTGCCTCATGAACCTCAGTGCCCATCTTATGGACATGACCTCTATGAGGACAGCACAAATTTGCCCAACATGAGGGACATGGTTTACGAAATATATAAAACGGCACATAATATCCACAAAGACCATATTATTATGCACCATATACGTGCCATATGATCATCTTGCATACACATTGGTCAACAGTAGTCATAAAGTGGTCAACCCCTTCAATTCTTTCTATTTTGAACCATATAGTTGAAAATTTACCAGAAAAACCCTAAGGATGTCTACTTATCTGCCAATAAACCGACACTATAGCACGATTGAGTGTTTGGATTTCTCGATGCGCTTTTTAGTACATGATAGTAAAACTGTGCCCAATCTAAAAAGAACAGTTTATGCATGGAAAAAATACTGCAGTATATAAATTATGGCAAAGAAGTGTGTTAAAAAGTGCATGTTCCTGTTTTATTATTATTCCACTTTGTTCAATGATCAGATACTATTCAATGCGACAAATTAAATTATAGAGTTGTCCAATTGGAGAAAATGTTTAGCATAAGATTATAACAGTTATTCTGCTATTATATTATGTTATTTTGATGAACAGTGTGTTACGTTTGTATTGTATGTTTTTAAATTATTGCCTGAATGCTCTTAGTCATTGTTCAGAGACCCAATCCGAGTTCTTCTGCTTTTCATGGAGTATGTGGCTAGAGAACGATTATAGATGTATGTATTCACTATGTATTTTGGTATTTTTTTTTTAATTTAATTATCTTTATTAATTAATATATCAAAACATTAAAAGTAGAAAAAAAAAGGATACAATTTCTCCCCAACCCTATTTCCCTCCCTCCCCTCCCCACCCTGTATTTTGGTATTTTACAGTAAGGACATTGCTGTACAGTTTTAACCAGGGGGTGATGCTGGGAAACATTGTATCATACATCTTAAAGTACAAGGTTTTTGTATGCAGTTTATTTGTAGAATGTCTCCCACATACAAGTCAAGTGAAATTCAGATTCACAGTTGTTCCTTGTTCATTCAGCAGATGTTGATGCTGTTTGTGCCTTGGCTGTTCTCTTTAGATACCACATACCTGCTCGCGGCTTAGCTCTGCTCAGTGGACAGCCACCATGGCTTCAAGAGGTGGCCGTTTGCAAACAGCACCAAGAAGTAACATGTCCTTTTGTGGCATAGTCGCAGATTTAAACTGCAGGCCCGTGAACTGCATCACTGCCTACCACTGAAAACAATGAGAGGCAGATGCCACTTGGACACTGCCAGAATTTTGCCGTGGTGTCCTGTCCACGCCAAAATTCCGCTATGTGAATGAGCACTTAGATTTAAACTACACAGTATGTGTGTGGTCATAATGAGAACTGGAAGAGATATAAAAGTCATGAACAGGGAGGTAAAAAACCCATATCTATATGCTAGCAAGATTATCTTTTGATTTGTATATGGTATAATACAATGATGTCCTAGTAATGTGATTTGCTTCCTTAAAATTAACATTCTAAATTGAGTAATACAAAGCCCAAACTCTGAAAAATGCTACAGCCAAAACTGAAAATCTTATTCAACTAGAAATGTTAATGTGGCATAAAATTACATATATCACCACAAATCTTATGATTGTCAGTCACTCTGATCTACCCATTGATCCTTCCCAAACCGCTACAAAGCATTGCAGTTGTTATGCTTCATGCTAATAGAACAGCAGTTTTTTTTTGTCTCTACATCTCTGAATTCATTTTTCACAAAAGCTGGATTCCAGCTTGAAAGACTTTACAGATTGCCTCCATCATTTGCTTTTTGCTAAAATCTTAACATTCACTGCAACAGAAGCTTAGCTTATGAGTTCAGAAATCAAGAGATGTTAAAACTGAATAATGAGATGCTCCATCTTAACAGTGCCATCAGTAATGTGGCTATGGATGAAGCTTGCTAACTGCAAACCTTGACGTCATTAAACTTTTCCACAGTCTCAAGGTCTATTTCTCCTTGTGTTTTCAAGATAAAATAGTAGTTCAAAAGTTTATTTTCTAACTTGCATAAATATTTTGAAGAATGAGTACATTGCCTAAAGGGAATCAATCACTAAATTCATGCGATTTATACAAAGAGCATTCTGATATTGTCATTAAATGGTTTTTATGAGACTTTTATTCTGATGACCTATTCTCTGCTTAGAAATAAGAGAGCAGGTGCATACATAGAACTACAAGTAGCAGCACACCGCTTAATGCCCCCAGACATAGGTAAACAGTGAATTCGTGAAAAAAAAGGTAAACTGCATAACTGCTATACTTACTGTAAGAAAAAGTAGAAGCTCTCTATGCATATTATTGGTCAAAAATATGGCGGGTCCATCTACCTGCGACAAGGTGGCTTCAAACAGACAGGACCTAGTCTAACATAAGCCTCTCATGCGCTTTCAGCCTACAATCTTAGCAAAGTAGGATCCAGCTATGTAATGCTGCTGATTAAAAGCACCAGGTAGATAGGTGGGAGTGCATGGTTCACAGGGAACGCCACTCCCCAATGGTACACCAAAATAAAAGGGGAAAATTAAACCAGCACCAGTTTATTTTTTCCTTTTTTGCATTAAGCAGTGTGCTGCTACTTGTAGTTCTATGTATTGTGTTGCAGACAAGGTAGCATGCACCTGCACTCTTATTTATATGTATTATGCAGATGCTGGTTCCCTGACTGTGAGCTGGCCAATGGCAAAGAAGAGCGTCACAGCCAGGGAGAAAAAAAAACTCACCTTCTTCCTGGCTGTGACGTGCTCTGCTGCGATTGACCAGCTCACAGCCAGGGAGAAGGAGACACCCCCTGAGAAATACGGCCTTCTTCTCCTCCTTCCTGTACTGATGGAATGGATTAGCATACGGGGTGAAAAACCAGAATGTGGGGCACAGCAGGGGAATGGAGCAGCCTATCAGAAAAAAATAAGTGATATCACATCTCCTCAATATGCCCTCCACTGCCAGGTACTTATATTGTAATGTCAGGACCGGTGAAAGGTCCTCTTTAAGGCAAGAATATCATAGTCTGTTCCTGAATTCTTCAAGTCAAAACTTGCAATTAATTAGTTTTTATCTTGTTTTTATTTCTTTGTTTCTTAGACAAGAATTATTTTATTAAACTGGTGTGCATGGTTCCTCAGAATGAAGAGACCAGGTGAAGATAAGGTCAGACCGGTTTGTCAGCATAATAATAATAAGCAACGGCGTTGTAGCATGGCCAGTGTTGAAGTTAATACTGTAAGTGGTCAGCAGTCAAGTAATGGAAATATGCTATATATTGGCTTTCGCGGTTTGGAAGGCATCCATTGCACACCTACTACTGATTCTGGAGTAATATGTGGGAGGATGGCCTGTTCCCCGACACATGATGAAAACCTGCTCCACCACCCACGGCATACAGAAGGGGAACATGACCTCGGCAAGATTTTGGAAGAGCTGCGATACATTGCTAACAGGTTCAGAGACCAAGATGAAGATGAATCTATATGTAATGAGTGGAAATTTGCAGCATCTGTGGTAGACCGGTTGTGTCTTATGGCTTTTTCTATCTTTACCATTATTTGTACTATTGGAATTTTAATGTCTGCTCCAAATTTTGTAGAAGCAGTGTCTAAAGATTTTGCCTAACAGTTTTTTTTTTTTTAAATGGAGCCGTGTTGTCCACCAGATTGAACCTTTTATATACAATCAATGCTGAAATAAATATCCTATGCTCACATTGGGAACATGCATTGGTGCCAACGGACTCTGACTTTGAAATATCATTTTTTATTTTTATTAATTGAATATTATTTAATTGCCTATACAGGGTATGTGACTTTATTCTATCTGGTTGCTAATATATATATATATATATATATATATATATATATATATATATGTATATGTATATATATATAGATATAGATATATAAAGTTAAGGTGGAAATCTTGATTATAGTGTACAGTATGTACTCTAAATACTCTAAATACTCAACAGTATCAGAGTTGCATTTTCCTGATTCCCTACCACTCGAGCACAGTGTTATATATACAGTTATTTCTAAATCATATTGTATATTGTTATGATGAACAGTGGAATTGGCCAAGAATAAAGAGTATGATTTTATTTTTGTATGTAGAAAATTATTAGCAAATTTAGAAAGAGTTTGGAAAAAGTCACTTACAAGAGGAAGGCAATATTTTTGGTAAAAGCAAGCGTATTTTTTTTTTTACTGTATATATGGCACATATTTACTCAGATGCCTACAGGTACATTATCAGTATCCAAAGGGATTGTCTGCATTAGTACACCACAAACTCTTAGGGTAAAGCCATTGTTTGCAGAAACTTTTGTGATTATTCCATATATTCGAAATAGGTTTCGGAAAATCCATTCACAAGAAAAAGAAGTAACCCCACCCATGTTTGGAATTAATTTACATATTCTTTATATAAAATCTGCTGCATGTGAACTTAGGGGGGCATTTACTAAGCTGGAATACGCCAGGTTAAAAATAGCTTGGAAGCTCTTAACTGGCACTGAATGCTCCAAAGTTATGAAGAGGTCTGTGCCTCTTCATAACTGGGACGGATCCATCTAAAACGCCAGTCTTAATAAATGTGCCCTTTAATGTTCCTAAATTATAGTGTTGATCACGAATATTCAAATTGCAAATTTTTATCGCGAATATAGGTACTTACTATACTTATAGTGATATATATTCGTAATTTCGAATATTCAAGATCTTTTTTGTGCAAATTTTCATAATGCAAATTTCCGTAAATGTGAATTTTTATCGCAAATTATTCAATTGCCGAGTAAAAACATGATTCCTCCCTGCTTCTTGCGTGTGGGCCAATGACTCATTGGCCCACAAGCAAGAAGCAGGGAGGAATCATGACTTTAAATGGGAAAATGATGAATATTAAAAAAACAAATATATAGCACTATATTGAATATATTTGTTTTTTCGAATATTCTGAATATTCTAAAACAAGAATATATAGCAATATAGTTATAATTTTTTTCTCATCTGAAGTTCAGATTGGAAAAAAAAATCAACAATTGAAAAAAAAAGTATAGCACTATGTTAGCTAAATTGCTCTATAATAGTTATTTTTTTCGAATATTCGCTATATTGCTACAAATTCTTGTTTTAGAATATTACGAATATTAGAAAAACAAATATATTAGTCTTTTTGAATATTCAGAATATTCTAAAACAAGAATATATAGCAATTTAGATAATATAGTGCCATAATCTTCTTTGTCTAATAGTTGTAATTTTTTTCTCATCTGAAACTCAGATTGGAAAAAAATTACAACTATAAAAAAAATTATAGCACTATATTAGCTAAATTGCGCTACATTAGCTTTTTTCGAATATTCGCTATGTTGCTATATATTCTTGTTTTAGAATATTACGAATATTCGAAAAAACAAATATATTCAATATACTGCTATAAGTCAATGGCCCACAAGCAAGAAACAGGGAGGAATCATGTTTTTGCTTGGGAATTGAAAAATTTTGTGATAAAATTTCGCATTACGAAAAATTCGCATTACGAAAATTTGCATATTACGCGATCATTACCTTGTCGATTTTTCAAGTAAAAAAAATTGTAGATTATAACAAATATTCGAATTCGCGAATATTTGCTGAATATTCTACAAAATATTTGCGAAATATCATCACTACTAAATTACAGATGGAAATGTGTTACAGGTAGAAATAAACTTTTTTTTTTATCAGTGCACATACATTGGTTCACATCAATGGAAGTGCTTTATAGTGCATCCACTCACAGTTTTTAGAGTCGTTAGAGTCTTTTACATTGTTTCAGTAAAAATGCTAGTAGCTCCAGATGTTGGCTGAAGATCTATGGAAAAAAAAAATTGCTACTGGTGTTTTTGTTCATTAGGTGGCTTTTTTGTCCTTACTTCTTTTCAAAACCCAGCATCAGGGTGAAAAATGTCATGAAGAAAATGTGCTGCCCATTGCCGTATTGAGGATAGCATTTGCGGATTCGCAATACACGGGCGCCGTTCCATGGCCATTCCGCATTATGGATGCGGACCCATTCACTTTAATGGGTCTGTAAATCCGGAGATGCGGAATGGTGCGGAACGAAAGCACGGAACGGAAACCCACGGAAGTACTACGGAGTGCTTCTGTGGGGTTTCGTCCCGTACTTCCGATCCGCAAAAAGATAAAACATGTACTATCTTTTTCGGAAGGGGCGGATCGCAGACCCATTAAAGTCAATGGGTCCGCGATCCGCTGCCCCACCGTTGATGTTCGTGCATTGCGGCTCGCAATTTGTGTGCCGCAGCACGGCATCAGACGTTCGTGTGCTGGAGGCCTGAGGGAGAGCAATCAATTTTGGTGCAATTTGTGCCATAACTAAAATGAGACAGTGCAGATTTGCAACATTTTGATGGAAGTGGTGTCATTTTCAAACAATTGCAATATTTTTAAGTTAAATTATGGGAGAAAAGCAGAAAGTACTAAATTTGACCAACTCTGCAGAAACCTGTAACTTTCTTTTTTACAAAAAGTCTCAGTTTTGCTTACAGTGGTCAACTTTTAATGAGTTTATGATTGTTTGGGATATGCTTATGTTGTTTATATTTGCACCATATTCATAAAATAATGATACTAACACCACTTTATTAACCAAGCCCACTTTTGTTAGCAGATTTCTATTTTGGCGTGAAAAAAACCTTCTTTATGGAGTGAATATTGACATTGGTATGTGAACAATATTGACATTGGTATGTGAACAATTTGGAGTTAACAAGATCAATTGTAATTTTGGAACATTTTTTACAATTTTTTTTAGCACAGATAGACTCACTCTCCCTCACTTTTTGCACCAAAAGGTGCACCAAAAAACAGTAGGCTGAAAAACCAGTGATGGTCAGTTCACAGTGTTCGCCAGCGAACACATGCAGGCTGCCATCTTTAGTAAAGTAGACTCACCCGTCCGGCGATGCATAGGTAAGCCCTTACCTGTGCCTGTGCCGGGAGTCGGTCTGAAATCAAATGCAGTCACCGGGAGCAGGCAGTTCAGAGAACAGCACGATGAAGGCCCCCGGCCGCTGTTCTTGGAACTGCCTGCTCCCGGTGACTGCATTTGATTTCAGACTGGCACAGGCACAGGTATAGGCTTACCTGTGCATCGCCGGATGGGTGAGTCTACCTTATTAAAGATGGCAGCCCGCATGTGTTCGCTGGCGAACACTGCGAACTGACCATCACTGCTGAAAACAAATTTCCAGAGCATCTCCTAGCAACGGTCCGTGAAAACAACAGACCAAACACAGATGACATTGGTGTTGTGTCCATATTTTTCATTGTCCCATAAACTTTAATGTGCATGATTGAGCCATAAACATGGAAAAATAAAGGGCGTACTTTTGTGGTGTCACCACCAACCATGTGTGATTATGCACAGTAAAGTCAATGGGTAAGAGTGCTGTCCATGGAAATCACGGACAGCACACGTCCATTATTTACTGATGTATGAAAGAGGCCTTACTAAATCTGAAATAGAAAATGAAACCATTTTGTAATATAAAACTTTTTTTCTATCTTCCAGTAATATAACATTTTTCATTCTTGTTGCCCTGGCTACAATCATTGACATGTATTCAAGCCCCTGGAGGATCCCATGGCATTAAAAATAAAAGCACCCATTGTTTATATAACTAGCTACATTTAGTGCAAAATAAATACTTTTTTTGTCCTCATTTATCCAAAGTGTCATAGGCCCCTTTCACACGGGCGAGTTTTCCGCGCGGGTGCAATGCGTGAGTTGAACGCATTGCACCCGCACTAAATCCAAACCCATTCATTTCTAAGGGGCTGTGCACATGAGCGGTGATTTTTACGCATCACTTGTGCGTTGCGTGAAAATCGCAGCATGCTCTATATAGTGCGTTTATCATGCAACGCAGGCCCCATAGAAGTAAATGGGGCTGAGTGAAAATTGCAAGCATCCGCAAGCAAGTGCGGATGCAGTGCGATTTTCACGCATGGTTTCTAAGATGACAGTCTATTCACTGTATTATTTTCCCTTTTAACATGGTTTTAAGGCAAAATAAAAGTATTCGTTAATAGAGAATGCTTAGTAGAAGGTCAGTTGAGGGTTATAAAAATAAATAAAAATTAACGCACCTCCTCCTCTTGATCGCGTAGTTGCCGATCTCTTCTTACTTCTTTAATCATGAGCTGCCGGCTAAAGGACCTGTAGTGACGTCACATCACATGGTACAATCACATGGTCCATCACCGTTGTGATGGACCATGTGATTGCACCATGTGAATGGACCATGTGATGATCTCAGTGACGTCACCACAGGTCCTTTGACAGGTCCTGAAGAAAGAACAGGAGACCGGCAGCTACGCTATCAATTGGAGGAGGTGAGTTAATTTATTTTATTTTATTTTTTAACCCTCAATTGACCTTCTACTAAGCATTCTGTATTAAAGAATGCTATTATTTTCCCTTATAACGATGTTATAAGGGAAAATAATTACATCTACACACCACCGAACCCAAACCTGAACTTCAGTGAAGAAGTTCAGGTCTGGGTACCACATTTAGGTTTTTATCACGCACGTGCAAAACGCATTGCACCCGCGCGATAGAAACTGAATAACGGAACGCAATCGCAGTCAAAACTGACTGCAATTGGGTACCTACTCGCACGGGTTTGCCGCAGTACACCCGGGACGCATCCTGAACAAATCCGTCATGCCCGTGTGAACTCAGCCTAAGACTGTTTTTGTTGTTCATGACAATGAATTAGAGTTTAGTTTTAAATGTTTTTCAGAGCAGCTAAAAAAAAAAATAATTGGACCCGCAAGGTTGCTCCGAGTAACAAACACAGCCTTACCGTACTCATTTTGGATAAATGAAGCCCGAACATTTATATTATCTGTCGCGTTACCATTTTTAAATTGTAAATTCACCATGTTCCTAAAGCAATACATGTACAGGTCCTTCTCAAAAAACTAGCATATTGTGATATAGTTCATTATTTTCTGTAATGTACTGATAAACATTAGACTTTCATATATTTTAGATTCATTACACACCAACTGAAGTAGTTCAAGCCTTTTATTGTTTTAATATTGATGATTTTGGCATACAGCTCATGAAAACCCAAAATTCCTATCTAAAAAAATTAGCATATCATGAAAAGGTTCTCTAAACGAGCTATTAACCTAATCATCTGAATCAACTAATTAACTCTAAACACCTGCAAAAGATTCCTGAGGCTTTTGAAAACTCCCAGCCTGGTTCATTACTCAAAACCGCAATCATGGGTAAGACTGCCGACCTGACTGCTGTCCAGAAGGCCATCATCGACACCCTCAAGCAAGAGGGTAAGACACAGAAATAAATTTCTGAACGAATAGGCTGTTCCCAGAGTGCTGTATCAAGGCACCTCAGTGGGAAGTCTGTGGGAAGGAAAAAGTGTGGCAGAAAACGCTGCACAACGAGAAGAGGTGACCGGACCCTGAGGAAGATTGTGGAGAAGGACGATTCCAGACCTTGGGGGACCTGCGGAAGCAGTGGACTGAGTCTGGAGTTGAAACATCCAGAGCCACCGTGTACAGGCGTGTGCAGGAAATGGGCTACAGGTGCCGCATTCCCCAGGTCAAGCCACTTTTGAACCAAAAACAGCGGCAGAAGCGCCTGACCTGGGCTACAGAGAAGCAGCACTGGACTGTTGCATGTCATTCGGAAATCAAGGTGCCAGAGTCTGGAGGAAGACTGGGGAGAGGGAAATGCCAAAATGCCTGAAGTCCAGTGTCAAGTACCCACAGTCAGTGATGGTCTGGGGTGCCATGTCAGCTGCTGGTGTTGGTCCACTGTGTTTTATCAAGGGCAGGGTCAATGCAGCTAGCTATCAGGAGATTTTGGAGCACTTCATGCTTTCATCTGCTGAAAAGCTTTATGGAGATGAAGATTTCATTTTTCAGCACGACCTGGCACCTGCTCACAGTGCCAAAACCACTGGTAAATGGTTTACTGACCATGGTATTACTGTGCTCAATTGGCCTGCCAACTCTCCTGACCTGAACCCCATAGAGAATCTGTGGGATATTGGGAAGAGAAAGTTGAGAGACGCAAGACCCAACACTCTGGATGAGCTTAAGGCCGCTATCTAAGCATCCTGGGCCTCCATAACACCTCAGCAGTGCCACAGGCTGATTGCCTCCATTCCACGCCGCATTGAAGCAGTCATTTCTGCAAAAGGATTCCCGACCAAGTATTGAGTGCATAACTGAACATAATTATTTGAAGGTTGACTTTTTTTGTATTAAAAACACTTTTCTTTTATTGGTCGGATGAAATATGCTAATTTTTTGAGATAGGAAATTTGGGTTTTCATGAGCTGTATGCCAAAATCATCAATATTAAAACAATAAAAGGCTTGAACTACTTCAGTTGGTGTGTAATGAATCTAAAATATATGAAAGTCTAATGTTTATCAGTACATTACAGAAAATAATGAACTTTATCACAATATGCTAATTTTTTGAGAAGGACCTGTACAGAACTATTAAGACACAAACCTATAATCTGTGTAGCTAAATGATTTTCATGTTTGTAAGTAGTGACATAGTAAGGGTCCATTCACACGTCCGTAAGTGTTTTGCAGATACTCAAATTGCGGATCCGCAAAACACGAACACCGGCAATGTGCATTCTGCATTTCGCGGACCGCACATCGCTGGCACTATAATGGAAAATGCCTTTTCTTGTCCGCAGTTGCGGACAAGAATAGGAGAATAGGACATGTTCTTTTTTTTTTTCGGGAACTGAATTGCGGATCCGGAAGTGCTGATCCGGAAATGCGGATGCGGACAGCACGTACAGTCAGGTCCATAAATATTGGGCATCGACACATTTCTAACTTTTTTGCCTCTATACACCACCACAATGGATTTGAAATGAAACGACCAAGATGTTCTTTAACTGCAGACTGTCAGCTTTAATTTTAGGGTATTTACATCCAAATCAGGTGAACGGTGTAGGAATTACAACAGTTTGCATATGTGCCTCCGACTTGTTAAGGGACCGAAAGTAATGGGACAGAATAATAATCATAAATCAAACTTTCACTTTGTAATACTTGGTTGCAAATCAATTACAGCCTGAAGTCTGGAACGGTTGCAAATCAATTACAGCCTGAAGTCTGAACGCATAGACATCACCAGATGCTGCGTTTCATTCCTAATGATGCTCTGCCAGGCCTCTACTGCAACTGTCTTCAGTTCCTGCTGAAGACAGAAAGTGAAATGCATACTCGGATTGGATAACATTCCACTAAAAAACTCTTTGGTTGCTTTTGCAGTATGCTTTGGGTCACTGTCCATCTGCACTGTGAAGCCCCGTCCAATAAGTTCTGAAGCATTTGGCTGAATATGAGCAGATAATATTGCCCGAAACACTTCAGAATTCATCCTGCTGCTTTTGTCAGCCGTCACATCATCAATAAATACAAGAGAACCAGTTCCAATGGCAGCCATACATGCCCATGACATGAGACTACCACCACCATGCTTCACTGATGAGGTGGTATGCTTAGGATCATGAGCAGTTCCTTTCCTTCTCCATACTCTTCTCTTCCCATCACTTTGGTACAAGTTGATCTTGGTCTCATCTGTCCATAGGATGTTGTTCCAGAACTGTGAATGCTTTTTTAGATGTCGTTTGGCAAACTCTAATCTGGCCTTCCTGTTTTTGAGGCTCACCAATGGTTTACATCTTGTGGTGATCCCTCTGTATTCACTCTGGTGAAGTCATCTCTTGATTGTTGATTTTGACACACATACGCCTACCTCCTGGAGAGTGTTCTTGATCTGGCCAACTGTTGTGAAGGGTGTTTTCTTCACCAGGCAAAGAATTCTTTGGTCATCCACCACAGTTGTTTTCCGTGGTCTTCTGGGTCTTTTGGTGTTGCTGAGCTCAACGGTGCATTCCTTCTCTTTAAGAATGTTCCAAAAAGTTGTTTTGACCACGTCTGATGTTTTTGCTATCTCTCTCATGGGTTAGTTTTGTTTTTTCAGCCTAATGATGGCTTGCTTCACTGATAGTGACAGCTCTTTGGATCTCATCTTGATAGTTGACAGCAACAGATTCCAAATGCAAATAGCACACTTGAAATGAACTCTGGACCTTTTATCTGCTCTTTGTAATTGGGATAATGAGGGAATAACACACACCTGGCCTTGGAACAGCTGAGAAGCCAATTGTTGCATTACTTTTGGTCCCTTAACAAGTGGGAGGCACACATGCAAACTGTTGTAATTCCTACACCGTTCACCTGGTTTGGGTGTAAATACCCTCAAATTGAAGCTGACAGTCTGCATTTAAAGCACATCTTGTTTGTTTCATTTCAAATCCATTGTGGTGGTGTGTAGAGACATAAATCTTAGAATTGTGTTGATGTCCCAATATTTATGGACGTGACTTTAGCATCTGTTCCGGCCCCATTGAAAATTAATGGGTCCGCAAAATCCGGAACGGATCAGGAAAAAAATTGCAGATGTGTGAATAGACCCTTACAGTGATTTAATTCACAACCAAGCCCTTATGTCTTAGCTGGGAACCAACAGAGCCCTGTGTCACATAGGAGGATAGCAGTGCCATTATCAACATTAGACAAAGCCATTTCCTATACTAATAATTGCTGAACTAAATATTGGTGCTACTTTAGCATGTGCTCTATTGCCTCAGTATATTTTAAAGGGGTTTTCAGGTAGAACAATATTGATGACCTATCCTAGGTGACCTATCCTTTAAACAGCTGATCAATGGGAGTGCCAGTTGTCAGACCCCCACCAATCAGGTATTGATAACCTCAAGACATCAATATTTAATCCCGGAACACCGAAAAAAATAAGGAAAAGAACAGACTGTAGGTGGTGCTATACAGATGCATTTTATTGAATAACTTAGTAGCTATACTACATTTTTAATTACATGCAATTACAAAGGTTTACAAATCCATGTGCTGGTTTAAAAAGTAGATAAGTTTGTTACCATACGTACAGATAAAGTATACTGAGTCAGTAGAGTACACACTAAAGTAGCACTTATATTTATACCTTTGAGTTTTATGGTTCTCTACAGCATGAAAGAATCACAATGTGCAGTATCATAGGCAATTGGGTGATGGCGGGCTTAGGTATAACTTTAGGGAAATGTATTTATTATTTGGAGAGATAAATGGTATATTGGGTTGCAGAATGATATTGTAGATAATGACTGCCTCCCATTGTAAGTGACCTTTCTAGTAGTTTTAAACTATATTGCCAAAAATCACGTAAGCAATAGCTTTGAGAAAAATATTTTTTAAGATTTTTAAAAAAGGATCAGAAATTCTTGAAATGTTTTACATGAATATCTTCCTTTTCCCATAAGTGTTGTCAGATGTACAATGAGACTGTGAAGTATTAAGGACGCTATTGTGTTACAAGGACTGTCTTTCCGTGAAGATTAAACATTCTACAGACAAAGTCATTGGCCTGTGTCATTGTTATAACTGTACACATCACACAATGATTTCTTTATGTAACTCTTATAATTCTCATATGTAACATTCGATGTAAATAAATTATCACAAATACGTCTACAAATGGCATATTATTTATCTTTTTTTTTTTTGGAGACCTAAACCTCAGTATTGTATTTTTTTTCATCAACATGTCTTTAAATGTTGTATAATCTTTCCTTGCATATAAAGAATGATATATGAAAGTGTAGAGATAGGGATAGAGTTGCATTCAGCCCAGCTACCTGAGGCAGAAGCTTAGCTATAGGCTCATGGGCCCTGGTACAAAAGTTCAGCTTGGGCCCCCCTTTCCTCAGTGCTTTGTGGCCAGGGACAGGGAATAGAGATGGCCTTACTGTTCGCCCGGCGGTCGTTTCGCGGCGAACTTTTCTTGTTCGCAATTTGCCAAACATGGGAACATATGGCGATGCTCGTACATGCCATATTTTTTTGCATAGTGCTGAACTTTGACCCATGACACATCCATCAGGTGGGACAGGACAGCCAATTGAGACGTTTCAGCACATGGACACCCCCCCAACCCTATAACAGAACCCGATCTGGCAGCCATTTTAGATTATGTGTTTTGCCAGTGTAGGGAGAGGTAATTAGAATACAACAGTCACAGAATGCACACAGATTTGTGTTCACATTTAGTGATCCTATCTGATGGAAAAAACCCTATAGTGACATACCCACTCAGTGTACATAAGCATACACGAACAAAGGATAAACTGAGACTAGACGGGTATAGTAGCAAAATATACATATACTTTATTAGACAATACATAAAAAAGTTCATTTATATGTGATGTATCACATCAGATAAAAAGGTGGACTACACCTGAGGAGACATAACATAATTGATTACAATTAGAAAAAGAGGGCAGTGAGGCTAACACCAGAAAAAGTGCAAATGCATATCTCCAAACTTGTACACATATATACACGCACATAGGACCTATTTCATATGTAAAAAGTTTTTTATATCGCAAGTATCCACAATTTTACTGGTATACACGTATGTATCTCTGGAAAAAAGGTTGCCAGTGCATCAAGTTGGGACATACACGTGTATAGCAGCTGGACAAACAAAAACACTTGTAAAAAAAGACTAATGACTCAATCACAGCAAAAAAGTGCATATGTGCATATATACATCCATTATAGAAATAGAGATACAAAACCAGGTCCCATAGAGATGCGTGAACATATATGTACATATCACCTTAAGGGCAAATGAGATTACTGCCAGTGCCCTAAGAATAGAGCCATGTATGGGTACATATGCACATACAGATACATATACACAGGAATCGATCACCAAAATAACTGTATCTAAATAGATAGAATCAAAAATTTACAGAGATCGACCCTGCAACCAATCCAAGAGTAACTAAATTATATTACAAAGACATTGGTTTGCAGAGCAAAGAGTAGCCTTACACTATGAAATGACATACCCATATAATGAGAAACAGTCCAAACTCAGGCGAGCCATGTACTCCGACTCGCATTTCGGCTGGAATACCTTCTTCTGGGGGATGTTGTGTAGGGAGAGGTTGCATTTTGGAGCAAGGACAGTTAGGGACACCAAACGCTAGCTAATAGGGCCACAAAAGTCCTTTTAAGGATTGGTATAGGTGAGCTATCGATTTGGTGTGATATAGAGGGGTGTGATATACTTATACTTTCTAACATAGAAATTATATTATAGTGTATTTTTATTGTGCAACAGTTGTGTGCGGTTCTGCTGAGATACCACAGCTAGATAGAGGGACAAATGCTATTGGAGTAACTAATTGCAACGGGTGTGATATACCTGTTGCCCCAAAATAAAACTGCTTGAGGGCTGTGATATACCTTCTTCCACAAAATCCTGATTGAGGGGTGCTATATACTTGTTTCCGCAAAATACTGATTGAGAGGTGCTATATACCAGTTTCCATCAAATACTGATTAAGATGTGATATATACCTGTTTCCGCCAAATACTGATTGAACGGTGCCATATACCTTTTTCCACAAAATACTGA
Organism: Bufo gargarizans; assembly: GCF_014858855.1. NCBI lineage: Eukaryota > Metazoa > Chordata > Amphibia > Anura > Bufonidae > Bufo > Bufo gargarizans. The sequence goes on from NC_058081.1 coordinate 173,912,525, forward strand.
TTGAGGGGTGCTTTTGCTATATACTTTCTTCCACCAAATACTGATTGAGGGCTGCGATACACCTATTTCCACAAAATACTGATTGAGGGGTGCCATATACCTGTTTCCACAAAATCCTGATTGAGGGGTGCTATATACCAGTTTCCACCAAATACTGATTAAGGGGTGCTATATACCTTCTTTCACAAAATCCTGATTGAGGGGTGCTATTGCTATATACCTTCTTCCACCAAATACTGATTGAGGGCTGCGATACACCTGCTTCCACAAAATACTGATTGAGGGGTGCTATATACCTGTTTCTGCCAAATACTGATTGAGGGTGCCAAATACCTTCTTCCACTAATTACAGATTGAGGGGTGCTATTGCTATATACCTTCTTCCCCAAATACTGATTAAGGGCTGCGATACACCTGCTTCCACAAAATACTGATTGAGGGGTGCCATATACCTGTTTCCGCCAAATACTGATTGAGGGGTGTTATATACCTGTTTCCACAAAATACTGATTGAGGGGTGCCATATACCTGTTTCCGCAAAATACTGATTGAGGGGTGTTATATACCTGTTTCCGCCAAATACTGATTGAGGGGTACCATATACCTTCTTCCACTAAATTCTGATTTGAGGGTTGCTATTGCTATATACCTTCTTCCACCAAATACTGATTAAGCGCTGCAATACACCTGCTTCCACAAAATAATGATTGAGGGGTGCCATATACCTGTTTTTGCCAAATACTGATTGAGGGGTGCCATATACCTTCTTCCACTAAATACTGATTGAGGGATGCTATTGCTATATACCTTCTTCTACCAAATACAGATTGAGGGCTGCAATACACCTGCTTCCACAAAATACTGATTATGGGGTACCATATTCCTGTTTCCTGAGCGGTGCTATTGCTATAAATCTTAAGAAGGCCCCTACTTTCCATCACCGAGCCCAGTGGGAGCAATGCCATCAGAACCCACATAGCCACACTCCCGGGGCTCCATGTCCTGCCTCTTCTTCTCCTCTCTACTCCCATTTGTCCTCCACTCCATCTTCCACCGTGCCATTGTCGCGTTTATCTGGCACAAGGCAAGCTTCCGTGGCCCAAATGTTTGAGCGTAAAAAAATTATGACGCTGGATAATCCTCTTGCCCAGCTAACCGCTGGCTTGTCGGAACTGCTATCCCGCCAACTACTGCCATATACATTTTTGGACTTGGAGGCCTTTAGAAAATTTGTGGCCATTGGCACACCGCAATGGAAGGTCCCCGGAAGGAAATATTTCTCACAGAAGGGCATCCCTGAACTATATGGTCACGTTTAGCGGCAAGTTAATATATCTCTGGCACACATTGTCAGTGCCAACATACATCTGACCACAGACACGTAGTCTAGCAAACACTGGCAGGGAAGGTGCATAACTTTTACTGCCCACTGGGTGAACCTTCTGACGGCTGTCAATCATGCAACCCGTGGCACCCGTGTGGATTTGGTGTTACCTGCCTCTTCTCCTCCACCTACTCCATCCTCCGTCTCCTCCTCGGCTGACTCCTCCTTTTCCACTGCTATCGCCTCTTCTGCTGCACTCCACAAGCTCCGCTTATAACATGATCAAATTGCGCATTGGTCACTGCTTGATGAAGAGTATGGTACCATAAATGTCCACAAGTATAATCCCAATAGATACCTTTTAAAACATAACTTTTAATAGTGTGCAATTAAATCCCTAAATATATGTGATATACACTAGTGGTAACCAGGAACTAGGCATAGGGGAGACTAGTACTGGGTCTCTGACAACTAGTCTCTCCCTACAATGAATATAGGGTGTCTGGCACCATCCACATCAATTCCCACAGTTGTCCGTGAAACCTGTTAGGCCCTCCCTGTCCCTGAGCAGCAATGGAGACTGCCCAGCTTTGTCACACTGTGGTCGGGAGCCCTGTTACCAGTAGGTCAATCTTCTAGTCATAAAACGTGTACTTCGTTTGGTCCTTCTAAATGTCCCAACGCGTTTCGTTGGACATCAGTCCAACTCATCAGGGGACCTATTAGCAATAAGCTCAGATTCACTGGTGGTGATCCCTGCGTTGGGCTGTGTCTGTTGCCGCACACCCAAACTCAAGCCCACCTCTTATCAATGGCTTACAATATAATCAACAAATTCAGAAGGGAGAATAAATCCAAATAAAGTAATGCATTAAATTACATAAGTCTCAATACCTATCTTTGCCCCCATGTCTCAGTCCACACGAATGCGGCTGTATTATGGCTTGTGGCAGCAACAAGCTACCCAGAACCTATTAGACTTGCCAGGTGAGACGTTGCCATGCTGTGCTGCGACTGTTGTGCCTGGAAGCCAAGAGCCACACCAGTCCTGCACTCCTTTCAGCTCTGCGGTCACAGGCCGATCAGTGACTAACCCCGCTCAATTTGACAGTTAGTAAAGTGGTGTGTGACAACGGTGCCAATCTGCTGAGCGTGCTTAAACAGGACAAAATGACACATGTGCCGTGCATGGCACACGTCCTGAACTTAGTCATGCAGCGATTTGTTGCCGAATACCCTGGATTCCAGGACACACGTGCCGTGCATGGCACACGTCCTGAACTTAGTCGTGCTGCGATTTGTTGCCGAATACCCTGGGGTCCTGCACTCCTTTCAACTCTGCGGTCACAGGCCGATTAGTGGCTAACCCTGCTCAATTTGACAGTTGGTAAAGTGGTGTGTGACAACGGTGCTAATCTGCTGAGCGTGCTGAAACACGACAAAATGACACACGTGCCGTGCATGGCACACGTCCTGAACTTAGTCGTGCAGCGATTTGTTGCTGAATACTCTGGGGTCCAGGACGTCTTGCGGCAGACCAGGAAAATCTCTGTCCATTTTAGAAGATCTTACACGGCCATGGCTCGCCTTGCTGATGTTCAGCGGTGACACCAATTTCCCGTCAGACGTCTGATTTGTGACTGCCCGGTGCTCTGAAACTCCACCTTGTATATGCTAGCTAGACTGCTCCAGCAGAAACATGCCATTAACGACTACCTGTACAAACTTTGCGGCAGGACAGGTTCTGGTGAGTAATTTTTTTTCTTCACCGTGCCAGTGGCTGCTCATGCACGATGCATGCAGACTTCTGCGGCCATTTGATAAGATCACCAAACTGGTCAGTCGCAGCCAGGGCACCATCAGTGACATCGTACCTTACGTCTTTCTGGAGCGTGCATTGCATTGTGTCTTTGATCAAGCCGTTGAGGAGCAGGAGCTGGAAGATGAGGAAGTTGCAATGCTGAATATATTCCCAGGGGAGCTACTCTATCTGAGACAAGTCAGCAGGAGTCTGAAGAGGAGTCAGAGGAGGATGGTGGCTGGAGGGAGGAGGAGCAAGAAGAGCAGGCTTTAAACTTTTCGGGGATCCCTGGTGTTGTCCGTGGCTGGGGGGAGGAGACCGAGGAGGACATTCTCCTGGGCGATGAGCAGGAGCCAGGGCACTCCACCGCTTCCAATAGTGCAAATGGGGGCCTTCATGCTCCAGTGTTTGATGAGGGACCCCGTATAAAAAGCATAAAGGTCAAGGACCTGTACTGGGGGGGCAACGTACTTAGACCCCCAGTACAAACACAAAATGTCGGACATGTTACCAGCATCACAGAGAGCTGTCAGAATGCAGCATTTCCAGGCCTTGCTGTGAGATATGCTGCATTCTGCTGTTGCAGGCACTGGCAGAGGAATTTCCACTCACAGTGAAACAGGTGCGGGTACCAATCCTACCGCGCCTGCAAAAAGCCTGAAATGTGTTGGTCACTTCGGATATGAGATCATTCTTGCAACCAATTTATTGACAGCCGCCCTCCGGATCCAGGCTCAAAGAACGCCTAGAAAGACAAATGTCCGACTACATAGGGTTAACGGCTGATGTGGACGCTCTGAGAAGCGAGGAACCCCTTTACTACTGGGTGTGCAGGCTTGACCTGTGGCCAGAGCTGGCACAATTTGCCATGGAACTCTTGGCTTTCCAATCGTCGAGTGTCCTGTCCGAAAGTACGTTCAGCGCAGCAAGGTGGGATCATGACCGATAAGCGTACTTGCCTAGCTCACGAGGCATGGATCTCGGAGGAATTCAACACCAGTGATGACCATGTGTAATTAAATTTCCTCATGCCAGCCCACACATATCCGCCACCACCCAGATCAAAGAATGGTCCTTGCCTTATGTATATACAGCGGCATAAAAGGCCTTTTATGTCAGGTGAATGCCTCATTTTAGGGGCCTGTACTGGCCGACAGTTAAATTTTTATCCTGTGAATGCCTAATGTACCTCCAGCCAAAGAATCCAAAGTTCTTTGCTGTCAGGTGAATGCCTATTGCCTAATATTTGGGGCCTGTACTGGCCGACAATTATATATTTATCCTATGATCACCTAAAGTACCTCCAGCCACAGAATCCAAAGTTATTTGCTGTCAGGTGAATGCCTTTTGTCTAATTTTTGTGGCCTGTACTGGCCGACAGTTACATTTTATCCTGTGATCGCCTAACATACCTCCAGCCACATAATCCAAAGTTCTTTGCTGTCAGGTGAATTACTATTGCCTAATATTTGGGGCCTGAACTGGCCGACAGTTACATATTTATCCTGTGACCGCCTAATGTACCTCTAGCCACAGAATCCAAAGTTCTTTGCTTTCAGCTGAATACCTACTGGCAAATTTTTGGGGCCTGTACTGGCCGACAGTTACGTCTTTATCCTGTGACCGCCTAATGTACCTCCAGCCACATAATCCAAAGTTCTTTGCTGTCAGGTGAATGCCTATTGCCTAATTTTTGGGGCCTGTACTGGCCAACAGTTAAATTTTTTTTATCTCAAGCCACATAATGTCATGATCAGTGTGGGGGAAAACTTCCACACTGAACAGAGGAGGGAAGGGGAACAGTAACTGGGCCTCGAAACTAGGAAAAAAACCGGACACATCATAAACAACCCTGATCCAGGCCCCAACTACCTATCAATATGAATAGACCTTGAGGGTAGGAATATTCATATGCAGGATACCTAGGCCTTTTATTCCCTATAAGGCCCTGGAATATTGTTAGGACCATAGACAACCCATTCCTCCCCAGATGGACGAAAGGAAGTCTCTGTCTCAGGCCCAGATACAAACAACAGGGAATATACAAACACAAACAAACACACACTTAACATATGCAGAGATGGACGAGTAGGAACACCAGAGACGACCTCACACTAGCTCAGCCAAACCCAAAAGATAGCTATCTACCGCATAGTCAGAAGGTCGGGTCAGACTATAAAGGGTAGAAGTGATAAACACTGAGCAACAGCTGAGAAAAGGGAAGTGGTCATTAACCCTTTCAATACTGAATCAAGAGAAATTAAGGAGGCTGTTAGATTCCTGCATGCTCAGCCAGTTTGCCTGATCTCCTGACATCAGTCACCTGAGGGACCGTGACACATAATCACACCCCTGTCTCAATCCTCTGCCTCTCATTATGGTGGCATATGAACCACATTCACCATAAGGACCTTCTAATGTCACAGGGTCATGTGACTGTGCCCCCACCCCATACTGTGCCCCTCACCCCGCACTGTGCTCCCTTATACCTTGCATTGTGCCCTCTTACCACACACTGTGCAGTGCCCTTAGTCATTCCCTGTACTATGCCTTCTTATACCCTTTTATCCGGTCACGGTATGGCTGTGTTATCCGGTCACTGTAAAGAGGTGTTATCCGGTCAATGTATGGCGGTGGTATCCAATAACTGGATGGCCATAACTGTATCCCTTACAGTTCTCACGCCATCCTTTTTTAGACATGGCATGAGCAGGAAAAATATGCAGATTGCGGTGCTAAGTAGAGTTGAGCGAACACCTGGATGTTCGGGTTCGAGAAGTTCGGCCAAACTTCCCGGAAATGTTCGGGTTCGGGATCCGAACTCGACCCGAACTTCGCCCCGAAACCGAACCCCATTGAAGTCAATGGGGACCCGAACTTTTCGGCACTAAAAAGGCTGTAAAATATCCCAGGAAAGGGCTAGAGGGCTGAAAAAGGCAGCTAAATGTAGGTAAATCCCCTGCAAACAAATGTGGACAGGGAAATGAATAAAAATAAAATACATTAAAATTAACCAATATCAATTGGAGAGAGGTCTCATGGCAGAGAATCAGGCTTCATGTCATAGCAGAGAATCAGGCTTCACGTCACCCACCACTGGAACAGGCCATTGTCAGATATTTAGGCCCCGGCACCCAGACAGAGGAGAGAGGTCCCATAGCAGAGATTCAGGCTTCATGTCATAGCAGAGAATCATGCTTCATGTCACCCAACACTGGAACAGGCCACTGTCAGATATTTTTAGGCCCCGGCACCCAGACAGAGGAGAGAGGTCCCATAGCAGAGATTCAGGCTTCATGTCATAGCAGAGAATCAGGCTTCATGTCACCCAACACTGGAACAGGCCACTGTCAGATACTTTTAGGCCCCGGCACCCAGACAGAGGAGAAAGGTCCCATTCAACTTTGGGTTGCCCCGCAATATAATGGTAAAATGAAAATAAAAAGAGGATTGAATGAGTAAGTGCCCTGGAGTACAATAATATATGGTTAAGGAGAGGTAGTTATAAATGTCTAATCTGCACAAGGGATGGACAGGTCCTGTGGGATCCATGCCTGGTTCATTTTTATGAACGTCAGCTTGTCCACATTGGCTGTAGACAGACGGCTGCGTTTGTCTGTAATGACACCCCCTGCCGTGCTAAATACACGTTCAGACAAAAAAAAGGCATAAAAGGCTAGCTCTGGCCACGTGGACAATTTGGAGACCCAGAAGTTGAATGGGTCCGAACCATCAGTCAGTACGTGGAGGGGTGTGCACACGTACTGTTCCACCATGTTAGTGAAATGTTGCCTCCTGCTAACACGTTCCGTATCAAGTGGTGGTGAAGTTAGCTGTGGCGTGTTGACAAAACTTTTCCACATCTCTGCCATGCTAACTCTGCCCTCAGAGGAGCTGGCTGTGACACAGCTGCGTTGGCGACCTCTTGCTCCTCCTCTGCCTTGGCCTTGGGCTTCCACTTGTTCCCCTGTGACATTTGGGAATGCTCTCAGTAGCGCGTCTACCAACGTGCGCTTGTACTCGCGCATCTTCCTATCACGCTCCAGTGCAGGAAGTAAGGTGGGCACATTGTCTTTGTACCGTGGATCCAGCAGGGTGACAACCCAGTAGTCTGCACATGTTAAAATGTGGGCAAGTCTGCTGTCGTTGCGCAGGCACTGCAGCATGTAGTCGCTCATGTGTGCCAGCCTGCCTAGAGATAAGGACAAGATGTCCTCTGTGGGAGGTGTATCGTCATCGTCCTGCGTTTCCCCCCAGGCACGCACCAGTGATGGGCCCGAGCTGCGTTGGGTGCCACCCCGCTGTGAACATGCTTCATCCTCATCCTCCTCCACCTCCTCCTCATCCTCGTCCTCCTCGTCCTCCAGTAGTGGGCCCTGGCTGGCCACATTTGTACCTGGCCTCTGCTGTTGCAAAAAACCTCCCTCTGAGTCACTTCTAAGAGACTGGCCTGAAAGTGCTAAAAATGACCCCTCTTCCTCCTCCTCCTTCTCCATCATCGCCCTAAGTGTTTTCTCAAGGAGACATAGAAGTGGTATTGTAACGCTGATAACAGCGTCATCGCCACTGGCCATGTTGGTGGAGTACTCGAAACAGCGCAACAGGGCACACAGGTCTCGCATGGAGGCCCAGTCATTGGTGGTGAAGTGGTGCTGTTCCGCAGTGTGACTGACCCGTGCGTGCTGCAGCTGAAACTCCACTATGGCCTGCTGCTGCTCGCACAGTCATGTGCAAGGTGGAGTTCCACCTGGTGGTCACGTCGCATAAAAGGCGGTGAGCGGGAAGGCCGAAGTTACGCTGTAGCGCAGACGGGTGAGCAGCGGCGGGATGTGAACGCCGGAAGCGCGAACAGACGGCCCGCACTTTATGCAGCAGCTCTGACATGTTGGGGTAGTTGTGAATGAACTTCTGCACCACCAAATTCAGCACATGCGCCAGGCAAGGGATGTGCATCAAACCGGCTAGTCCCAGAGCTGCAACGAGATTTCGCCCATTATCGCACACCACCAGGCCGGGCTTGAGGCTCACCGCCAGCAACCACTCGTCGGTCTGTTGTTCTATACCCCGCCACAACTCCTGTGCGGTGTGGGGCCTGTCCCCCAAACATATGAGTTTCAGAATGGCCTGCTGACGTTTACCCCGGGCTGTGCTGAAGTTGCTGGTGAAGGTGTGTGGCTGACTGGATGAGCAGGTGGAAGAAGAGGAGGAGAAGCCCTGCGATCCTTGGCGGCGGAAGGACGTGCACCAAACAGCTCTCCGCCTGGGGCCCAGCCGCCACTACATTTACCCAGTGTGCAGTTAGGGAGATATAGCGTCCCTGGCCGTGCTTACTGGTCCACATATCTGTGGTTAGGTGGACCTTGCCACAGATGGCGTTGCGCAGTGCACACTTGATTTTATCGGATACTTGGTTGTGCAGGAAAGGCACGGCTCTCTTGGAGAAGTCTAGGCGGCTGGGAACAACATACTGTGGGACAGCAAGCAACATGAGCTGTCTATGTCCACCAGCCTGAATGACAGCATTTCATAGGCCAGTAGTTTAGAAATGATGGCATTCAGGGCCAGGGATCGAGGGTGGCTAGGTGGGAATTTACGCTTTCTCTCAAATGTTTGCGAGATGGAGAGCTGAACGCTGCCGTGTGACATGGTTGAGATGCTTGGTGACGGAGGTGGTGGTGTTGGTGGTACATCCCCTGTTTGATGGGCGGCAGGTGCCAACGTTCCTCCAGAGGCGGAGGAAGAGGCCGAGGCGGCAGCAGCAGAAGAGGCCGAGGCGGCAGCAGCAGAAGAGGTAGAAGGGGGAGCCTGAGTGAGTTCCTTGTTTTTAAGGTGTTTACTCCACTGCAGTTCATGCTTTGCATGCAGGTGCCTGGTCATGCAGGTTGTGCTAAGGTTCAGAACGTTAATGCCTCGCTTCAGGCTCTGATGGCACAGCGTGCAAACCACTCGGATCTTGTCGTCAGCACATTGTTTGAAGAAGTGCCATGCCAGGGAACTCCTTGAAGCTGCCTTTGGGGTGCTCGGTCCCAGATGGCGGCGGTCAGTAGCAGGCGGAGTCTCTTGGCGGCGGGTGTTCTGCTTTTGCCCCCTCTTTTGCTAAGCTGTTGGCTCGGTCTCACCACTGCCTCTTCCTCCGAACTGTGAAAGTCAGTGGCACGACCTTCTCTCCATGTGGGGTCTAGGAACTCATGGTCCCCTGCATCGTCTTCCACCCAGTCTTCCTCCCTGACCTCCTGTTCAGTCTGCACACTGCAGAAAGACGCAGCAGTTGGCACCTGTGTTTCGTCATCATCAGAGACGTGCTGAGGTGGTATTCCCATGTCCTCATCATCAGGAAACATAAGTGGTTGTGCGTCAGTGCATTCTATGTCTTTCACCGCTGGGGAAGGGCTAGGTGGATGCCCTTGGGAAACCCTGCCAGCAGAGTCTTCAAACAGCATAAGAGACTGCTGCATAACTTGAGGCTCAGACAGTTTCCCTGATATGCATGGGGGTGATGTGACAGACTGATGGGGTTGGTTTTCAGGCGCCATCTGTGCGCTTTCTGCAGAAGACTGGGTGGGAGATAATGTGAACGTGCTGGATCCACTGTCCACCCAATTGACTAATGCCTGTACCTGCTCAGGCCTTACCATCCTTAGAATGGCATTGGGCCCCACCAAATATCGCTGTAAATTCTGGTGGCTACTGGGACCTGAGGTAGTTGGTTCACTAGGACGTGTGGCTGTGGCAGAATGGCCACGTCTTCTCCCAGCACCAGAGGGTCCACTAACACCACCACGACCATGTCCGCGTCCGCGTCCCTTACTAGATGTTTTCCTCATTGTTACCGTTCACCACAATAAGAAAAAAATTATTTGGCCCAATGTATTGAATTCAAATTCAGGCCTTTTTTTACAGACACCTAACACTATCTGGCTATCTATTTAGGTACCGTATTACACTAATACAGGCACAGCAGTAACGACAGATTTAGCTGAATATAATTTGTAGGCCTAGTATTTAGGCCCTGGATGACAGGTATACGTTTACGGACAGAATTCGACTTGGAAATGCACCGTAGCATGTGAAGTTATTGAGGATGACCCTATCCGCACCTTCAATCTAATATACCCTTTTATGGATAGATTTAAAGTTGGCCTGATACAGCAGAAACCACTGATTTAGGGAATTGCTAAGTTGGGAATTGTATTTCAACCCAGAACAAAAATATTTCCTTTGCCAGACAGCAGACAGTATTACAATTGGCTAGCCACAGTTGAAACACCAGATTTTGGGTACTGCTACTTTTGCAATTGTACTTCACCCCTCAATAAAATAGCAAGCACAGCCAAGCACCTTATGTAGGATATAGCAAAAAAAAAAAACACACTATTGATGGTTAAATGTATTTGGTGGCAGCTTGTGCTGGCGCACCACAAGACACATAATGGCCGCCGATCACCCCAGAAAAAAGTGACAAAAAAACAGTGAGCAATTAAATAGCAGCAGTTGAATGATCCACAGCTGTAGATCGATCACTTCATTAAGTGTTTTTGCTGAGTAAATCCCTGCCCTGCCTAATCTCGCCCTAACAGCAGCAGCTGCATCCTCTCCCTACACTGATCAGAGCAGAGTGATGTGCGGCGCTACGTGACTCTAGCTTAAATAGAGGCTGGGTCACATGCTGCACTGGCCAATCACAGCCATGCCAATAGTAGGCATGGCTGTGATGGCCTCTTGGGGCAAGTAGTATGACGCTTGTTGATTGGCTGCTTTGCAGCCTTTCAAAAAGCGCCAAGAAAGCGCCGAACACCGAACCCGAACCTGGACTTTTACGAAAATGTTCGAGTCTGTGTCACGGACACCCCAAAATTCGGTACGAACCCGAACTATACAGTTCGGGTTCGCTCATCCCTAGTGCTAAGGACTTATGCGCCACAATCTGTGTCAGAAATACACCTAGCTAAGACGTATTTCTATATAATAAATGACCACCTAATTGTATTATTGTTTTATTATTCAGTGGTAGGGCTAATATCTTTATATGATATAGATTCAAGTGTATTATACTGTGCCCTATATTTCCCAGTAGAAAATTAGCCTTGGGAAACACAGTCCTCGTCCTTGACCACCAGGAACAGGTAGCGCTCTGTCAGTACATGGCGGCGTCCCCACTCCACTGTGTACTGGTGCTTATTCTGACACTAGGGCTGGGTTCACATCCTATTTTTGCTATGCATTTAATGCATACAAAAAATGTATGCGTTAACAGATGCCTCAGACTGATGCCATACAGTGGTGTCCGTTCACCATACAGTTCCATGGTAGAAAAAAAAATTATGTTAACGTATGCATTTTTTTTATGGACTCTTCAGGGATCAAAAAACGTGGAGTGCTGCATATTTGTATACATCAAACCAATAGGAAATAAAACATTTCTAGGCTCCAGCAGGGCACATTGTTGAGAAATTCTCTTTAAGACGCATAAAAATGGCCCCTGATTAAAAAACATATTTTTTGTGGGAATTTTTACCAATGACCCCCCTCTGGTATATCACTGTCCATGTTGTGGGACTATTTGTGTACTTCTAGCAAGTGTTTGCTGGCTGCAAACATGACCTGAAGGTTTTTCAGGTTCGTCTGCCATTAAAGTGAATTGGGCTTACCGCGAACACGTGGTTTCCGAACATTTGATTGCGAATGCGCGTTTGCGAATCGCCCGGCCGATATTCATTCATCACTAACAGGGAAGCACATAGCCTTTGTGCTGCATGAGGCAAAACTTAAAACAGCACACCCAACCCTCCTGCCAAATTCTTGCCCTAACTCCTTCCCTCCATCCAGAGGTGTAACTTGACCAGCATGCATTTTCTATAATGCTGGAGTCTTCTCATGCGGCACAAGGGTCTTTGGGCCCCCTCAGACTCCTGGGCCTGGTAACGACTGCTTACCTCTGCACCCCCTATAGCTACGCCCAGTGGCGTGCCTAGGGTGTTTGGGATCCAGGGCAGGTCCTTTCTCTGGCACCCCCTCTCCCAATACTTGACTACATACCTCTTCCATCCAGGGACATCTGCTGTCATGTAGACCTTCTCTTTCCTCTTCTCCTCCATTAGACCACCATGACAAATTATTTCACCTGCATCTAGTCTCTACAGAGATTGTAACACAGAAATGTTAGATTTCTCAGTTTTTCCATCAACCTCCCCTTCCTATTGTCCAGACAATGTCATCCTGCTGCCACCCCCAATACTGTGCCTGTTGTGCCCCCCAATTCCCCAGGTACTATACTGCTGAAAAAATAGTGACCTTAGTAGACATAATTGTGGTAATTTTTCAAACCGGTGTAAAGTACAACTGGATTTCCAAAAGAGCTGTCAAAAAGGAAAGGTGGGATCTGATTGGCTGCTATGGGCAACTAAGCCAGTTCTACTTTACACCAGTTTGATAAATTACCCCAAATGTCCCTATAGTGTCCACAGCAGTTAAAATGTCCCCTAGAGTGCCCCCAGTAATAATAACACACTATATTGTGCTCCAGGTAATAATACCTGTATAGCGTCTCACAAATAGCAACGCCCCCCATGCTGCCCCCATACAGTACTTTCCCCCCACACTGCCCCCATACAGTAGTTTCCCCCCCACACTGTCCCACACTGCCCTTATACTGTAGTTTCCCCCACACTGCCCTATACAGTAATTCCCACCACACTGCCCTATACAGTAGTTTCCCCCACACTGCCCCATATAGTAATTTCCCCCACACAGTAATTTCCCCCACACTGCCCCAATACAGTCATTTCCCCACACTGCCCCCATACAGTAGTTTCCCCCACACTGCCCCAATACAGTAGTTTCCCCCCACACTGCTCCCACACTGTAGTTTACCCCACAGTGCACCTATACAGTAGCTTCCCCCACACTGCGCCATACAGTAATTTCCCCCACACTTCCCCAACACAGTAGTTTCCCCCACACTGACCCATATAGTAATTTGGCCCACACAGTAATTTCCCCCACACTGCCCCATACAGTAATTTCCCCCACACTGTCCCCACACAGGAAAGGTGGAATATGATTGGCTGCTATGGGCAACTAAGCCAGTTCTACTTTACACCAGTTTGATAAATTACCCCAAATGTCTCTAAAGTGTCCACAGCAGTTATAATGTGCCCTAGAGTGCCCCCAGTAATAATAACACCCTATATTGTGCTCCAGGTAATAATATCTGTATAATGCCTCCCAAATAGCAACGCCCCCTATGCTGCCTCCATATTGTAATTTCCCCCACACTGCTCCCATAGTAATCCCCCATAGTAATTTTCCCTCCCACACAGTAATTTCCCCACACTGCCCCCATACTGTAGTTTCCTCCACACTGCCCCCTACATTATTTTCCCCTACACTGCCCCCATACAGTAATTTCCCCTACACTGCCCTATACAGCAATTTCCCCTACATTTCCCCCATACAGTAGTTTCCCCCCACACTGCCCCAAACAGTAGTTTCCCCCCACACTGTCCCCACACTGTAGTTTCCCCCCACACTGTCCCCACACTGTAGTTTCCCCCACACTGCTCCTATACATTAGTTCTTCCCACACTGCCCCATACAGTAATTTCCCCCACACTGCCCCCACACAGTTGTTTCCCCCACACTGCCCCATATAGTAATTTGCCCCACACAGTATTTTCCCCAAACACTGCCCCCGTACAATAATTTCCCCCACACTGTCCCCACACATTAGTTTCCCCCACATAATAGTTTCCCCCACACTGCCCCATATAGCAATTTGTACCACACAGTAATTCCCCCCACACTACCCCCTACAGTAGTTTCCCCCACATTACCCCATACAATAATTTCCCCCACAGTGTCACGGACGGTGTACAGGAAACAAGGCAAAGCAACATGTATAAATGACTCGCTGGATCCGAAAGCTAAGGAACCAAGGGAGACCCCTGCAGAAGACCTGGCACTTTCCCTGGCTGCTCAGCCTATGCAAAGATCCTAATGGTGGAGGTTTGCATATCCACGAACCTTGACTATAAAGCCCTGAGCACCCTACAATAGTGAGGGGGCACGACCACCGGCTCCCTACACAAGATACGGAGGGAGTCAGGGTCACCTGGGATCCAGCAAACAGAAAATAACAGATAAAGGTACAACACTTAGCTTTGTAGCAGGCAGGAGAACAAGGTCAGCATGCACACACACTCCAGGAAGAAGTATAGGCCGCCCAGAAAAGCATTCTGGGGAGGAATTTAAAGGGAAGCAATTAGTCCAACACATGACAGCTGAGAGAGGCTAACGAGAGGAGGAGCTGAATACCACAACACAGAAACTCAAGGAGGAGGTTCTGAAAGGCCTCTGTCAGAGCTTCTCAGCTGTCTGGTTGTGACAGTACCCCTCCCTCTACGAGTAGACTCCGGACACTCAGAACCCACCTTCTCAGGATGGGACCTATGGAAAGCCCTGATGAGACGAGAGGCCTTAATGTCCGTCACTGGGACCCACATCCTCTCCTCAGGACCATACCCCTCCCAATGAACAAGGTACTGAAGAGAACCGCGGACAAGACGACAATCCACAATCCTAGAGACCTGAAATTCAAGATTCCCATCAACCATAATCAGAGGAGGAGGCAAAGGCGAGGGTACAATGGGTTGAACATAAGGTTTCAATAAGGACTTATGAAAAACATTATGGATCTTCCAAGTCTGAGGAAGATCAAGACGGTATGCAACAGGATTGATGACAGACAGGATTTTGTAAGGCCCAATAAACCTAGGACCCAACTTCCAGGAGGGAACCTTCAATTTGATATTCTTGGTAGACAACCACACCAGATCACCAACATTCAGGTCCGGACCAAGCACACGTCTCTTATCTGCCACACGCTTATATCTCTCACTCATGCTCTTTAGATTATCCTGAATCTTTTGCCAAATAGATGACAAAGACGAGGAGAATCTGTCCTCATCAGGTAAACCAGAAGACCCCTCTCCCGAGAAAGTCCCAAACTGCGGATGAAACCCATATGCACCAAAAAATGGTGACTTATCAGAGGACTCCTGACGACGGTTATTTAAAGAAAACTCAGCAAGGGACAAAAAAGAACACCAATCCTCTTGATTCTCCGCCACAAAACAGCGCAGATATGTCTCCAGATTCTGATTGACGCGCTCTGTCTGGCCATTCGACTGCGGGTGGAAAGCAGAAGAGAATGACAACTGAACCCCCAAGCGAGAACAGAAAGCCTTCCAGAATCTGGAAACAAACTGCGTGCCCCTATCAGAGACTATGTCTGAAGGAATACCGTGCAATTTGACAATGTGATCAATAAATGCCTGCGCCAGCGTCTTAGCATTGGGCAAACCAGGAAAATGGATGAAATGCACCATTTTGCTAAAACGGTCCACCACCACCAGAATCACAGTCTTCCCCGAGGAACGAGGCAGGTCCGTTATGAAGTCCATGGACAGATGTGTCCAAGGACGGGAAGGAATGGGTAAGGGAAGGAGAGGACCTGATGGCCGTGAATGAGGGACTTTGGCACGAGCGCAAGTCTCGCAGGCTGCCACAAAACCCTCAACCGACTTACGAAGCGCAGGCCACCAGAATCTCCGAGCGATGAGATCCAGTGTGGCTCTTACCCCCGGGTGCCCAGCAAGGACCGTATCGTGGTGTTCATTAAAAATCTTGTGTCTTAAAGCGAGAGGCACAAACAACCTCCCAGGAGGACAAAGATCAGGAGCCTCTGACTGGGCTGCCTGCACCTCTGCCTCCAATTCAGGAAAAAGAGCAGAGACCACCACACCTTCAGCCAAAATGGGACCCGGGTCTTCAAAATTCCCGCCTCCCGGAAAACAACGTGACAGGGCATCTGCCTTCACATTCTTAACTCCAGGGCGGAACGTGACAACAAAATTAAACCTAGAAAAGAACAAAGACCATCTGGCCTGTCTCGGGTTCAGACGCTTGGCTGACTCCAAGTAGGACAGATTTTTATGGTCAGTAAATACGGTAATAGGGTGTCTGGCTCCCTCTAGCCAATGGCGCCATTCCTCAAAAGCCAACTTGATGGCCAACAATTCCCTATCTCCCACATCGTAATTTCTCTCTGCGGAGGAGAGTTTTCTTGAGAAAAAGGCACACGGTCGCCAATTGGCAGGAGAGGAACCCTGAGACAAGACCGCCCCCACACCCACCTCAGAAGCATCAACCTCAACTATGAAGGGTAAAGATACATCAGGTTGCACCAAGATGGGAGCGGAAGCAAAACTCTCCTTGATATCAGAAAAAGCCTTACGCGCCTCTACTGACCAAGAAGAAAAATCTACCCTCTTTCTGGTCATATCAGTGAGTGGTTTAACAATAGAAGAATAATTCAAAATGAACTTCCTGTAATAATTGGCAAAGCCCAAAAAACGCATCAGCGCCTTCTGATTCTCAGGAAGCTCCCACTCAAGCACAGCGCGGACCTTCTCGGGGTCCATGCGAAAACCAGAAGCGGAGAGAAGAAACCCCAGAAATTGAATTTCTGGAACCGCAAACACACATTTTTCCAGTTTCGCATATAATTTATTCTCCCGCAGGATGAGCAAGACCTGACGTAAATGTTCCTTATGAGTTTTGAAATCGGGAGAAAAAATCAAAATGTCATCCAAATACACCAATACAAATTTTCCCATCAAATGATAAAAAATGCTGTTCACGAAATGCTGAAAAACGGCTGGGGCATTCATCAAACCAAAAGGCATAACCAAATTCTCAACATGGCCCTCAGGGGTATTGAAGGCCGTCTTCCATTCGTCCCCTTCTCTGACCCTGACCAGGTTGTATGCCCCTCTTAGATCTAATTTGGAAAAGACTTTAGCCCCAACAACCTGGTTAAACAGGTCCGGGATCAGAGGAAGCGGATAAGGGTCACGAATTGTGATATTGTTCAGCTCCCTGAAATCCAGACAAGGTCTTAACCCCTTAAGGACCGGGCTCATTTTCACCTTAAGGACCAGGCCATTTTTTGCAAATCTGACCAGTGTCACTTTAAGTGCTGATAACTTTAAAACACTTTGACTTATCCAGGCCATTCTGAGATTGTTTTTTCGTCACATATTGTACTTCATGACACTGGTAAAATAAAGTCAAAAAAATTAATTTTTTTGCATAATAAAATACCTAATTTACCAAAAATTTGGAAAAATTAGCAAATTTCAAAGTTTCAGTTTCTCTACTTCTGTAATACATAGTAATACCCCCAAAAATTGTGATGACTTAACATTCCCCATATGTCTACTTCATGTTTGAATTATTTTGGGAATGATATTTTATTTTTTGGGGATGTTACAAGGCTTAGAAGTTTAGAAGCAAATCTTGAAATTTTTCAGAAATTTACAAAAACCCAATTTTTAGGGACCACTACAGCTCTGAAGTCACTTTGCGAGGCTTACATAATAGAAACCGCCCAAAAATGACCCCATTCTATAAACTACACCCCTCAAGGTATTTAAAACTGATTTTACAAACTCCGTTAACCCTTTAGGTGTTGCACAAGAGTTATTGGCAAATTGGGATGAAATTTGAGAATTTAATTTTTTTGCCTAATTTTCCATTTTAACCCATTTTTTCCACTAACAAAGCAAGGGTTAACAGCCAAACAATACTGTATCTTTATTGCCCTGACTCTGCTGTTTACAGAAACACCCAATATGTGTCCGTAAACTACTGTACGGCCACACAGCGGGGCGTAGAGTGAAAGGTGCGCCGTATGGTTTTTGGAAGCCAGATTTTGCTGGACAGTTTTTTTGACACCATGTCCCATTTGAAGCCCCCTGATGCACCCCTAGAGTAGAAACTCCATAAAGTGACCCCATCTAAGAAACTACACCCCTCAAGGTATTCAAAACTGATTTTACAAACTTCGTTAACCCTTTAGGTGTTGCACAAGAGTTATTGGCAAATTGGGATGAAATTTGAGAATTTAATTTTTTTGCCTAATTTTCCATTTTAACCCATTTTTTCCACTAACAAAGCAAGGGTTAACAGCCAAACAAGACTGTATCTTTATTGCCCTGACTCTGCTGTTTACAGAAACACCCCAAATGTGGCCGTAAACTACTGTATGGCCACACAGCGGGGCGTAGAGTGAAAGGTGTGCCGTATGGTTTTTGGAAGCCAGATTTTGCTGGACAGTTTTTTTGACACCATGTCCCATTTGAACCCCCCCTGATGCACCCCTAGAGTAGAAACTCCAAAAAAGTGACCCCATCTAAGAAACTACACCCCTCAAGGTATTCAAAACTGATTTTACAAACTTTGTCAACCCTTTAGGTGTTGCACAAGATTTAATGGAAAATAGAGATACAATTTCAAAATTTCACTTTTTTGGCAGATTTTCCATTTTAATTTTTTTTTTCCAGTTACAAAGCAAGGGTTAACAGCCAAACAAAACTCATTATTTATGGCCCTGATTCTGTAGTTTACAGAAACACCCCATATGTGGTCGTAAACTGCTGTACGGGCACACGGCAGGGCGCAGAAGGAAAGGAATGCCATACGGTTTTTGGAAGGCAGATTTTGCTGGACAGTTTTTTTGACACCATGTCCCATTTGAAGCCCCCCTGATGCACCCCTAGAGTAGAAACTCCAAAAAAGTGACCCCATCTAAGAAACTACACCCCTCAAGGTATTCAAAACTGATTTTACAAACTTTGTCAACCCTTTAGGTGTTGCACAAGATTTAATGGAAAATAGAGATACAATTTCAAAATTTCACTTTTTTGGCAGATTTTCCATTTTAATATTTTTTTTCCAGTTACAAAGCAAGGGTTAACAGCCAAACAAAACTCATTATTTATGGCCCTGATTCTGTAGTTTACAGAAACACCCCATATGTGGTCGTAAACTGCTGTACGGGCACACGGCAGGGCGCAGAAGGAAAGGAATGCCATACGGTTTTTGGACGGCAGATTTTGCTGGACAGTTTTTTTGACACCATGTCCCATTTGAAGCCCCCCTGATGCACCCCTAGAGTAGAAACTCCAAAAAAGTGACCCCATTTTAGAAAGTACGGAATAGGGTGGCAGTATTGTTGGTACTAGTTTAGGGTACATATGATTTTTGGTTGCTCTATATTACACTTTTTGTGCGGCAAGGTAACAAGAAATAGCTTTTTTGGCACGTTTTTTTTTTTTGTTATTTACAACATTCATCTGACAGGTTAGATCATGTGGTAATTTTATAGAGCAGGTTGTTGCGGACGCGGCGATACCTAATATGTATACAATTTTTTTTATTTATGTAAGTTTTATACAATAACTTCATTTTTAAAACCCAAAAATTGTTTAGTGTCTCCATAGTCTAAGAGCCATAGTTTTTACAGTTTTTGGGCGATTATCTTGAGTAGGGTCTAATTTTTTGCGGGATGAGATGACTGTTTGATTGGCACTATTTTGGGGTGCATATGACTTTTTGATCGCTTGCTATTACACTTTTTGTGACGTAAGATGGCAAAAAATTGCTTTTTTTACACTTTTTTTTTTCTTTTTTTTACGGTGGTCACCTGAGGGGTTAGGTCATGTGATAATTTTATAGAGCCGGTCGATACGGACGCGGCGATACCTAATATGTATACTTTATTTTTATTTATAAAAGTTTTACACAATTATTTTATTTTTGAAACAAAAAAAATCATGTTTTAGTGTTTCCATAGTCTAAGAGCCATAGTTTTTTCAGTTTTTGGGCGATTATCTTGAGTAGGGTCTCATTTTTTGCGGGATGAGATGACGGTTTTATTGGTACTATTTTGGCGTACATGCGACTTTTTTGATCACTTTTATTACCTTTTTTGGGAAGTAAGGTGGGCAAAATTTCAATTTTCTCAAAGTTTTTATTTTTTTATTTTTATGGCGTTCACCGTGCGGGGAAAGTAACATGACCGTTTTATAGATCAGGTCGTTACGGACGCGGCGATACCTAATATGTGTAGTGTATTTTTTTATTTTTATTTTTATTCAGTGATAAATGTTTTTTTATTTTATCTTAACTTTTTTCACTTTTTTTAAAAAAAAATTGGACCCAGACCCACTTGGTTCTTGAAGATCCAGTGGGTCTGATGTCTGTAAAATACAGTACAGAACCTATATAGGTTTCTGCACTGTATTTTACTTACACTGAACAGATCTATGCTTTCAGCACAGATCTGTTCAGCACCATGGACAGCAGGACGCCTGAGCAGGCGTCCTGTTGCCATGGGAACCTTCCCCGTCTGTCACAACTTCGCAGACGGGGAAGGGTGAGGACGGGGCTTCGGGGGGCTCTCTGGGGGCTCTCTCCCTCTCCCATCGGGGGGCTGCAAAGGCACAGCAGCCCCCTGATCGGAGAGGGAGGGAGCTCCTTGCGCTGTTAACCTTTTCCATACAGCGGTCCGTACGGACCGCTGCATGGAAAGGGTTAAACGGCTGACATCGCATCACCGATGTCAGCCGTTTATACCAGGGTGCCAGCAATGTGCTGGCACCCTGGTATAACCCACTAGACGCCAACGATTATGCAATGGGAGGCGGGCGGGGGATCGCGATCCCGCCTGCCGCACCGCCCGCCTCCCGCAATGCCCCCACTGCCTGCGACACCCCCCCTGCACCACCCGCCGCCATCAAATCATGCAGGGGTGCAGGGGGGGTGCGCAATATTGATTTTAGGCACTCTGAAGTTTCTGATCCCCGCGGTCCCTGATCAGAAACTGCAAAAAGCGCAGCAAACCGCAGGTCTGAATTGACCTGCGGTTTGCTGCGATCGCCGACACGGGGGGGTCAAATGACCCCCCCCTGCATTGTTACGGGATGCCGGCTGAATGATTTCAGCCGGCGTCCCGTTCCAATTAACCCCCGCGGCGCCGGAATGCAGATTTTAAGTCAGGACGTACCGGTACGTCCTCGGTCCTTAAGGACTCGGGAAATAGGGCGTACCGGTACGTCCTCGGTCCTTAAGGGGTTAAAGAACCATCTTTTTTCTTAACAAAGAAAAAACCAGCGGCAACAGGTGACTTCGAGGGTCGTATGTGTCCCTTTCTCAGACTGTCAGAGATATAAGCACGCATAGCGATCCTCTCAGGTTGGGAAAGATTGTATAAACGAGATTTAGGCAGCTTGGCGTCTGGGATGAGATTAATAGGGCAATCATACTCCCTGTGCGGAGGCAAATCCTGAACTCCACTCTCAGAGAAGACATCCGAAAATTCAGAGAGAAAAGATGGTACAGTCTTAGTAGCAACCTCAGAAACAGATGTCATGAGGCAATTCTCTCTGCAAAAGTCACTCCAACCATTTATTTGCCTCGCTTGCCAATCAATGGTGGGGTTATGCTTAGTGAGCCAGGGCAGCCCCAACACCAAAGGGGTAGGTAAACCGCTAAGGACGAAACATGACACATCCTCAACATGAGCATCACTCACAATTAAACGGATATTGTGAACTATGCCCTTTAATGATTTCTGAGAAAGTGGAGCGGAATCGATAGCAAAAACAGGAATATCCTTTCCCAAAGTGCGCACCTGGAAACCATGAGTTATCGCAAATTGATTATCAATGAGATTGACCGCTGCTCCACTATCCACAAAAATCTCACAAAAAATGTTCTTGCTCTCTAGCGCCACCCTAGCCGGCAGGACAAAACGGGAACTACAAGCAAATGGAAAACCTTCAATTTCCGCCTCAACCCTGCCAATAGTAACAGACGGAACATTTTTAAAAGATTTTTTCCTGTTTGTTTCTTTATTACTCCCAGAAAACTGCCTGAATCTCCTAGAGGGACAAACATTTGCCAAATGATTTATACCTCCACAACAAAAACAAACCCTCCCATGCGAGCTGAATCTTCTATTGTCAGAAGCAATCAACCCCAGCTGCATGGGCTCCTGCTCAGAAGGGGCTGACGGCGACCGAGACCCCTGCGCACAGAATGGGACCGCTGCACTGTCCTGGGACTGAGTATGACAGGAAGAGGACATCTCTCCTCTCTCTCTAAGATGCCTGTCAATACGAACGGCCTGAGACATAGCAGAGTCCAAAGAAATAGGCCTCTCATGAAAGGCAAATGCATCTTTCAATCCCTCTGAAAGACCATGGCAAAATTGACTTCAGAGTGCAGCATCATTCCAACCAGTATCAACTGCCCATCTCTCTGAGCAGTATATCTCTGCGGATTGTCTACCCTGGCACAACAGACGCAGTTTAGACTCAGCCAGAGCAATACGATCCGGATCATCATATATCTGACCCAGGGCTAAAAAGAATTCATCCACTGAACGGAGAGGCCGTGCCCCCTCCGGCAGAGAAAAGGCCCAGGACTGAGCGTTACCTCTGAGCAGCGATATAATGATCCCCACCCTCCGTTCCTCATCACCAGAGGAGTGGGGAAGAAGGCGAAAATGGAGTTTGCAAGCCTCTCTAAAACGCACAAAATTCTCACTACCCCCGGAGAACGTATCCGGGAGCGAGATCTTAGGCTCAGAACAAACTCCATGAACGCAAGCTGAACCGGTCACTTGAAGCTGAGAAAAAGTCTTACTGAGATCAGCTACCTCCAATGAAAGACCCTGGAAGCGTTCAGCCAAAAGTGAAACCGGATCCATGCTTGAGACGGTTATGGCGGCCTATAATGTCACGGACGGTGTACAGGAAACAAGGCAAAGCAACATGTATAAATGACTCGCTGGATCCGAAAGCTAAGGAACCAAGGGAGACCCCTGCAGAAGACCTGGCACTTTCCCTGGCTGCTCAGCCTATGCAAAGATCCTAATGGTGGAGGTTTGCATATCCACGAACCTTGACTATAAAGCCCTGAGCACCCTACAATAGTGAGGGGGCACGACCACCGGCTCCCTACACAAGATATGGAGGGAGTCAGGGTCACCTGGGATCCAGCAAACAGAAAATAACAGATAAAGGTACAACACTTAGCTTTGTAGCAGGCAGGAGAACAAGGTCAGCATGCACACACACTCCAGGAAGAAGTATAGGCCACCCATAAAAGCATTCTGGGGAGGAATTTAAAGGGAAGCAATTAGTCCAACACATGACAGCTGAGAGAGGCTAACGAGAGGAAGAGCTGAATACCACAACACAGAAACTCAAGGAGGAGGTTCTGAAAGGCCTCTGTCAGAGCTTCTCAGCTGTCTGGTTGTGACACACAATGCCCCCATACAGTAATTTCCCCATACAGTAATTTCCCCCACACTGCCCCAATACAGTAATTTCAACACACTGCCCAATACAGTAGTTTCCCCCCACACTGCCCCTACAGTGGTTTCCCCTACAGTGGTTTCCCCTCACACTGCCCTACACTGCCTCACACTGTAGTTTCCCCCACACTGCCCGTATACAGTAGCTTCCCCCACATTGCCCCATACAGTAATTTCCCCCACACAGTAGTTTTCCCCACACTGCCCCATATCGTAATTTCCCCCACACAGTAATTTCCCCCACACACTGCCCTATACAGTAATTTCCCCCACACAGTAGTTTCCCCCACACTGCCCCCACACTGCCCCCACACAGTAGTTTCCCCCACACTGCCCCATATAGTAATTTGCCCCACACTGCTCTGATACAGTAGTTTTCCCCACATTGCCCCCATACAGTAATTTCCCCCACACAGTAATTTCTCCCACATTGTCCCCCCCACAGTAGTTTTCCCCACATTGCCCCATATAGTAATTTGCCCCCACATAGTAATCCCTCCCATAATAATTTCCCCCCACACAGTATCCCACCATAATATTTTTTCCACATAGTAATTTGCCCCCATACAGCAATTTCCCCCAATGTACTGTCCCCCCCACGTCCCCCAGAGTTGGCACATAAAATAAAAAAAATTAAAAAAAGTAAAAAAATTGAAAGCTAAATACTCACTTATGTCCAGGCGTGCCATGGCAGGCGTGTACACTTCACTGTGCTGCGTCCCGGCAGAGGCGCGCGCAATGACATCCTCACGCACGCCTGCGACGGGATTTCACTACCGCATAGGCCTCAGGCCTACTAGAAACATAGAGACATAGAAACATAGAATGTGTCGGCAGATAAGAACCGTTTGGCCCATCTAGTCTGCCCAATATACTGAATACTATGAATAGCCCTTGGCCCTATCTTATATGAAGGATGGCCTTATGCCTATCCTATGCATGCTTAAACTCCTTCACTGTATTTGCAGCTACCACTTCTGCAGAAAGGCTATTCCATGCATCCGCTACTCTCTCAGTAAAGTAATACTTCCTGATATTACTCTTAAACCTTTGCCCCTCTAATTTAAAACTATGTCCTCTTGTAGCAGTTTTTCTTCTTTTAAATATTCTCTCCTCTTTTACCTTGTTGATTCCCTTTATGTATTTAAAAGCTTCTATAATATCCCCTCTGTCTCGTCTTTCTTCCAAGCTATATATGTTAAGGTCCTTTAATCTTTCCTGGTAAGTTTTATCCCGCAATCCATGTACTAGTTTAGTAGCTCTTCTCTGAACTCTCTCCAAAGTATCAATATCCTTCTGGATATATGGTCTCCAGTACTGAGCACAATACTCCAAATGAGGTCTCACTAGTGCACTGTAGAGCAGCATGAGCACCTCCCTCTTTCTACTGGTAATGCCTCTCCCTATACACCCAAGCATTCTGCTAGCATTTCCTGCTGCTCTATGACATTGTCTGCCTACCTGTAAGTCTTCTGAAATAATGACCCTTAAATCCCTTTCCTCAGATACTGAGGTTAGGACTGTATCACTGATTTTATATTCTGCTCTTGGGTTTTTACACCCCAGGTGCATTATCTTGCACTTATCAACATTACATTTTCGTTGCCAGATTTTTTTTTACCATTCCTCTAGTTTTCCTAAATCCTTTTACATTTGGTGTATCCTTTCAGGAACATCAACCCTGTTACAAATCTTTGTGTCTTCAGCAAAAAGACACACCTTACCATCGAGACCTACTGCAATTTCGCTGATAAAGATATTAAAAAATATGGGTCCCAGAACAGATCCCTGAGGTACCCCACTGGTAACAAGACCATGGTCTGAATATACTCCATTGACTACAACCCTCTGTTGTCTGTTCCTCAGCCACTGCCAAACCCATTCAACAATATGGGAGTCCAAGCACAAAGACTGCAATTTATTGATAAGCCTTCTATGTGGGACAGTATCAAAAGCCTTACTAAAGTCTAGATAAGCAATATCTACTGCACCTTCGCCATCTATTATTTTAGTCACCCAATCAAAAAAATCTATGAGATTAGTTTGACATGATCTCCCTGAAGTATACCTATGCTGTTTTTCATCTTTCAATCCTTTGGATTTTAGATGTTCCACAATCCTCTCCTTAAGTATGGTTTTCATTAATTTCCCCACTATCGATGTCAGGCTTACTGGCCTATAGTTGCCCGATTCCTCCCCACTACCTTTCTTGTGAATGAGCACAACATTTGCTAATTTCCAATCTTCTGGGATGATTATGTTACCAGTGATTGGTTAAATAAATCTGTTAATGGTTTTGCTAGTTCACCGCTAAGCTCTTTTAATAGCTTTGGGTGTATCCCATCAGGCCCCTGTGACTTATTTGTATGCATTTTAGACAACTGACTTAGAACCTCTTCCACTGTAAAGACACATGCATCAATTAGTCTTCCTTCCTAACTGAGGTCTTTTTCCTTCATTTTCCTTTGTAAAAACTGAACAGAAGTATTCATTGAGGCAGTCAGCTAGTTCTTTATCTTTTTCCATATACCTTCCTTCTTTTGTTTTTAATTTGGTTATTCCGTGTTTTAGTTTCCTTTTTTCATTTATGTATCTGAAGAATGTCTTATCACCTTGTTTCACTGACTGAGCTAATTTCTCTTCTACCTGTCACTGACTGACCTAATTTCTCTTCTGCCTGTGCTTTAGAAGCTCTTATAACTTGTTTGGCCTCTCTCTGCCAAATCTTACAAATTTGCCTGTCATCCTCGTTTTTTTTTATTTATAATTACTTAATGCTATCTTTTTTTTTTTTTTTATGATTTTGCCCACTTCTGCTGAGTACCACAGTGGTCTCTTCCTTTTTTTGCTTTTACTGACAAGCCTAATGCAATTATCTGTTGCCTTTGATAGTGCCACTTTTAAGTAGTCCCATTTCTCCTGGACTCCATTGAAACTGTTCCAATCTAATAGGGACTTGTATACCACTAATCTAATTTTAGAAAAGTCAGTTTTTCTAAAAGCTAAAACTTTTGTTTTTGTGTGGTGTGACTCAGTTACTGTACTTATAGTAAACCACACTGACTGGTGATCACTAGATCCCCTACAGTAATATCAGATACCAAATTCCCATTTGTGAATACTAAATCTAAAATGCCCTCCTTCCGGGTTGGCTCCTCAACTACTTGCTGTAGAGATAATCGCAGTAGGGAATTTAGAATATCTGTACTCCTGGCAGAACTAGCTATTTTGGTTTTCCAGTTTACATCAGGAAGATTAAAGTCTCCCATAATGATAACTTCCCCTTTCAATGTCATTTTTGCTATTTCCTCAACTAGTAGATCATCTAATTCTTTGACTTGGCTAGGTGGTCTATATATCACACCTGCACAAGTTACCTTATGATTATCAAGCTGCAAGGTAACCCAAACTGACTCTAAATTGGTCTCGCTAACTTGTATTAAATTAGATTTTATGCTATCTTTCACATACAGGGCTACCCCTCCCCTTTCTTGCCTTCTCTGCCTTTCCTATATAGAGAAAACCCTGGTATTGTTATATCTCAGTCATTACTCCCATTGAACCATGTCTCAGTAACAGCCTCTAAATCTATATTCTCAGATGCCATTATAGACTCAAGTTCATTGATCTTATTCCTTAAACTGCGAGCATTTGTAGACAATACTCTGAGCTTGTCATTTCTTAACCTATGTGCTACTGGCATCTTCTGGCATTGTTCCGGGGGTCAGTCGGACTGCTGGATTATCACTCTTTTGCTAGTTTAAATGCTCCTTAGCAAATACTTTGAACTGTTCACTGAGGACATTCGTTCCCTTGAGAGAAAGATGCAAACCATCTTTCTTGTACAGTTCTTTTCCATTCCAACGGGAGCTAACATGAGACACAAAGCCAAACCCTAGGTTCAGACATCATTCACCAAGCCATACATTGAATTCCTTAATGCGCATCTTCCTGTAATGCTAAAGGTTTTGCACAGGCAAAACTGCAGAGAATGAAACAGTTGATGCAACCACCCGTATATTATTTCCAAGTTTGTGAAAAGCTTCCTTCACCTTTGAAAGCTGATTGCAAGCCAGATCATTTGTCCTAAGATGGACAATAAAATCCACCTCCCTTTCCTGCTTTGCTTGCCTAACAATATTAAGGATACGTCATCTATCCCTGCTAGCGGTAGCACCAGGGAGACATCTCACAAAACCATTTTCCTCAAACTTCACTCCTCTTATAATAGAATCTCCCACAAACAGCTGCTTACTATCAGTCCTCATCTTATCCTTTTTGTTTTTGGCTACAGTCTTGCATACTATAGGCATGGGAGATAATTGTTCGTCACCCACTGTGCCTGAGCCATCCTCCATGTTGTTCTTGCGCTCTGAAAGTGCTGCAAATGAATTATGGAGAGCCACAGACTGTGGGACATGTCTTCTATCAACAACTCTCAGTCTCCCAGAACCTCCAGTAACCCATATTCCATTTCTAGGGGGCCTCTGTGGCAGTGGCATTGCAACATTCCCAGCCTGAGTTTGTTTAACAGTTAATTTACAAATATCAGATTTCAAAAATTCTATTTCCTGCTGCATTATGGAGAGCTGTCTACAGATCAGACAGCATCCAAACCTCCGAAGAGTGGAACCTGAAATAAAGGCACAACAATTCCTGCACTGAACCAGGTCTGCCATTTTAAAGAGGGCAAAGATTTTAAACAAACAAATCTTACTTTTTTAGATTGTATCCACCTCCAGATTACCTCCTGAGTATCTCCTGAATATCTCAGATGCACTTAGTAATGCAGCAAGCTATAATTAGGCAAGCTAATACTATGTTGCTATATATACACACACTCCCACAAAATCTCCTCCCCAACAACAAATTTAACACCTTTATCACCTATGCTCATTTGCAATCAGACAAAAGCATGAACCTTTCTAACAAATTCCTTACCTGTTTTGAAGCACAGTGTCTGAGTATCCACCAAAAACACAGCTGAAGTTCTTCTACAGTGGAAAATCTCTAAGTTAGTCTAAGTTAGTCTCCTGAATATCTCAGATGCACTTAGTAATGCAGCACTTGAGAATGCAGCAAGCTATAATTAGGCAAGCTAATACTATGTTGCTATATATACACACACTCCCACAAAATCTCCTCCCCCAACAACAAATTTAATACCTTTATCACCTATGCTCATTTGCAATCAGACAAAAGCAAGAACCTTTCTAACAAATTCCTTACCTGTTTTGAAGCACAGTGTCTGAGTATCCACCAAAAACACAGCTGAAGTTCTTCTACAGTGGAAAATCTCTAAGTTAGTCTAAGTTAGTCTCCTGAATATCTCAGATGCACTTAGTAATGCAGCACTTGAGAATGCAGCAAGCTATAATTAGGCAAGCTAATACTATGTTGCTATATATACACACACTCCCACAAAATCTCCTCCCCCAACAACAAATTTAACACCTTTATCACCTATGCTCATTTGCAATCAGACAAAAGCAAGAACCTTTCTAACAAATTCCTTACCTGTTTTGAAGCACAGTGTCTGAGTATCCACCAAAAACACAGCTGAAGTTTTTCTACAGTGGAAAAGCTCTAAGTTAGTCTAAGGGCTCTTTCACACTTGCGTTCTTTTCTTCCAGCATAGAGTTCCGTCGTCAGGGCTCTATACCGGAAGAATCCTGATCAGTTTTATCCTAATGCATTCTGAATGGGGATAAATCCGTTCAGGATGCATCAGGATGTCTTCAGTTCCGGACCGGAACGTTTTTTGGCCGGAGAAAATACCGCAGCATGCTGCGCTTTTTGCTCCGGCCAAAAATCCTGAACACTTGCCGCAAGGCCGGATCCGGAATAAATGCCCATTGAAAGGCATTGATCCGGATCCGGCCTTAAGCTAAACGTCGTTTCGGCGCATTGCCGGATCCGACGTTTAGCTTTTTCTGAATGGTTACCATAGCTGCCGGGACGCTAAAGTCCTGGCAGCCATGGTAAAGTGTAGTGTGGAGCGGGGAAGCAGCATACTTACCGTCCGTGCGGCTCCCGGGGCGCTCCAGAGTGACGTCAGGGCACCCCAAGCGCATGGATCACATGATCGCATGGCACGTCATCCATGCGCATGGGGCGCTCTGACGTCATTCTGGAGCGCCCCGCACGGACTGTAATTATACCGCTCTCCTGCTCCCCACTACTACTATTTTTCGGATCCGGCGTGTAATTCCGGCAAGTGGAGTACACGCCGGATCCGGACAACGCAAGTGTGAAAGAGGCCTAAGTTAGTCTCCTGAATATCTCATATGCACTTAGTAATGCAGCCTGAAGCCTATTGCGGTGTTCGGCGGCGGGGCAGGGAACTATGCGCTCCCGTGCCCCAATGAGGCTTTTTTAGATGTCGTTTGGCAAACTCTAATCTGGCCTTCCTGTTTTTGAGGCTCACCAATGGTTTACATCTTGTGGTGAACCCTCTGTATTCACTCTGGTGAAGTCTTCTCTAGTGACAGCTCTTTGGATCTCATCTTGAGAGTGGACAGCAACAGATTCCAAATGCAAATAGCACACTTGAAATGAACTCTGGACCTTTTATCTGCTCATTATAATTGGGATAATGAAGGAATCGCACACACCTGGCCATGGAACAGCTGAGAAGCCAATTGCCCCAATACCTTTGGTCCCTTAACAAGTGGGAGGCACATATGCAAACTGTTGTAATTCCTACACCGTTCCCCTGATTTGGATGTAAATACCCTCAAATTAAAGCTTGTTTGTTTCATTTCAAATCCATTGTGGTGGTGTATAGAGCCAAAAATCTTAGAATTGTGTTGATGTCCCAATATTTATGGACCTGACTGTATGAGTTAATGGAAAACTGTAGAGCAGGGGAGCACTTGCTTTATTTTCAACCATTGCTTGCATGAAAGAAGGCACATTTTTGCTGTTTTATATCAGACATAAAGCATAAATTAGGTGATTAAGTATTTTTCCCCATCACATCTGGTACTTGTCGCGTTTTGAAGGTTGATATAATTGGTAAATTAAGCATTTACGTTGCTTCATATGTTCTGCTATAAGTGTCTCACTTGGCATATGTTCCAGATGTACTTTGAGAACCCAATGTGCTACATTTGTATAGAGACCATAGTACATATACGTAATGGATTTCTGTAATCTTTTGCACCTGCCCTTAAATCCCACAAAGCCATCAAGGTCTGTTCTGCAGCTTTTCATTGGAACGTAGCAAAAGCTGCTTACATGTGTCACCTGCAATTTAGATGATGGCTGAAAGTGCATCCTTTACTCTACCATGCGGTTTATTAATAAGAATACATTTTACTGAACGTAGAAATTATTATAGACAAATAAGACAACATTCTGTATTGACCATTACAGCCTCATGCATATGACCATTATACAACTCTATGCAAGATCTAAGTTGTATGGCGGTGTAATAGGGCACCTGTAGAAGTTTATGGGTAAAAATTGTGTAATAAAAAAAAAAAGAGCTTACAGAAAAAAAAATCCTGGGGGGAATTTACCAATAATGGTGAAATTTTCACCCAAAAAATACTAACATTACAAATCAAAAATGGTGATTTGTTTCACCTCATATATCAAAAGGGGCACACTGCTTTTAAATTGTGACTTTTTTAAATATAAACTTGGTTATTCTCCTATTTCTCTTGTTTTGCAACATTTTAAAGGCAATAGCACTATAATGCTACTTTTTTAAACAGAAATGCACCATTTCAGCCACTCCCTGCCAGACCACACTTGCGACCTTTGAGACATATTTGGGACTTTTGAAGCATATTTGCAACATTTCCACTGGTAAATTGCGACTTTTGTCCCAGACTCGGGATGTATTTGTTATTGTTTTGTTTTTGTTTAATGTCAGTTTACTGACAAAAAACTGTTGTTTATCTCATTTATATTAGATAAAAATAAATGCATCCTTTTTTAATACTTACCTATCACTTGCTCCCACAGCGAGTTGGTTTTCTTTTCATAAATCAACCTTTTCACAAAAAGTTGCATCACCATATAAGCTGGCTTAATTGTCCGCAACAATTTGAGCCATTTCTGCTAATAAGAATATGATAAATGTGTCAATTTGATAGCCTGGCCCATGTTGACATTTATAACTAATTTCTGGAGTGATGCATTCTTTATGGTGAAAATTCTGGAGAAAACTGTTGATATATTTGGCATAAATCAAAATGCCATTCTTTTTGGCACATTTTCTGCCATAATTCTGGTGCAGCATATTTAGTAAATGTCTTAGCTAATGCTGTATTAGGGTACTTTCACACTAGCGTTTTTCTGTTCCGGTATTGAGTTCCATCCTAGGGGCTCAATACCGGAAACAAAATGGATCAGTTTTATCCTAATGCATTCTGAATGGAGAGCATTTTGTTAAGTATGCATCAGGATGCATCAGTTCAGTCCCCGCAGCATGCTGTATTTTTCTCTCTGGCCAACACTTGCCAGATCTAGCATTCATTTCAATTGAAATGCATTAGTGCCGGATCCGTTCTTCCGGTCCTTGCATGCGCAGACCTTTAAATCTGTGGGGGAAAAAAATACTGGATCCGTTTTTTCAGATGACACCAGAGAGACGGATCCGGTATTTCAATGCATTTGTCAGACAGATCCGCATCCGAGTCCGTCTGACAAATGCCATCCGTTTGCGTCCGGATTGCTGGATCCGGCAGGCAGTTCCAGCGACAGAACTGCCTGCCGGTATCCTCTGCCGCAAGTGTGAAAAAACCCTTACAAAGATATTGTCCCCTAGAAGCATTGTTTCTAAAATACCTCAATAATGCAGTGCCATCCAGTGCACTTGCAGCTCCATAGTATGACATTCTAGGTGCACTGTGTGTCATTGTAAGGCTCTACACACATGACTCGGTCATGCCACCCCTAGTGTTGAGTTGCTAATCAGTTATTAAAAAATACACTCATATATGTAGATTCAAGGTTATTACAGAACTTATATTTTAGCTGTTCTTTGCTGTAATTATTCGGTTAACATATTTTGTATTGATGTTTGATCTGGTAATCAATAGAACACTTATAAAGTATGAAGTCCAGGGGTAATAAATGTGTTTGGTCTGACAAGATGCATAGATCCCACAGCATGATCTTCATATACAGCTACCAAAGGTGAAGATAAAAGACCCTGGCACCAGGGTTTACCAATAAAGTTTTATTTCCTGTTAAAAAATGTTTATTTAAAATGTCCAAATAAAGCATTTTGGGGACTTCTCTTTCTTTAGATCAAGAACAAAGTCACAGACATAACCATAGGGTGTACAGAGCAAACATATACACACGGTGCTTCAAACTGGTTCTAATCTAATATACAGCCGATGGGGTTGGCATAAAATTAGGTCAGTAGTTAAAACATAAAAGTTTGCCATTATAATTTAGAATATAGCCATTAAAATGTAGAGAATCAGTACAATAAATATGTAAAATGCTCCTTTATTCTGTTATAATTAAGTCAAGTATTAGCAGTTGAGGTAAGTAAGCTGCATCGGGTCACCAAGGGAATGCAGCTTGATTGAGTGTGCCTGTGCTTCAGTAGGAGATCGGTAACTGCACAGGGTGCTGAGAGTTGTAATGTATGATCGGAGTGCCTGATTTGGTAAAAATAATCAATATCTGCATAGAATGCTTGGGGATGAGATCAGTGATTGAAGTGCTATTTTTGTAAGGATTAATCAAACACTGCACAGTGCATTACGTGCATGTATTTCACAGTGTGATGCAGCTATTGTCCGGACGTTGGTCACCACTTTAAGGACACATAATCAGTCACTTGATCCACTACCCACCCAATGAAAGAAGCGCATGTAAGTTGGTAATATCATATGATTGGTTAGCCTGTTTCTACACTAGGCAAATACTACTGTCTAAGGCCTCTTGCACACAAACTTTTTTTTTTCTGTTTACGTTCAGTTTTTTGCATTCCGTATACAGTCCGTATACGGAACTATTCATTTTAAATGGGTCTGCAAATAAAACGGAATGTTCTCCGTATGCATACTGTTTCCGTATTTCCGTTCAAAGATAGAACATGTCCTATTTTTGCCAGAAAATCACGTTCCATGGCTCCATTCAAGTCAATGGGGCTGTAAAAAAAAAAAAAACGGATGCAGAATGCATCTGTATGTCTTCTGTATCTGTTCTGTTTTTGCAGAACCATCTATTAAAAATGTTATGCCCAGCCTAATTTTTCTATGTATTTACTGTATACTGTATATGCCATGCTTCCGTTTCCGATCCGGAAACCAAATGGAAAAACGGAACGGCAAAAACTGATCTGTTTAAAACGGACCGCAAAACACAGAAAAAGCCATAAGGTCGTGTGCAAGAGGCCTAATAGCAGAGAATGCCGTATTGCACAGGTGCATATACATTTTAGGAAAGGTTTTGTATGTAATGCATAATATAAGCTTTTTTGAAGTGTGTATTATAATCTAATAATTTTAATTCATTAGTTTTATCCTTTGGGAGAAACATATCCCCTTGCACAGTAGACCCTTTTCAGGGTCTATAAGGATGAAGTCTGGTAGATTGATAATCCTCATCTGAACCCCAAAAGATTGTTTTTGCTTTTGTTTAGCTCTACCTCTCTGTATCCCACAGTTCTTTCTTTTTTTGAGACTTAGGACTGAAACATTAGTCTTCTGCCTGGAGTCTTGCTGTTGATGTATCAGTGGTAAACCTAAAAAAGACTCCAAAACAATGGGTGGAGAAAATACACTGCAAAATACTGTTGAGTCCTCTAATATACTGGTATTTTTTTATTTTACTCACTTATGTATATAGCATTGACAGGCTTGCATAATGGAGCACAATGTAAGTGTCATGCTCTAGTGCAAGCATGTCAAACTCAAAGGCTAACATGGGCCAAAAAAACAAAATTTAAGTTTATGTGGGCCACATAAAAAAAAAAAAAAAAATTTTACAATATAATGCAGACGGATCCGTTCTGAACGGATCCACCGTCTGCATTATATGAGCGGATCCGTCTCAGACGGATCCGCTCTGAACGCAAGTGTGAAAGTAGCCTTAGGGGCGAGAACCTGGGATCTTTCATCCCTTGTCCTATTCAGATCTATCAGGGTGAATAGGACTTCACACTGTCCCTGCTGCTCTGTGCCTTGTGCACACAGCATCAGGGATGTTACCATGGCAACCATGGCTTCTGTAGCGTCCTGGCTGCCATGGTAACTGATCGGAGCCCCAGGCTTACACAGCTGGGGCTCCGATCAGAAGCTGCCACTGCACCACCAATGAGGGGGAGGGGAGAGGTCGCTGTGGCCACTGCCACCAATGATTTTAATACTGGGGGGGTTGAGAGGGGCTGGCGCACTGTGCCACCAATGATTTTAATGGGATGGGGGGTTGAGGGGGGGGGGCACACTGCACCACCAATGATAAATTACCCCTTTATACAGGAGGCTGGTACTGGCAGATCAGCAGTTAACCCCTCATGTGCGGCACCTAAGGGGTTAACTGCCTCTGATCGCAGCTCCCTGTCAGCGGCAGGGTGCCGGCAATGCGATTCTGCTGCCGGCACCCGCCTCCTGTATTGTGTTAAAGACTGACTTTCACTATCAGGCCACACAGAGCGGCGCCCAGCGATGTCTCAGCACTCACCATTAGTCCTGGGCGCCACTCCGTTCGCCTGCAGTGCTCCATTACTGTCTCCTCTCCTGCTCCACATGCTACTGATTACTATCGGAGCGATGGGATGAGACATCAGCTTCACTAGTGGGCGTTCCCTCTTCCTGGCTGTAGCGCTGTCCAATCGCAGCGCAGGGAGAAGGAACGCCCACTAGTGAAGCTGATGTCTCCTCCCATCGTTCCGATAGTAATCAGCAGCATGTGGAGCAGGAGAGGAGACAGTAATGGGGCACTGCGGGCGAACGGAGCGGCGCCCAGGACTAATGGTGAGTGCTGAGACATCGCTGGGCGCCGCTCTGTGTGGGAAATGGGAATAGTCCTATCATTGGTGGCTCAGTGCGCCTGCCCCTCCTCCGCCCCTCTCTCCTCATTGGTGGCACAGTGCGCCCGCCCCTCCTCCCCCCCTTCTCTTCTCATTGGTGGCAGCAGCACAGGGGGAGGGAGGACAGCTTCCTTCTCCCTGTGCTGCTGAGAGAACATGAGCGCGCCGATAGCAGCGCGCTCATGTTCAGAGATACTAGACTGCCGGGCCGCAAAGATATTCATTGCGGGCCGCATGTGGCCCACGGGCCGCATGTTTGACACCCATGCTCTAGTGTCAGAGGGAAACCCCCCCATCGAACATAGGAGGAAAAGGGGAAAGTAAATAAGGCCTGAAAACTAGGGAAGGAAGATGGACACCTCCTAGTGAAAACACTAATCAAAGCCCTGACTGACTACCAGCACGAACAGACCCCAGAGGTAGGTGAGATCATATACAGGAATACCTAAAGTCCTATCAAGCACTAAAGGACCCTGGCACTAATGACAGGAATGAAACAACCTATTCATCTAAAAGGAAAGATGAACGGGAGTCTCCCTAATACAAAACAACAAAGAAATGCAACACACAGAAAAGCCAAAATACAAAGAGAAAGGTAACACTTAACTTCCAAGAAGCTATAGCAGCACCAGGAACTCAGACAAAATCCAAACACCAGCTATCCACAGGTCCAACTGAAGCTGTAAACTGCACAGCATTCTGGGAGAAACAACTATAAATAGGGAAAGCTAAATGACCACAAAAGTAACACCTGGAGGTTAAGGGTATGGCCAGCACCAGAAACAACACAGACTCCTATTGATCCACAAGGTAAACATGCCAGTCTTAAAGATTCACTGTAGGATGTGGAACATCCATACAGTTGCAAGAAAAAGTATGTGAACCCTTTGGAATGATATGGATTTCTGCACAAATTGGTCATAAAATGTGATCTGATCTTTATCTAAGTCACAACAATAGACAATCACAGTCTGCTTAAACTAATAACACACAAAGAATTAAATGTTACCATGTTTTTATTGAACACACCATGTAAACATTCACAGTGCAGGTGGAAAAAGTATGTGAACCCTTGGATTTAATAACTGATTGAACCTCCTTTGGCAGCAATAACTTCAACCAAACGTTTCCTGTAGTTGCAGATCAGACGTGCACAATGGTCAGGAGTAATTCTTGACCATTCCTCTTTACAGAACTGTTTCAGTTCAGCAATATTTTTGGGATGTCTGGTGTGAATCGCTTTCTTGAGGTCATGCCACAGCATCTCAATCGAGTTGAGGTCAGGACTCTAACTGGGCCACTCCAGTAGGCGTAATTTCTTCTGTTTAAGCCATTCTGGTGTTGATTTACTTCTATGCTTTGGGTCGTTGTCCTGTTGAAACACCCATCTTCTGTTGAGCTTCAGCTGGTGGACAGATGGCCTTAGGTTCTCCTGCAAAATGTCTTGATAAACTTGGGAATTCATTTTTCCTTCAATGATAGCAATCCATCCAGGCCCTGACACAGAAAAGCAGTCCCAAACCATGATACCCCCACCACCATACTTCACAGTTGGGATGAGGTTTTGATGTTGGTGTGCTGTGCCTCTTTTTCTCCACACATAGTGTTGTGTGTTTCTTCCAAACAACTCAACTTTGGTTTCATCTGTCCACAGAATGTTTTGCCAGTACTGCTGTGGAACATCCAGGTGCTCTTGTGAAACTGTAAAAGTGCAGCAATGTTTTTTTGAACAGCATTGGCTTCCTCTGTGGTATGCTCTCATGACATCCATTCTTGTTTAGTGTTTTACATATCGTAGATTTGCTAACAGGGATGTTAGCATATGCCAGAGACTTTTGTAAGTCTTTAGCTGACACTCTAGGATTCTTCTCCACCTCATTGAGCAGTCTGCGTTGTGCTCTTGCAGTCATCTTTACAGGATGGCCACTCCTAGGAAGAGTAGCAGCAGTGTTGAACTTTCTCCATTTATAGATAATTTGTCTTACCGTGGACTGATGAACAGCAAGGCTTTTGGAGATACTTTTATAACCTTTTCCAGCTTTATGCAAGTCAATAATTCTTAATCGTAGGTCTTCTGAGAGCTATTTTGTGTGAGGCATCATTCACATCAGGCAATGCTTCTTTTGAAAAGCAAACCCAGAACTGGTGTGTGTTTTTTATAGTGTACAGCAACTGTAACCAACACCTCCAATCTCATCTTATTGATTGGACTCCAGTTGGCTGACTCCTCACTCCAATTAGCTCTTGGAGATGTAATTAGTGTAGGGGGTTCATATAATTTTTCCACCTGCACTGTGAATGTTTACATGGTGTGTTTAATAAAAACATGGTAACATTTAATTCTTTGTGTGTTATTAGTTTAAGCAGACTGTGATTGTCTATTGTTGTGACTTAGATGAAGATCAGATCACATTTTATGACCAATTTGTGCAGAAATCCATATCATTCCAAAGGGTTCACATACTTTTTCTTGCAACTGTATGTCTTGGTATATCTGTGACTCCAGGAAACTGGAGTACTCAGATGAACCCATGCAAACACGAGGAGAACATACAAACTCCATGCAGATGTTGTCCTCGGTCAGATTGGAACTAAGGACCCCACAATGAAAGGCACCACTGAGCCACTATGCACGATGCTCCTACTGGTTGGAGTGGTTATGTCAAATTTTGGTTCAAAATCAGCCATCCCTTCTAATAAGATTCCCAGCTCTGATGAAACCAAGATTGAACTTTTTGGCCTCAATTCTAATTGTCAAGTCTGAAGGAACCTGGCACTGCTCATCACCTGCCCAACACCATCCCTACGGTGAAGCATGGTGTTGGCAGCATCATGCTGTAGGGGTACAATATATGGGGTTTGGGCCGCGCTTCTGGTCCAGGTCAGTATGCAAGTTCTTAATCTTTCTTACTTCCTCGTTTGCAGAGAGAGCCGAGGGCTGCAAATATCCCTCAAATAGATATCCTGCAACCAATGGAATTATAATAGTGTGAGTCCGTATGTAACAGTAACCTGCATTGCACTGGTTATACTCACACAATGCGAAAAAACAGGGCGTGAATGTAATCCCTCCGTGGTAGGTTGTTCTTGTTCTGTCGGAACAGCCACGTTTCTATGCAATCTGGTTAGATCTCCACACGGACTCAAATGGTGTATACCCCAGACAAATCTGTATTCCTTTTCTTCAGATTCCTGCAAATTTTCTGTGGACAAGAATGGCTTCTGCAATAGTGAAGCTCTGTATATATTTGTTTAAAACTTTTTATTTGTCCGTACTTACAAGACAACTCTCTTAAAAGACAATTGTTAAAACGCATAAAATTCCCAGCGCCTGCTGCTTCTGCCCGACCCGGGTTTCACTCCTAGAGCTTCGTCAGGGGCACACTTGATTTCACCCTCCCCCTCCTTCTTATTTGTCCATTGCAATTAATCAGGAGTCAGATGTGTTCCTCCACAATGTTTTCCTATCCTGCTGTTAACCCTATACTGGAATCTCCTCATCCCCAGGGGAAAGAAAACGGATGCTATTAAGTCCCCATTCACATGGGCATGCTTTTTTATATATATATTGTTTTTTACTCTAATTCAATACAGCTTGTAGGTCAAAATCAACGTTTAGACCTCCCGGCTGTAGTGTACCTAATTCGTATATCCACTTGGTTTCTTGTTTGTTAATTTTTTCCAAAAGACTGCCTCCCCTCCAATGATTTTGTACGGATTCTACTCCCATAAACTTTAGACCTTCTGGATTTTTTGGGTGGTATTTTTTATAATGAGCCGATACCTTTTTTTATGTTTCTTATGTGTTCCTGTACACAGACTTTTAGAGGTCTAATAGTCCGTCCAACATACTGGAGGCCACAAGGGCACTCCAGTACATATACAACCCCTTTACTATGACATGTCATTTCACCCACTACTTCTAGTTGTTTATCTTTGTTGGTACTTTTGATTGACATATTCTTTTGTAGTTTCTCTGTTCTTTTTCTGTTCTTGCATGGAATGCAAAAACCACACCAATTAAAGCTATTTCTTGTTTTTTTATTCTCGTGTTTATTTTCAACACGATTGGCGCTGTGTACCAATTTATTTTGTAAGTTGGGAGCCTTTTTATAAATGACTGTCGGTTGCTCAGGAATCACAAGTCCCAACACTGGGTCATTTTTTAAAATCGACCAGTTTTTTTTTATTGCGTAGGGGTAGTTTTCATACTGGTCAGGGTTGAGGGAAAGCTGAATGGTGCAATGTACAGAGATATTCTTAATAAAAACCTGATGCTCTGGACCTTAGACTGGGCTGAAGGTTCATCTACCAACAAGACATTAACCCTAAGCACACAACCAAGACAATATAGAAATGGCTTAGGCACAACTCTGTGAATGTCATTGAGTGGCCACTCAGAGCCCCTACTTGAACCCAATCAAACATCTCTAGAGAGAAAATGGCAATCCATTGATAGTCCCCAATCCCAAACCAACCTGCATAGAAGAATAACAGAAAATCTGCCAAATCAGGTGTAAACCTTGTAGTATCATACGCAAGAACCCAAGACTGGAGGCTATAATCGCTGTCAAATGTGCTTCTTGAATAAAGGGTCTGAAATTCTTATGTCACTGCAATAAGTTTTCCATTTCAATAAAAAAAAGAAATCTGTTTTAACATTATTCATTATGGGGTATTGAGTGCAGAATGATTTCTTTTTTTTTTGTACATCTTTCTGAATGCATTTTAGATCTATAGAGTCCAGCAGCAAGTCTGTTTTGTAAAGAATTCCATCATATACACTAGAGATGTGTGACCCAAATCGAATGAATTTAGGCCAAACCAAAGTGGTTCCAATTGCCCTGGATTGTTGGGGGCTCAAGCCTCCAAAAATTATGCCTTGATGGGGTCAGAATGCCTGCCCATGCTACACACAAAAGGGTCAATTGTCAGAAGAAAAAGTGTCTTGTTCTGAAGAAGCCTATAAAAACTCTCCCTTTTAATTGGAAGCAGCAGTAGTATAGTGTGTATTTGGAAAGAGTAGGGTATTAGATGCATGTGGCCACAATAGTAGTTGTAACAGAAGCAGTGTAGCATGGAACATACAAGGCAGTAGATCATCTGTCTATGGTTGGTAGTATTAGTACTAGTAGTGGTAGCAGTAGTGGTAGTAGGTAGGGGATTAGCAGTGAGGAGTAGCAGCTGAGGCATTGGCAGGTAAGCAGCAGCACTGACATGATGGTGGCAGTGGCAGGCAGCAGTAACAGAAAAGAAACTAATGGTAGGCAGGCAGCAGCATGGCATGATGGAGGCAGCATCAGCTATGCAGAACATGATAGTAGGTAAGCAACATGATGGTAGGTAGGAAGGCAGGCAAACAGACAGCAACAATGGCAAGAAAGAAGATAGAAATCATACTGTGCCAATTCGGGCTACTGTTTTAGACTACCTTTCCAGAAGTTCATGGAGTCAGGTAACAGGGTATGTGCCAGAGACAGGCCAGAGTGTAGGTAAGCCTGAACCTGGGCGTTGAGGCGGGAGGTCTCAGCATGTTGAGTAGCATGTAAAAAAACTGCTTCATCATATTGAGGACACTCAACTGGCTGCTGCTGACAATGCTGCTGCTTATGGTGTCAGGAGGTGGGTGACTCTGCGGGGGTGGAGAGGGACCACCATTTCGGACATGCTGGTGGTAGTAGTCTGTTTGGAAGGGGTTGGAGGGAGCAGATAAGTGCCTGGTGTGGAAGCCAGGCCATCACAAACGTGGGAGGTCAAAAGAACCTGGATTTGTTGATTAGGTGCTGCCCCGCCGCTACCACAAAAAACATTGACCAAGTGGGCTGTGAAAGACATGTACTGTTCATGCCGAGAACAGCTGCTCCAGGTGTCCACCATGATGTACACCTTGCCACACAGCGAGAATAGGAAAGAGTGGCCCACGCTCTCTGCCACATGAGAGTACAAGACATGGATGGTTTTTTGGGATAAATAATGGCAGCTAGGTATCTTCGAGGGAGGCTAAGTGCACGCCATTAGCTACTTAAATGCAGCAAACTCTGCTGAATGGTATGGCGGTGACTGCACCATCAGCAACTTGGCCAGGCGGGAATTAAGCTTATGCATTAGAGGATTGTGTAAAGTTGGCCAGGCATTTCGATGTCGATGGCTGATGAAAGAATGAGTGGGAGAGGCAGAAAGTGAGGATGACAATGTGAGACACTGTACTGCCCATGGATATGGCCTAGCTGCTGCAAGGGAGACCTGAAGAAGGAGGAAACTCTTCTTAGGGTAGCTGACTGCACCTCTTGCACACGGCAATTCTTCTGTCTCCTGGAAGCATGGAGAAAAGCTGCCAGATGAGACATACTTGTGCAGCGCTAGAGGCAGCTGAACTTGGCTTAGCTCTGGCACGTTTTGTGCAGAATGCACCCACAGAGTCACCATCACTAGATCCCGAAGAAAACATGGCCCTGGCAGTTCTTTGGGAGTTATGTTGCCTCTGTTCTTTATTGCTGCCACCACCCTGCTCCTCTAATCTTGCCTCTTCCTCTTCTGCACACCGACCCCGGCTCCCAGGTCCTGTCCAACATACTGTACACTCATCATTGGAGGCCTCACCCTCCCTATCAGTTTTATCAGACTGTTATATATCATGGCAGGCTCCTTGGCTTCCTCCCAATTCTCTGCTCTGTATTTTTCCTGACTGCCCCTATGGCAGCCCCCACTGCCAATACTGTGGTTATGGGTGCCACTATTATCACTACAGCTATGCATGGGGTCCCACATCTTTTCCTGAACCTCCTTCTCAGTTCAGTCCAAACACTGACTGCTCTCACACAAGTTGTCAACAGGGATACTTTCTTCTATCTGCTGTCGGGCGTGGTGGGGTTTTCTTGCCACTTCTTAGGAAAAATGAAGGCATCCCTCTAGAAAGGGGCAGTAAAAACAGAGAGGACTCCAGTGAAATCCTTCTCTGGGGCTGTAGGGAGAAGGAGCAGA
The DNA here is from genome assembly GCF_014858855.1 of Bufo gargarizans. Lineage (NCBI taxonomy): Eukaryota > Metazoa > Chordata > Amphibia > Anura > Bufonidae > Bufo > Bufo gargarizans. The sequence continues at coordinate 173,954,859 of NC_058081.1, forward strand.
AGGAATACCGTGACCCTTGGCTCCAAGTCATAGTGTCAGACTCAGAAGTCACCTCCACGTCATCCTGCTGTGATTTAGACGAGGAGTGATGCATCCAATCCACAATGTCATCTACCTATGTTCTGGCTCAGGGAAGACAAGGCTTTGCCCTGGGTCTTATGTTTGGAACCTTTCTGTATTCCTGACACTTTTCAGCCTAATATACATAGTCACACAAAGTATGGAACAGTTTGCAAGTCTGTTTTCTGAAACTTAAAGACAGAGAAATGCAATGAAATGTTCTTTCCTGTCCACAAACACACAGAAGAAACTGCTACTGACAATTTATTTTGAAAATAATGCAGTATCGGCACAACAGATTTGGGCCTAATGTCTTATGTGTGTTCAAATATGCAGAATCAGAAACAAACTTTCTCTAGTGTAAAACACAAGTTGTCAACCTATTATGAGATTATCCCCCCTACACACACTCACATCAACACTGGACTAGTATTTCACGTATTTTCATTCAGGGATTATAAAATCTTAAAACATACTTTGCACACTTGTATTGCTATATTTCACAAAACAAAAAACAGAACTGGAACTGTCTGGAGATACACTGTCACAGATTTTGGACTAGTTTTTCAGGTGTTTTACTCAGAAATGTAAAATGCTAACCTCTGGATTGTAAAACACACGTTTGCACATTTGTATTGCTATATTTCACTCCCATATCAACACTTGAACTGTCTGGAGATACCCTGATACAGATTTTGGTCTAGTTTTTACTCAGAGATTTTAAACGCTACTCTCTAGATTGTAAAATTGTAAAACACACTCGTTGCACACTTGTTATATTTTGCAAAAAAAACAAAAACCTTGAACTGTTTGGAGATTCCCTGACACAGATTTTGGACTAGTATGTCACGTGTTTTCACTCAAAAATTTTAAAATTTACCCTCTGGATTGTAAAACTTTAAGACACTTGTATTGCTATATTTTGCAAAACAAAAAAGAAAAACTTGAACTGGAGATGTCCTGACGTCAGACTAGTTTTTCATGTGTTCTTACTCAGAGATTTAAAATGCTACCCTTGGATTGTAAAACACACTTTGCACACTAGTATGGCTATTTTTCGGAAAACAAAAATAATTTAACTGTCTGGAGATGCCCTGACACAGATTTCGATCTAGTATTTCACATGTTTTTACTCAGAGATTTAAAATCCTACCCTAAATATTGCAAAATACACAAAACAAAAACTTTAAATGTCTGGAGATGCCCTGACACTGAATTTGGACTAGTATTTTACATTGTTTCAGAGATTTAAAACAGTACCATCTGGATTGCAAAACACACATGTTGCACACTTGTTTTGCTATATTTTAGGAAACATTTTTGAAAAACTTGAACTGTTTGGAGATGCCCTGCCACAGATTTTGGGCTAGTATGTCACATGTTTTCACTCAGACATTTAAAACACTAAAATTGTAAAAATAATGTTGCACACTTGTTTTACTATATTTTGCAAAATGGAAAGAAAAACTTGAAATGTCTAGAGGTTTTTCCCATTGAGATTTAAAACACCATCTACAGTTGCAGGGGAGTAGCCCAAACTCAAAGGATGCCCATCAGGAGTAGGACTAAAAGATTTTATTGTCAATGATAATATATACAGTACAGTGACAGTATATACAGTGACATGACAGATTATGTACTTTTAGGAAGCAGATGGAACGGCTGCCATGCCTGATCTGAGAGAGCAATTTTGAATAGCCACAAGAGTAGGGGTTGCACAGGAGAAGGGTGTGGCAAAGAAGTAGCTGGGGGGCCATGTTCAAAAATTGTCTTTCTGTACCTATCATGGTTAGCTCTTATCATCCCATGTTACACTCTGCATATTTTTTTCTATTAGTCATTGTTGACGCAGACTTCAATATACACTGAACAAAAATATAAACGCAACACTTTCGGTCTTGCTCCTATTTTGCATGAGCTGAACTCAAAGATCTAAAACATTTTCTACATACACAAAAGACCCATTACTCTGTCTAAATCTGTGTTAGTGAGCACTTCTCCTTTGCCAAGATAATCCATCCCACCTCACAGGTTTGACATATCGAGGTGCTGATCAGACAGCATGAATATTGCACAGGCGTGCCTTAGACTGCCCACAATGCAATGAAAGAAAAAAAAAAACACACACATTAATTATTACCTATGCGCACTGACTCAAATTAAAAATAAAGATATCATTATTTTTATGAAATAAGATGTCACACTGTCCAGCTAATACAAACCGGATTCCAAAAAAGTTGGGACACTATGCAAATCGTGAATAAAAACTGAATGCAATGATGTGGAGGTGCCAACTTCTAATATTTTATTCAGAATAGAACATAAATCACGGAACAAAAGTTTAAACTGAGAAAATGTACCATTTTAAGGGAAAAATATGTTGAATCAGAATTTCATGGTGTCAACAAATCCCCAAAAGTTGGGACAAGGCCATTTTCACCACTGTGTGGCATCTCCCCTTCTTCTTACAACACTCAACAGACGTCTGGGGACCGAGGAGACCAGTTTCTCAAGTTTAGAAATAGGAATGTTCTCCCATTCTTGTCTAATACAGGCCTCTAACTGTTCAATCGTCTTGGGCCTTCTTTGTTGCACCTTCCTCTTTATGATGCGCCAAATGTTCTCTATAGGTGAAAGATCTGGACTGCAGACTGGCCATCTCAGTACCCGGATCCTTCTCCTACGCAGCCATGATGTTGTGATTGATGCAGAATGTGGTCTGGCATTATCTTGTTGAAAAATGCAGGGTCTTCCCTGAAAGAGATGACGTCTGGATGGGAGGATATGTTGTTCTAGAACCTGAATATATTTTTCTGCATTGATGGTGCCTTTCCATACATGCAAGCTGCCCATTCCACACGCACTCATGCAACCCCATACCATCAGAGATGCAGGCTTCTGAACTGGGCGTTGATAACAACTTGGGTTGTCCTTGTCCTCTTTGGTCCGGATGACATGGCGTCCCAGATTTCCAAAAAGAACTTCGAATCGTGACTCGTCTGACCACAGAACAGTCTTTCATTTTGCCACACTCCATTTTAAATGATCCCTGGCCCAGTGAAAACGCCTGAGCTTGTGGATCTTGCTTAGAAATGGCTTCTTCTTTGCACTGTAGAGTTTCAGCTGGCAACGGCGGATGGCACGGTGGATTGTGTTCACTGACAATGGTTTCTGGAAGTATTCCTGAGCCCATTTTGTGATTTCCTTTACAGTAGCATTCCTGTTTGTGGTGCAGTGTCGTTTAAGGGCCCGGAGATCACGGACATCCAGTATGGTTTTACGGCCTTGACCCTTACGCACAGAGATTGTTCCAGATTCTCTGAATCTTCGGATGATGTTATGCACAGTTGATGATGATAGATGCAAAGTGTTTGCAATTTTTCGCAGGTTAACACCTTTCTGATATTGCTCCACTATCTTTCTGCGCAACATTGTGGGAATTGGTGATCCTCTACCCATCTTGGTTTCTGAGAGACACTGCCACTCTGAGAAGCTCTTTTTATACCCAATCATGTTACCAATTGACCTAATTAGTGTTAATTGGTCTTCCAGCTCTTCGTTATGCTCAAATTTACTTTTTCCAGCCTCTTATTGCTACTTGTCCCAACTTTTTGGGGATTTGTTGACACCGTGAAAATTTGAATCAATGTATTTTTCCTTTAAAATGATACATTTACTCGGATTAAACGTTTGATCTGTCATCTACATTCTATTACAAATAAAATATTGACATTTGCCATCTCCACATCATTGCATTCAGTTTTTATTCACAATTTGTTTAGTGTCCCAACTTTTTTGGAATCCGGTTTGTACTTACACTTGAGTAAAATGTGGAAATAATTAGTCTATATGCTAGACTCTGAGTTTGAATCTCACAGGCAGACAGACAATTATTTTTTAAAGATCAAGTGCTATGTTATTAGTCATAGGAAAACCATCTTATTGTACTTATTTCTTCTGCTGCCATGCCATTTAAAGGATAATTGTCACACTTAGACCCTAATTTCAATTTTTATATATGTAGTTACTAATAACATGATATTCCAGAATCAGTTACTATAATACTGACTTACCCCATATTTGATAAGATTCAGCCCTTAGCAACCAGTCTGCATAAAACTGCAATTTTACTTTTCAGTTAAGATGGCCGCCACTGCCCTCACCCTGAGGCTAATCCCGCCTGCCCTCACTAGCCAGTAACAATAGCCCCCCAAAAGTGTCAGTAACCAGAGCCCTCCCCCTAAAGGGTTAATCTCCTGCAGCACAAAGGGGTCCTCTTACCACATGTTGCTTTCATTTATACACTGAGCAGACGGCAGATCTCCCTTCCCTGGTCTGCGCTGCTTCAACTCTGTATTCTCCAGCTCTGCCGAGTGTGGGAGCGTCTGCCAAGCGCAGGGACAGGGAGAAGTGCACACAGCCCAGGCACTGTTATAAGCTGCTGGGGAGGACCTGGCTTTAATAATTTACTTACAGTCCATGGCTGTCAGTAATCTGACCTTGCACGCAGCCTGCTTCTGCGTCTTCTGTCCTTCAACACATAGACGGATCCTGCATAGCAACCTGATTTTACGCACAGGTAAAAGTAGGCAGTACAGGGAACAAAAATGAGGAATTAAGGGGTAATTGAATACACAGTGAAAGTTGAAATAGGGCCACCAAGGAGATATTAATCACCACAATCCAATACTCCAAAAAAATATATATGACAGTTATACTTTAAATAATTAAGGATAGCACAGCACTGATATAGTTTTGTGGCCATTTACAACAAAAGCTGATAGTCAAAACTTTTAAACTACAGGTAAAAAGAGTATGCAAATAAGCTCTTAGCAAGCTCTGCCTCTGATGCCACCAGATGTAAGACAGCTATCCTATAAGTCAATGTTTGACCCTTTAAAAAAGCTGCGAGACATGACTTGAATCCTGACCTAGGCCTTTCACCCCGTTAAGCCGATAATCTCTGCTCTGCACTGTGCACTGATGAGGGCAATCACCCCGAATCAGCTGTCTGCAGATGAGGTGCTGGCTTTTTTATTATCCAAATTACAGTATCAAGGCCTATTTAAAAGGTCGAACATTGACTTTTAGGATAGCTGCCTTACATCTGATGGCTAAAGGAAATCCCATCAGCCGCTGTAGTCTCCGTAAACTTTAATTTATTTCATGCATCAAACTGAAAACAGAAGGCATTTCAACCTGTCCCAGTTTTTTTTTAACTGATAACGTAATTGATTGTGATTTGCATATAATGCTGAATGTACATCATTCATTTATCAATCAAAAAAGGCTGGGACGGTCCGAAACATATCCTGTTTTCTGATTGTTGCATGAAATGACTACGGAGACTACAGTGGCTTCTGGGATTTCCTTAGGCTACTTTCACACTTGTGGCAGAGTGATCCGGCAAGCAGTTCCATCGCTGGCAAAACGTATGCCAACTGATTGCATTTGTAGGACTGATCAGGATCCTGTCCAGGTGTCGTCCGGAATAACGGATATGGCATTAATTTTATTCACCTTTTTTCGGTCTGCGCAAAAGGACAGATCTGGTATTCCGGTATTTTGAATACACTGCCTGTCCAAAGAAAAAGTCGCCACAAAAAAAAAAAAGTCACACACTCTAATATTTTGTTGGACCAGCTTTAGCTTTGATTATGCCGCGCATTCGCTGTGGCATTGTTTCGATAACCGTCTGCAATGTCACAAGATTTATTTCCATCCAGTGTTGCATATCTTTTTTACCAAGATCTTGGGGTTAAGGTCTGGACTCTGTGGTGGCCAATCCATGTGTGAAAATGTCTCATGCTCCCTGAACCACTCTTTCACAATTTGAGCCCGATGAATCCTGGCATTGTCATCTTGAAATATGCCCGTGCCATCAGGGAAGAACACATCCATTGATGGAATAACCTGGTCATTCAGTATGTTCAGGTAGTCAGCTGACCTCATTCTTGGACATACTGTTGCTGAACCTAGACCTGACCAACTGCAGCAACCCCAGATCATAGCACTGCCCCCACAGGCTTGTACAGTAGGCACTAGGCATGATGGGTGCATCACTTCATTTGCCTCTCTTCTTACCCTGATGCTCCCATCAGTCTGGAACAGGGTAAATCTTGACTCATTAGACCACATGGCCTTCTTCCATTGCTCCAGAGTCCAATCTGTATGCTCCCTAACAAATTGAAGCCTTTTTTTCTGGTTTGCCTCACTGATTAGTGGTTTTATTACAACTACACAGCTGTTCAGTCCCAATCCCTTGAGTTCCCATCGTATTGTGGTGAGCAAATGCTCTTACTTTCACTATTAAACATAGCCCTGAGTTCTACTGTTGTTTTTCTTCGATTTAATTTCACCAAACGTTTACGTGATCGCCGATCACGATCATTCAGAATTTTTTTCCTGCCACATTTATTCCTCGAATACGATGGGTCCCCACTATCCTTCCAGTTTTTAATAATGCGTTGGGCAGTTCTTAACCCAATTAGTAGTTTCTGCAATCTCCTTAGATATTTTCTCTGCTTGCCAATGATTTGACCCTTCTCAAACAGACTAACATCTTTTCCACAACCACGAGATGTGTCTTTCGACATGGTTGTTTAAGAAATTAGAAGCAACTCATTGCACCAGTTGGGGTTAAATAAGTTGTTGCCAGCTGAAAGATAATCGCCCATGCAGTAATTATCCAATAGGAGGCTCATAACTATTTGCTTAGTTAAATCCAGGTGGCAACTTTTTTTTTTTGACAGGCAGTTTACATTCCTATGGAAAAAAATGCAAGGGAAGTGTTCGGTTTTTTTGGCCGGAAATAAAACCGTAGCATGGTGAGTTTTTTTTCTCTGTCCTGATCAGTCAAAAAGACTAAACTGAAGAGATTCTGATGCATCCTGAACTGATTGCTCTCCATTCAGTATGCATGGGGATAAAACTGATCAGTTATTTTCCGGTATAGAGCCCCTAGAACCGAACTCTATGCCGGAAAAGAAAAACACAAATGTGAAAGTACCCTTAAGTATAAAAAATAAATCTGGATAGGTGAATGACTTTAAATAACATAAAATACGTAAAAATAAAAAATAATAATCTTGATCTAGGAGGACCAGGTCCATATGGAGTAGGAGGTTGAGGAGGCGGTACATGTGGCGGTGTAGGTTGAAGTGGCAGTGGAGGAGGAGGAGGTAGCCTACACTGCTTTTTGGGTTTTAAATTAACTTTTATTTTTTTAAATTAGGGTACACCCCAAAACATTGGGAAATATAACCTGTGATAACCCCCTCCAGTCATATTAACACACGTTCAGACAATACACTGGCTGCAGGGCAGGCCAGCACCTCCAAGGCGTAAAGGGCAAGCTCAGGCCATGTGCCCAATTTGGAGACCCAGAAGTGGCAGGGGGCAGAACCATCAGTCGGTTTGTGTAGGTGTGTGCAAACATACTGCCCCACCATGTCGCACGTCCCCTTAATGTTCACGATCCAATTGGATATCTTCTCTATCAACTTTCGATGTTCTTTTATGCCCCTTCTATGTGGATCACGGATAGTGGCGAATCAGGATTCCACGCCGGAGAGGGAGCATGAGAAAGAGAGACAACATCCAAGGGAGATCAATGGATAAAATTTTATTGTGATCGAGCGGAAATGTGGGATAAGCTATTAAAACTGAAGAATAGAAGGAAAGGGGAGGGGGGAGGTGCGGCAATTACCCACTTCCGACTCGGGGAGGTAGTGACAATAAATAACAATACAGAACTCTTAAGATGCCCTGTTATTGGAATGATTAATAAAAAAATATGGGGAATGTCACAGGAGTATTTTGGATTTGGAATCGTTAGCCAGGAGAGGCCCCTTCTGCCTGATCGCAAGTCCCTGTGACGTCCACCATCCATTTGGATATCTTCTCTATCAACTTTCGAAGTTCTTTTCTGAGCCTACCATGTTGATCACGGTTAACGGTGATTCAGGGTTCCACGTCAGAGAGGGAGCATGAGAAAGGGAGAACTCATCCACGGGAGGTCAATGGCTGCAATGGGATGAAGCGGAAATGTGGGACAAGTTATTTAAGCAGAAGGATCGAATGGAAGTACCAATTAAAGACTAATTTTTGAAATTTAAGTCCCTGTCACCTATGCAGAGCAGGGTTTTTTCATCGCCAGAAATGGGTTAATGTGACCCACCAATGGAACAGATTATTTTTAAAATTTCGGTCCCTGTCACCTATGCAGAGCTAGGGTTTATTCACAGCAAAAATTGTAAAATGTCACCCAAAATGTAACAGACAAATTTGTGAAATTTATTAAGCTGTCAGCTAGGTAGAGCAGGGGTATTTCACACCCAAAAATTGGTGAATTTCACCCGAAAATGTAACAGACAAATTAGTGTTTTTTTTTAACCTGTCTACTAGGTAGAGCAGTGGTATATCACACCCAAAAAATGTTACAGGCAAATTAGTGATTTTTTTTTTACCTGTCTACTAGGTAGAGCAGTGGTATATCACACCCAAAAATTGCCGAATTTCACCCGAAAATGTAACAGACAAATTAGTGATTTTTTTTACCTGTCTACTAGGTAGAGCAGTGGTATATCACACCCCAAAATTGGTGAATTTCACCCGAAAATGTAACAGACAAATCAGTGATTTTTTTTTTACATGTTTACTAGGTATAGCAGTGGTATATCACACCCAAAAATTTGTGAATTTTACCCGAAAATTTAACAGACAAATTAGTGAAATGACATTAAATAAAATAAGTACAAACAAAAAAAAACTTGATTTATGAGGTGGAGGTACATATGGAGTAGGAGTTTGAGGAGGCGGTGGACGTAGCGGTGTAGGTGGAAGCAGCAGTGGAGGAGGACGAGGTAGCCAACACTGGTTTTTGGTTTTAATTTTTAATTTTAATTTTTAATTAGGGTACACTCCAAAATAAAAGAATGAGCAATTGCGCTGTAGTATAACAATAGCTGGTTAAGGCGGGTATACATGTCTATTCTGCACAAGGTACGGACAAGTCCTGTGGGATCCATGCCTGGTTCATTTTAACCACCTCCCGACCGCCTAACGCAGGGATGTGTCCTGCGGGCGGTCGGCTTATTCCTCCTTGACGCATCAATGCGTCATCTCGTGAGATGCGAGATTACGCACATACTTGGCCCGCACATGCTCAGTGCGGGTCGGTAAAAGGCGCACAAGGAGTTGGTAACCAGCCTGCCAGCCAATGATCAGCTCTGGCAGGTTGGTGACTTTTAAAATAATGAACCACAAGCCATATAACACATTATATTTATAAATATAATGTGTTAAATGGCTTCTGTTCTCTCTGCTGGGTCCTTTTCGTCGGTTGGTCCCAGCAGAGAGCACAGATCACAGTGAGTACACCAAGCACTACATATTTAGCCCCAGATCACTCCCCCATGACCCCAATTAACCCCTTGATCACCCCTGTCAATCACTAGTGAAAGGGAAAATAGTGATCAGTGTAAACTGTCAAATATTTTTTTTTCACCAGTATTAACTGTTAGGTTTAGGTTAGTTTAAACCCCTTTGGTAGGTAGTTAGCTTCAGTTAGCGCCCAGCCCACCGCAATCACTGATTCGCTGATTAGCGTATCGCTAATCAGCATTGGTACTTTATAGTATCTGTAAGTGATCAGAACTGATCACAGTCAGATCAATAATAGTATTAGTGTCACCTTAGCTCGCCCTTCACCTAAAACGCAGTGTTTGCCCACCCAGCTTTTGACCGGCTCGCCCACACGTGCGTTCACCCACGCCTGCCCTGCCGCAGTGACAAAATTATTTTTTATTTTTTATCACTGCACAGGCTTGCTTTTTTTCTTGGGTAGTCTCAGGGAATACCCCCTAAATTTAGTTGACCAAATGGCAAGGAAGGGGTATTCTTCTGAAGAGGCCTACAGGCTTCTGACCCAGTCGGATGAGGAATGGGAACCTTCATCTGACGAATCCAGCGGGTCAGAATATGAACCTGTAGAAAGCAGTGGCAGTCTGACCCAAAGTTCGGACGAGGAGGTTGAGGTCCCTGATACCACCAGGCGTACCCGGCCCCGTGTTGCTAGACCACAGGTTGCGCAGGATCCGCTTCAAGGGCAGCAGAGTGGGGCTGGCGCTGTCGGATTATGTGGTGAGGCATACACCAGCAGCGCAGCCCATCCTGGACCTAGTACCAGCACTGCCGTATAACATGGTGAAGTGGCGAGCACCAGAAGGGCAGTTGAAGCTGGTACGGTGGCACATGCAGTAGTTCCCCCGTTGCAGCCACCGCACAGACAGGCCCGTAGAGCCACTAGAGTCCCTGAGGTGCTGGCAAACCCTGATTGGCAGCCCCCATCTTCACCCGCACCAGTAGTTCCCCCTTCCACCACCCAGTCTGGAGTTCGGGTTGAGACAGCTCAGATCGGATCGGCACTGGGGTTTTTTGAGCTGTTCTTCACTGCGGAGCTCTTTGACTTAGTCGTGGCAGAAACAAACCGGTATGCCACTCAATTTATAGCCGCCAACCCAGGAAGCTTTTATGCCCAGTCTTTCCGGTGGAAACCCGTCCAAGTTTCCGAACTTAAGACTTTTCTGGGCCTTCTCCTCAACATGGGCCTGACAAAAAAGCATGAATTGCGGTCATATTGGTCCACGAACCCAATTCATCACATGCCCATGTTCTCTGCTGCCATGCCCAGGACACGATTTGAGACCATTCTGCGTTTCCTGCACTTTAGTAATAACAGCACCTCTCGTCCCAGAGGCCACCCAGCTTTTGACCGGCTCCACAAAATTCGGCCCCTCGTAGACCAAATTTGCAGATTTGTATACCCCTGATCAAAACATTTGCATAGACAAGTCCCTGATACATTTTACCGGGCGCCTTGGCTTCAAACAATACATCCCAAGCAAGCGCACCCGGTATGGGGTGAAATTGTATAAGCTCTGTGAAAGGGCCACAGGCTATACGCACAAATTTCCTGTCTGTGAGGGTAAAGATCAGACCTTGGAGCCGGTCGGTTGCCCTGACTACCTGGGGAGCAGTGGAAAGACAGTCTGGGACTTGGTGTCACCCTTATTTGACAAGGGGTACCACCTTTATGTGGACAATTTCTACACAAGTGTGCCCCTCTTCAGGCATTTGTTTCTAGAACAGATTGGCTGCTGTGGCACCGCGCGACCTAGTCGCTGGGGCTTCCCCCAAAAGCTCATTACCACCCGTCTTGCAAGGGGGGAGACGGATGCCTTGTGTAACGAAGAACTGCTCGCGGTGAAATGGAGAGACAAGCGTGACGTTTACATGCTCTCCAACCATTCACGCAGAGACGACAATCCAAATTGAACGGGCAACCAGTGTCATTGAAAAGCCCCTCTCGGTCCACAACTATAATTTGCTCATGGGAGGGGTGGACTTCAATGACCAGATGTTGGCTCCTTTTTTACTCTCCCGCAGGACCAGACGCTGGTATAAGAAGGTGTCTGTATACCTAATTCAATTGGCTATGTACAATAGTTTTGTTCTCTACAGTAAGGCTGGGAGAGCACGATCCTTCCTCAAATTTCAGGAAGAGATCATCGAAAACCTCCTGTATCCAGGAGGTTCCGTGGCCCCAATCACCAGTGTAGTGAGCCGTCTACACGAGCGACATTTCCCCAATGTCGTTGCTGGTACCTCAAACCAAGCGTCACCCCGAAAAAGATGTCATGTCTGTAGCAGGAGTGGAAAAAGGCGTGACACCCGCTATTTCTGTCCTGACTGCCCTGACCACCCTGCCCTATGCTTAGGGGAGTGTTTCCAGAAGTACCACACACAGGTACACTTAGTATAGGGATTGCGTGACACAGGACAAGCACACAGGGGTCTTAGGGCCCTTTCACACAGAGCTGCTGCAAACATCTCCTTTCACCTGGGACAAAGTGCATAATGTACTTTGCCACATCTCTGGGCGATTTGCGCTTTGCACATTGTCCCATGGGGAAGGAGAGGTTTGTCCTATAAAGGTAAAAAAAATAAAAAAAATCACAGGTAAGCAAAAAAGTTAATGTTCCAAAAGTTCAATAAAGTTTATAAAAGTTAATGTACTGTTTCAAATGTTATATAAAGTTTATGTTAATAAATGTATTGCGTTGTTTGCTGCCTGTTTTTTTTTTTTTTTTTTACCTTCTAGGTGGACCAAGCGATCAACCAGCTGCAGCACTGATGTGGCGCTGCAAGACGAGATTTCTCCTCTGCTGTAAAAAAGATACGTTTGCCGAGGCTTATGAGCTGAGGGGCGGTGTTCATATGCTTTGGCAAACACTTTGTATATAAAAAAAATTAATAAAAATTATTCCGGCAATGATTTATTCATCCACATCGATTGATGTGAATGGAGAAATCGGGTTTACCAGGGCATACAAGCTGAGTGGGTTTGGATATTGGGCGGAGCTCCTATGTCCTGGCAGACGCCATTCCCCTCCTTTTTTTTTGCAATTTTTTTGGCAGAGATTTTTTTCATCCATATTGATCGATGCGAATGAAGAAATCTGTGCCGTTCATTTTTTCTTTCAGCCCGGAGGCTGAACGAAAAAAAAAAATATATCTCATTACCCGTATGCTCAAGATATGGAGAATAGCAGAAACTCCTAATGCTGGCCATACATGTAATGATTGTGGAGACCCTCAAATGCCAGGGCAGTACAAACACCCCACAAATGACCCCATTTTGGAAAGAAGACACCCCAAGGTATTCGCTGACGGGCATAATGAGTCCATGAATGATTGAACTTTTTGTCCCAAGTTATCAGAAAGGGAGACTTTGTGAGAGAAAAAAAAATTTCTGCTAACTTGTGTCCCAAATTTTTTTTCTATGAACTCGCCATGCCCCTCATGGATTTCCTTGGGGTGTCTTCGTTCCAAAATGGGGTCACATGTGGGGTATTTATACTTCCCTGGCATTTTAGGGGCCCTAAAGCGTGAGAAGAAGTCTGGAATCCTAATGTCTAAAAATGCCCTCCTAAAAGGTACTCATTGGAGTTTGGCCCCTTTGTGCACCTAGGCTGCAGAAAAGTGTCACTGTAAAGGGGGAATATTAATCACCAATATTATGCGAATATCGATAATTAATATTCCTAAATAGGAGGAGCCGTCTAGTGATGACTCCGCCTATTTATGCCTTTATATAATAAATACACAATATCTTCGCTATGCCTTACACGGATCACTATACTAGCTGCATGCGCCTTACTTACTACCGCTAACAAGTACACACTACACAAAGGGTACAAGTAACAGTATTTATTAACATCTGACACTACGCACACAATACAGTATCAATACAGCACTAGTCATACAATACTTAACTACACTACACGTTCCCAAATTCCACCCACACCTAACTATACAGTACACACATACAGGTATAGCCCACCCACCTGACTAATATTCTATCCCTAGGGGGCACGACGAGGGTTAACGGTGGTCGTGCTGGGGTAAAGCAGACCACAAACCAATGCAGGGGTGATAACCAAGGGAATGAGGGTATGGCAAGGGTTACCAGGGGAACCAAGGGAATGAGGGAGGGTTACCAGGGGAACCAAGGGAATGAGGGTATGGCAAGGGTTACCAGGGGAACCAAGGGAATGAGGGAGGGTTACCAGGGGAACCAAGGGAATGAGGGTATGGAATGAGGGTATGGACCAGGGGAACCAAGGGAATGAGGGTATGCTAAGGGAATGCCCAGGGAGGGAAAGAGGGTATGGCAGGGGTTAATAATGGGGGGTATGGAAGGGGTTATGAAAGGGGGTATTGCGTTAATGGGATAGTGGGGGGGTATATGGATAGTGGAATTGATACTTAGGGTCCTGCTCGTTGTCCAGGGGGGGGCTCGTCAGTCTAGGGGTGGTCGGCTCCTTCTCTCTTGTTCAGGGGCGGCACGGCTCTTAACTCCCTAGTGCTGGGACCGCCGGCTATTTAAGTCCGGCGGCCCGCACTGCCGCACCGCCCACAAGGTGGCGCGCGCGCGCCACCGTTGGAGACACGAGGGCCGGCGCAGTGAGATGACGTCACTTGCGCCGGCCCGAGCGTCTCCAGAACGAGCGTATCGGGGCCGCGCGCGCGCCAACAGGCGGGAGAAGCCTTAGATCTCCCACCTGTGGCGCTCTGCATTCCGGCCAGCGAGATGCTAATTTCGCTGCCGGAATGCGCATAATAGAAGGAGGAGAGGTTTCTCCACTTCTTCTATCATGTGTAATTATCTCCAGCCGTGCTGGGGATAATTACAACAAAGGGCTCAGATTCTATTGAACCTGAGTCCTTTGTAGTCATCAGAATGACCGGACATTTCGGTCATTCTGATGTAAATAACCAGATTGCATTTGTGTGAATGCTTGGGCACATTCACACCGATGCATCTGGTTTCTGGCGTGGAGAGGGGAGGGGAGACACATCTTAAGGGGGATTATGTGAACGTGGGGCCATACATGTACATAGATATATATATACACATACACACCCCATATTATATATATATATCTATATACATATTCACATCAAGGTATATACAGTAACGCACTAAGGGGGCACATATTTCCCCCAGGGACCACAATGAGCCCCTGGGGGGTCACCATGGGCAGATGTGAGCAGATGCTGGGCACATCTGCACACATCTTCCCCTGACGTGGTGGTACAAGTATGCATGTATACCATACATGCCTGCACGTGTTTGCAGGCATGCATGGACATACATGCATACGTCTCAACCCTTCCTCAACAATCCCCCTGTTGTCGGAAATATGACAATAACTAGGGAAAAAGGGTTGAGACCCGTTTGCCCCTCCTCAACCCCATCCTTGGTGACAGTTCAGGAAGGGCTGTAGTGTCCGAATTCTTAAGTACTTAGACATCACCCCTCCCGCCTCCGACCTGCCGCTCTCCGTAACCTACTCCTCCATCCACCGGGCACACCATCTATTTCTTTAGAACTTTGACATCTTTTGCCTACTGACGTACTTTAACTGGCTTGACTCTTGCGTGTTTTGACTGGTCTTCCTTACAGATAACCATCTTCCGGTGTTAGTCACCCCTGCTGTTGGGATAGACACACATTCTCTCGGCATGCTGCCGTTTCTTCAGGTCTGGCCCGCCCCCACGGAATCTGGAGCGGGTTCACCTTCACCGACCTAGTCTCTTACTGTGCCAACTTTCAAGTACGACTTTGGTCCAATATCTTTAGTTCCATCTGGGTGGGTGCAGTTCTCTCAGGGACAGATTAGTAGGTCTTTACAAGGCAGGCCAGACCTTTAAGCGGTGATGTCACAGTACCCAAATTCTAACTGCGGAGAACTACCTCCACCACACTACACATCCAGCCCTTCCCTTTAAGAGCTTCACCGTTCCAGGGTTCAAGGTGGCAAAGGTCAAACAACGGACGTCTGTCCCTATCGTGTCCTGATCTTATCCCCATTCACACAAAACACTTTACACAGTTCCCCTTTCTCTGCCACCCCCCCTAAACCCAAAAGACATTTATATAAAACACTATGAGGTCTCAGGATAATTTTCCACCCTGAACCTCTCCCCACACAATTGTCCTCCTATTCCTAGGACCCTTCTTGGCTTCAGGAATTGGTGAATTAAGTCCTGAGCCTCCGGCGATTGTGTTCGTGAAGTGCTGTCTGGTTTAGTTGGTCCGTTAGTCTCTTGACCCTCCGGTACATCCACCACAGTCCTATGTACATGAATCCGACCAGAACCAGAAGCACGATCACTGGGTGTATCAGTAAGTTGAAGAACGAGGTCGCCTTAGGACTGTATCCAAAAAGACTCTCCCACCACGAGATCTTTGAGTCTTTGTCTAATGCTGAGGCAACCGCAATAATTTTCGTCCGGTCATGGGTAAGTTGGATGGTGGCCTGTTCCTCTGCCTCCCGAAGATGTTGTAAGATTTCTTCCTCTTGGCTAAAGTCCAAAAGGAGCCGTTTAAGTTCTGTGCCGAAGCCTAGGGGGATCTTCTGAAGTCTCACGGGAACATCGGGGCGAATGTCGAGTCTTCTCTCCGGGGTAATTGGGGTTCTTCCTTGCTGCTCTGCGACATCCAGACCTAGAACGGGGCTAAGGGTACAGTACGTTCCGGGGAGGAGTATTCCTCGTTCGGTACAATTAAATCCATAAATTGTATACGACCCATTGCTCCCTTGGTACCAACACCAATATCCTTGTCCCAAGTATTTTAAAGGGGATGAGGGTATGGAGTTGACCTTCATCTCGCAGGTCCCCTCGGTGTTCCAACACTGGTGTCGAAGTACCCGATCCTGATCACCCTGACATAGGATGGCATCCTCTCTCAACCAACATCCCTCTATGTCAAACAAAAAAGGATGGCCTTCTTCATAAGTTAGAACGCTCGAGGGGAGCTGGGGATGAAGTATCGTTCGGTTGTTGATCATTGTACCTAGATTAAGGACACCGTATCCCTGTCTGAGGTGACCGGACACAGATGCCAAGGACGAAGCAGTACAAGTTAAATTTTGACATCCATGCCATTGAATCACCCACCAGTTAGTATGGTTGATGGCAAAAGGAGAGATTAGTGGGCTTATTCGCTGGCGGAGGTTGAATGGGAAGTGGCCGTTGTGTAACGCTGAGACAATATGTTTAAGGTTGTCCGAGAGTTCGCTTTGGACCTGCGTACACGCCAGAGCAAGCTGAGCCCGATCCTGCTCCTCCAAGAGACCCACAACTAACCTCCTAAATTTCTCACGTATAGCAGAAGATAGAGAGGTAGTGGCATCAATGTGCGAATGCTGTAAACCCTCCAAGACGTGGTTTACATCAAGCTGGGTCTTGAATCCTTCCCCGGCATGTCGCGCAACCTCTCCAAGCTTACTTCTCAGGACTTCCATATCCATAGTGTTCAGCGCGCCTACTCCCAAAGCACCTCCGCCAAGTCCCATAGCCACCAGATCTCTCCTCCCCCTGTTCTTCCTACGTCGGGAGTCGTCTTTTCTTACCTCTTGCCCCGCCTCTACCCAACCTCTTACCATGTCAATTTGGTTCCTAACAAACTCCTCACACCTGTGATCCCAATGGTCCACTCGAAAGTCATCTACGGAGATTCTCCAGGTAAACAGAATGAATTTGGCATCCGTGATGATCTTCCAGGGGGATGACAGTTGAGGAGCTACAGGATCTGCCAATTGATGGATATGGGCGGTGCAAGAGTTTGAATGTGGTTTTACCGGTTGGAGACCTTCTGTATCGTAGGGGACCCTCACTATTGTTGCACAGATCTGTCCCCTTCCTTTGAACGGGTACCACTGATCGTTTTCTCCAGCCTGCAGCACTAGCTTCCCTACAGGTTTGGTTTGAGACAGATAGGCCCACTGAGTAAAGGTCCAGCACCCTTCGTCTACTGCCTCACAAAAAGGCCACTTGAACGAACCATCTATATTGATGTCAAAGTTAATGTCTCTGCCCCTGGGGTCTTTCCAATCGGAAGACACATACCTACCTCGGTATTCTTCATTCATAGGGGTACCATCCATCCATACATCCACCGTGGGGGTATCTACCCCGTTGCACACCAAGTCCCATCTCCAGGGATTGGTGTCCAACATCACCATCTGGGTTTCTTGTTCCCAGTGGGCATAGGTGGCAAAATAGTATCCTGTCACCTCAGGAACACAGTTGTCTCTCATGATCGTAATCATGAAAGACCGTATGGATGGAGATCCCTTTAACTGAACATACCTAGGGTCCTTGGCATCAGTCCGTACTTTTAAAACTGTGGCTCGATATAAACCTTCCAGTTTTACTGGACCACTCTGGTCATTCCAGATGGCCTGACCAGAGTCACTGCAGTTTAATTTTAACATCATTATATTGGTTCGTAAATGATCAGTGGACACATGTCCCTGGACATAACTGGATTCCCTGGTGATAATCATCTGGGAATCCCTCAACATGCAATACGCCTTCAGGGTGCCTTTTACTGGAATGGGTCTATCAAAATATGTCCTAACCCTTAACCTGTCCCGGCTATCCTTCCCCAAGAAGGTAGCCTTCAGGATGTGCCAACCGCTGTATTCTGCCCCAGTGACATCTTCAGGACTCAGGATACCCTCTTTGGTGCACAACACTGTGGTAGTGTTGGCTCCCACCTGCTGATATGGGTGCAAGTGTGGGTCCCTAGACACCCATCTTAAGGATTTGATAGGTGTAGGGTCTGAGTCCCGAAAATGTGCAAATTCCTTGAGACAGAGGGCGTGTAAGTCATGTTGAATGGCAGACACATTCTCCACCGGGGTATAATGCTGAATTACACCGTTGGCAAAACCCTCTCTCTGGAAACCATACAGATACCACTGACCTGATGTAAAGGTAAAGTTCCCGTATGGTTTCCGGATTTTGCCCTCCAAACATTCCACCATTAAAAGGCCGGGTCCACTGAGTGATATGTTGGCCATATCAATGTTAGTCCCCAGGCCCTCCCCTGAAGAGGCCGATCCTGCCGTCAACATGCTTACCACCAGTGTCACAAGCTGGAGACGTATCCCGTTCAGAGGACGCCTAGCTCTTCCCTGGCCAAGTGGTCTCATGGCGTGTCTCCCTCTTGTGTTCTGTAATAGATGGAGTGTGATAAGTGGAGTGGATTCGCCATCGACTCACCAAGCCTTATTACCCCCCCCTTCACCCAACTCAGGCATTATTGAGTTGGGGAAGCCCGGGTGGCTTTGGCTTGGTCGATGTGGATCCACAAGAGTTCCTGCCGTCTACGGGATTTCTTTTTGTTGGTGATTGGCCTTTGTACCCTCAGCATGGTGTCTCCCATTACTTCAAGGACCTTGTATGGTCCTTCCCAGTTTGCGTCCCATGGGCCAGCCCGACGGAAGACTTTCACCATCACCATTCCTCCTACAGCGGGCATTGGCGTTTCCCCCTGTAGGTACGGTTTGTGTAACCGTATTGCTGCGTGAGGCAGTAGCTCCTTCAGGTTCTGTTGAACCTGTTGAAGAAACATGTCTCTGGCGATGGCGTCCTTCATGGGCTCCGATACTTGGGGTTCGTTGGGTAGACATAGGGGCATTTTGCGTCCTGTCATCAGTTCGTACGGGGAGATACCGGTACTGGAGGCTTCGGTAGCTCGAATACCCATAAGCACGGCTGGAAGATAGGTTACCCAAGAGGAACTTCTCCAGCAGCGCCTTGGAAAGCCGGGTTTTGATGGTCCGGTTCATCCGCTCCACGATGCCCGCAGACTGAGGGTGGTAAGGCACATGAAACCTTTGTTTTATGTCTAAGAGATCACAAAGCGCTTTCATTACCTTACCCGTGAAATGGGTCCCTCTGTCTGATTTTATCACTCTGGGGATCCCCCATCGTGACAGAACTTGCTCCCAGAGAACGTGGGCGGTGGTGGTAGCCGTATCATTGACCGTGGGGATGGCTTCTACTTATTTTGAGAAGACATCCACTATAACCAGTGCGTAACGGTAGTTACGACTTCCGGTCGGTAAGGGTCCAATAAAATCAATTTGTATTGCGGACCATGGACCATCAGCAGGTGGAACTCGCTGTAACACCGGTTTCAGGGCGGAAGCCCTTGGGTTTACTTGAGCACACACCAGGCACTGTTGAGTAACCTCCTCTACTGAATTGGACATCCCTGGCCAGTACAATTTGTCCCTCAGGAGAGGCAAAAGTTTATTCCGGCCGAGGTGTCCAAATAGTTGGTGGTTCAATCGCGTCAGTTCTGCTTGCAGATGCTGCGGGACCACCGGAAGAGGGAGTTGCTGAGTACCGGTATCGTAACACAAGATCCCTTGTTGTACCGACCATGGATGTTGTGGTGCTTTGATATGTGTCATTAGAAAAGGATCCTTGGTTTGTTCCTCTTCAAATGACACCGGGTCATCACTCAGATGGATACGTGTTGCAATCCGGTGAGTTGGTAGTGGCCCCATGCCTGGATCTCGGAGGGTACCAGACACTGCCGCTAGTTTAGCCAGTTCGTCTGCCTTATTGTTGCCCATTATCAAAGGTTCATCGCCTTTTTGATGCGCCGGGATTTTGATAATGGCTGCTTCCGTCATGTGTGCCATGCCCCACTCCCACAGTTCTTTCAGGACCGACACATGAGCCAGAGGTTTGTTTTGACTGTCCACAAATCCTCTTCTCTTCCATATGTCAAGATGCAGGGTGAGGGAGCGAACTACATATGAGCTGTCGCTATATATAGTTCGTTTCCCTGGAGGTTGAAGCAGCAGAGCTTCTTTCACCGCCTCTAGCTCTGCCCGCTGTGCTGACATGTGACCCGGTAACCTGACAAGACTCTGGGTACCAGTGGTCTCATCCAGCACCGCAAACCCTGTGACATATTCCCCCTCCATATAGAATCGAGAGCCATCAACAAAGATGATTCTGTCATCTGGACGCCTGTCGGTTCTGAACATCTGTGGAGAGTCGTCCTGTTCTGGTTGACCACAGTCATGTTCGGTTCCAGTTAGATTTAGTAACTGAGACAGAACATACTTGGCCTTGTGGTCCACCTGCAGATTCCGGCCACTGAGATCCATGATCCATCTCCCGAATCTCTGTTGGGAGACTCCAGGTAGAGTATCACGGAGCAAGAGGGCTAAAGGAGAATGTGGAGTCTGCAAGGTGAGGGGTCGGAAGCCTACAATATGCTCGGTGGTCTTGACGGCATAGTGTATGGCTGCCAGTTGTTTGGCACATTCATCGAACCCTCGTTCGACGGGTGAAAGCAGCCTGGAGAAATATCCCAGCGGTCTGGTCTCATACCCTGCTTTCTGAAGCAGGACCGCTGCGATAGACTCCATCCCTGCATGCGCCTGTATGGCCATTTCCCCATCTGGAAGTGGGGTGGCCAACACAGGTGCCGAGGAGAGATCCTTTTTCAAAGTTGAAAAGGCTTCTTCCTGCGCATCAGACCAACCTTTGATCGAGGGTTCTTCCCCGCGAAGGAGTTCATAGAGAGGTTTTGCTTTGGCAGCGAAATCCTCTATGAATTCCCTCATGAAGTTGGCCACTCCCAGGAATTTTCTCAAATCCTGAAGAGCGCCGGGTCTGGGTAACTTCACCATGGCTTCCACGCGGGCTGTCATGATACCTTTGGTTCCAAATGAAATTTGGACTCCAAGGAAGGTTACCTCTGCTTGGGCCAAATTTGCCTTATGTGGACTCAGCTTGAGTCCTGACTTTGCCAGGAGTCCCAGCAGCTCTCTCAACAGAACCAAATGTTCCTCCATGGTTTCTGTATGCAAGAGCAGGTCATCCACGTATTGTAGAAGGCATTCTGGCCGTGAGAACACACTCAGTACGGCCGCCAATGCTTGATGGAAATACGTGGGGCTGCTATGAAACCCCTGGGGCAGTACAGCAAACATGTACTGTTTGTCCCCCACCGTAAAGGCAAATTTGTACCGGCATGACTCAGTGAGTTCGATGGAGAAGAACCCGTTGGCCACATCCAAGGTCGAGAATACGCGGCTTTTGCCGCTTATTCTGGCCATGATGTCGGGAGTCTGGGCCACCACTGGCGCTGACGTTGGGGTGTATTTATTGAGGATCCGGAGGTCTATGGTGAGCCTCCATGCACTGGTGTCCTTTTTCTTGACTGGCCAGAGGGCATTATTGCATTTTGAGTTGCCCTCAATAACTACACCCCTGGTCTTCAATTCCTGGATGGTGTCCATAATTGAATGGGTGGCCTCTGGTGGAAATCGGTATTGGCGTTGTGGTGGAGGGTCCGGACCCTGAATGTCCACCTGAACACCAATCAGTCTGCCACAATCGTTTTTTCCCTGGGCCCACAGTTCGGGATGTTCATACACAATAAGCTCCAGGTCTATATTGTGTGAGACCTCCGGCCATTTGTGTTTGAGCATGTCAGTAGACTCTTCTACTGTCTGCAAAGGTGGTCCCAGGCAATGCCGTCGAATGACAAACACTTTAGCTCGCCTGGGACCTTTCCAGACTATGCAATTTGCCAGATCCAGGATCCACCCATTTTGTGTCATTACATCGGTTCCGATAATGTTGTCAGAACCGGGGTAATACCACATGGGTATCCTGAGGGTGGTGCACCCGGTAATCTGGACGATTACATCTTCAATTCTGTGGGCCGTTACCCCCCCTTGTTGGTGATCAAATCCGATCACCACACATTGGGGGCTGTTGGGGTGCAAATCGTGCTTGACATTAGTGATGGAAATTTCCGCACCTGTGTCGAGCATGATTTTAGTTTCCCGTTCTTTTATTTTGGCTTTTATGTGGGGTCTCCCTGAAGAATCCAATATGATGGGACATACTGGTGCCAATTCTTGAGGGACCCCTAACCTTCAGTCGATGTCCACCAGATTCCCAGTAGGTACCTGTGCGGTACATACTGCCACTTGTGTCCTTTCACCCTGAGTATTTGGTGTGGAATCCTTTGATTCCACACCCCCTGGGACATTCACGGCAGCCACGCGTTTTGGTGATTGGCCTGGTGAATGTCCCAGATTTTTATCAACACGTTCTCCCACTGACTTGGCAATATTAGGTTTCATTCTAAAACCATTGTTATTGCCAGTCTTTTCTGGGTTGGTCCAGTTATTTTGTGGACAATTCCTTTGAATGTGCCCGTATCGTAAACACAGAAAACACCGAATGTTTCCTGGTTTTTCCCATGGCGGGGCCGTGGGGCGAACGGTTGATGCAGACCTTGTGCGCTGTATCCGTTCATCTTGTGATCTAACGTATACAGGCGCACGTTCCCTCACTTTAACGGACTTCTTATTGTACAGTATATCCTGTCTACACTGTTCAATAGTCATAGCCGCATCCGTGAGGGATGGCTCCCTAGCTGCACTCAGCCGGATTGCAGTATCCAGGTATGGGAACTTTTCCACAAACATGCGAACCATGCCTTGTGGAATCCCAATACCCTGATCCTTAGTAACCCTCCTGTACATCGCTTCAAACCTACTACATAATGACAAAGGTTCATCATGGATGGTAGGCTTGAATTTTGACAGGACCTCTGGAGTGACATCCCAATGACCCGTGGCCAGTCTCGTGAGTATGGAGAGGCGTTCCTCCTTATCATGAAACTGGCCATTCGTGGGTTGTGTCCTCCCCGTTACCTCATACCTTTGGTTAAGGTGTGTCGGTAACCACAATTTTAACAACTCCATACGATATTCTGGAGCCACTGAATATTTATTACAGTGACCCTCAAAAATATCGCATGAAGTGAACGGATCTACATTGGGATCGTATTTTGGGATCTCTTTGCAAATCCGTAACAGGAAGTTTATCCTTTCCATACTGGAATGGTTAAGATAAACTCCTTCCTGTTTCTCCGGACGTGTTGGAGGATTGGAAGAGGAGTTTGGCCATCTACTTTCCTCTTCCCAACTGTTGTCCTGTTCATGGGCACGGCCGCTACTACTAGTCTCCCCGGGCGTCGAGGTGAATCGTAGCGACCGGTCCACCATTGCGGATGTGTTATCCGCTGAAGACTTTGGCGCTGTTGCCGCCGTCTCCCCCTGTGCCGTTCCCGAAACGCAAACCTGTTTCGTGGGTACCATGCTGTTAGTACCAGGCCTAGACCAATTGGAGATTGCCCTCTGCAAATGCTCAATACTTTGCGCCTTTGCAGCCAGGTCCTCCCTCATTTGAACAATTAGGGCATCCGTAGATGCCGCACTGTTCCTGTACTGATTATTCTCAGTGTACAGCCGGAGCAGCTCTCTGTCCATGTCAGAGTAGAGACCCTCCTCATCCGAGAGTCTGGACTCTAGCACGCAGATCTCTCTGCCCCGTTCGACTGTACACTGGGTTTCTTCTTGTAACCGAGCCTCTAGTGTGTATATTCTTCTAACGTTGTCAACACAACAATTGCAGTGGAAGTCTGCCTTATCAGCAACCTCCCCTGCCTTTCCTGTGCTGGCGAGTGTGTTAGTGTGTTCTGCCTTCCAAATGGTATCCTCAAAGGTGTGAACCAATTTGGCTAACATTTGGAAGCGTTTTTTTGTTTTATTGAAGATACTCCTATTGATACAAACCCGGTCATGAGCGTAAGCTTGGTCCAGTAAGGCGGACCATAGCAGCTCAGCGGATTTGTATGTAGTAGGTATAATGGGATTAAAAGTGCTGTGTTTACTTAAGTGTTGCAGTGTGGAGAAGTCCATACTCACTTTTTGATGAGCGTCCATCTTCTCCTTGGGGCCGTACCTCTTTGTCCTCAGTAGCTGTTTGGAAGAAGTCCCTTTTCTCTCGGAACGCTTCTTCCCGACCAGCTGGACTTGTACGCTGCTCCAACGAAGGTGGATCTTCTCCAGTGACGTATCCTCTTCTCTCTTGCAATCACTCGAGCGATGTAGTAATCGTGTAAAGCAAAATATCAAAATATTAATTCACAGAACAATTATAGATTCTCTGCTAAAGATTTTTGATCTGCGCCTGGAGCTGTGAGGAAGAGTCGCGTTATCTGTCCGAATTATCAGGTCCTAGACGCTCAGACCGCTGACTACGTCTCTCCTAGACGTTCAGACCGCTGACCGCGTCTCTCTTGCTTGACAATTCACAGAATAACCGACCTCTAGCCTCAAAACCAAACACAGATTCAAAAATCTAAGCAGTGGGCCTGACTCGCCAATGTAAAGGGGGAATATTAATCACCAATATTATGCGAATATCGATAATTAATATTCCTAAATAGGAGGAGCCGTCTAGTGATGACTCCGCCTATTTATGCCTTTATATAATAAATACACAATATCTTCGCTATGCCTTACACGGATCACTATACTAGCTGCATGCGCCTTACTTACTACCGCTAACAAGTACACACTACACAAAGGGTACAAGTAACAGTATTTATTAACATCTGACACTACGCACACAATACAGTATCAATACAGCACTAGTCATACAATACTTAACTACACTACACGTTCCCAAATTCCACCCACACCTAACTATACAGTACACACATACAGGTATAATAGCCCACCCACCTGACTAATATTCTATCCCTAGGGGGCACGACGAGGGTTAACGGTGGTCGTGCTGGGGTAAAGCAGACCACAAACCAATGCAGGGGTGATAACCAAGGGAATGAGGGTATGGCAAGGGTTACCAGGGGAACCAAGGGAATGAGGGAGGGTTACCAGGGGAACCAAGGGAATGAGGGTATGGCAAGGGTTACCAGGGGGACCAAGGGAATGAGGGAGGGTTACCAGGGGAACCAAGGGAATGAGGGTATGGCAAGGGTTACCAGGGGGACCAAGGGAATGAGGGTATGGACCAGGGGAACCAAGGGAATGAGGGTATGGACCAGGGGAATGACCAGGGAGGGAATGAGGGTATGGCAGGGGTTAATAATGGGGGGTATGGAAGGGGTTATGAATTGGGGTATTGCGTTAGTGGGATAGTGGGGGGTTTATAGCGTTGGTGGGATAGTGGGGGGATTAATGGATACTTAGGGTCCTGCTCGTTGTCCAGGGGGGGCTCGTCAGTCTAGGGGTGGTCGGCTCCTTCTCTCTTCTTCAGGGGCGGCACGGCTCTTAACTACCTTTTAGTGCTGGGACCGCCGGCTATTTAAGTCCGGCGGCCCGCACTGCCGCACCGCCCACAAGGTGGCGCGCGCGCGCCACCGTTGGAGACACGAGGGCCGGCGCAGTGAGATGACGTCACTTGCGCCGGCCCGAGCGTCTCCAGAACGAGCGCATCGGGGCCGCGCGCGCGCGCGCCAACAGGCGGGAGAAGCCTCAGATCTCCCACCTGTGGCGCTCTGCATTCCGGCCAGCGAGATGCTAATTTCGCTGCCGGAATGCGCATAATAGAAGGAGGGGAGGTTTCTCCACTTCTTCTATCATGTGTAATTATCTCCAGCCGTGCTGGGGATAATTACAACAAAGGGCCCAGATTCTATTGAACCTGAGTCCTTTGTAGTCATCAGAATGACCGGACATTTCGGTCATTCTGATGTAAATAACCAGATTGCATTTGTGTGAATGCTTGGGCACATTCACACCGATGCATCTGGTTTCTGGCGTGGAGAGGGGAGGGGAGACACATCTTAAGGGGGATTATGTGAACGTGGGGCCATACATGTACATAGATATATATATACACATACACACCCCATATTATATATATATATCTATATACATATTCACATCAAGGTATATACGTAACGCACTAAGGGGGCACATATTTCCCCCAGGGACCACAATGAGCCCCTGGGGGGGTCACCATGGGCAGATGTGAGCAGATGCTGGGCACATCTGCACACATCTTCCCCTGACGTGGTGATACAAGTATGCATGTATACCATACATGCCTGCACGTGTTTGCAGGCATGCATGGACATACATGCATACGTCTCAACCCTTCCTCAACAGTCACACATGGTATCGCCAAACTCAGGATAAGTAAATCAATGTGTTTTGGGGTGTATTTTACATATACCCATGCTGGGTGAGAGAAATATCTCTGTAAAATGACAACATTGTATTAAAAAAATGGGAAAAATTGTCTTTTACAGAGATATTTCTCTCACTCAGCATGGGTATATGTAAAAATACACCCCAAAGCACATTGCCCTACTTCTTGTGAGTACGGCGATACCAAATGTGTAACACTTTTTTGCAGCCTAGGTGCACAAAGGGGCCCAAATTCCAATGAGTACTTTTAGGATTTCACAGGGCATTTTTACGCATTTGGATTCCAAACTACTTCTCACGCTTTAGAGACCCTAAAATGCAAGGGCAGTGTAAATACCCCACAAGTGACCCCATTTTAGAAAGAAGACACCCCAAGGTATTCTGTGAGGGGTATGGTGAGTTCATGTAAAAAAAAAAATAAATTGTCACAAGTTAGTGGGAAAAAAAAATTCAATTTCCGCTAACTTGTGACAAAAAAAAAAAACTTCCATGAACTCACTATGCCCATCAGCGAATACCTTAGGGTGTCTACTTTCCGAAATGGGGTCATTTGTGGGGTGTTTCTACTGTCTGGGCATTGTAGAACCTCAGGAAACATGACAGGTGCTCAGAAAGTCAAAGTGCGTAAATTAATTTTTTTGCATCATAGTTTGTAAACACTATAACTTTTACCCAAACCAATAAATATACACTTATTGCATTTTTTTTTTTATCAAAGACATGTAGAACAATACATTTAGAGAAAATTTTATATAGAAATGTAGTTGTATTTGAAAAATTTTACAACAGAAAGTGAAAAATGTTTTTGCAACAATTTCGGTCAATTTTGATTAATATAAAAAAAAGTAAAAATGTCAGCAGCAATGAAATACCACCAAATAAAAGCTCTATTAGTGAGAAGAAAAGGAGGTAAAATTCATTTGGGTGGTAAGTTGTATGAGCAATAAACCATTAAAGTAGTGTAGTGCAGGATTGTAAAAAGTGGTTTGGTCATTAAGGAGGTTTAAGCTAGGGGGGCTGAGGTGGTTAATGAACGTTGCATATCAGCTGGTGGTACTGGTTGTTGTGGCTAGCTGACAAAGCTTTTCCACATTTCGGCCATGCTAACCCAGCCTTCTGAGGTGCTGGCGCTGCCTTAGCTGTGTTGGCGACCTCTTCCTCCTCCTCTGCCTTCGCCTTGTGCTTCCCCTGTGCCCCAACTGTCAGGTGGGAATGCCACCAGCAGCGCGTCTACCAGTGTGCGCTTGTACTCGAGCATCTTACGATCACGCTCCAGTGAGGGAATTAAGGACGGTACCTTGTCTTGTAACGGGGATCCAGCAGCATGGCCACCCAGTAATCAGCACAAGTTAGAATGTGGGCAACTCGGCGGTCATTGCGGAGACACTACAGCATGTAATTGCTCATGTGTGCCAGACTGCCCAGAGGCAACGACAAGCTGTTCTCTGTGGGAGGTGTATCGTCTGTGTCCTCTGTTTCCCCCCAGCCAGGCACCACTGATGGCCATGAGCTGTGAACATGGCCATGCTGTGAACATGGTTCCTCCTCCTCCATCTCCTCCTCCTCATCCTCCACCTTGTCATCTTCCAGAACTGTGCCATGGCTGGACAATTGTGTACCTGGCGTTTGTGGGTGCAGGAACCCACCCTCGGAGCCACTTGCGAATGACTGCCGGAAACCTTATGAAATGATCCCTCTTCCTCCTCCTCCTCCTGTGCCACATCCTCTTCCATCATCGCCAGCAGTGTTTTTTCAAGAAGGCATAGAAGTGGGATAGTAACGCTGAGAATGGCGTTATCGGCACTGGCCATGTTTGTGGAGTACTCGAAACAACGCAACACGGAAAACAGGTTTCGCATGGAGGCCCAGTCATTGATGGTGAAGTGGTGCTTTTCCGCAGAGTGTCTCACCCATGCATGCTGCAGCTAAAACTCCACTATCGCCTGCCGCTGCTCGCACAGTCTGGCCAGCACGTGCAAGGGGGAGTTCCACCTTGTGGGCACGTCGCATTTGAGGCGGTGAGCGGGAAGGCCGAAGTTACGCTGCAGCACTGACAGGCGAGCAGCAGCAGTCTGAAAATGCTGAAAGCGCGCATAGACTGCCCGCACTTTATGCAGCAGCTCTGACATATCGGGGTAATTTTTAAGGAATCTCTGCACCACCAAATACAGCACATGCGCCAGGCAAGGGATGTGCCTCACACTGGCTAGTCCCAGAACTGCTATGAGATTTTGCCCATTATCACACACCAGCAGGCCGGGCTTGAGGCTCACTGGCACCAACCACTCATCGGTCTGTTGTTCAAGGCCCATCCACAGCTCCTGCACGGTGTGGGGTTTGTCCCCCAAACAGATAAGTTTTAAAACTGCCTGCTGTCATTTACCCCTGGCTGTGCTGAAGTTGGTGGTGAAGGTGTTACGCTGACCGGATGAGGAAGCGGAGTTGGAGGAGGAAGCAACAGGAGGCAAACTGAAGCATCCTGCAATCCTCGGTGGTGGAAGGACATGCGCCAAACTGCTATCCGCCTCAGGCCCAGCCGCCACTGCATTTACCCAGTGTGCTGTTAGGGAGATATAACGTCCCTGACCGTGCTTACTGGTCCACGTATCCGTAGTAAGGTGCACCTTGCCACAGATGGCATTGCGCAGTGCACACCTGATTTTGTCCCCCACTTGGTTGTGCAGGGAAGGGATGGCACGCCTGGAAAAGTAGTGGCGGCTGGGCACGATGTACTGTGGGACAGCCACCGCTATAAGGCTTTTAAAGCTCTATATCTCCACCAGACAGAATTACAGCATTTCAAATGCCAGTAATTTTGAAATGCTGGCATTCAGTGCCAGGATCGCGGGTTGGTAGGGGGTACTTCCTCTTCCGCTCCAGTGTTTGGGAGATGGAGAGCTGAACGCTTCCTTGGGACATTGTGGAGATGCTTGGTGACCCAGGTGGTGGTGTTGCTGGCAGATCCTCTCTTTGCGGGGTGGCAGGTGGCACTGTCACTCCAGAGGTGGATGAAGAGGCCGAGACTGCAGCAGAAGAGGAAGCAGGAGGAGGCAGAGACCTTTCTTGGTTTTTGAGGTGTTGTCACGGCCACGGTTATGGTCGTGACTCCTTGGGAGCCGCATACAGTTGCCCGCGGTTTGGGTAGTTGTTTCAACCGCAGCTTGAGGCATGTTGTTGTTTGCCTCAAGTGCGGTTGCCGCGGACAACAGTGATGTGTGCGGTTCCCTTGGAGTTGTGTGTGTGTGTGTATGCACGTTTGTATGTCTGGTGTGCACTTTGTGTTCTGGTGTGCACTTTGACACTTTCCCTTCACTGTGGCTGCCCGTGGCAACGTTTGGTATGTTGTACATGTGGTGGCAGGGTCCCGGCCTTCGGGTTGTCTCCCAGGACGGCTACCACCCATGTCGTTGCCTGTGGCAACAGCCACAGTGTGATCTTAGTTTGGACACTTTCCCTTTTATGTGTGTTTCCCTTCTGTGGTGCTGGAAGGGTTAACTCCCTTCCCAGTGTGTGTGTGTCACTGGGTGTGTCCGACTGTGGGGTGTGGCTTCTTGGCCTATAAAGCCTCACTGTTAGTGCAGGTCTGGGGGTTGCTTCAGTCATGCTTGGCTGGAGCAGCCTCCTGTCTATACTACCTGCCATTGAGAGCCACCCCTGTGGTCATAAAGATATTGTCCTTATGTTTATGTCTTGCTGTGTGTGATGTTGTATGTTATGTTCAGTTGGGACCTTCTTATGTGTTTTGGTGCAGCTTACGGTTCTGGATTCCTGTTTGCGCAGGGATCCAGTCAGCAAGGCTGTGGCAGGTTGGTGGAACTATTAGTTCGCCTGCCATACCCGTAAAGCTGTTTGTGTTCCCCTTGTCCCAGCAGCTTGGCCATGGAGACTCCTGCTCCTCCGTAACTAGGAGGAGTAGGTCGTCTTACTCAGCTCCTAGCTCAGGGACCTGCGGAGGGTAAGTCAGGGCTCCGAGGTTCCTGCGCATGGGTCCTCCTACCTTAAAGGTCGGCCCATGCAGGTAGGAGTTAGGGTCAGGTTAGGGATGCTTGAGGAGGTGACCTGCTCCCTATCCTGTTCTCATGGTCGAGTAGCCACAACATCATCTGGCACCACACGGCTGAGGGTTTCCCCCATCCTCAGCCGTGACAGGTGTCCACTCCACTGCAGCTCGTGCTTTGCACTTAGTTGCCTGGTCATTCAGGTTGAGAACGTTTATGCCTCGCTTCAGGCTCTGATTCCACAGCGTGCAAACCACTCATGTCTTGTCGTCAGCACATTGTCTGAAGAACTACCACGCCAGGGAACTCCCTAGAGATGGCTTTGGTGTGTTCGGTCTCTTGCTGCGGTGGGCAGTAGCAGGCATACTGTCTAGGGGACGGCCAATCAGCTTTTGCACCCTGCTCCCTCTTCTGCTGTGCTGGTGGCTCTGTGCGACCACCGCCTCTTCCTCTGAACTACACAGGTCACTCGCATGACCTTGATTCCATGTGGGATCGAGGACCTCATCGTCCTTCACATTATTTTCCACCCAATCTTCACCCCTGCCCTCCTTGTCGGTCTGAACACTTTCGAAAGCCCCAGCAGTTGGCACCTGTGTTTCGTCATCATCCGAGACGTGCTACGATGGTCCTCCCATGTACTCATCCTGAAACATAAGTGGTTGAGCATCGGTGCACTCAATGTCTTCGACTTCTGGGGCAGGGCTAGGTGGATGGCCCTGAGAAACCCTGCTAACAGAGTCATGAAAAAGCAGAAGAGACTGCTGCATGACTTGGGGCTCAGACTGCTTGGCTGATTTGCAAGGGGGTGAGGTGAAATACTGGTGGACATTGGCTGCAGGTGCCAACTCTGATCTTTTAGCAGGAGACTGGGTGGGAGACAATGTGAAGGAACTGAAGGCACTGTCATCAACCCTACTCTACTATCGTCTTTACTTGTTCTGGCTTCACCATTCGTAGAGCCGCATTAGGCCCGACCAAATATCGCTAAAGGTTCTGTCGCCTACTCGCACCTGAGGAAGGTGTTTCACGTACTCTCCCTGCAACAGGAGCTCCACCAGCAGCACCACGACCTGGGCCACTTCCCTTATTTGACGCTCTCCTCATATTTCTTAAATTTCTTAAATTTAGGATCTTGCCCAAAATGGGTGTTTTTTTAATAACAGAATAGAACAACAGTATCTAACGCGTGTATCTCACAATGACACAAATTACGTTTTTTGCCTTAAATAAGTGGTTTTTTTTTATAGAATAGAACAACATTATCTAAAGGGTGTATCTCACACGTACAGGTGCAGACAAGCCAGCAAAATTAAGATTTTTGCCCTAAATGTGTGTTTTTTACCAGACTATGACAGCAGTATATAACGCTTGAATTTCACACGTACAGATGCAACAAGGGCTGTGAAAATTGAGTATTTTGGCCAAAAGGGTGTTTTTCAAAACCCAGAAAATTAAAGCTTTATTTCTAGCATAAATTGCACACTAACTAATGCGGCAGAGGCCTAAGATGTAGGTTATTGCCAAAAATTGGTGTTTTTTCAAAACCAGAAAAATTTGGAAGTACTGCATTTCAAGCTTGTTTTAACAATTACAGATGCAGCAAAGGCTGAAATATCAAGTACTTTGCCCAAAATGGGTGTTTTTTTACTAACAGAATATGACAGCAGTATATAACGCTTTAATTTCACACTGACAGATGCAGACAAGGCCGCAAATTAACTATTATGCCCAAAATTGGTGTTTTTTGAATAACAGAATATGACAGCAGTATATAACGCTTGAATTTCACATGTACAGATGCAGCAAGAGCTTTAAAATTGTGTATTTTGCTCAAAAAGGGTGTTTTTTAAAACCCAGAAAATTAAAGCTGTATTTCTAGCTTTAATTGCACACTGACTAATGCATAGGTAAAAGTAAAAAAGAGATAGGAGGCAGTGCCTCGTGTGTAGGATCGTTTTGCAGTTTGACAGCAGAAATACACTGATTGTGCTTACCGTGTTGGGTTGTTATGGGTTTACAACTTCTTTGGATCACTTATGCTGGTATAAACCCGTCCAGCCTGCAGGGGGTCTCTGCTGCTGCTGCCCAGGTCCTTGCCCGTTGCCGTGGGATACGGTTTCAGGGATATGGAGAATAATGGATGAAGAGAAGAGATGGACCTTTTTGGAGACGGAGCTGCTGCAGAAGAAGTCAGGACTACGTGTTTCAGGGGTGAACAGCCCCCTTCATCAGGACAATAGTGGTCCTGATGAATTTTCCTGATGAAGGGGGCCGTTCGCCCCTGAAACGCGTAGACCAAACTAGTAATAAAGATCCTTTTTACCTATCAACCGAGTGTCACGGCTGAGGATGGGGGAAACCCTCAGCCGTGCGATGGTGGAAGATGGTCGCTGCTCGGCCAGGAACACAGGATTAGGGAGCAGGTCACCTCCTATCGCGTCCCTAACCTGACCCTAACTCCTAGCTGCATGGGCCGACGTTTAAGGTAGGAGGACCCATGCTCAGGAACCTCGGAGCCCTAACTCACCCTCCGACCGGTCCCTGGGCTAGGAGTCAGGGTAAGACAACCTGTTCCTTCTGGATACGGAGGAACAGGAGTCTCACAGGCCAAGCTGCAAAGAACGGAGAACAAATGCAACCTATGGCAATGGCAGGTACTTGCCACAAACCTAACTCTCACCTGCCACAGACACAAAGCCTGGAACCCATGTGGAAGTACAGCCCACAGACAACAGGACTCAGCACACAACACACTACACACGGGAACCCAGGACCATAGGTGCAATAAACAGACATAAAACCAAACACATCTTCAAGACACCAAACGAGATATTGTATTTGCTATGACCAGAAGGATGGCCCCCACTGGCAATTGGTAAGTAACCAGGAGGATGTCTCCAGCCAGCATGGCTGAAGCACCCTCTCTGGCTACTGCCTACAACTGAGGCTTTATAGGGCCAAGAGGCCACACCCAACAATCAGACACACCCTGTGACTCACACACACAGAAAGGGAGTTAACCCTTCCAGTACCACAGAAGGGAACACACAACATAAAGGGGAAGTGTCCAAATCCAGCACACACTGTGGCTGCGGCCGCCGGCAACGACATGGGCGGCAACCATGTCCTGGGAGTCAGCCCGAAGGCCGGGACACTGCCACCACATGTACAACTCCAACCAAACGTTGCCACGAGCAACCACAGTGTAGGAAAGATGTCGGTGCACACCAAACATAAAACAGAGTGCACACAGACATACAAAAGTGCATATGTAGTGTACGGGAGCTGTAATGCCCGTCACTACAGAAGGGTTACTTGTGTGCTCTCGTTCCCCCTTATTTATGGGGAGGTTGGTATAAATCATCTTCCTAATGTAATGCTATGTACTTCCCTGTTACTGTGAAATGTGCATGTGCAGGCCGGCTAGGGGTGTTATTCCAGCTCTGAGTCACTAGAGGGAGCTAAGGAACCCTAGTGTATATAAGGCCCAGTCAGGGAGTAGAAGAGCAGAGAGAGTGGGAGAGGGACAAGGAGATGAGACTGTGTCTGAGTTAAGGCCAGGCCATGGGCCTGTGAGAGCAGAGCAGGCCTGGAGCCTGCAGACTGGGAGAGGGTAGTGTAATCCCTGTAACCGGGTTCCAGATCCAAGGAGAAGGTTCCCCTCCTGAGTCTTTAGTTGTCAAGCAGGAACGCCATAGTCAAACCAGCCTGAAGACATAGAACGAAACAGAGGCAAACCTAATAAAGCAAGAGGTACTCAAAGCAACAGAGGAGGTACTTGATAAGGACAGACCCAAGGATACGCCAGAGCTAGGGCATCAGGCCTTGGAGAATAATTTCCATGTTTCAGGATCAGTCAGGAATAGAGTGCAAGCCGCCTGTACTGCAAGTCCTGTGTGTAACCCTCTGCAAATCAGCTTGCTATATCCGGCCTGTCTGTAACATACGTAAACCAACTGTCTTCAATGGAACTGCGCTTCCAACTATGTCCATGCATGATGATTACAGAAAACAAGTAAAGTTCCAGTTTTGGTTGGCTATCACGTGGTTTCTGCGTTATCCTTGCTACCAGCAAACGGTGTGCCACCGTTCAATTGGCACTGGCGTCACGACATTCATCACCTGCCTGTTCCAGTGCTGACCCGTTTGAAGACGACAGTGAGTCCCAGGTTAGTGGGTTACCCTGCACTACAAAGCCCAGCATACCTAAAGCTACACTACTGACCCCCTGGGACACTGCACATACATACACGCACACAAACTCCAAGGGGACCGCACACATAGCTGTTGTCCGCGGCAACCGCACTTGAGGCCAACAACACTATGCCTCCAGCTGCGGTTGACACTACAACCCAAACCGCGGGCAACTGTATGCGGCTCCCAAGGAGTCACGGCCATAACATGGTCGTGACACCGAGTCCTGACTTCTTCTGCAGCAGCGCTGTCTCCAAAAAGGTCCATCTCTTCTCTTCATCCACTGATTAATGCGGCAGATGCCCAAGATGGAGGATTATTTTTTCTAAGCCAGAAAATTATTGAAGTATTTCAAGTTTGTTTTAATAATAACAGATACAGCAAAGACTGCAATATTAAGTACTTTGCTCAAAATGGGTGTTTTTTTTTTACTAACAGAATATGACAGCAGTATATAACGATTTAATTTCACACGTACAGATGCAGCAAGGGCTGTAAAATTTAGTATTTTGCCCAAAAAGGGTGTTTTTTTTAAACCCAGAAAATTATAGCTGTATTTCTAGCTTAAATTGCACACTGACTAATGCTACAAAGGTACCAGATATAGGATATTGCCAAAAATGGGTGTTTTTTTAAACCCAGATTATTATTGCAGTATTTCAAGGTTGGATTTCAATGTCACAAAAGCACATATGCAGTGCTGGTGCACTGAGCTGGCATAAAATGGCCGCCGCTGCCCACCTAACTAACAGACGGATTAAAGTTATTTTTCTCTGTCACTGGGCTCAGGGCAGGATAAAAAGATTGTGCACTGCACCCACACAACTAAATCTATGTAGATTGCCTAGTTCAATTGCAGTTCTGATTAAAGTTTCTTTCCTATTCTCTCCCTCACAGCAGCAGCATCATCTCCCTACACTAATAACAGCAGAGTGATGTGCAGCGCTACGTGACTCCAGCTTATATAGAGGCTGGGTCACATGCTGCACTGGCCAATCACAGCCATGCCATTAGTAGGTATGGCTGTGATGGCTTCTAAGGGCACAGAGTTAAACGCTTGTTGATTGGCTGCTCTGCAGCCTTTTAAAAAAGCACCAAGAAATCTCAGAACACCGAACCCAAACCCGAACTTTTACTGAAATGTTCGGGTTCGGGGTCAAAAAATCCTAAAGTACGGTACGAACTTTACAGCTGATTGGCAGGGGTCAGGTGTAACAGTGATAGTGGATGAGCAAATTTGGTTCACAGTAGATTGCACTGCCCTCCAAAAGGGTATGGTGTCAGCACAATCCAACCAAAAATGAAAAAGAATTCATAGGGAATGTTCACATCATCACAACCAGGCATTATAGGATATGAGTAGAGATGAGCGAATCGAAGTTGACAAAGTGGAATTCAATACGAATTGCAGGAAAAATTTGATTCCCACCGAAGCCGAATTTTCTCCCACTTATGGTAACGAATCACATTGTTTTCCTAAAATGGCTGCTGCCCATGTTAGGACATGTAGCAAAGAACTCTGGGAATGAGGGATCACCCACAATGCCATGCATGCAGCCAATCAGTAGTTAGCCTCTGCACTTTATTGTGCTGAAAAATCAATTTAAAAGTTCAGGGAAAGATTATTCAAGGTGTAGGGAAAGGATAGGGAGGCATTATCTACACTATAAAAGGAGAACAGGGTACAATAGGAGAGTGTACAGCCTGGGTAATAGGAATGTTTCTATTACACCTTGCTGCACTAATTGGGGATCCAAATTTCTGTTATACTGCTGCTTTTTGGTTGTTTGCATTATATGATATATCACTAATTCCAGCAAACCTTGCTTGTTATTGGGATGAAAGTCCTGTGTGATACAACCATTTAGGGGGTGTATTAATAGGAAATATACGTACGTCCTAATAGCCGTTCTGCAATGATTTTACATTATTTACCTTTTTTTGGGGGGTGTATTAATGGGGAAAAAATATATGTCATAATTGCCATTCAGCGGTGAAGTTACATTGTACTGCAGCCATTTACTTGGTGTATTAATAGGAAAGATTTGTATGTCCTATTAGCCGTTCTAAGGTGAATTTTGATTGTTATGCTTTTCTGGGGGGTTATTAATAGAAAAAGAATATGTCTTAATTGCCATTCTGTTGTGACGTTACATTGTACTAGTTATTTACGGGGTGTTTTAATAGGAAATATACCTTTGTCCTATTTTTTTTTTTTTTTGGGGGGGGGGGGGGCGGTGGTGTATTAATAGGAAAGACACATATATCTTATTAGACATTCTGCTGTGAATTTTGATTGTTATATTTTTCTTGGTGGGGCATTAATAGGAAAAAGAATACTTCTTATAAGCCATTCTGCCGTGAATTCACATTGTCATACAGCCATTGTTGGGGTTTATTAATAGGAAAAATAAGTACTTTTTATTAGCCGTTCTGCAATTTTTTTGTGTTTATTAGCTGTTGAGTAGTGAAACTGTTTTGGGATACAGCCTCTTTTGGAGTGTATTCATTTACATTTAAATTAAATTAAATTTATTTATTTTACAGTATGTCAGACAGACAAGTGACAGGCCCTTCAAAGAGAATGGGCAGAGGCCGAAATGTTTCTGTCACAGGCAGAAGTAGAAGCAGAAGAAGGGGTGGGAGGGTTACAGCAGGAGTCGCAGCGAGAGGACTAAGCTTCCTATGTCATCTAGCTGTCGTTTCTTGACCAGCAACCCAGCGGTGCTTGAATAAGTTTTCAACTTAGTCGCAAGTGACATCAGACACCCCCAGCCAAGAGTCAGTGGGTTCCTCTGACACAATGCTTAATTAGCGTGGCCTGGGAGCAGGCCCTGTGGCCCCAACTGTCCTCAACTTGCCTCTGTCATTTTCTGTTACCTCAACGCGAGAAGTATTATATGCCGTAGGCTCGGCTCCACTTTTCAGCGAGGACTAGAGCTACTGCCCAGCCAAGTTCTGGAGGAGACATTCACTGCTTTATCTGGTAGACGGCAAGTAGTGATGATGAGAGTCGCATGGGAGCAGGTGTTGCGAGCGATCAGGCTCCTGGCCCTGAGACTGTTGAGGGGGACATTAGTGACGTGCAGACTGTGCACCCAAATTGCCATAATACAGCTCTGTAATTTCAGCCAACTATTCTTGTTATTCGGGTGTTATAGCCATTAACAGGGTTTATTACAAGGAAATATTTCTACATCTTGTTTGCCCTTTTGCAGTGCAGTTATATGTTCTAAAGCATTTTTAGTCCTGTATAAGTGGGGGAAAAGGGTCACACAGGGGAAGAACTGCTCCATGTCCTTCATCAAGAAATCGAATCCTAGCTTTCTCTGCGACAACTCAAAATCAGAACCATGGTGTCGGAGCTGCGTCAAGAAGGGCTGAGCAATGCACCCTGCATGGCACACGTGTTCAATCTGGGTGTCAAGCGGTTCCTGAAGTCTTCGACCCATCCGCAAGACATCCTAAAAATGACATGCACTTCAGCCACTCATATACTGCAAAGCATACCCTCCTTGAGCTGCAGTGGCAGAACGGCATCCCCCAACTCAGGCTGATATGCGACGTTTCCACCCATTGGAATTCCACCCTCCATATGTTGGACCGACTGTACAAACAGAGAAAGGCCATAAATGTTTTCTTGATAATCCAAGCGGACAGGAGTACTCCCCTGTATAACTTCGATGTCAGCCAGTGGCAGCTCATGCGTGACACCTTCCGTTTGCTCAGGCCCTTTGAGGAGGCCATGTTATTTGTCAGTCACCAGGACTACGGGATGAACAATGCCATTACACTGCTTCATGTCCTGGAACAGATGCTAGTAAATCTGGCTGGTCAGGGGACTGGAGATGTGTCGTCCACATCGCATGGCCACATGAGCCCTGTGGAGACTGAACTTGAAGAGGAGGAGGACATTGGAGCGCAAGCAATGTGTAGCAAAATGGGAGGTTTTTATACGTAGTGACAGGAGAGGAAGAGCAGGAGCAGGCAGATGAGTTACAGGACGATGAGGAAGACGAGGCAGAGGACCAAGAAACACCGTGGCAGTATGCAGTGGAGATGGAGGCAGGGAGTGGCCCGATGCATGCTCACTTGCTTGCGTAGTGACAGCCGAATTGTCACCATTAGACATAGGGATGACTTCTGGCTCTCCACCTCGTTGGACTCTCATTATTGGTCCAAAAGGATGCCTTTTTTACATCCGCTGAGAGGGAGGAGAAACTGAACTACTATAGAGACATCCTATGTAGTCAGTTGGCTGCTGCCTATCTGCACCATCGTCCATCCTCTCGCAAGTCTAACCGGGGGGGCCTCTGCACTCACGTTCCACTGCCATGGCTGCTGGGGAGGACTGGGGTGGCAGGAGCAGTACCAGCTCCATCAGCAGCAGCCTGAGTCTAGAGTCGCTGATGAGCAGCTTTCTTCACTCGCATAATGAAGAAACTACTCACCAGCAGCTAGACACAGAGCAGAATCTGTACTACCAGTAGGTAGTAACATACTTGGGGTGCACCCTACCAGCCGTAATTGAAGATCCGCTGGACTACTGGGCAGCCAAACTGGATTTGTGGCCACAACTGGCTGAGTTTGCCCTGGAAAAGCTGTCCTGCCCGACCAGTAGTGTGGCATCAGAGTGGGTGTTTAGTGCGGCTATAGTCACCTCAAGAAGAACTTGCCTGTTCACCCAAAATGTGGAGAGATTGACCTTTGTCAAGATGAATCAGGCATGGATCAGCCAGGATTTCCACCCACTAATGCCTGATGCATCAGACTAGATCATCCATGGTGCCACACCAACACATTGACAAAAGAGACCAGTTTCTTTTGGCTACTATTCTGATGCTTCCACATGCCTAATGCCACTCATCTGATGCCAAGTTCTCCTTCTTTCACCCACCATCTTCAGCTGGTACTGGTATTGCCACCCACCTTCCCACTCTGTCACCGGGTCACTCTGTAGTCTCCTGATGCTGCTGCCACCTCCTCACTATGTCCCCTTGCCACTCTGTGGTCTCCTGATGCTACTGCCACCTCTACACTATATCACCTTGCCACTCTGTGGTCTCCTCATGCTGCTGCCACCTCTACACTATGTCACTTTGCCACTGTGTGGTCTTCTGATGCTGCTGCCACCTCCACACTATGTCACCGGTTCACTCTGTAGTCTCCTGATGCTGCTGCCACCTCCACACTGTCATTGTGCCACTCTGTGGCCTCGTCCTGATGCTGCCGTCAGCTCCAGACTCTGTCATTGGGCCACTCTGTGGTCTCCTCATGCTGCTTCCACCTTACCACTATGTCAAGCGCAGTACAGAGGCAAAATAAAAGTTTGTAATTTAAAATTCAGTGTTTATTCACACATGATGTCAAATACAAAACTTCATTTTTGCAGTGTTGATGTTACTTCACTTCGCTGAGCGGCGAATATATTTTATTTTCGCCACTAATACACAGCAAACAGGGCTTTAGAGTATATCACTGCACCACTGAACGGCAATTAGGCCCTAATTATTTTCAATTTTTACACAACACAAAAGGCTTTTCAACAGATAAGTGCAACGCTGAACAGCGAATATATTTTTATTTCACCACACCCACAGCAAACAGAGATTTAAGAGCTTGAGTGCTAATTCTGCTACATCTGTATATCACTGCACCGCTGAACGGCAAGTAGGCCCTGATTTTTTTCTACTTTTACACGACACAAAAGGCTTTTCAACAGATAAGTGCAATGCTGAATGGCGAATATATTTTTATTTCGCAAGTAATACATGGAAAAAAGGGCTTTACAACATATAACTGCACCTCACAAAGGAAAATAAGACATACTCTAGAAATATTTCCTTGCAATAAACCCTGTTAATGGCTATATCAAACAGCACTTGCACCCCAATAACAAGAACGGTTTGCTGGAATTAAAGAGCTGTATAATTTGGATCCCTAGTCAATGCACCAAGGTGTAATAGTACTGTTCCTATTACCCAATCTAACCTCCCCTACTGAACCCTGTTTTATACAAATGCTGTGGAACGATTCCTCCCTATCCTTTCCCTGCACTTATAAATCGTTTTTTCACCACAATCAAGTCTTTCCCATGACTGTCCCTAGCGCCTGCTCACGTCTCTCCCTGCACTAAGTACACTGGTAAATGTCAGAATCTAAGATGGCTGCCGCTATTTATAGGGCTGTGACATCACCGGGCTGGCTGGCTGCTGATTGGCTGTATGCATGGCATCATGGGTAATCCCACCTTCCCAGAGTTCCTTTCTCCATCTCCTCACACATGCAGCAGCTATTTTAGGAAAAAAATTGATTCATTACCATGAAGTGTGAGGAAATTCGGCTTCGGAGCGAATCCAATTTTTTATGAAATTCGGATTGAACTCCACTTCGTCAGCTCCGATTCGCTCATCTCTAATTAATAGCTTTGTACAATATGGATCAATATTACTGCCATGTACATTAAACCTGAATGTTCACTTATTCAGCATTATATACACAAGACTGTATACTGTATATTACTTTCTGAACTTAGGCTGAACTCATGCCTATTATACAATAAATCCAGATCGTAAGATAAGGACATGTATAAAGGAAAGACTGAGACTTCTCTTCTTTTTCAATCCACTCCTGGCTTTGGGAAAATTCAGCCTAAAAGATTTATCAAAAAACGTAGATAAAAGTATCTGGACCGTCAAAATAAATTAGTTTGCACTTTAATTAAAAGCAAGCACCTCAATCAGGCA
Organism: Bufo gargarizans; assembly: GCF_014858855.1. Lineage (NCBI taxonomy): Eukaryota > Metazoa > Chordata > Amphibia > Anura > Bufonidae > Bufo > Bufo gargarizans. The sequence continues at coordinate 173,996,289 of NC_058081.1, forward strand.
CAATTTAATAATGAAAATCAATTGACCATGGTTATAATAATGATTAAAGAAGAGATGGTTGTGTGAAGAACGATTTTGCCTAAAGTAATAGTAAGATCAAGTGAAAAGTAAACTGCAATTTTGAACGAAAGCTTCTTTATTCTAAAAACAGAGGAAAATAAAACACAAAATATTAAAATGTTCCTCCATTAATATCCTTTCTTATTATCCTATTTTTCTTTTATTAGCATATTACAATTAAAACTGATATAGATTATATATATATATATATATATATATATACACTCTCCCCTAAAGAATTATTAGGAATACCATACTAATACGGTGTTGGACCCCCTTTTGCCTTCAGAACTGCCTTAAAGGGTTTCTACCACCTCATTTTGACCTAATTAGCTCTCAGACACTAGCGATCTGCTAGTGTCTGATCTACCTAACAATGCTATTTTCAGACCTTTGTGTGGATCCGTTTCACTAAAAAAACGAACTTTTATTGATATGCTAATGAGCCTCTAGGTGCTATGGGGGCGTCTTTTCAGCACCTAGAGGCTCTGTCTACTCACACTGTATGTGTAATAATTCTTTAGGTGAGTGTACTGTATATATAAACGTGGAAATGGGGCAGCACTCCTTCTATGTTGTGGCGGGTGCCTGTGTCAAACCCTTGATCACGGGTGTAGATATAAGTAGAAGAATTCCACGGCACTCCTCTGTAAAATGTGAAAAAAATGTGTCCTTTATTCTCACATGTCACACAACGACTTTTCGGTTCTCTCACAGAACCTTTCTCAAGCAAAGTCATATATATATTATGTGACACAGCGAGTGGTTTTGTCTGGTAAGGCAGGTATTTTCCTCCCAACATGTGGTCTCCAGCCAGGTAAGTGCCGATCCAGGTTTTGGCAGCACCTGGCTGTCCTTTAAATATGCAGCTGGGCTCAGCAGCTGAGTTTCTGTGTTTGGGATCTGAGGCTTTGTGCCGTGCTGGAGAGCTGAGAGCCGCACACTGAGAAACAGGCCCTCTAAAGCCTGCTGTGGACCTCTGGAGATAAAACTGCCAACAAGCAGATTTTTTGTTCTGTGGACTTTCCACTGTGTGAACTAACACCAAGACTGCAAAGTGTCGTTTTACTTTTGCCTGATGTGTGAATTAACACTGAAGTTTTTCTTTGCAAACTTGTTGTTGCCACTGTACTGCTTCTGCTTACCCTGCCTACCAGAGCGAATCCCAACAATTGGTGAAGGATGCGTGCAGCGCAGTGAGGCTGACGTGAAGGCAGAAATATTTATGTTTTTCCGGGCACAGTTGTATGTCTTACATCAAACCAGCGAGGTTACAACCTGTGTCCGTCAACAAAATGGAAGCGGTTGTGAAAGCCCTCATGGAGGCTAACCTGCAGCAGCGGGAGGCTAATAAGCAGCAGCAAGAAACAAACCAGCTGCTGTTATAACATGTGATGTTATACACCCAGCAGGTGTATTTCGACTTACTGGAACAATCAAGTGGTCGATTACAGTAAAGGGTGAGATTCTGGCAAGACTGGGGGTGAATGTGTTGGTCCGGGCCCAGCGGGTGCATCAGTGGGAGTTTAACCCAGCTGAACCTGTGAGACCTCAGTATTATTATCTATTACACCTGTTGCAAAAATGGCTGCAGCCTGATGTGCTGAGTTCCACTGCGATGCCTGACCATCTGTTGGCTGATGTTGTCTGGAGGGCTTTGCCGTACCCTCTCCAGCATTGGATCGGCCAGGTGTCTCCTGGTAATGCCCTTGAGATGGTGGACCTGGTGGAACGCTATGAGGCTACCAGGAATCTACAGGGGGATTCTTTTGGGAGGGGGGGCAGTCAAACCTCGGAAATCTTCACCCTAGGCCCGGCGACTTTTGCCAAAAAAGCCTGCCTGGGATGTACCCCCTTACAGACACGGCTCCGATAGTCTGCTGGCGGTGCCAGGAGCCTGGCCACGTAAGGGCTGACTGTCCCCATCCGGGTGAGGCCATTGACACTAGCTATGGCTACCGCCACTCATTATATGCCAGGAAGCTGTGTGCCTCCGGTACCCCAGAGACATGGGCGTAGGAAGTGGGGGGGACTGATCCCCCCAGGAAATAATGCGGGGGGGGGGACATGTATGGTCAAATCCCCCCCAGCGGCAGTGGGGCAATGTGTGTGGCGGCGGCGGGGCAGGCACTGAGATGAGCGAAGCGCTCATCTCCATAGTAATCTGTCTGTATCCTCAGGACAGCGATACAAACAGAAGGCTGTGTGGAGGAGCAGGGCAGGGAGGTGTGACCCTTTCCTGTTCCTCTGATAGGCGGCCGGCAGCCTATCAGAGGCTGGCGTAGGCGGCGCGATGACATCATTGCGCCGCCTGATCCGTACAGCACTGGAGTCGGGACACAGGCCGGAAGAGGCCTGCAGCGCATCGCTCCAAAGAAGCATAAGTGTTCATTTTTTAAAAATATATACAATACTTAGTTTTACTGGCACATAATAGGGGGGGGGGCTGTTATTACTGGCACATGATTGTGGGGGCCCTGTTATTACTGGCACATAATGGGGGGGTCTGTTATTACTGGCACATAATGGGGGGGCGGGGGGTCCTGTTATCACTGGCACATGATTGGGGGGGCGTTTATTACTGGCACATGATTGGGAGGGGCCCTGTTATTACTGGCACATAATGGGGGGGCGGGGGGCCCTTTTATTACTGGCACATGATTGGGGGGGCCCTGTTATTACTGGCACATGATTAGGGGGGCTGTTATTCCTGGCACATGATTGGGGGGGCTGTTATTACTGGCTGATGAGAGGCGCTGGGGGGCTGATGAGAGGTACTGGGGGCTGCTGGAGAGGCACTGGGGGCTGCTATGAGGCATGGGGCTCTTATCTGAGGTCTGATTGGGGGTCATTCATATTGGGGTCTGAGCTGAGGTGTGATCTGAGGTCTTATTAACATTGGGGATCTTATTGGGGCTGTTAGCTGAGGTCTGATTAACATTGGGGGTCTGATTGGTGGTCTGACCTGCGGTGTAATGAAAAATATGTTTTTCTTATTGTGCCCACTTCCACCCCAGAGCCCAGCTGCCCAGAGCACTGATTCGGAGTATCTTGGAGAAAAAGGCCTCACAGTCTCCCACACTCCTTCTGCCCGGCCAAGCCAGCCAGCACCCCTGAGTCTTCAGAACTGTAAGTAACTTATATATTAGGGGAGATTATTGTTTCGGCGGGGGGAGGGGGGGTGCCAGAGAAAGTACCAGGAATAACTGAAATATATGGCAAATGTTTGGTTAATTTCTGTGACTTGATAAACAAAGAACTGTTCATTTTGCATATTTTTTTTGTTGTGAGATTTTTCACACACACACACACACACACACACACACACACACAGATTTTTGGGGGTTCCTACACCCATGCCCAGAGACTATAGACAATAACCACTTTTGCCAGGTGGAAGTAGGAAACACTCTGGCGGTGGTGTTGCTGAACTCAGGGAGTCTGGTGTGCCTGGTGAGGGCTACACTGGTACGGTCCGCTTAGTATACTGGCAGGAAAGTCAGGGTAATGTGTATTCATGGAGACTTAAAAGACTACTCCGCCGCTATGGTGTCTCTATCCACAGTTGCCAGCAGGGCAGTTGCCAGCAGGTGGACCCACGAGGTGGCCGTCGCCACCAATCTACACTACAAACTTATAATAGTGAGAGACTTCCCTGGCTTCCCTACACTGTTGGCCTGCTATGAGAGTGACTGATACCCATGAGACAGGGGTAACCCTAGCAGAGTGTCCCGGCTTAGGGGGGAGGCCAGAACCCTGGGAACCTGAGTCCGAAGGGCCAGCGGTAGGGGTGACCGCCACTTCGGTGGAAGAGGGGGAGACAACCCGGCTAAATGTGATGGTGGGAGACGTGGAGGACTTACCCCCGGGTCCTGAATTGGTAGACCTCAATGTCTCAGGAAATAATTTTGGTACCGCTCAACGTCGGGACCCAACCCTATCCTACGCCTGGAAAAATGTGTTAATAGTAAATAGTAGATGGTGAACCACAACAACCTGGTGCAGAGTCAGTATATGTTGTATCGGGTAAACCAACTATGCAGTGAGCCTATTGAACAGTAGTTGGTCCCCAAGGCTTATCGCAAGCTTGTGTTAGATCTAGCCCACGTTCTTGGGCGTCACCTGGGCCTGCAGAAAACTCTGGATCGGATTCTACAGCGGTTTTACTGGCCCAGCATATTCAGAGAGGTGAAAGAGTTTTGTAAATCTTGCCCGACCTGCCAGATAACTAGCCCCCAGCCCCATTTAAGTAGTCCTCTAGTGCCTTTCCCAATTATCGAGGTACCGTTTGACCGAATAGCTATGGATCTCATAGGCCAGTACCAAAGTCCGCCAGAGGGCATCAGCACATCTTAGTCATTCTAGACTACACCACCCAGTACCCGGAAGGCGGTGCCACTGCAACATACCTCGGCCAAACTCATAGCTAATGAGTTAATGGAGATGTTTTCTTGAGTAGGACTACATAAAGAGGTTCTGACCGAACAAGGGACCCCTTTTATGTTCAAGGTGATGAGGGAACTCTGTAAGTTGCTGCACATAAAACAAATACAGACGTCCATTTACCATCCGCAAACGGACGGTCTGGTAGAACGATTTAACCAAACATGAAAAAATATGTTGAAAAAGGTAATGTCTAAAGATGGGAAGGAAGGAAACTCCTTCTGCCCTATCTCATGTTCACAGTGCGAGAGGTACCCCAGGCCTCTACTGGGTTCTCGCCCTTCGAACTGATATATGGTAGACACCCTCACGGTCTCTTGGACGTAGTCATAGAAGCGTGGGAACAACAACCCACTCCACATAAGTGTAATTGAATACGTTACTCAGATGCAAGATTGAATAGAGACAGTTTTGCCTCTGAGGGAGCATATGAAGGCAGCTCAGCGAGCCCAGAATCAGGTCTATAATCGGCAGGCTCGGGTCCGGATCTTTAACCCAGGTGATCAGGTTTTAGTTCTGGGGCCGACCGTGGACAGTAAGTTCCTGGCTAGGTGGCAGGGGCCCTACAAAATACTTGAGAAAATTGGAGATGTAAACTACAAGGTACACTAGCCAGGGCGGCGAAAGCCGGAGCAGGTTTACCATGTGAATTTACTCAAACCATGGAAAGATAGGGAAATCTGTACAGAAAACAGCCCGTGGCTGGGTTTTCTAGGAGAAGAGGTAACGGCATCTGTCTGATGCAAGAGAGGCGGCTGCCACAGTAAAAATTGCTGACAGCCTCTCCTCTAAACAGATTCAGGAGGCCAGACAGTTCATTAGTCGGAACACGGATGTGTTCACGGACCTCCCTGGACACACTTACATAATCCAGCATGACATTGTTACTGAGCCTCAGGCAAAAGTCTGGTTAAAACCATAACAGGTACCCGAAGCTCGGTGACAAGCCATCTCAGAGGAGGTGCAGCTAATGTTGAGGTGGGCCTGTCCTATAGAATTGATACCCAAGCTGGATGGGACGTTGCGGTTTTGTAACGACTTTTGTAAACTTAATGATATTTCCAAGTTTGATGTGTATCCCATGCCCCGGGGGGGTGAGCTACTCGAGAAGTTAGGACAAGCACAATACTTTTCTGTTTTGGACCTCACAAAAAGGTACTGGCAAGTGCCCTTAACGGAGGCTGCCAAAGAGAAAACTGCCTTTGTCACGCCTGAGGGGCTGTATCACTATAAGTCAGTGATGGTGAACCTTTTAGAGACCAAGTGCCCAAACTGCAACCAAATGACCACTTATTTATCGCAAAGTGCCAACACGGCAATTTAACCTGAATACCAATATCATATATCTTCCATGTACTTTATCATTTAGCTATAATAGCTTAATATCCTACACTCAGTGTGCTGTCTGTGCTGTTCATAGTGCGTCCTGTGCTGATGAATGGCAGGAAAAGTCTAAGGCATATTGGTACACCATAGACTTTTTCCAAGGCGCGGGTGCCCACAGAGAGGGCTCTGAGTGCTGCCTCTGGCACCCGTGCCATAGGTTCGCCATCACTGCTATAAGTTGTTACCCTTTGGTCTGCATGGCGTCCCCGCCACTTTTCAGCAAGTCATTCCTGGGAATAGTGGGCTATTACATGAGGTTTGTTCCCCACTTTGCTACGTTGGCCGTGCCATTGACAGGACTCTTAAGGGGACGCAAGTCAGGGATGGTTCGCTTGGATTATCGGGCGGAAGAGGCTATCTCCGCTTTGAAGTCGGCCCTATGTGGGTCCCTGTTTTTGATGACGCCCAACTTCAAAAGATAGTTTAAAGTACAGTCGTGGCCAAAAGTTTTGAGAATTACATAAATATTGGAAATTAGAAAAGTTGCTGCTTAAGTTTTTATAATAGCAATTTGCATATACTCCAGAATGTTATGAAGAGTGATCAGATGAATTGCATAGTCCTTCTTTGCCATGAAAATTAACTTAATCCCCCCAAAAACTTTCCACTGCATTTCATTGCTGTCATTAAAGGACCTGCTGAGATCTTTTCAGTAATCGTCTTGTTAACTCAGGTGAGAATGTTGACAAGCACAAGGCTGGAGATCATTATGTCAGGCTGATTGGGTTAAAATGGCAGACTTGAAAGGAGGGTGATGCTTTAAATCATTGTTCTTCCATTGTTAACCATGGTGACCTGCAAAGAAACGTGTGCAGCCATCATTGCGTTGCATATAAATGGCTTCACAGGCAAGGATATTGTGGCTACTAAGATTGCACCTCAATCAACAATTTATAGGATCATCAAGAACTCCAAGGAAAGAGGTTCAATTCTTGTTAAGAAGGCTTCAGGGCGTCCAAGAAAGTGCAGCAAGCGCCAGGATCGTCTCCTAAAGCGGATTCAGCTGCGGGATCGGAGTGCCACCAGTGCAGAGCTTGCTCAGCACTGGCAGCAGGCAGGTGTGAGCGAATCTGCACGCACAGTGAGGCGAAGACATTTGAAAGCTGGCCTGGTGTCAAGAAGGGCAGCAAAGAAGCCACTTCTCTCCTAAAAAAACATCAGGGACAGATCGATCTTCTGCAGAAAATATGGTGAATGGACTGCTGAGGACTGGGGCAAAGTCATATTCTCTGATGAAGCCTCTTTCCGATTGTTTGGGGCATCAGGAAAAAGGCTTGTCCGGAGAAGAAAAGGTGAACGCTACCATCAGTCCTGTGTCATGCCAACAGTAAAGCATCCTGAGACCATTCATATGTGGGGTTGCTTCTCATCCAAGGGAGTGGGCTCACTCACAATTTTGCCCAAAAACACAGCCATGAATAAAAATGGTACCAAAACACCCTCCAACAGCAACTTCTTCCAACAATCCAACAACAGTTTGGTGAAGAACAATGCATTTTCCAGCATGATGGAGCACCGCGCCATAAGGCAAAAGTGATAACTAAGTGGCTCGGGGACCAAAACGTTGACATTTTGGGTCCATGGCCTGGAAACTCCCCAGATCTTAATCCCATTGAGAACTTGTGGTCAATCCTCAAGAGGCGGGTGGACAAACAAAAACCCACTAATTCTGACAAACTCCAAGAAGTGATTATGAAAGAATGTGTTGCTATCAGTCAGGAATTGGCCCAGAAGTTGATTGAGAGCATGCCCAGTCGAATTGCAGAGGTCCTGAAAAAGAAGGGCCAACACTGCAAATACTGACTCTTTGCATAAATGTCATGTAATTGTCGATAAAAGCCTTTGACGCGTATGAAGTGCGTGTACTTATATTTCACTACATCACAGAAACAACTGAAACAAAGATCTGAAAGCAGTTTAGCAGCAAACTTTGTGAAAACTAATATTTGTGTCATTCTCAAAACTTTTGGCCACGACTGTACATACCGATTCCTCCGAAGTAGGCCTCGGTGCTGTACTGTCTTAGGAAGTCAACGGGGAGTAGCATCCCGTTGTCTTCCTCAGCCATAAGCTCACCCCAGCCGAGACCAGGTATAGTATTCTGCAGGGGCGTAGCTGGAACTGACTGGGTCCCACAGCTAATTTTTGAATTGGGCCCCCCACCACCACCACAGACACACTTTTTTGCAACCTTCTAATTCCATGTAAAATCCACTCCTGTGGCTATTTTACACTTTTTTTTTAATGTACTTACAGTACATTTTTGCATCCCTTTTGATGATAGACACATGACTGCTGCAGTCAATAACTGGCCACAGTGGTGATGCGTCATCTGTGTGGCACATAACCCACTTACAAACTTCATGGGTGATACATCACTGTTGCAAACAGTTATTGGCTGCAGTGGTCAAGTGCCCAGCTGTGTGGAGACCCAGGACCTACAAAGATGGCAGAGATGAAAATTATGGCACACTTACATATACATGCACCCGACTATCCTGGCACCACATGTGTGCATATGTAAGTGTTCCAAAGTAAGCACTAATACACAGCACAGCAGTGGGGTGGATAAGAGAGGCTGCCATGTACTGTATGATATACAATACTGGAATACATTATGCGGCATACATTTAAAAAACACACTCATATATATACTGTATATATAGACAAACATTTTATATCTCTCTATTATATCCACACCATTACATATACAAACATTTATATATATATATATGTATATATAAAGCAAAGAAGTAGGACTGCACTCCAAATGTGGTAAAAATAGCAGTGGTTTATTCACCCATAATATGGCAGGTCTTGCGACGTTTCGGCTCACAAGAGCCTTCCTCAAGCATAATAACAATGAAAGTGAGAGCATATAAAGGCATTTACAAAGTGTCCAACCCACAAAGGTGTGGTTACAATCAATTGCAATTACATACATCTGATTCAGATCAATAAAGTGCAAGTGCATAAAGTGACGGGTGCTATACAATATATAACTCTAGGGATGCCTTCCCCTCAGCGAGAGCTAAAATGTGTACAATACTTTGTTTAGGTAAATTCACAATTATATAAGTGACATATTGAATGTGGATCACAGAAATAAGACCTTCGGTGGCGATGGGGCCCACATATACCATCGTGTTCGTTGTATGTCTTCAACCCCTCATTGCGCATGTTCACACTGACCTCATGATGTGAGTCATAGTGTAAAAGTCACGTGCATGCGTACTATGCGATCGGCGCAGAGGCACCATTTTGCTTAAGGGAAAACATAGCCTACAATTCTATTCATATGACTGTTATATAAATGAGTTCATTTTATAAATACACGACCACTGTAGGGATCTCCTACAAACGCCAGCCTCTGGATCGGAATCCTGACCTTGCGAGCGAGACACCTGACCAGGAGGCCGTGAGTGACAGAGGGGAACATTTCCATGATCTCCGCCGGCACTCAAAGCCCAATTGCTGGTAATTTTAGCGGTCATGAAGGAATGATCACTCTCAAATAAACAGTCATAACATGTGATTACAAAAATGTAAATATATATCTAAAGTGACGCATAGATGTGAAGACGCTGATGTCCACATTGGGCCGCATTGTCTCCAAAGGTCAAAATTCAAGGATCCACATCCAATAGTGTGAGAATACATAAAACCTAAAAACAAAAAAACTAAAAACAAAAATAATATGGCCCCAACGTACGCAAATATTTACATGCGACACATGGAGGAGGACTTTATCTATGTATCCCACCACTTTCAACATGTGATTAGGTGGTGGCGATACATAGATGACGTCTTCCTCCTGTGGTCTGGCACGGAATCACAATTAAGTGAGTTCCATACATACCTCAATAACATAGATCCTGATCTTCAATACATTATGTCATACTCCGATACACAATTGTCATTTCTGGATACCAACGTGAAATTGGTTAATGGTGCAATTGGTACAGGATTGTATGTAAAGTCGACCGATAGGAACACTATCTTACGATATGAGAGTAATCACCCATGCAGTTTAGTGAAACACCTTCCTTATTCACAATTTTTACGTACGAAACGCATTGTCTCTGACCACACAGAGTTGTTAGATACATTGGAAACGATGGCGGGCAAATTTAGGGATCGGGGTTATCCCCGTAAATTACTAGATGTACACAAAAATAAAATTTTAGATACGAATATTGAAACAATACCAACTATTTCCAAGAAAACTCAAAGGATACCATTTAGGTCCACCTACTCTGAATGTAGTTTGGAGATAGGTCGTATCCTTAAAGATAATTGGAGTATCTTAAGTAGGTCTATTGTAGATGTACCAGAATTTAAACTCCCTCCCCTTCTATCGTACCGTAAAAATAAAAATCTTAAAGATCATTTGGTTAGGGCAGATACAGGTCCAAAGAAGATCAGTGTGCAGCGGACATTGGCGCAGCCGGGCCTCGGATGTTTTCCGTGTCTCGGGTGCGTCAATTGTCGATATATCTGCAAAGCCAAGTCTTTTATACATCCGCTCACAAATAAGGAGTACCCCATAAAGTTCCATTTGAACTGTTCCTCGTCTTACGTGATATATGTGTTGGCCTGCCCCTGTAACCTATTATATGTTGGGGAAACTTCCACAGAATTAAAAGTTAGGTTGAATAACCACAGAAACTCAATAAGGAAGAAACGTACTGATCTACCTGTATCCAGACATTTTGGATCCCTAGCACACTCTGAGCGGGATCTAAGATGCTGGATCATAGATCAGGTCAGGCTCCCCAGAAGAGGTGGCGACCGCTTAACACTCTTGAAAAAAAGAGAGTTACGCTGCATTTATGATCTTGACAGCTTGCACCCTAAGGGTCTTAACATCGAGTTCAGGTGATAGTGTTGTAGATCTGCAGGTCGTTCTTAGTCCAGTTGCATATATGTGTTTGTGTCCTCCTTATATCGGTATATTGGTGTAAGATAACTGTGAAAGATTAATACATATTTGTAATAATATATTTGTAAATCAAAATATTTACTCCTCTCTTTTTGTTTTTAGGTTTTATGTATTCTCACACTATTGGACGTGGATCCTTGAATTTTGACCTTTGGAGACAATGCGACATCAGCGTCTTCACATCTATGCGTCACTTTAGATATATATTTACATTTTTGTAATCACATGTTATGACTGTTTATTTGAGAGTGATCATTCCTTCATGACCGCTAAAATTACCAGCAATTGGGCTTTGAGTGCCGGCGGAGATCATGGAAATGTTCCCCTCTGTCACTCACGGCCTCCTGGTCAGGTGTCTCGCTCGCAAGGTCGGGATTCCGATCCAGAGGCTGGCGTTTGTAGGAGATCCCTACAGTGGTTGTGTATTTATAAAATGAACTCATTTATATAACAGTCATATGAATAGAATTGTAGGCTATGTTTTCCCTTAAGCAAAATGGTGCCTCTGCGCCGATCGCATAGTACACATGCGTGTGACTTTTACACTATGACTCACATCATGAGGTCAGTGTGAACATGCGCAATGAGGGGTTGAAGACATACAACGAACACGATGGTATATGTGGGCCCCATCGCCACCGAAGGTCTTATTTCTGTGATCCACATTCAATATGTCACTTATATAATTGTGAATTTACCTAAACAAAGTATTGTACACATTTTAGCTCTCGCTGAGGGGAAGGCATCCCTAGAGTTATATATTGTATAGCACCCGACACTTTATGCACTTGCACTTTATTGATCTGAATCAGATGTATGTAATTGCAATTGATTGTAACCACACCTTTGTGGGTTGGACACTTTGTAAATGCCTTTATATGCTCTCACTTTCATTGTTATTATGCTTGAGGAAGGCTCTTGTGAGCCGAAACGTCGCAAGACCTGCCATATTATGGGTGAATAAACCACTGCTATTTTTACCACATTTGGAGTGCAGTCCTACTTCTTCGCTTTGTACAATTTTGGGGTTTGCTGCTGCCCTGTGTTGGACCGTGCACCCACACTCTGGTTGGTGCTCCCACTGGACTTTTTTCCTTTCTTATATATATATATATATATATATACCTATACCGTATTTTCCAGCGTATAAGATGACTGGGCGTATAAGACGACCCCCAACTTTTCCATTTAAAATATAGGGTTTTAAATGGAAAAAGACTACCCCTGAATGCCCAGCCCTCCCTGTCTTCAAGACGATCTTCTCCAGTCCAGGGAACTGACTGGGATCTTTGGATGGCACGGTTATGAGGAGGGGGATCTGTGAATGGCACTTCATGGTGAGGCGGATCTGTGGATGGCATTATTATGGGGAGGGGATTAGTGGATGACACTGCTATGGTGGGATCTATGCTATACTTGTCATCCACAGATCCACCCCATGACAGTGTCATCCACAGATTTCCCTCCCTATAACAGTGTCATCCACAGATCCCCCTCCCCATAACAGTGTCATCCACAGATCCCCCCCATGACAGTGCCATCCACAGATCCCCCTCCCCATAACAGTGCCATCCACAGATCACCCTAAACAGTGCCATCCACAGATCCCCCTCCCCATAACAGTGCCATCCACAGATCCCCCTCTCCATAACAGTGTCATCCACAGATCCCCTCCCCATAACAGTGCCATCCACAGATCCCCTTCCCCATAACAGTGTCATCCACAGATCCCCCCCATGACAGTGCCATCCACAGATCCCCCTCTTCGACGCTCAGAGGAGTATACATTTATTAACTGTAATCCGTAACTTTAACTTTTAAATCAGCGCTCATCTCTTTACTAGGGTATCTTACTCTCAACTTCGGTAACAGGCAGTGTGGGCGGCGCTCACTCACTGACGTCACGTGCATGTTCCCCCCACTAGTAAAGAGATGAGAGCTGATTTAAAGTTAAAGTTACGGATTATAGTTAATAAATGTATACTCCGCTGAGCTGCAGGGCCCTGTAAATTCTAACCCCCAGGGGTTAAACTATAACATCGGATTTGAGTTTTCACGATTTCACTGAACTAACCCCCAGGCAAGCATCCCCGTCACCATGGGAACGCCTGGGGTTAGAATATATCATCGGATCTGAGTATACCCGGGGTATAAGACGACCCCCGACTTTTGAAAAGAATTTCTAGTGTTAGAAAGTCATCTTATACACCAGAAAATACAATATATATATATATATATATATATATATATATATAGAAAGAGGATATAAAAAGTCTACACACCCCTGTTAAAATGTCAGGTTTCTGTGCTGTAAATCATTTCCGAACTTTCTCCACCTTTAATGTGTCCTATAAACTGTACAACTCAATTGAAAAACAAACTGAAATCTTTTAGGTGGAGGGAAGAAAAAAAAAAAATTAAATAATGTGGTTGCATAACTGTGCACACCCTCTTATAACTTGGGATGTAGCTGTGTTCAGAATTAAGCAATCACATTCAACATTATGTTAAATAGGAGTCAATTTTCTTGCATCCCACAGTTGCATCCCACAGCAAAAGCCATGGTCTACAGAGAGCTTCCAAAGCATCAGAGGGATCTCATTGTTAAAAGGTATCAGTCAGGAGGAGGGTACAAAAGAATTCCCAAGGCATTAGATATACCATGGAACACAGTGAAGACAGTCATCATCAAGTGGAGAAAATTTGGCACAACAGTGACATTACCAAGAACTGGACGTCCCTCCAAAATTGATGAAAAGATGAGAAGAAAACTGGTCTGGGAGGCTACCAAGAGGCCTACAGCAACATTAAAGGGAACCTGTCACCTCTACTATGCTACCCTCACTGAGCGTTTCTAAATGTTCATTGTGTTACTCTAAACATATAAATTGCACTTTTCATTTAATTTGCAGACAAATTCAATAGGTGTTATGCATTTTTGTACTTCCCGACTTTTATGTAAATTAACATAAAAGAGTCATATCTTACTTGTGTGACCAGAGAAGAGTCATATTTCAAGCTCTGACTCATCTCAGGTTAATTTGCATATGTATCAAATCGGTTTTTCCAGGTGGCAGGTTCTCTTTAACCACTTCAGCCCCGCTAGGTGAAACCCCCTTCATGACCAGAGCACTTTTTACACTTCGGCACTACACTCCTTTCACCGTTTATCGCTCGGTCATGCAACTTACCACCCAAATGAATTTTACCTCCTTTTCTTCTCACTAATGGAGCTTTCATTTGGTGGTATTTTATTGCTGCTGACATTTTTACTTTTTTTGTTATTAATCAAAATGTAACGATTTTTTTGCAAAAAAATGACATTTTTCACTTTCAGCTGTAAAATTTTGCAAAAAAAAACGACATCCATATATAAATTTTTCGCAAAATTTATTGTTCTACATGTCTTTGATAAAAAAAAAATGTTTGGGCCAAAAAAAAAAATGGTTTGGGTAAAAGTTATAGCATTTACAAACTATGGTACAAAAATGTGAATTTCCGCTTTTTGAAACAGCTCTGACTTTCTGAGCACCTGTCATGATTCCTGAGGTTCTACAATGCCCAAACAGTAGAAAACCCCCACAAATGACCCCATTTCGGAAAGTAGACACCCTAAGGTATTCGCTGATGGGCATAGTGAGTTCATAGAACTTTTTATTTTTTGTCACAAGTTAGCGGAAAATGATGATGATTTTATTTATTAATTTTTTTCTTACAAAGTCTCATATTCCACTAACTTGCGACAAAAAATAAAAAATTCTAGGAACTCGCCATGCCCCTCACGGAATACCTTGGGGTGTCTTCTTTCTAAAATGGGGTCACTTGTGGCGTAGTTATACTGCCCTGGCAATTTAGGGGCCCAAATGTGTGAGAAGAACTTTGCAATCAAAATGTGTAAAAAATGACCGGTGAAATCCAAAAGGTGCACTTTGGAATATGTGCCCCTTTGCCCACCTTGGCAGCAAAAAAGTGTCACACATCTGGTATCGCCGTACTCAGGAGAAGTTGGGGAATGTGTTTCGGGGTGTCATTTTACATATACCCATGCTGGGTGAGAAAAATATCTTGGTCAAATGCCAACTTTGTATAAAAAAATGGGAAAAGTTGTCTTTTGCCAAGATATTTCTCTCATCCAGCATGGGTATATGTAAAATGACACCCCAAAACACATTCCCCAACTTCTCCTGAGTACGGCGATACCAGATGTGTCACACTTTTTTGCTGCCAAGGTGGGCAAAGGGGCACATATTCCAAAGTGCACCTTTCAGATTTTGCAGGCCATTTTTTACACATTTTGATTGCAAGGTACTTCTCACACATTTGGGCCCCTAAATTGCCAGGGCAGTATAACTACGCCACAAGTGACCCCATTTTGGAAAGAAGACACCCCAAGGTATTCCGTGAGGGGCATGGCGAGTTCCTAGAATTTTTTATTTTTTGTCACAAGTTAGCGGAAAACGATGATTTTTTTTTCTCTTTTTTCCTTACAAAGTCTCATATTCCACTAACTTGATGCGCAAAGGGGCCCAAATTCCTTTTAGGAGGGCATTTTTAGACATCTGAAGAGCGCTGTGCGCAGGTGATGCCCTCGCAATTTCACAGATTTGGAGTGTTTTTGCAAAGAAAAGTGGACAAATCTTGCCAAGTCAAAATGTGCCATGCTGATAGACTCATACCCAAAAAGACTGAGTACTGTAATAAAATCAAAAGGTGTTTCAACAAAGTATTAGTTTAACGATGTGCACACTTATGCAACCATATTTATTTTTATATTTTTTCTTCCTTCTACCTACAAGATTTCAGTTTGTTTTTCAATTGAGTTGTACAGTTTATAGATCACATTAAAGGTGGAAAAAGTTCTGAAATGTTTTATCTTTGTCTCATTTTTCTACATCACAGAAACCTGACATTTTAACAGGGGTGTGTAGACTTTTTATATCCACTGTATATATATACACATAGTTTCACTGTACATTCCCACACAATCTGTATATGCACACACATATATTCTCACATACACACTGTATACATACATTTACACCTACCCTTTCTCTGTAGTCTGTGAAGAGATAGACAGGCTCAGACAGCGCAGTCTCTGCAGCCTCTCCTCCTGTTAGTCCCGGCTACCAATATGAGCTGTGTTCTATTACCACCAGTAGGAAGATGGATTGTTCTATCTTTCTGTAGGGTTTGGGGGGCAGAAGCTGCTACCAGCTAAGCAAGTGACTAATGCTGGTGGATTTTAAATAAAGCCTGCACTACTTTGGCTGGTGAGAGAGAACTCCAGTTCCGATTCTTTATTCAACAGTATGCATGGCTATCGGGTCCCAAAAGAGAAACCCTCTCCCCTCCATGGACCAGCCCAGCCTCAATGCTTAAGTAGAGTCTTAGCCAGGCTTCATCTAAGGGGCGGAGCTACCAGTGGAACTCAAGATGCTGGCTCTGCCTGATGCACTGAAAACAACATGGAAGGACTGCACGCTGTAACCAATAAAAAAAATAAACATCATGGGCATCGCTGCGTGCAAATGCCCATACTATTAAAAAATAACAATATTAATGGCATACAGCAAAAAAACTGCAGCAAAATCTGCCTTCCAAAAACCATATGGCGTTCCTTTCCTTCTGCTCAATGCCGTGTGCCCGTACAGCGACCACATATGGGGTGTTTCTCTAAACTACAGAATCAGGGCCATACATATTGAGTTTTTGTTTGGCTGTTAACCCTTGCTTTGTTAGTTAAAATTGAAAATCTGCAAAAAAAGTGAAATTCAGAAATTTCATCTCCATTTTCCATTAATTCTTGTGGAACAACTAAAGGGTTAACAAAGTTTGTAAAATCAGTTTTTATACCTTGAGGGGTGTAGTTTCTAAAATGGGGTAACTTTTTTGGATTTTCTACTCTAGGGGTGCATCAGGGGGGCTTCAAATGTGACATGGCAGCTAAAAATTATCCTAGTGAAATCTGCTTTCCAAAAACCATATGGAGTTCCTTTCGTTCTGCGCAAATCTGTGTTCCCGTACAGCAGTTTACGACCACATATGGGGTGTTTCTGTAAACTACATAATCAGGGCCATAAATATTGAGTTTTGTTTGGCTGTTAACCCTTGCTTTGTTAGTAAAAAAAAAAATTCATTAAAATGGAAAATCTTCCAAAAAAGTGAAATTCTGAATATTCATCTCCATTTTCCATTAATTCTTGTGGAACTAAAGGGTAACAAAGTTTGTAAAATCAGTTTTCTTATACCTTAGGGATGTAGTTTCTAAAATGGGGTCATTTTTGGGTGGTTTCTATTATGTAAGCCTCACAAAGTGACTTCACACCTGAACTGGTCCTTAAAAAGTGGGTTTTGGAAATTTTCTGAAAAATTTCAAGATTTTCTTCTAAACTTCTAAGCTTTCTAACGTCCCCAAAAAGTAAAATGGCATTTACAAAATGATCTAAACATGTAGTAGACATATGGGGAATGTAAAGTAATAACTATTTTTGGAGGTATTACTATCTATTATAAAAGCAGAGAAATTGAAATTTGCTAATTTTCAAATATTTCAAAATTTTAGGTAATTTTTTATTTATTTTTTACAAATAAAAATATTCTTTTTTTTACTAAATTTTACCACTTTCATGAAGTACAATATGTGACAAGAAAACAATCTCAGAATGGCCTGGATAAGTAAAAGCGTTTTAAAGTTATCACCACATAAAATGACACATGTCAGATTTGCAAAAAATAGCCTGCTCCTTAAAGAGGACCTTTCATCTGTTTAACCCTAGTCTAATTAGGGTCTTTCCTTATAGGGCCGCCCCCACTGATGTCATTGCACTTTTTTTTTAAAGACTTGTTGTTCCCCGTTGATTTCGGTGCCTTATATTCTAATTAGCCGACTTGGTTATACTAGGCAGACTGGAGCGGTTCTCTTCTCCCTGGCTGTGAGCGCATCCAATTAGAGCGCACCGCTCACAGCCAGGAAGAAGAAAACCGCTCCAGTGTCTTCCTAGTATAACCAAGTCGGCTAATTAGAATATAAGGTGTTGAAATCAACAGGGACAACAGCTGACGAACAGGAAAAAAAAAAGTGTTATGACATCAGTAGGGGCTTCCCTATAAGGTAAGACCCAAATTAGACTAGGGTTAAACAGATGAAAGATCCTCTTTAACCACTTCAACCCCGCTAGCTAAAACCCCCTTAATGACCAGGCCACTTTTTACACTTCTGCACTACACTACTTTCACCGTTTATCGCTCGGTCATGCAACTTACCACCCAAATTAATTTGACCTCATTTTCTTCTTACTAATAGAGCTTTCATTTGGTGGTATTTCATTGCTGCTGACATTTTTACTTTTTTGTTATTAATCGAAATTTAACTTTTTTTTTGCAAAAAAATGACATTTTTCACTTTCAGCTGTTATTGTTCTACATGTCTTTGATAAAAAAAAAAATGTTTGGGCAAAAAAAAAAATGGTTTGGGTAAAAGTTATAGCGGTTACAAACTATGGTACAAAAATGTGAATTTCCGCTTTTTGAAGCAGCTCTGACTTTCTGAGCACCTGTCATGTTTCCTGAGGTTCTACATTGCTCAAACAATAGAAAAACCCCACAAATGACCCCATTTCGGACAGTAGACACCCTAAGGTATTCGCTGATGGGCATAGTGAGTTCATAGAACTTTTTATTTTTTGTCACAAGTTAGCGGAAAATGATTATTTTTTTTTATTTTTATTTTTTTCTTACAAAGTCTCATATTCCACTAACTTGCGACAAAAAATAAAAAATTCTAGGAACTCGCCATGCCCCTCACGGAATACCTTGGGATGTCTTCTTTCCAAAATGGTGTCACTTGTGGGGTAGTTATACTGCCCTGGCATTCTAGGGGCCCAAATGTGTGAGAAGTACTTTGCAATCAAAATGTGTAAAAAATGGCCTGCGAAATCCAAAAGATGCACTTTGGAATATGTGCCCTTTTGCCCACCTTGGCTGCAAAAAAGTGTCACACATCTGGTATCTCTGTACTCAGGAGAAGTTGGGGAATGTGTTTTGGGGTGTCATTTTACATATAACCATGCTGGGTGAGAGAAATATCTTGGCAAAAGACAACTTTTCCAAAATTTTTATACAAAGTTGGCATTTGACCAAGATATTTTTCTCACCCAGCATGGGTATATGTAAAATGACACCCCGAAACACATTCCCCAACTTCTCCTGAGTACGGCGATACCAGATGTGTGACACTTTTTTGCAGCCAAGGTGGGCAAAGGGGCACATATTCCAAAGTGCACCTTTCGGATTTCGCAGGCCATTTTTTACACATTTTGATTGCAAAGTACTTCTCACACATATGGGCCCCTAAATTGCCAGGGCAGTATAACTACGCCACAAGTGACCCCATTTTGGAAAGAAGACACCCCAAGGTATTCCGTGAGGGGCACGGCGAGTTTCTAGAATTTTTTATTTTTTGACACAAGTTAGCGGAAAATTATGATTTTTTTTTTCTTTTTTCCTTACAAAGTCTCATATTCCACTAACTTGCGACAAAAAATAAAAAATTCTAGGAACTCGCCATGCCCCTCACGGAATACCTTGAGGGTGTCTTCTTTCCAAAATGGGGTCACTTGTGGGTTAGTTATACTGCCCTGGCAATTTAGGGGCCCATATGTGTGGTAAGTAGTTTGAAATCAAAATGTGTAAAAAATGTCCGGTGAAATCCTAAAGGTGCTCTTTGGAATGTGTGCCCCTTTGCCCACCTAGGCGGCAAAAAAGTGTCACACATGTGGTATCGCCGTACTCAGGAGAAGTTGGGGAATGTGTTTTGGGGTGTCATTTTACATATACCCATGCTGGGTGAGAGAAATATCTTGGCAAATGACAACTTTTCCCATTTTTTTATACAAAGTTGGCATTTGACCAAGATATTTCTCTCACCCAGCATGGGTATATGTAAAATGACACCCCAAAACACATTCCCCAACTTCTCCTGAGTACGGCAATACCACATGTGTGACACTTTTTTGCAGCCTAGATGTGCAAAGGGGCCCAAATTCCTTTTAGGGGGGCATTTTTTATGACATTTGGATCCCAGACTTCTTCTCACGCTTTAGGTCCCCTAAAAAGCCAGGGCAGTATAAATACCCCACATGTGACCCCATTTTGGAAAGAAGACACCCCAAGGTATTCAATGAGGGGCATGGCGAGTTCATAGAATTTTTTTTTTGGGCACAAGTTAGAAAAAATTTATTTTTTTAATGTTTTTTCTCACAAAGTCTCCCTGAGTTTTTATGTTATAAACTTTGCTGTATTCATTGTTCGACATAAATAACATGACAACTTTATTATCTGGGTCAGTACAATTACAGCAATACCAAATACATATAGTTTTCATTGACATCTTACTACTTCAAAATTAAAGCCCTTTAGAAAAATGTTTTTGCATTGCAGCAAAACAAAAAAAAAAACATGATTGTTTATTTGTGTCTCTCCCTGCCTGAGCATTTAGGTTCCTAGCTTATCAAGTTCCTGGTAAGGTGTTTGTTCCTGTTGTCTGCCTGTGTACTGACCTGTTTACTGCTGTGAGTCTCTGCTTCCGGCCCTGACCTCATACCTGTATCACAGATTTGCAGGAACACTGCCTGCCATGACCTTAGCCTTTTTCTGACTATGAGTATTACCTAATCTCTTGGTTCCTTGCACTGGTGTCTATGACTCCCGTGGGTCAGCTGCCAATTACACAAGGACTATTATAAGAGGTAGTGGCCTGCTTCCCTACAGCGAAGACCAGATCCCTGTATAGGAGTTAAAAGGTGAAAACCAGGGGACCACCAAGAAAATGTCCTCAGGAATAGCTCAAAGTCAAACTGATTAGTTATCCCAGTGGCTCCACAACCATTGTTCGTAACAAGATTTACAACTCAGAACCTTTTTTAAAGAAAATTGTGGATGAGTGAGTGAGTTTGAGTAAAAGAAACTAATTTAGAATTGGTTTTTGTCACATAAGAGTGCATTCCAAAGAGCCCCTTGTCTCACAGCTGCCTAGGCTTACACAATTTTTTTGTAAACCATACTCCGGGGATGCATTTTCCATTAACAGCCATTCTGCGACTACTTTTATATTTTTATTACTACAAGTGTGTTTTTAATGTGTAATAAAAAAAAATGATTTTAAGTAAATTTATTGCATCACTTCTCCAACCTTTTCTGTACCCCGCCATCATTACTCATATATCTGCTTATGTCCACTGCAAACAATATTTACCTTTTCATTGCTAGGAATGAACTATAGCGTGAACATTGCCATCCCCCAAACTTAATTTAATTAGGTAGTGTTAACATATTTCAGATGTGCATGCACTGTGACTTGTATTACACCTTAATTTCTGAATATAGTTAGTGCTATACTTCCTCCCGCAGTATGGTCTAAGCCATAAGGTGCAGCCTCTCTGCTTTTTTTCTGGGTAAAGGAAAGCCTAACAATGTAGCAATGACTCAGGATAAACTAAAGCATATATAACTGCAGTTAAAGTGGTTGTCTCACTTCGGAAATGGCATTCGTTATGTAGAATACAAGGCATTTAATAATGTACTGTGATTGTCCATATTTTCTAATTTTCTGATTGGATACATTTTTTCATGTACTGATTGCATCCAGGGGTTGTACATTTTACTTTTAGGCAAAAAGTTTAACTTTGGTCTCATCTGACCAGAGCATCTTCTTTATATTTGCTGTGTCCCCTACATGGCTTGTGGCAAACTGCAAACAAGACTTCTTCTGGCTTGCTTCCAAAAATGCCAGATAAAGGCCAGATTTGTGGAGTAAACGACTTGTCCTGTGGACAGATTCTCCCACCTGACTATGGGCCTCTTGGCTGCTTCTCTAATTAGTGCTTTCCTTGCCTGGGTTGTCAGTTCAGGTGGACGGCCATATCTTGGTAGGTTTGCAGTTGTGCCATACTCCTTCCTTTTTTCAGATGATGGATTAAACAGTTCTCCGTGAGGTGTTCAGAGCTTGGGATACTATTTTTAGCCTAACCCTGCTTTACACTTCTCTACAACTTTATCCCTGACCGGTCTGGTGTATTCCTCGGTTTTTATGATGCTGTTTGATCACAAATGTTCTCTAAAAAAAACTCTGAGGCCTTCACAGAACATCTGTAATTATACTGATGATAAATTACACACAGGTGGATTGTATTTACTACTAGCTGAAAGACACGGCTTCGCTTGGGTATATTTAATCTATTTAATTTAATGTTTGTGTTAAAATATATCAACACTATCCACTATAACAGTGACATCTACAGCTCCAAAAACAGTGACCCCCCCCCCCCAGTGCCCTGTCCCTTAAAATTGGACCTCTACAGCAGCCCATCCCCTTAACTTTGACCTTTACAACAGCCTTCACCTTTAACAGTGACTTTCACAGCATGCCATCCCATTTACAGTGACCTCCACAGGGGCCCGCCCCCTTAACAGTGGCTTTTACTGGATCGGGGGATTGTTCTTTTGAACAGCTCACTCTAAGACAGCAGCACTGTATTGTCTGAGTGTGTGCCGCAGGGAGAAAGTCACCCTCCCTCCCACCCCTGCAGCAGAAAAAAATTTTACCTTCATTTTTCAATCCCCGTTGGCTCAGGAGTGGGAGGGACGTGGCCTAACCAGATCTGGGCTTGGCTTAGCGGGACCTAGAAGTTGATTTTTACCTTCATTTTTTCAATCTCGTTTGGCTGAGGAGTGGGAGGGTGTGTGGCCTAATCGGATCAGGGGGTTGTCCTTTTGAACAGCTCACTCTTAGGCTACTTTCACACCTGCGTTCAGGTGTCTGCTCGTGAGCTCCGTTTGAAAGGGCTCACAAGCGGCCCTGAACGCAGCCGTCTGGCCCTAATGCATTCTCAGTGGAGGCGGATCCACTGAGAATGCATCCGTCTGCCGGCGCTCAGCCTCCGCTCCGCTCAGTGAGCGGACACCTGAACGCTGCAAGCAGCGTTCGGGTGTCCGCCTGGCCGTGCGGAGGCGAGCGGATCCATTCCGACTTATAATGGAAGTCAATGGGGACGGATCCGCTTGAAGATGACACCATATGGCTCAATCTTCAAGCGGATCCGTCCCCCATTGACTTTCAATGTAAAGTCTGAACGGATCCGCTCAGGCTACTTTCACACTTTTATTCTAAGTTATAATGCAGACGGATCCGTTCTGAACGGATGCAAACGTCTGCATTATAGGAGCGGATCCATCTGATGAAACATCAGACGGACCCGCTCCGAACGCTAGTGTGAAAGTAGCCTAAGACAGCAGCACTGCTATGTCTGAGTGTAAACTACACGGATAAAGTCACCCTCCCTCCCACCCCTGCAGCTGATAGAAGTTGATTTTTACCTTCAATTTTTCAATCCCTGTTGGCTCAGGATCGGGAGGGGACTTGTCCGAACCAGATAATGGGTGTGGCTTAGCCGGGCATGGGGGCAGAGTTTTAAGTCTTTTGAGGGTGGACACATTGTGGCAGGGGTGTGTCTGGGCTCCTTCCTGCAAGAGTGATGCCCCTCTGGGCACCTTACTGGCTCATTAGCATACCAAATAAACTGGATTTTCAGAGGATAAAAACATCTATTGCTGGAGCAAAGGCACATCAAGTGCTATTAGACCATGGCTTTACTTTAATAGCAATTATCCTTGTGACAGATTTCCTTTAAAGCTCTCCTACAGCAGTGAAGATAAATGGCTGGGTTGTTATGGAAACCTAGAGTAAAACTGTGTATGTGGAGGCTGGAGGACCTGCGAGCTTCTATTGGCTGATAAGAGTCATGTGACCAAGCTTCTATTGGCTAAAGCATTTTTTAAGAATTTCTCAGGAACGGTACATCCTAGAGAGCTGAGACCTGGTCTAAAACCTTCCCCGACACCTGATATACCTGTGTGCCAAATTTCGTGATTGAAATGCGACGGTGTGGATTCCTTTAGCAGACATACACACACACACACATACACTCAGTTTTAGATATTAGATTAAGGTAATGGCTGAAGGCAATTGGTAACACTGGATTTATTTGTTAGTGGACCAGGGTACAGGGAGCTGAATATAAGTGCATGCCACAATTTTTAGATTTTTCTTTATAATTTTTTTTGAAAAACATTGTCTTTTTACTTCATACATACTTGCGAATGTGTTGGTCTATCACATAAAATCCAAATAAAATACATTTAAATTTGTGGGTGTAATGTGAAAAAATGTGGAAAAGTTCACGGGATATGAATACTTTTTCAAGGCACTGCATGTTTATAGATGCTGTGTGTGTGCATGCTATATACTGTATTTTTGTGTATATGCTGTGTAGGCTTGTATGTATATACTGTGTATGTGTTTGTATATTCTTTGTATGTGCGCTATACTGTATTTGTGTATACATGCTGTGTATGCTGTATATATGTGTATATATGTTGTGTATGTGTGTATTTGTTACAAGTGTTAGCCTGTCCTTGACTGTCCCCCTGAGTTTTTGTAACCCCACACCTATTCCTGGTTGTCTGATTGGCAGGATCCCTGGATTCATTTACTAGTTGTAAACCAAGGATTAGAGCAGCAGACCGCACTGGAGCCTGAGGAGGTGAGTAACCATTGGACACTAGCTACTTAACTTTTACTGAGGACAATCCACTAAGGATATGTGAAGGAAAGCTCACCTTTTACAGAAAACCAGAAAATATGATATAGAAAGAATAAAAGCTTCACATTTTATATAAATAATACTAGCATACAGTATAAAGATCACTGTGTACTGTATACACAATTTCAAGAGCACTTATTTTCTAAACAAATACATATTATCCACAGTAAATACAGTACTTACTCTGGATTACAAAACCTGCAGTGTGTTCTGGACCAGAGCCAGCTTTTAGTTAATAAATGGATGAAGTGTATTTAAGATTTAAGTCATTCATTTATTTACTGCAGCATGGAAGTCATTTTGTCAAAACATCACTGTTAAATTCACTATAATCTACATTTAGGAACATTCACTGTAAACAGCAAACTCACTGTATAGCCTAAAAGTAATAATACAGATAATACAAAAATATGGTATTGCCTTTATTCTTTTTGTTATCATGGTTATAGTAAAGAAACATAAGATACATTTACATAATTTGCGTTTCCAATGTTTTTATAGCAGATTTACAAATATTATGTGGTTTTGAAGCTTTTGTAAAGTTTGCATCCGAAATACAAAGATGACGCAAGTATACACTGATCAGCCACAACATTAATCCTTCCAAAACTGTTTACAATTTTACATTTCTGATTTTACTCCAGGCCATATCTTTTTAATTTTTACGTTTACATAGCCATATGAGGGCTTGTTAATTTTGTGGCGCCATTTAATATTGCATATGATTTAGTGGGAACCTGGAAGAAAATTCAAACTGGGGTGCAGTCCTTAAGGTGTTAAAAGTATGAAGAATATGCAAGCCTAAACATCTTAGCCATAATAATAAGGGCAAAATTGTGATGGAAAGATGACTAGGTTAAAGCATCTTTGAACCAGCAGTTTGTTGAATGTTTCCTGTATTCAGTGTCACCCCAACTTGAGAATCAAGGCATAAAAGAATTGCTTATCTGGTAAACATGGTGGACTCCCTCATAACAGTAAAAGTAGACAGCTTATTCACCACAATTTGAAAATCAAGGCCTAATAGAATTGCTTTTCTATTAAACAAGGATGACCCTGTTCAATTAGATAGCTCTGTGCCCTACACAGGGATTAATACAAACTGCACTGTCTTCTATTGATCCCTTTAGTTTCAAGTTACAGTCCTTGCACTGTCCCTGCAGTCTCCCTATCCAATATTCCACAATTTAAAGCTTTTAGCAACACTATCGCTTTTCATGTCCCTCCCTATGTTCAGCTAAACATGAAATGAGTCCATGCGGGATAAGGCTTTTAAATGGCTGTGACTTCACAGGGGCTGTCTAGCTGTTCATTAGTTGTCTGCATGGAATTATGGGTAATCTGTTTATTTTCATTTTGTAACATGTGTAGCCACCATTTTAGGGAAAAAATTATTTATTACCACCAAGCGCAAGGAAATTCAGATTCGCTGCAAAAGTCTAAGTCAAAACGGATCCGTCCTGACTTACATTGTAAGTAAGGGCTGGGCCAAACTGAACGGAGCCAAACTGATGCATTCTGAGCGGATCCTTTTCCATTCAGAATGCATTGGGGCTGAACTGATCCGTTTTGAATCATTTGTGACATCCCTGAAACGGATCTCACAAACGGAATTCAAAACGCCAGTGTGAAAGTAGCCTTAGGCTATTTTCACACTGGCGTTTCTGAGTCCGCTTGTGAGATCCGTTTCAGGGATGTCACAAACGATTCAAAACTGATCAGTTTAGCCCCAATGCATTCTGAATGGAAAAGGATCCGCTCAGAATGCATCAGTTTGGCTCCGTTCCACCTCCATTTCGCTCTGGAGGCGGACACCCAAACGCTGCTTGCAGCGTTTTAGTGTCCGCCTGACGATGCAGAGCCAAACGGATCCGTCCTGACTTACAATGTAAGTCAATGGGGACGGATCCATTTTTTTTACCGACACAATATGGTGCAATTGAAAACGGATCCGTCCCCCATTGACTTTCAATGTAAGTCAGGACAGATCCGTTTTGACTTAGACTTTTTTAAAAAGAATAATGCAAACTGATCCATTCTAAACAGATACAAGCTTTTGCATTATAGGTGCGGATCCGTCTGTGCAGATAGCAGACGGATCCGCACCTAACGCAGGTGTGAAAGTAGCCTAACTCTGCTATATTTCTGTAGCCTGCAACCTCTGAATGCCCAGTTGAGCTGAAACTACTACACCCAACATGTTCTGGCAGTAATAGTAAATGGATATTGGTGCAATTCTGAGCTACTAGTCTATATAATACATTATGTATTATATAGACTAGTAGCTCAGAATTGCACCAATATCCATTTACTATTACTGCCAGAACATGTTGGGTGTAGTAGTTTCAGCCCAACTGGGCAGTCAGAGGTTGCAGGCTACAGAAATATAATAGAGTTAAAAGCCATTGATAGGCCAATGAAGTATTTTACCATACAGTACCACATGAAGGCAATACAGACAGTAACATTGCCCAGTCAGCCCCCACTCTGAGTCTGAGCTCAGTGACCAATTAATATATTTTTTTTTACAAATTTTAATAATCTTATCTAGTTGTTCCTTCCAATCCGGACGGTCGGCACCGGCTTCTGTGCGCGCTCTCTTCTCTCTGGCCCTGCTGCGTCTCGGCGTCGTGCGCCTGCGCAGCCTAAGGGAAACATCATGTCCGGTGCCTAACAGTTAGGCACGCCACACCGCCGCACCAGCACGGGGAGGAGACTGACGGGGGGAGGAGACTGACGGGGGGAGGAGACTCAAGGGAGGGTAGGCCTGGCTCTGCAGAACGGAACAGTGGGCGGTGGGCCCCGGGCCCTGGGCCAGCCGCCCGGGTTATTATACAGGCAGGCACAGCGCCAGCACACACAGTACTACTGCAGGGCGGGGCCAGGGGTCCACAGGCGGCCGGGCCCCCTGGAGTGCCGGGCCCGGTCGCAACTGCGACCCCTGCGACCCCTGTATGTTACGCCCCTGATCACACGGTCTGTATTTGGTCAGTTTTTTGCACCAGTATTTGATCAGTATTGGTAAGGAAAAAACACAGATGTGATGGAAATATTTGCATGACTTCTGTGTTTTGGACGCACTCCTGCTTTTGGCTTCCAAATCATCTTTTTTTGGTTATTTTTCTGTTCTTCTGACAGATCATAAGAACGGAAAAATAAATGGTGATGTCAACACGGCCAAACAGGGACACTAGTGGCCCTGTAACAGAGTGGTGAGGATGGCAACAGCTTGAAGAGTGACAAAAATGGCCCTAGCAAAGACTGGTGAAGGTGGCAACAGCATGAAGAGTCACCCTAGTGCTCCATTACAGAATGGTGAGGGTGGCAACAATAGTTGCCTTGGAACTGAGTGGGAAGGGGAGGGAAACAGCAGTGGCAGTAACAGCACAAAATGATTGCAGAACACTTAGAAGCAGAAGGCAGAAGAGGCAGCACGCATGTAGCATCAGGTGGGTGACAGCATTAGAATAGTGGCAGTAGCATGTGGGCAGAAGTAACGGGCCATTTTTCACAATGTTCTAGTGTGGCAGCACACTATAGTATGAGCATTACTGCCCAAATGATTTAGTCTGTTATATTAGTCTGGAAATCCTGGTTGACCCACACCTAATTCATCTTTACAAATGTTAGTCTCTCAGCATTTTGTCTTAAAAGGCAAGTTCTCTTTAGGATAACTATACTACCCACGGCACTAAACACTCGCTCTGATGCCATACTACTGGCTAGGCAGGAAAGCTTGTCAGGGCAAACTCGACCAGTTGTTCAATTAAGACAGTTGCTCAAGTTTGACTGCCCAGCAGTCCAGGGGGTCTTGGATCTAGGGTAACAGGGTGCAGTTCAAGTATGCTACCACCTGCTGGTTCAGGTTCTGCTTTATGTTCTGCTGTTGCTGTTACTGGGTGATTTCTTCAGTAGGCGGGTAAAGAGACTCAATAGAAACTCAAGACTTAAGTTGTTGCTGATGGAGCTGGTGGTGCTCCTGCCCCCTTCCCCCTCCAGCAGTCATGACAGTGGAGTGTGAGCTCAGAGGGCCCCCCCGGTTAGACCTTCATGAGGATGGACGATGGACCATGTAGGCAGCGACCATCTGACTACAAAGGATGTCTCGATAGTAGTTGAGGTTTTCATCTCTCTCAGAAGGTGTAAAAAAAGCCCCCATTTAGGACCGGTAGTGACGGTCTAACATTATGGAGAGACAGTACTCGTCCCTCTGCCAAATGGTGATAATATAGCTGTCACGAAGCAAACAACTCACAATTTGCGCAAGGGACTCAAAAAAACTGACTCCATGTCCACTGCATACTACCACAGCCGCTCAGAGTAATCTGTGGCATCTTTGTTGTTGCCCTCTAGCTCCTCCTGCTTGTTTCCTGTCATTTGGGCAGATAAACCACCTAGTTCTGTATAGAATTTCGGAGCAATTATGTCCTCCCCCTCTTTCTCAAACTCCTTCTGTGCCAGTTCCTCCACAGGGCTCAGGTGGCTGTGAGAGATAGGCGCCATGTCTTCTGTCCGCTTGCCAGTCACATTTATCAGCATTTCCTATATGAAAAGAAGAAATAGAACAACATAATTCATCCTTTAGTCCTGGAGACTGACAAAAAAAGTGGCATCCTCAAAGGGCCACTGTCTAACGTTGAAGTTACACTGGGGAGTAGTCCTGTCTGTCTGCATCATCAAGATATCAAGATATCGTTAATGGCCTTCCTCTTCTCATATAGTTGGTCCAACATATGTTCCAATGGTTGGAAATGTTGCATATGAGGGGATATAGGGGAACACCATTCTACCTTTGCAGCTCAAGGATGGAGTGTTTTGCACTGTAAGAGTGGCTGAAGTGCATGCAGAGTTTTCTTAACAGTTTCAAGACATTTTGCAGTTAGGTGAAAGACTTTAGGAACTGGGCGATAACCAGATTGAAAACATGCACCATATGGGGCGCATGGGTAAGACCTCCCTGACACATCACAGAAAGAATGTTCTTTTCATTATCAGTAGGCGAGGAGACAGCCAGGATTCGATTGCTTGGCTGATGACGCAGAGCAGTTCCTCCCCGGTGTGACTCTGTATGCCCAGGTGCAGAACCACTTGACAACACCGTGCTTTGGATATGTGGTATGCTGGAAGACCATTCTGAACTGTGCCTACAGGTGCCTACAGTGGAAGCTGAGGACAAGGTGGAGGATGAGGAGTCAGAGAAGGACATTAGTGCAAAAATCCCACATTTACAGCGCAAAGGCAGTATTGCCATCACCAGGCCAAGTTGCTGGTGTGCCTAAATCACATTTAACCAGTGGGTTGTAAAGGACATGTATTGTCCTTGACCATAGTTACAGCTCCACATGTCAGAGCTGACATAAACTGTTCCAGACACCAACAGGATCAAGGACTGGCCCACCTTCTTCTCAACATACGTGTGCAGGGCTAGTACAGCTTTTTAGAGAAGTAATGACGGCTTGGAACTCTTCACTTTGGGTGGGCACAAGCCATCAGTTCTCTGAAATGTTTGAGAGTCCACGATATGGAAAGAGTGGGACTGTAGTACCAGCAACTTGGCCAGGTGCACATTCAGTTTTGCGCCGTTGGATGAGTGCACGCATACTGTTGCCTCTTTGCAATCACCTCTGTGATCAATTGCTGAGGAGTAGGAGGAGAAGTATCAGGAGCAATAGGTGAAGGGAAGGAACAGCAGCTTCCTTCTGCTGAGGTTAAGGAGCCCTGATTGCTAAAAAAAATTGTGCAGGCCACTGGGAGATGCAGATGTTGCTGCGTCAGGCTGTACACATTAGTGCTAGTGATGAGCTAATTTCTCAAATATTGGATTCGGCCAAATTTATTTGTGGCAAATAAAGTGTGAACTCAGCCTCACAGCTCAATGTTAGCGCGAGAAAGAAGCGCACTCCTTTTACACCGTCGGCAGCTGATTCCACATAGATGTCTACAGAACTTGTTCTAATAAACGCTTATACAAGTAAATCCCCCTGACAGAGTGGAGAGGGTGTCAGCAGTACGTTTGTGTTGACATCACTAATTATTTTGCCCTTCCTCTGATCCGTCAGAACAATAACCTCTAAAAGACGGATCCTGTATGTGAAGCATCTGCCTTCACTCGGTCAGCATTTGGTTAGTAATCCATCAGTATTGTTAAAGACAAAAAAAAAAAAACAGGAGTGGATCCAAAACAGAGATGACACGTGAATGGAATATTTGCATGTCTTCTGTTTTGTACCTACTCATGGTTTTGGCTACCAAATCAAAAGCCAATTCTGATGCAAAATAGGGACCATGTCATGCAGGCCTTACAGCTGCTACATAGACAGGATCCGTTGTGCGTCTCATTTTTCCATCCTTCTGACAGATCAGAAGAAGGATCAAATAAATGATGATGTCAGCCAGGCCGAAAGGAAAAATAGTGGCCCAGTCATGAAGTGGGGAGGGTGGGAACAGCATGAGAAGTCCGCAAAGTGGCCCTATGACATAGTGATGAGGTGGAAGCAGCATGAGGAGGAGGCCACAGAATGGCACAATGACAGTGTGGAGGTGGCAGCAGCATCAGGAGGCCACAGGGTGGCACAATGACAGAGTGGGGAGGTGACGGCCACAGCAGCATCAAGAGGAGACCACCCACAGGGTGCCACAATGACAGTTTGGAGGTGGCAGCAGCATCAAGAGGCCACAGAGTGGCACAATGACAGAGTGTGGAGGTGGCTGCAGCAGCATCAGAAGGAGGCCACAGGGTGGCACAATGACAGAGTGGAGGTAGCAGCAGCATGAGGAGGCCACAGAGTGGCACAATGACAGAGTCTGGAGGTGGCAGCAGCAGCAGCATCAGGAGGGGGCCACAGGGTGGCACAATGACAGAAAGTGGAGGTGGCAGCGGCATAATCAGGAGGCCACAGAGTGGCACAATGACAGCGTGTGGAGGTGGCAGCAGCATCAAAAGGTGGCCACAGGGTGGCACAATGACAGTGTAGAGGTGGCAGCAGCAGCATCAGGAGGCCACAGAGTAGAAAAATTACATAGTGTTGAGGTAGCAGCAACATCAGGAGATCACAGAGTGGCAAGGTAACATAGTGTGGAGGTGGCAGCAGCATCAGAAGACCACAGAGTGAACCAGTGACAGAGTGGGGAATGGCAATACCAGTACCAGCTTAAGATGGTGGGTGAAAGAAGGAGCACTTGGCATTAGGGATGAGCGAACTCGAACTGTATAGTTCGGGTTCGTACCGAATTTTGGGGTGTCCGTGACACGGACCCGAACCCGGACATTTTCGTAAAAGTCCGGGTTCGGGTTCGGTGTTCGTCGCTTTCTTCGCGCTTTTGTGACGCTTTCTTGGCGCTTTTTGAAAGGCTGCAAAGCAGCCAATCAACAAGCGTCATACTACTTGCCCCAAGAGGCCATCACAGCCATGCCTACTATTGGCATGGCTGTGATTGGCCAGAGCACCATGTGACCCAGCCTCTATTTAAGCTGGAGTCACATAGCGCCGCCCGTCACTCTGCTCTGATTAGCGTAGGGAGAGGTTGCGGCTGCGACAGTAGGGCGAGATTAGGCAGATTAACTCCTCCAAAGGACTTGATTAACTGATCGATCTGCAGCTGTGGATCATTGAGCTGCTGATCCTCAATTGCTCACTGTTTTTAGGCTGCCCAGACCGTTTGTCAGTCACATTTTTCTGGGGTGATCGGCGGCCATTTTGTGTCTTGTGGTGCGCCAGCACAAGCTGCGACCAAGTGCATTTAACCCTCAATGGTGTGGTTGTTTTTTGGCTAAAGCCTACATCAGGGTGAAGCTGTCACACCAAGTGCATTTAACCAGCAATAGTCTGTTCATTTTTTGGCCATATACAAAATCAGGGGCAAGCTGCGCCTGTCACCAAGTGCATTTAACCCTCAATGGTGTGGTTGTTTTTTGGCTAAAGCCTACATCAGGGTGAAGCTGTCACACCAAGTGCATTTAACCAGCAATAGTCTGTTCATTTTTTGGCCATATACTAAATCAGGGGCAAGCTGCGCCTGTCACCAAGTGCATTTAACCCTCAATGGTGTGGTTGTTTTTTGGCTAAAGCCTACATCAGGGTGAAGCTGTCACACCAAGTGCATTTAACCAGCAATAGTCTGTTTATTTTTTGGCCATATCCCAGTCTAATTCTGTCACTAAATCCATACCGGTCACCCAGCGCCTAAATACTAGGCCTCAAATTTATATCCCGCTAAATCTGTCCTTAGTGCTGTAGCTGGGCGAGTTATTTAGTGTCCGTTCAAGCACATTTCTTGTTCTGGGTTGAAATACAATTCCCAATTTAGCAATTTCATAATTTAGTGGTTTCTGCTATATCAGAGCTATTTGAAATCTATCCCTAAAAGGGTATATAATATTCAAGGTGCACATTGGGTCATTCAGAATAACTTCACACACACCCGCTACTGTGTATTTCCAAGTCTAATTCTGGCACTAAACCCATACCTGTCACCCAGCGCCTAAATACTAGGCCTCAAATTTATATCCCGCTAAATCTGTCCTTAGTGCTGTAGCTGGGCGAGTTATTTAGTGTCCGTTCAAGCACATTTCTTGTTCTGGGTTGAAATACAATTCCCAATTTAGCAATTTCATAATTTAGTGGTTTCTGCTATATCAGAGCTATTTGAAATCTATCCCTAAAAGGGTATATAATATTCAAGGTGCACATTGGGTCATTCAGAATAACTTCACACACACCCGCTACTGTGTATTTCCAAGTCTAATTCTGGCACTAAACCCATACCTGTCACCCAGCGCCTAAATACTAGGCCTCAAATTTATATCCCGCTAAATCTGTCCTTAGTGCTGTAGCTGGGCGAGTTATTTAGTGTCCGTTCAAGCACATTTCTTGTTCTGGGTTGAAATACAATTCCCAATTTAGCAATTTCATAATTTAGTGGTTTCTGCTATATCAGAGCTATTTGAAATCTATCCCTAAAAGGGTATATAATATTCAAGGTGCACATTGGGTCATTCAGAATAACTTCACACACACCCGCTACTGTGTATTTCCAAGTCTAATTCTGTCACTAAACCCATACCTGTCACCCAGCGCCTAAATACTAGGCCTCAAATTTATATCCCGCTAAATCTGTCCCTAGTGCTGTAGCTGGGCGAGTTATTTAGTGTCCGTTCAAGCACATTTCTTGTTCTGGGTTGAAATACAATTCCCAATTTAGCAATTTCATAATTTAGTGGTTTCTGCTATATCAGAGCTATTTGAAATCTATCCCTAAAAGGGTATATAATATTCAAGGTGCACATTGGGTCATTCAGAATAACTTCACACACACCCGCTACTGTGTATTTCCAAGTCTAATTCTGTCACTAAACCCATACCTGTCACCCAGCGCCTAAATACTAGGCCTCAAATTTATATCCCGCTAAATCTGTCCCTAGTGCTGTAGCTGGGCGAGTTATTTAGTGTCCGTTCAAGCACATTTCTTGTTCTGGGTTGAAATACAATTCCCAATTTAGCAATTTCATAATTTAGTGGTTTCTGCTATATCAGAGCTATTTGAAATCTATCCCTAAAAGGGTATATAATATTCAAGGTGCACATTGGGTCATTCAGAATAACTTCACACACACCCGCTACTGTGTATTTCCAAGTCTAATTCTGTCACTAAACCCATACCTGTCACCCAGCGCCTAAATACTAGGCCTCAAATTTATATCCCGCTAAATCTGTCCCTAGTGCTGTAGCTGGGCGAGTTATTTAGTGTCCGTTCAAGCACATTTCTTGTTCTGGGTTGAAATACAATTCCCAATTTAGCAATTTCATAATTTAGTGGTTTCTGCTATATCAGAGCTATTTGAAATCTATCCCTAAAAGGGTATATAATATTCAAGGTGCACATTGGGTCATTCAGAATAACTTCACACACACCCGCTACTGTGTATTTCCAAGTCTAATTCTGGCACTAAACCCATACCTGTCACCCAGCGCCTAAATACTAGGCCTCAAATTTATATCCCGCTAAATCTGTCCTTAGTGCTGTAGCTGGGCGAGTTATTTAGTGTCCGTTCAAGCACATTTCTTGTTCTGGGTTGAAATACAATTCCCAATTTAGCAATTTCATAATTTAGTGGTTTCTGCTATATCAGAGCTATTTGAAATCTATCCCTAAAAGGGTATATAATATTCAAGGTGCACATTGGGTCATTCAGAATAACTTCACACACACCCGCTACTGTGTATTTCCAAGTCTAATTCTGGCACTAAACCCATACCTGTCACCCAGCGCCTAAATACTAGGCCTCAAATTTATATCCCGCTAAATCTGTCCTTAGTGCTGTAGCTGGGCGAGTTATTTAGTGTCCGTTCAAGCACATTTCTTGTTCTGGGTTGAAATACAATTCCCAATTTAGCAATTTCATAATTTAGTGGTTTCTGCTATATCAGAGCTATTTGAAATCTATCCCTAAAAGGGTATATAATATTCAAGGTGCACATTGGGTCATTCAGAATAACTTCACACACACCCGCTACTGTGTATTTCCAAGTCTAATTCTGGCACTAAACCCATACCTGTCACCCAGCGCCTAAATACTAGGCCTCAAATTTATATCCAGCTAAATCTGTCCCTAGTGCTGTAGCTGGGCGAGTTATTTAGTGTCCGTTCAAGCACATTTCTTGTTCTGGGTTGAAATACAATTCCCAATTTAGCAATTTCATAATTTAGTGGTTTCTGCTATATCAGAGCTATTTGAAATCTATCCCTAAAAGGGTATATAATATTCAAGGTGCACATAGGGTCATTCAGAATAACTTCACACACCCGCTACTGTGCATTTCCAAATCTAATTCTGTCACTAAACCCATACCTGTCACCCAGCGCCTAAATACTAGGCCTCAAATTTATATCCCGCTAAATCTCTCGTTACCGCTGTCCTGTTGTGGCTGGGAAAGTTATTTAGTGTCCGTCAAAGCACATTTTTTGTTCTGGGTTGAAATACAATTCCCAATTTAGCAATTTCATAATTTAGTCGTTTCTGCTATATCAGAGCTATTTGAAATCTATCCCTAAAAGGGTATATAATATTCAAGGTGCACATTGGGTCATTCAGAATAACTTCACACACACCCGCTACTGTGTATTTCCAAGTCTAATTCTGTCACTAAACCCATACCTGTCACCCAGCGCCTAAATACTAGGCCTCAAATTTATATCCTGCTAAATCTCTCGTTAACGCTGTCCTGTTGTGGCTGGGAAAGTTATTTAGTGTCCGTCAAAGCACATTTTTTGTTCTGGGTTTAAATACAATTCCCAATTTAACAATTTCATAATTTAGTGGTTTCTGCTATATCAGAGCTATTTGAAATCTATCCCTAAAAGGGTATATAATATTCAAGGTGCACATTGGGTCATTCAGAATAACTTCACACACACCCGCTACTGTGTATTTCCAAGTCTAATTCTGTCACTAAACCCATACCTGTCACCCAGCGCCTAAATACTAGGCCTCAAATTTATATCCTGCTAAATCTCTCGTTACCGCTGTCCTGTTGTGGCTGGGAAAGTTATTTAGTGTCCGTCAAAGCACATTTTTTGTTCTGGGTTGAAGTACAATTCCCAATTTAGCAATTTCATAATTTAGTGGTTCCTGCTATATCAGAGCTATTTGAAATCTATCCCAAAAAGGGTATATAATATTCAAGGTGCACATAGGGTCATTCAGAATAACTTCACACACACGCTTCTGTGCATTTCCAAGTCTAATTCTGTCACTAAATCCATACCGGTCACCCAGCGCCTAAATACTAGGCCTCAAATTTATATCCCGCTGAATTTGAATACAATACATTGGGCCAAATAATATATTTGTTGTTGTGGTGAACCATAACAATGAGAAAAACATCTAGTAAGGGACGCGGACGTGGACATGGTCGTGGTGGTGTTAGTGGACCCTCTGGTGCTGGGAGAGGACGTGGCCGTTCTGCCACATCCACACGTCCTAGTGTACCAACTACCTCAGGTCCCAGTAGCCGCCAGAATTTACAGCGATATATGGTGGGGCCCAATGCCGTTCTAAGGATGGTAAGGCCTGAGCAGGTACAGGCATTAGTCAATTGGGTGGCCGACAGTGGATCCAGCACGTTCACATTATCTCCCACCCAGTCTTCTGCAGAAAGCGCACAGATGGCGCCTGAAAACCAAGCCCATCAGTCTGTCACATCACCCCCATGCATACCAGGGAAACTGTCTCAGCCTCAAGTTATGCAGCAGTCTCTTATGCTGTTTGAAGACTCCGCTGGCAGGGTTTCCCAAGGGCATCCACCTAGCCCTTCCCCAGCGGTGAAAGACATAGAATGCACTGACGCACAACCACTTATGTTTCCTGATGATGAGGACATGGGAATACCACCTCAGCATGTCTCTGATGATGACGAAACACAGGTGCCAACTGCTGCGTCTTTCTGCAGTGTGCAGACTGAACAGGAGGTCAGGGATCAAGACTGGGTGGAAGACGATGCAGGGGACGATGAGGTCCTAGACCCCACATGGAATGAAGGTCGTGCCACTGACTTTCACAGTTCGGAGGAAGAGGCAGTGGTGAGACCGAGCCAACAGCGTAGCAAAAGAGGGAGCAGTGGGCAAAAGCAGAACACCCGCCGCCAAGAGACTCCGCCTGCTACTGACCGCCGCCATCTGGGACCGAGCACCCCAAAGGCAGCTTCAAGGAGTTCCCTGGCATGGCACTTCTTCAAACAATGTGCTGACGACAAGACCCGAGTGGTTTGCACGCTGTGCCATCAGAGCCTGAAGCGAGGCATTAACGTTCTGAACCTGAGCACAACCTGCATGACCAGGCACCTGCATGCAAAGCATGAACTGCAGTGGAGTAAACACCTTAAAACCAAGGAAGTCACTCAGGCTCCCCCTGCTACCTCTTCTGCTGCTGCCGCCTCGGCCTATTCTGCTGCTGCCGCCTCGGCCTCTTCCTTCGCCTCTGGAGGAACATTGGCACCTGCCGCCCAGCAAACAGGGGATGTACCACCAACACCACCACCACCACCTCCGTCACCAAGCGTCTCAACCATGTCACACGCCAGCGTTCAGCTCTCCATCTCACAAACATTTGATAGAAAGCGTAAATTCCCACCTAGCCACCCTCGATCCCTGGCCCTGAATGCCAGCATTTCTAAACTACTGGCCTATGAAATGCTGTCATTTAGGCTGGTGGACACAGACAGCTTCAAACAGCTCATGTCGCTTGCTGTCCCACAGTATGTTGTTCCCAGCCGGCACTACTTCTCCAAGAGAGCCGTGCCTTCCCTGCACAACCAAGTATCCGATAAAATCAAGTGTGCACTGCGCAACGCCATCTGTGGCAAGGTCCACCTAACCACAGATACGTGGACCAGTAAGCACGGCCAGGGACGCTATATCTCCCTAACTGCACACTGGGTAAATGTAGTGGCAGCTGGGCCCCAGGCGGAGAGCTGTTTGGCGCACGTCCTTCCGCCGCCAAGGATCGCAGGGCAACATTCTTTGCCTCCTGTTGCCACCTCCTCCTTCTCGGCTTCCTCCTCCTCTTCTTCCACCTGCTCATCCAGTCAGCCACACACCTTCACCACCAACTTCAGCACAGCCCGGGGTAAATGTCAGCAGGCCATTCTGAAACTCATATGTTTGGGGGACAGGCCCCACACCGCACAGGAGTTGTGGCGGGGTATAGAACAACAGACCGACGAGTGGTTGCTGCCGGTGAGCCTCAAGCCCGGCCTGGTGGTGTGTGATAATGGGCGAAATCTCGTTGCAGCTCTGGGACTAGCCAATTTGACGCACATCCCTTGCTTGGCGCATGTGCTGAATTTGGTGGTGCAGAAGTTCATTCACAACTACCCCGACATGTCAGAGCTGCTGCATAAAGTGCGGGCCGTCTGTTCGCGCTTCCGGCGTTCACATCCTGCTGCTGCTCGCCTGTCTGCGCTACAGCGTAACTTCGGCCTTCCCGCTCACCGCCTCATATGCGACGTGCCCACCAGGTGGAACTCCACCTTGCACATGCTGGACAGACTGTGCGAGCAGCAGCAGGCCATAGTGGAGTTTCAGCTGCAGCACGCACGGGTCAGTCGCACTACAGAACAGCACCACTTCACCACCAATGACTGGGCCTCCATGCGAGACCTGTGTGCCCTGTTGCGCTGTTTCGAGTACTCCACCAACATGGCCAGTGGCGATGACACCGTTATCAGCGTTACAATACCACTTCTATGTCTCCTTGAGAAAACACTTAGGGCGATGATGGAAGAGGAGGTGGCCCAGGAGGAGGAGGAGGAGGAGGAGGAAGAGGGGTCATTTTTAGCACTTTCAGGCCAGTCTCTTCGAAGTGACTCAGAGGGAGGTTTTTGGCAACAGCAGAGGCCAGGTACAAATGTGGCCAGCCAGGGCCCACTACTGGAGGACGAGGAGGACGAGGATGAGGAGGAGGTGGAGGAGGATGAGGATGAAGCATGGTCACAGCGGGGTGGCACCCAACGCAGCTCGGGTCCATCACTGGTGCGTGGCTGGGGGGAAAGGCAGGACGATGACGATACGCCTCCCACAGAGGACAGCTTGTCCTTATCCCTGGGCAGCCTGGCACACATGAGCGACTACATGCTGCAGTGCCTGCGCAACGACAGCAGAGTTGCCCACATTTTAACCTGTGCGGACTACTGGGTTGCCACCCTGCTGGATCCACGCTACAAAGACAATGTGCCCACCTTACTTCCTGCACTGGAGCGTGATAGGAAGATGCGCGAGTACAAGCGCACGTTGGTAGACGCGCTACTGAGAGCATTCCCAAATGTCACAGGGGAACAAGTGGAAGCCCAAGGCCAAGGCAGAGGAGGAGCAAGAGGTCGCCAAGGCAGCTGTGTCACGGCCAGCTCCTCTGAGGGCAGGGTTAGCATGGCAGAGATGTGGAAAACTTTTGTCAACACGCCACAGCTAACTGCACCACCACCTGATACGCAACGTGTTAGCAGGAGGCAACATTTCACTAACATGGTGGAACAGTACGTGTGCACACCCCTCCACGTACTGACTGATGGTTCGGCCCCATTCAACTTCTGGGTCTCTAAATTGTCCACGTGGCCAGAGCTAGCCTTTTATGCCTTGGAGGTGCTGGCCTGCCCGGCAGCCAGCGTTTTGTCTGAACGTGTATTCAGCACGGCAGGGGGCGTCATTACAGACAAACGCAGCCGCCTGTCTACAGCCAATGTGGACAAGCTGACGTTCATAAAAATGAACCAGGCATGGATCCCACAGGACCTGTCCGTCCCTTGTCCAGATTAGACATTAACTACCTCCCCATAACCATATATTATTGGACTCCAGGGCACTTCCTCATTCAATCCTATTTTTATTTTCATTTTACCATTATATTGCGATGCTACCCAAAGTTGAATGAACCTCTCCTCTGCCTGTGTGCTAGGCCTAAATATATGCCAATGGACTGTTGCAGTGGTGGCTGACGTGAAGCCTCATTCTCTGCTATGACATGCAGACTAATTCTCTGCTGACATGAAGACAGATTCTCTGTTACGGGACCTCCCTCCTCTGCCTGGGTGCTGGGCCTAAATATATGCCAATGGACTGTTGCAGTGGTGGGTGACGTGAAGCCTCATTCTCTGCTATGACATGCAGACTAATTCTCTGCTGACATGAAGACAGATTCTCTGTTACGGGACCTCTCTCCTCTGCCTGTGTGTGTGCTGGGCCTAAATATATGCCAATGGACTGTTGCAGTGGTGGCTGACGTGAAGCCTCATTCTCTGCTATGACATGCAGACTAATTCTCTGCTGACATGAAGACAGATTCTCTGTTACGGGACCTCTCTCCTCTGCCTGTGTGTGTGCTGGGCCTAAATATATGCCAATGGACTGTTGCAGTGGTGGCTGACGTGAAGCCTCATTCTCTGCTATGACATGCAGACTAATTCTCTGCTGACATGAAGACAGATTCTCTGTTACGGGACCTCCCTCCTCTGCCTGGGTGCTGGGCCTAAATATATGCCAATGGACTGTTGCAGTGGTGGGTGACGTGAAGCCTGATTCTCTGCTATGACATGCAGACTAATTCTCTGCTGACATGAAGACAGATTCTCTGTTACGGGACCTCTCTCCTCTGCCTGTGTGTGTGCTGGGCCTAAATATATGCCAATGGACTGTTGCAGTGGTGGCTGACGTGAAGCCTCATTCTCTGCTATGACATGCAGACTAATTCTCTGCTGACATGAAGCCAGATTGTCTGTTACGGGACCTCTCTCCTCTGCCTGTGTGTGTGCTGGGCCTAAATATATGCCAATGGACTGTTGCAGTGGTGGCTGACGTGAAGCCTCATTCTCTGCTATGACATGCAGACTAATTCTCTGCTGACATGAAGACAGATTCTCTGTTACGGGACCTCCCTCCTCTGCCTGGGTGCTGGGCCTAAATATATGCCAATGGACTGTTGCAGTGGTGGCTGACGTGAAGCCTCATTCTCTGCTATGACATGCAGACTGATTCTCTGCTGACATGAAGCCAGATCGTCTGTTACGGGACCTCTCTGCTCTGCCTGTGTGCTAGGCCTAAATATATGCCAATGGACTGTTGCAGTGGTGGGTGACGTGAAGCCTCATTCTCTGCTATGACATGCAGACTGATTCTCTGCTGTCATGAAGCCAGATTGTCTGTTACGGGACCTCTCTGCTCTGCCTGTGTGCTAGGCCTAAATATATGCCAATGGACTGTTGCAGTGGTGGGTGACGTGAAGCCTCATTCTCTGCTATGACATGCAGACTGATTCTCTGCTGACATGAAGCCAGATTGTCTGTTACGGGACCTCTCTCCTCTGCCTGTGTGCTAGGCCTAAATATATGCCAATGGACTGTTGCAGTGGTGGCTGACGTGAAGCCTCATTCTCTGCTATGACATGCAGACTAATTCTCTGCTGACATGAAGCCAGATCCTCTGTTACGGGACCTCTCTCCTCTGCCTGTGTGTGTGCTGGGCCTAAATATATGCCAATGGAC
Source organism: Bufo gargarizans (assembly GCF_014858855.1). NCBI lineage: Eukaryota > Metazoa > Chordata > Amphibia > Anura > Bufonidae > Bufo > Bufo gargarizans. The sequence goes on from NC_058081.1 coordinate 174,037,808, forward strand.
TGTTGCAGTGGTGGCTGACGTGAAGCCTCATTCTCTGCTATGACATGCAGACTGATTCTCTGCTGACATGAAGCCAGATTCTCTGTTACGGGACCTCTCTCCTCTGCCTGTGTGTGTGCTGGGCCTAAATATATGCCAATGGACTGTTGCAGTGGTGGCTGACGTGAAGCCTCATTCTCTGCTATGACATGCAGACTAATTCTCTGCTGACATGAAGACAGATTCTCTGTTACGGGACCTCCCTCCTCTGCCTGGGTGCTGGGCCTAAATATATGCCAATGGACTGTTGCAGTGGTGGCTGACGTGAAGCCTCATTCTCTGCTATGACATGCAGACTAATTCTCTGCTGACATGAAGACAGATTCTCTGTTACGGGACCTCTCTCCTCTGCCTGGGTGCCGGGGCCTAAATATCTGAGAATGGACTGTTCCAGTGGTGGGTGACGGGAAGCCAGATTCTCTGCTATGGAACCTCTCTCCAATTGATTTTGGTTAATTTTTATTTATTTAATTTTTATTTTAATTCATTTCCCTATCCACATTTGTTTGCAGGGGATTTACCTACATGTTGCTGCCTTTTGCAGCCCTCTAGCTCTTTCCTGGGCTGTTTTACAGCCTTTTTAGTGCCGAAAAGTTCGGGTCCCCATTGACTTCAATGGGGTTCGGGTTCGGGACGAAGTTCGGATCGGGTTCGGATCCCGAACCCGAACATTTCCGGGATGTTCGGCCGAACTTCTCGAACCCGAACATCCAGGTGTTCGCTCAACTCTACTTGGCATCAGATGTGTGGCACCAGGCGGGTGGAAGCATCAGAATAGTAGCTGAGGCAGGTAACCAGAATAAACCGGTCTCTTTTGTCAACGTGTTGGTGTGGCACCATGAATGATCTAGTCTAACGCATCAGGCATTGGTGGGTGAAAATCCTGGGTGATCCATGCCTGATTCATCTTGACAAAGGTCAGTCTCTCCACATTTTGGGTGGACAGGCGAGTTCTTCTTGGGGTAACTATGGCCCCCACCGCACTAAACACCCACTCTGATGCCACACTACTGGCCATGCAGGACAGCTTTTAAAGGGGAAACTCTGCCAGTTGTGGCCACAAATCCAGTTTGGCTGCCCAGTAGTCCAGTGGATATTCAATGTGGGTTCAGGTCCTGCTCCAAGTCTAGCTGCTGCTGCTGCTTGTGAGCAGTTTCTTCACTAGGCGGGTGAAGAAAGCTGCTCATCATCGACTCTAGACTCAAGTTGCTGCTGATGGAGCTGGAAATGCCATGGCAGAGGAAAGTGAGCACAGAGGGGCCCCCAGATCAGACCTGCGAGAGGATGGACGATGGCACAGACCTGCGAGAGGATATTTCTATAGTAGTTCAGTTTGTCCTCCCTCTCAGCGGGTGTAAAAAAGGCCCCCATTTTGGACCGGTAGCGAGGGTCCAACAAGGTGGAGATACATAAGTCATCCCTCAACCGTATGGTGACAATTCGGCTGTCACTACACAAGAAAATGAGCATGCATTTGTGCAAGTGACTCGGAGGGACTCCCTGCCTCCATCTCCACTGCATACGGCCACGGTGTGTCTGGGTCCTCTGCCTCATCTTCCTCATCGCCCTGTAACTCCTCTGGCTGCTCCTGCTCCTCCTCTCCTGTCATCTGTGTAGAAAAACCAACCATTTTACTACACATTGCTTGTGCTCCAATGTCCTTCTCCTACAGTTCAGCCCCCACAGGGTTCATGTGGCCGTAAGAACCAAGCACAATGTCTCCAGTCCCCTGACCAGCCATACTTACCAGCATCTGTTCCAGGACATGAAACAGTGTAATGACATTGTTCATCTCGTAGTCCTGGCGACTGACAAATAACGTGGCCTCCTCAAAGGGACTGAGAAAACAGCAGGTGTCAAGCATGAGCTGCCACTGGCTGACATCAAAGTTCCACATGGGAGTACTCCTGTCTGCTTGGATCATCAAGAAATCATTTATGGCCTTTCACTGTTCGTAAAGTCGGTCCAACATATGGAGGATGGAATTTCAATGGGTGGATATGTCGCATATCAGCCTATGTTGGGGAATGCCGTTCTGCCGCTGCAGCTCAAGAATGGTGTGCTTTGCGATGTACGAGTGACTGACATGCATGCAAAGTTTCCTTGCCATTTTTAGGATGTCTTGCAGATGGGTGGAAGACTTCAGGAATCAGATTGAACACGTGTGCCATGCGGGGCGCATGGCTCAGCCCTGCTTGATAAAGTGCCAACACCATGTTCTTCCCGTTGTCGGTCACCATGGTTCCGATTTTGAGTTCTCGCGAGAAAGCCACGATTCGGTTTCTTGATGAAGGACACGGAGCAGTTCCTACCCTGTGTGACTCCGTTCACCCAGGCAAACTAGGTGCAGAACAGCATGACACCGCCGTGCCCTGCATATGTGGTATTCTGGAGGGGCACTAATTGCCACTAATACACGCCAAATAGGCTTTAGAACACATAACTGCACCTCTAAACGGCAAATATATATTTTTTGCCACTAAAATGTGCCAAAAAGGGCCGTCATTTACCCACTTCACCACACAATGGCAAATACTTTTTTTTGTGCCACTAATACACGCCAAAAAGGGCTTTAGAACATATAAGTGCACCGCTGAACGGCAAATAATATTTATTTCCCACTAATACATGCAAAAAAGGGCTTTAGAATATATAACTGCACTGTTGAACGGCAAATATATATTTTTTTGCCACTAATTCACTCCAAAAAGGGTGTCATTTTATCACTTAACAACACAATGGTTAATAAGCCCTTTTTCCCCACTAATACAAGCCAAAAATGCTTTAGAATATATAACTGCACCGCACAAGGGCAAATAAGACATATAAATATTTCCTTGTAATAAACCCTTTTAATGGCTGTATCAAACAGCACTTGCACCCCAATAATAAGAACGGTTTACTAGAATTACAGAGCTGTATAATGGCAATTTGGATCCACAGTCAGTGCAGCGAGGTGTAAAAGGATTGTTCCTATTACCCAGGCTAAAAATTCCCCTACTGAACCCTGTTCTGCTTCAATACTGCAGAATGATTTCTCCCTATCCTTTCCCTGAACTTCTATACAGCAAAATAAAAGTTTTAAAATCTTTTCTAGCACTGTTCCTTGCACCTACTGTCCCTTGCACTAAGTACAATGAAAAATGACTGAATCCAAGATGGCTCAGGCTATGTATAGGGCGGTGACATTACAGGGCTGACTGGCTGCTGATTCGCTGCATGCATGGCATTGTAGGTGATTCCTCATTCCCAGAGTTTCTTGCTCCTTGTCCTAACACGTGCAGCAGACATTTTAGGGAAAAATGCAATTCGCTACCACGAAGCGTGAGGAAATTCGAATTCGGTGCGAATCTAATTTTTCCTGAAATTCCGATTGAATTCTACTTCATCAACTTCGATTCTCTCATCTCTAATTAGTGCCACAGTTTTCCCAGGCTACTTTATGTTGACGATCCATGTGTTGACACAAGACTGTCGTGCCAACATTAGCACCCTGACCGTGTTCACCTTCTGCCCACATATCCTGCATACAACCACACTAATGTGCTCCAGCGACTTGATAAGAAATTCTGGTGGTAGTGGCAGGGGGGGTCTGGGGTCTGAGAGATGGAACACAGAACGTTTTAGATTAAAGTTATTATTATTATTTTTTTCCTAACTAACTTTTCCCTTCTTTCCCTGCCTAACGGAGCCTCTCCCTCACTGACCCTAACCTACCTGGATGACGATGGGTGCAGGAGGGTGATGGATGCCGATTTTAGGGGGACGCAGGAGCTGGACGGTGCTGCACGGTGAGGGTGCTGGACAGGAAGAGGAGGGGAGAGAGGAGCGCAGGAAGTTTGAAACTCGCGCCTCTCTCCCCTGCACCAATCAGCACCCTGGACAGTGGTGTTCAGCACCAGGGCCAGCACCTCCTCTCCAAATCTTTGTACTGCGATTGGTGGTGTATAATCACGCCACTGATCACAGTCTTTTTCCGGTTCATCGGGTCACAGGAGACCCAAATGGACCGGAAACACAGAAAACCGCAGGTCTGAATTGACCTGCGGTTTTCCTGCGATTGCTGATACGGGGGGGGGGGGGCGCAAATGACCCCCCCTGCTTTGTTACAGGATGCCGGCTGAATGATTTCAGCCGGCATCCCGTTCCGATTAACCCCCGCGGCGCCGGAATCCCGATTTAAAGTTAGGACGTACCGGTACGCCCTGAGTCCTTAAGGACTCGGAAAATAGGGCGTACCTGTACGCCCTGCGTCCTTAAGGGGTTAGGGACCAGTTCAGGCCTGTAGTCACTTTGTGGGGCTTGTATAATAGAAACTTTAATGGACCTCCTGGCACCCCGACCGGGTACCTCCGTTGATGGATGCTCCTAGTGCTTCCCGAGGACTCCAAGCACTCGACACCGTAATCACCGCAGACCCCACGAACCGCCGAAGCTTGGTTGAGGTCCTACCGGCTCATACCCACCCTGGACCTACGACAAGGCTCCAGGCTCCAGTGGGTGAACCTCTCCTAAATCCAGAGAGCAGGAACAGCTCTTACAAGAGATAGTTATATCCAGGGGAGTATAGCAAATCTTCAGCGTATAGCAATCCCCAGTGTCGATCAGTTACCCAAACACCAGCCTCAACATAATGAAGGGTAAAACAGGAACTCACTTTATTGAAGATTAACTCAGTATATATACAGTTCAAGAAGTCTAAAAACATAACGCAATCAACGATGAGCAACATGCAGACAGACATCTTCACCCCCTCCATAATGAATAAATAGGAAGAGAGGAGACACATGTGATGGGATTATGTCCTGAGTGTATCATAGGGTGATCTACTCATCTAGGAGTCGGCTGCTATTATAATCAACTATCTTAATCCCATCACTACCACAATCAGTGGGAGTCTCAGTGCAGAGTTAACCCTTTTTGTGTTGCTGAATCCACACCATGCTTTTTTAATGGGCAATAGGAAATATGTGGCATATAAATTACACACATAAATCAGGGTTCATAGTTCCTTGTAACTCCAAAAGGTCTTAGGGGGGTCTCCATAGTTCTCAGTCCATAGTCTGTAGGAAGGAGGTTGACCCTCAAGCTTCTCCAGCAGCCCCAGTGATGGTTCAGTCTGTCACAGAAACCACCCATAAATGACCCCATTTTAGAAACTACACCCCTCAAGGTATTCTAAACTGATTTTACAAATTTTGTTAACCCTTTAGATCAGGCATGTCCAAACTGCGGCCCTCCAGCTGTTGCAAGACTACAACTCCCAGCATGCCCTAATAGCTGTAAGCTATCCAGGCATGCTGGGAGTTGTAGTTTTGGAACAGCTGGAGGGCCGCAGTTTGGACATGCCTGCTTTAGATGTTCCAAAAGAATTAAAGGGAAATGTAGATGAATTTTCAGAATTTCACTTTTTGGCAGATTTTCCATTTTAAACTATTTTTTCCAGTAACAAAGCAAGAGTTAATAATCAGGTTGTTACAGACGTGATAATACCAAATATAAATACTTTTTTTGGTTGTTTTTTTCAGTTTTACATAATGAAGTATTTTTGAGAAAAAAAGATTTTTTAGTGTCTCCATATTCTAAAAGCAATAGTTTATTTTTATTTTTTGGCCGATTGTCTAATTTTTTGCAGGATGAGATGATGGCTTTATTGGTACTTTTTTGGCGGGTGTATGAAATTTTGATTGCTTGGTATTACACTTTTTGTAATGGCTTTTTTGACACAATTTTTATTTTATTTTATTTTTTACAGCATTCACCTGAGGAGTTAGATCATTTCATATTTTTATACATTACGGACTTGGTGATACCTAATATGTATACTTTTTTAATTTATTAAAGGTTTGAAACGAAAAAAATAAATATTTAATGTCATATTCTGAGAGCCATAGTTTTTTTCTTATTTTTTGAGCAGCTGTCTTATGTAGGGGGTAATTTTTTGCAGGATGAGATGATGGTTTGATTGGTACTATTTTGGGGGCATATGCTTTTTTGATCGCTTGGTGTTGCACTTTGTGTAATGTAAGGTGACAAAAAATGGCATTTTTTTTACACAGTTTTTTTTTTACGGTGTTCAACTGAGGGGTTAGGTCATGTGATATTTTATTAGACCTGGTTCTTACGGACACGTCGATACCTAATATGTCTACTGTTTTCATTTTTTCACTTTTAACTAAAAAAAATGCATTTTTTGAAACAAAAAAAAAATCATGTTTTAGTGTCTCCGTATTCTGGGAGCCATTGTTTTTTTTTATTTTTTGCCCGATAGTTTTATGTAGGAGCTCATCATTTGCAGGATGAGGTGACATTTTGATTGGTACTATTTTGGGGGTGTTGCACTTTTTGTGATGTAAGGTAACAAACAAATGGTTGATTTAGCACAGTTATTGCTTTTTATTTTACAGCGTTCAGGTGTAGAGGTCGACCATGTGATATTTTAATAGAGCCTGCTGTTACAGACGCATAAATACCCAATATGGCTGTTTTTTTTTACTAATTTTTTTAGCTATTTTATATGTTTTATTTGGGAAAAGGGGCTTTTGTTTTCACTTGAAACATTTTTTTTATTATGAAAAACACTTTTTTAAACTTTTTTTAGCTTTTTATTTTTGTCCTACTCTGTAACTTTAACTTCTGGGGGGATCTGATCCCCTCTGCAATGCATTACAAAACATCCTGACAGCCTGCCTGTGAGACCCAGCCTAAGGGGCTTAAAGGCTTCCATTTTGACTTCAGTATTATGGATTCCATTATTTTCCCTAATAACCATGTTATAACGGAAAACAAAAACGGAATCCATAACGGTGATGCGAACCCGCCCTAAATCCGTTAATCCTTGATTCTGTAATTGGGGTGAAACATTGGCCTGATTCTACAGATTTTTTGAGGTTCACGTTATTTTATACGTAAGTAAATATGTTAATCCTGTTAATAATGACTCCATGTGTATTCTGTTTCCGTATGTCCACATGTCCGTTCCGCAAAAAAGATGTCCTATTCTTGTGCATTTTGCAGACAAGGATAGGCATTGTTACAATGGATCTGCAAAAAAAAAAAACTATGCAATATGGATGTCACACAGATGTCATCTGTATTTACAAAATGCATACAGTCGTGTACATGAGTCCTAGGAGTGATGCCTGTCACCTACCTGTCATAATGAGGCACAGTAACTGTTTCACTACTACAGCTATGTATGTTTTTGCAATGCACAGTGATGTAAACCGAGATACATGCTCCCTGCAACTAGGAAAAAGCTGATTTTTAACATACTTCATGACAAATTAATTCAGATCAAATAAAAAAAATTGGAATTTTTTTTTTTAATGAACTCATATACAATGGTAATGGTATTCCTTTAAGGCCTAGTTCACACAAAGTGAAAAAAGAAAGACTGATAAATAATACTTTTTATCTATTTATACATAATACAGCTCTGGCAATTGTTTTTGTTTTACAATGATATGGCTAAAGCAGTATTATGCAATAGTGTTTTCTTAGGAAAGGAAAGTTGTGGTGCCTGCCAAAAACACAAAACTATGGTGGTATGCCAGCTTTAGCTTGCTTTTTTTAAATCACAGAAAAACTGGCTACATGTACAGTACAATACTCGTATGTACTACATTTTGCAATACTCAAATTTTAATTCTGTAATTTGTGATTTAATTTTTAATAGTTTTATCTATTTTGACTTACAGGTATATTTTATACATTTTACCGATTTGTACTTGTGTAGGGCAGATGATTACTACAAAGGTGATGGATGCATGGGGTAATAACAGTGTCAGGCTAGAGTAGAGATATAAAAAGTAATAGAGGTCTAAGAAGAGCACCCATGGGAAAATAGACATAAGAATCTACTGCTCAGAAGTGAATTTATCACTGAAAATTGTACAAGGGCTCTGATATTAAGATATTAAAAATGTTCCTTATTACTGTGTTAAATGTAGTAACTGACTGCTACCTGGAAGCAAGTTGCTCCCTGTGACACAAGCTAGAGACATCATAAGAATAGAAATAAAGATTTAGTTCCAGGATAAAATATCTGTACTAAATCATTATAGTATACATTACAATAGCAAATAGAATATACAAAAAAGGGTTGTGTTACTGAAGATATTTCCAGGTTTTGGATAAAGTACCATATGTAAATAAGGTGTCCAAAAAGGAAAGCTAACATGGTCTCAAGGTTCATTTACATGGATTGATCTTACAGGAAATTGTGGGGAATAAATAGCTTTTCCCGATAATTGCTTTATCATCAGAGCAGATGAGAGCTACATTTGCATGCAGCAATCATCTTGGCTGTATGGAGATGAGCATTCGCTACTGTTACTGCGATTGCTATTTCCCATAAAAAATCATTATTTTTTTGGGCAGTACATCCCTGTTTACACAGGAAGATGTGTTGCACAGGAATTTTTATTTTTGGTGCCGGCTGAAAAACACGTTTGGTCTTTCATCAGGTGACAGACGACTTTTAAGATATGACCACACAGTACAGTCATGTCATGGTTGCGACAACGCTGCACTTAGTACAGGCTGCAGCAGTGCATCAATTAACAATGGAAACCGATCAGTCTCTTTAGTTTAATTAGAGCCTGCTGCAATGAATTCACTAAAGGCAGCAGAATCTACTAAGTGAACGCACCAGCAGCAACTTGGCAAGGTTAGAGTTACTACGGTATATGTGTATAGTTGTTTCCTGGCCACACATCCAGTATCAATGGCTGTTGCCGGAGTAGGAGAAGTATTGACTGATGATGATAATGATGATGAAGAGAAGGACACTACTGCACATGGATGTGGCCCTGTTGCCACAAAGGAGACCTGAAGAAGGTGGACATTGTCATTGTGCTAGGTGGTTGCCATTACTGTTTCCCCACAGGTACTGGAGTTGACACTTCATATGCTGCAATAGTACAACTACCAATGTACCTATGTTTGTGTTTGAACACCCACAGCTTTTTTTAATCCTGTAGATTTTACACACAGTAATGCTTTCGTCTTCCGGGGTTTTGGAGAAAACCTTCCAGATGGGAAATTCTTATACAGAGCTTGCAGCAACCGAGCTTGGCACTCTTTGAGCCTGTGCCCACAGTATCATTGGCATCATGAGCTCCCGAGCTGATCATAATAGAAGCTAATCATACCCTGGTAATTTTTTTGGGGAGGTTCCAGCCATAAGTTGCCTCTGCTTTGTATTGCTGCCACTGCAGCTACCCCCTTTCTCCTCTTCTGATGTCAACTCCTCCTCCTCAGCACCCCAATCCAGCATCCATGTCCTGGCTAACACACAATCATCATCAGAGACTTCATCCTCCCCGCCACTTTTATCAGACACTAATGTCATTGTGGGCTCTTCTCCTGATTCCCACTGTTGGTACCACTGGTACTACTGTTGTCACCATAGCTGCACGTGCCACCACTACCACCACGAACACAGCTATGCATGGGTCACCCACCTCCTCCCAGACCTCCTCCTTATGTCAGCCAAAAGCTGACTGTTATCACACAGATCATCGACAGGGAGACTCACTTGAGTATCTTCCATAGCACATGGTAGGGTTTTGTTGTTTCTTATTAAGAAAAAACAAGGTGCCCCACTAGGAGGAGTCAGTGAAGATAGAAGATGATGGAGATGGTGGAAGTAAAAGGCTTCTCTCCTCTCTTCTCTGCAAGGAGGAGCAGGAGGAATGACCCCTGGCGCCAAATGGTGTCAGACTCAGAAGAGACATCAACATCAACCCTCTGTAACTAAGTGGAGGATTGAGACATTTAGTCCACAATTTCATCCTCTTTGTCCTCAATAATAATATGGCACTGATTGCAAGCCAGGGTGAACTGTGGTCTACTACTACTACTTCTACTGGCTGGACAGCTAGTGCTACCCACATTCTGACTTTGGGAAGATGAGCCATGCATCTTTTATGTTCTTCTTCTGTTTGCCAGTTATTTTATCTTGAAGCCTAATAAATGAAAGGTCACAAGTTTGGTACACAGATTTTTAAATGGTTTTGTGTAATTTAAAGGCAGAGGCACAAATAAATGAGCCTTCTCTTCAAACAAATTACACTCTACTTTTGGCAATTTTAAATGGTAAAATTGCAGTTTTTGCAGTAAAACGTGTTTGCTTTAACTGAACAGTATTTTGCAACAATAACAAGACGCAGCAGAACCATTAGAGGTGAGCGGGAGAAAGGCATCAATTGTAGAGGTACAGTATATTGATATTAGTGAGAAATGCTGTAGCGTGGGTTATTCAAACAACTAAACCAGAATTGGATACTATTGTGTATACCAGGATTAAATGTGTTACAAATTATGGACATAGTCAAGTATTTAATAAGAGCAACTATATACAAAGAAATATTTTCCTTCACCATATGGATACTGAATGACAAACAGTAAGACTTTTATTAACTATATGGTTCTGGATTAGTATTTTTTACATGTGATAAGAGACATTTTTTACTGCATTCATTAGAGGAAATCTAGCCTTTTTTGCCTGTGCTTTACATCTAGGCATCAATTAGGGACTGTGACTGTGAATTTTTATAATAACATAGTAACATAGTATATAAGGCCAAAACAATACATTTGTCCATCCAGTTCGGCCTGTTATCTTGCAAGTTGATCCAGAGGAAGGCAAAAAAAAAACACAGTGGGGTAAAATCCTTCCTGACTCCAATCAGGCAATCAGAATAACTTCCTGGATCAACGACCCATCTCTAGTAGCTATAGTCTGTAATATTATTACACTCCAGAAATACATCCAGGCCCCTCTTGAACTCTTTTAGTGGACTCACCATCACCACCTCCTCAGGCAGAGAGTTCCATAGTCATACTACTCTTACCGTAAAGAATCCTCTTCTATGTTTGTGTACAAATCTTCTTTCCTCCAGATGCAGAGGAGGAGTCCTGGGGATCTATATAGTCACAGTCCTGGGGATTTATATATATTTCTATTTTTTTTTTTCTATTTTTATGTAAATGTGAACTGTATATAGTACTAAATTGTCTGTTGGTTTTAACTGTGAGCCAGCCATATGTACATGACTACTCCTGTTTTTCCTTACCAATACTGCTCAAGTGCCAATCAAATACTGACGGTTGAAGTTGGATGCTCAAACTTCAGGATCCGCTTTTTTTGGGCTGTTCTTCTGACGGATCAGAGGAATGCAAAAATAAACTGTGATGTGAACGTAGCCTTACTGCTGACACCATCACTGCTGTCATGGGGCCACTACTTGAATCTTAGGTCACTGAGCTTTCAAGTTCATGCCGATAAATTAGACCTGATGCTAACATTGACCTGTAGGGCTGAGTTCACATTTCTGTCATTTGGTCATTTATTAGTAGTATAGGGACTCATGTCTCGTCAAACTCAAAGTGACGGGTGCACTGCCCCGTTTTCACACCATAACCCCTCCCATAAACGCCCAGAAATGCCCTAACCCCACCCAGATCCGCCCATTTTTCTACCCTTGCCGCCCCAAACCACGCCTAAATGCCTCCCACTTTGATATGATTTTACTATCATTTTATATGGTTTAATATAAATTTTATATCAAATGATAAGCTTTTTATATAACTTTATAAGTCCTTATCAAATGATAAGCTTTTAGTAACACTTTATATCCCATTTATAACATTTTGATACATTTTTATACCACTTTTATGTCATTTTGTGATTTTATATAACTTTGATATCATTTTGATATGCCTTTTATATATTAGCATACCCTTTTGATACAGTTTTATACCACTTTTATGTCATTTTGTGATTTGATATCACTTTGATATCATTTTGATATGCCTTTTATATATTGGCATTTTTTATATCACTTTATAAGTCCTTATCAAATGATAAGTTTTTATTAACACCTAATACCCCATTTATAACATTTTGATATGTTTTTATACCACATGTCCAAAAGACGTATGCTACACCCAGTTCAATCTACCCCCATTGTGAGTGTCTGAGTGTAATTTAACCCCCATTCCCACTTTGATATGATTTCCTATCATTTTATATGGTTTAATATCAAATTTATATCAAATGATAAGCTTTTTATATAACTTTATAAGTCCTTATCAAATGATAAGCTTTTATTAACACTTTATATACCATTTATAAAATTTTTATACGGTTTTATACCACTTTTATGTCATTTCATTGCTATAAATGTACATTTTCCCATAGGTCCACAGGTCCACAAGCGTACAGTAGATTGAAACTTTTAATTTCCTACAAGACGACACATACATGAGTATCAGGCCAGCAGCTGTGTCAACCTTAGAGGTGTTAATTTTCTCAGGATCTTATTTCAAGGTAAGAGTATCGCTATATTACCCTTCTTTTTTACTATTTTCTATATTGCGTCAATAAAGAATTTAAAACAGGCAGGCTAAAAATAGTAAAAAGAAGGGTAATATGGCGATAAACCGGGGATAATATAATCGCCCCATAAAGTATCTTGGTAAGCTGACATCTAAAAACAATTTGAATATAGTAAATTATCGTATAAATAACAAAAATAATATACGGTCCAAATAAATGCGTGGTATATAGTGGTTCAATAATCGTGAAATAATAAAATTATACATGTATGTAAAAATAGTCGGGCGTGTCATACAAACATATAGCTATTACATATTACAACCATTTTTTCACACTATGTTAGATAGATAAAGTGGATGGATAGATAGATACAGTAGATGGAAAGTTCTATAGATAGGACAGATAGATACATAGATAAATGCATAACATGACCAGGCGTAATAATCACTGAGAAATTAGTCAAATGTTGCGTGTTGTATTGCATCAATAAAGAATTTAAAACAGGCATGTTAAAAATAGTAAAAAAGAAGGGTAATATAGCGATACTCTTACCTTGAAATAAGTTTTCTTGCAGAGCCTCAATGTCAAATGATTATACCCTGTGGTGATCTGCCCACATGTATATATATACAGATACTGCTTGGGATTTCTTAACATTAGCAACTGCAATAGGTGGTGGCTGTGATACAACCAATCACAATCATTTTGTTTCCTGAAAAGAGATGCTATAAAAATATGGATAGATACTGCATTGTGTTTGCCTCAGCTGTTGAAACGATACCAGTAGTTTCTGTGTTAACTATGCTATAGACAGATCCCAAGAAAATTAACACCTCTAGGTTGACACAGCTGCTGGCCTGATACTCATGTGTGTGGTCTTGTAGGAAATTAAAAGTTTCAATCTACTGTACGCTTGTGGACCTGTGGGAAAATGTACGTTTATAGCAGGAGTGTGACATTTTTTTAATTCAAATTCAGTGTGCTGTCCGTCGTGGTGGGAGTTAAATTACATTCAGGCACTCACAATGGGGGTAGTTTGAAGTGGGTGTAGCATATGTCTTTTGAACATGTCCTGGCATGCCAATATATAAAAGGCATATCAAAGTGATATCAAATCACAAAATGACATAAAAGTGGTATACAACTGTATCAAAAGGGCATGCCAATATATAAAAGGCATATCAAAATGGTATCAAAGTAATATCAAATCACCAAAATGACATTAAAAGTGGTATAAAAACATATCAAAATGTTATAAATGGGATATAAAGTGTTAATAAAAGTTTATCATTTGATAAGGACTTATAAAGTGATATAAAAAGCTTATCATTTGATATAAATTTGATATTAAACCATATAAAATGATAGGAAAATCATATCAAAGTGGGAATGGGGGTTAAATTACACTCAGACACTCACAATGGGGGTAGATTGAACTGGGTGTAGAATACTTCTTTTGGAATTATCCTGGCATGCCAATATTTAAAAGGCATATCAAAATGATATCAAACTACTAAATGACATAAAAGTGGTATAAAAATGTATCAAAATGTTATAAATGGGGTATAAAGTGTTAATAAAAGCTTATCATTTGATAAGCACTTATAAAGTGATTTAAAAAATGCCAATATATAAAAGGCATATCAAAGTGATATCAAATCAGAAAATTACATAAAAGTGGTATAAAACTGTATCAAAAGGGTATGCCAATATATAAAAGGCATTACAAAATTATATCAAAGTAATATCAAATCACTAAAATGACATAAAAGTGGTATAAAAACATATCAAAATGTTATAAATGGGATATAAAGTGTTAATAAAAGCTTATAATTTGATAAGGACTTATAAAGTGATATCTAAATCTTATCATTTGATATAAAATTCATATTAAACCATATAAAATGATAGTAAAATCATATCAAAGTGGGAGGCATTTAGGCGCGATTTGGGGCGGCGAGGGGAGAAAAATGGGCGGATCTGGGTGGGGTTAGGGTGTTTCTGGGAGGGGTTATGGTGTGAAAAAGGGGCAGGGCACCTGTAACTTTGAGTTTGACGAGACATTGGTCCCAAAGGGGGTAGATTGTACTGGGTGTAGCATACTTCTTTTGGACATGTCCTGGCATGCCAATATTAGTGTTGAGCGCGAATATTCGAATATCGAATTTTTTTCCGCGAATATCGGCACTTCGCTAATTCGCGAATATTTCGAATATAGTGATATAAATTCGATATTTCGAATATTCTTTTTTTTTTTTTTTTATTTATTTATTTTTTAATATTTTTTTCTTTCCCACTTCCCTAAAGTTGTTCTTACCTGTTCTTTGGATTCCTGGCTTCCTGGCTGCTCCAGTCAGTGCCCGTTGCCGCTTCTGCCGACTTGCGTGCTCATGGAGCGTCCCCATCACCATGGGAACGTCTCCATATACTAGAATGTACTGTCGGATTTGAGAATTACGTTGAAATCGCAATTCGATTATTTCAAGTTATAATAATCGAATTTCGATTTTAACTTAAAGGCTACTCTCCTATTGAAATAGCAATGCGATTATTTCAAGTTATAATAATCGAATTTCGATTTTAACTTAGCACTGCTATATTCCATATTCGTTAATTCTAGCCTAATATGGAATATAGCAGTGCTAAGTTAAAATCGAAATTCGATTATTATAACTTGAATTAATCGAATTGCGATTTCAACTTGGACCTGGTTTACTATGGTTGGCTTGGTAGAATTAGCGAATATGACGAATATATTCGTTATATTCCACAAAACGAATATGGCGAATGTATTCGTTATATTCCACAAAACGAAGATAACGAAATATTCTCCATCTTCGTTTTAGCTACCTATTCATCAACTTCGCTAATTCTAGCAATCATATAGGAAAGTTTACTATAGAGACAGCTAAGTTTAATTCGCTATGCGATTATATGACTGCTTTTTAAAAAAAAAACAAATGGAATAATTATAATACCTGATAATTATTATAATTATTCTATTTATAAAAAAAAAGCAAAGTAATATAATCGCATAGCGAATTAAACTTAGCTGTCTCTATAGTAAACTTTCCTATATGATTGCTAGAATTAGCGAAGTTGATGAATAGGTAGCTAAAACGAAGATGCAGAATACTTCGTTATCTTCGTTTTGTGGAATATGACGAATACATTCGTTATCTTCGTTTTGTGGAATATAACGAATATATTCGTCATATTCGCTAATTCTACCAAGCCATTGAAGCCAACCATAGTAAACCAGGTCCAAGTTGAAATCGCCATGCGATTAATATAACTCGAAGTAATCGCATGGCGATTTCAACTAGGTAATTACATTCCTCCGCTCTCACACTCCTTCATCCAGCATAGGGCTGCTTCCCCAGGCTGTCAATCCAAGTCACCTCCCCCTCCTAACCCTACTATCCACAGCAAAGACAAAGACTTATATACTACCGGCACATACTGCAGCGCAGTGTCCGGCTTCACGTCTCACTCTGCCGATTCGGCTGTGTGCAGAGCAGTAGTTATGATTGCGATATTATGTCCCAGTTGTATATTCAGATTGTTACACCAGGGTGGAGGGGGGGGGGGGGAGAGCTTGGACATAATATCGCTATCATAACTACTGCTCTGCACGCAGCCAAATCGGCAGAGTGAGACAAAAATTTGCATAGAAAGATAGCCTAATCCCTAATTAAATAAATAAAAATACATACAGTACAAATATATATTACTGCATATGGTGTTACTTTACTTTATGAATAAAAATGAATAATTTATATACATGTATATGTGCGTGTATATAAATATATATTATAATTATTATTATTTATATTATATAACTTGTAATATATTTTTATATTTGTAAAAAATGCATTGCTAGTTATCAATAATATCAGTATTTACATTTCTATGCAGTCATGCATTGCGATTGGTAGTGGAACTATGTATATACACAATATACTGCTGCACTGGATATAAATATAACATAAAAAACTTCTGGGGACTTAAGCTTATATTAGCAAATGTATATCAAATGAACTTTACTGAGGCTCTGAATAAGGTTGCACCCCATCCCCCCTCCCCCTACAGGCAGTCTGTGAATGAGATCGCACGCTATCTTTCTACACACTGATGCCCTGCCCTCCCATTCACTGAAAGCCCGTAGACAAAAGGAACTCCCTGTTTGGGGGAAGGGGGGTATTGTCTGCAGGCTGAAAGTGCAGGTTATTTTCTGGCTGGAGACCCTTTCACTGCGCTTCTGGTGGAGTACGTGTTTATTAACTAAAATCAGGACAATAGCTAAAATAATGACCAGCAATAAAAAATAGCAATACATATAAATAAGTGATAGATCCAGGAGCATACACAAACAAATAAATTAATATCCCATAAATACTGTAGGTCCTTCACTAACTGCCTGCTGTCTCTGTTATATGGCAAATTCCATTAAAAGTGAAGCGCTGACATTGATAGTTACTTACCAACTACTGACACCTTGTCTATACTGCAACAAATTGCTGTGAACTTTGATACTATATATATATATATATATATTCTCTATTCTCCTATTCTATGCTGCTACAATTATATTAGAATATGGAAGTGTCTTATTCCCCTCTGTGAATTGGAACACTATCTAACTCTGCTACATAAACTATGATATTTATGGGATATTAATTTATTTGTTTGTGTATGCTCCTGGATCTATCACTATTTTAAATGTATTGCTATTTTTTATTCATTGCTATATTTTATTGCTGGTCATTATTTTAGCTGCTATATTGATTTATTATATGTAAATATATTTTATATATTTATATTATATATGCATTTACATATAGTATAATTAGTGTAATATTGTATAATTTTTTTTTTAATACAGAGGTTATCTATATATGTCCATTATACTGTACAATACATTATATCTAAATCACCATACCTCATATGGATCATGGAATAAATAATTATACAATATTACACTAATTATACTATATGTAAATTTACATATAATATAAATACTGTACTAACATTCAGCCACTATAGGAACATAGTTATTAAATACACTGTATCCACTACTTCAGAGAAAAACAAATTAATAAAAATAAATATGGAAAACTCCATCAAGATACAAAACAATATACACTTGAAGGATAAAAAAAACCAGATGAATGCAATAATATTGATTGTGTATCTGACATACTTGAAGCAAACTATCTTATTACGTGAAATTGGGACATTCTCTAATAACTTTCTTATCCCCTAAACACTGAAGGTATTTACATGCAAATCGCGATTCATATGCTAATGCCGCCCTTCATTAAGGTTGCAAGTACATACAAAAGGATCGACTAATGGTGTACATTGCAGAATTATACCTCAGTATCGCTGACTACACTGCCTGCGCCTGACTGGAAGCAAACTATCTTATTACTTGAAATTGTGACATTCTCTAATAACTTTCCTACCCCCCACTCTCAGTATGGCTACAATAGGATCTAAGGCCCCTTTCACACGAGGAGGGGCTGGAAGGGTTAAAAATAGGGCTCATGGGGTTAAGAATAAATAAAAAATAATAAACTAATGTACAATGGACTAACTATACATTCATATATTTATGTACTGAATCACAATTATGATTCAGTACATCTAGAATATTAGACTATATATTTGCATATGCAGCTCTATAATATATCTGTATACACCGCTCCATTATGTCTTTAGATCTGTGATACAAGTGGATTAGATTTGGATAACACCTGGTGATACATTGTACCGGATTTTGTGCGGTCTACTGCATACAGATATATAATAGAGCGGTGTGTACAGATATATAACGAAGTGTTGTATACAGATATGTAATGGAGCAGTGTACAGTATACAGATATATAATGTAGTGGATACAGAGTGTATTTATTAGCTATGTTCCTATAGTGGCTGTATGTTATTACAGTATCGAAAAACAACATGTACAGTATGGATACATTTGTATTTAGCAAAACCTTTTGAACATTTCCTCCTTGACGGCAGCCCCCCCCCCTTCTGCCAGGACAATTCCCACACCTATTCTTGCTATTCTTAATGTTGGATCTCTTTCTCCACAATTGCGCAATGGAAACCTAATATGAATTATGATGTTAACACTGACACCATTAAAACAAATAATATTGTTACATGAAAAACAAAAATAAATAAATTAATACAGCTCCAGCGCTGGGTGAGTTTTAAAATACACCAAAAGTTTACAGGCAAAAATAGACCAATATATACAGCGTTGCTGCTATATTGATTTATTATATATAAATATATTTAGATATTTATATTATATATAAATTTACATATAGTATAATTAGTGTAATATTGTATAATTATTTTTTAATACAGAGGTTATCTATATATGTCCATTATACTGTACAATACATTATATCTAAATCACCATACCTCATATGGATCATGGAATAAATAATTATACAATATTACACTAATTATACTATATGTAAATTTATATATAATATAAATACTGTATTAACATTCAGCCTCTATAGGAACATAGCTAATAAATACACTCTGTATCCACTACTTCAGAGAAAAACAAATAAATAAAAATAAATATGGAAAACTCCATCAAGATACAAAACAATATACACTTAAAGGATAAAAAAAACAGATGAATGCAATAATATAGATTGTGTATCTGACATACTTGAAGCAAACTATCTCATTACTTGAAATTGTGACATTCTCTAATAACTTTCCTACCCCCACTCTCAGTATGGCTACAATAGGATCTAAGGCCCCTTTCACACGGGCGAGGAGGGGCTGGATGGGTTAAAAATTAATAAAAAATAATTTAACTCACCTTAATCCACTTGTTCGCGCAGCCCGTCTTCTCTTCTGTCTTCTTTCTTCAGGACCTGGGTAAAAGACCTGTGGTGACATCACTGCGCTTATCACCATGGTGATGGATCATGTGACGGACCATGTGATGAGCGTAGTGATGTCACCACTGGTCTTTTACCCAGCTCCTCAAGAAAGAAGACAGAAGAGAAGACGGGCTGCGCGAACAAGTGGATTAAGGTGAGTTAAATTATTTTTTATTAATTTTTAACCCATCCAGCCCCTCCTCTCCCGTGTGAAAGGGGCCTTAGATCCTATTGTAGCCATACTGAGAGTGGGGGTAGGAAACAGATGAATACAATAATATTGATTGTGTATCAGACATACTTGAGTATTATACCCCTTATTAACCCCTCCAGCCCTATTTTTAACCCTCCAGCCCTATTTTTAATAGATAGTAAGATAATAAGATAGTTTGCTTCAAGTATGTCAGATACACAATCAATATTATTATCAGGCCTTTCACCCAGGTCCTGAAGACAGAAGAGAAGACGGGCTGCGCAAACAAGTGGATTAAGGTGAGTTAAATTATTTTTTTAAATTAATTTTTAACCCCTCCATCCCCTCCTCCCCCGTGTGAAAGGGGCTTTAGATTCTATTGTAGTCATACTGAGAGTGGGGGGTAGGAAAGTTATTAGAGAATGTCACAATTTCAAATAATAAGATAGTTTGCTTCCAGTCAGGCACAGGCAGTGTAGTCAGCGATACTGAGGTATAATACTGCAATGTACACCATTAGTCGATCCTTTTGTATGTACTTGCAACCTTAATGAAGGGCGTCATTAGCATATGAATCGCGATTTGCATGTAAATACCTTCAGTGTTTAGGGGATAAGAAAGTTATTAGAGAATGTCCCAATTTCAAGTAATAAGATAGTTTGCTTCAAGTATGTCAGATACACAATCAATATTATTGCATTCATCTGTTTTTTTTTATCCTTCAAGTGTATATTGTTTTGTATCTTGATGGAGTTTTCCATATTTATTTTTATTAATTTGTTTTTCTCTGAAGTAGTGGATACAGTGTATTTATTAACTATGTTCCTATAGTGGCTGAATGTTAATACAGTATGTATATTATATGTAAATTTACATATAGTATAATTAGTGTAATATTGTATAATTATTTATTCCATGATCCATATGAGGTATGGTGATTTAGATATAATGTATTGTACAGTATAATGGACATATATAGATAACCTCTGTATTAAAAAATAATTATACAATATTACACTAATTATACTATATGTAAATGTATATATAATATAAATATATAAAATATATTTACATATAATAAATCAATATAGCAGCTAAAATAATGACCAGCAATAAAATATAGCAATGAATAAAAAATAGCAATAAATTTAAAATAGTGATGGATCCAGGAGCATACCCAAACAAATAAATTAATATCCCATAAATATCATAGTTTATGTAGCAGAGTTAGATAGTGTTCCACTTCACAGAGGGGAATAAGACACTTCCATATTCTAATATAATTGTAGCAGCATAGAATAGGAGAATAGAGAATATATGTATCAAAGTTCACAGCAATTTGTTGCAGTATAGACAAGGTGTCAGTAGTTGGTAAGTAACTATCAATGTCAGCGCTTCGATCTTTTAATGGAATTTGCCATATAACAGAGACTGCAGGAAGTTAGTGAAGGACCTACAGTATTTATGGGATATTAATTTATTTGTTTGTGTATGCTCCTGGATCTATCACTTATTTATATGTATTGCTATTTTTTATTGCTGGTCATTATTTTAGCTATTGTCTTGATTTTAGTTAATAAACACCGTACTCCACCAGAAGCGCAGTGAAAGGGTCTCCAGCCAGAAAATAACCTGCACTTTCAGCCTGCAGACAATACCCCCCTTCCCCCAAACAGGGAGTTCCTTTTGTCTACGGGCTTTCAGTGAATGGGAGGGCAGGGCATCAGTGTGTAGAAAGATAGCTTTCGATCTCATTCACAGACTGCCTGTAGGGGGAGGGGGGATGGGGTGCAACCTTATTCAGAGCCTCAGTAAATTTCATTTGATATACATTTGCTAATATAAGGTTAAGTCCCCAGAAGTTTTTTATGTTATATTTATATCCAGTGCAGCAGTATATTGTGTATATACATAGTTCCACTACCAATCGCAATGCATGACTGCATAGAAATGTAAATACTGATATTATTGATAACTAGCAATGCATTTTTTACAAATATAAAAATATATTACAAGTTATATTATAATATAAATAATAATAATTATATATTTATATACACGCACATATACATGTATATAAATTATTCATTTTTATTCATAAAGTAAAGTAACACCATATGCAGTAATATATATTTGTACTGTATGTATTTTTAGTTATTTAATTAGGGATTAGGCTATCTTTCTATGCAAGTTTTTGTCTCACTCTACCGATTTGGCTGCGTGCAGAGCAGTAGTTATGATAGCGATATTATGTCCAAGCTCTCCCCCCCCCCTCCACCCTGGTGTAACAATCTGAATATACAACTGGGACATAATATCGCAATCATAACTACTGCTCTGCACACAGCTGAATCGGCAGAGTGAGATGTGAAGCCGGACACTGCGCTGCAGTATGTGCCGGTAGTATATAAGTCTTTGTCTTTGCTGTGGATAGTAGGGTTAGGAGGGGGAGGTGACTTGGATTGACAGCCTGGGGAAGCAGCCCTATGCTGGATGAAGGAGTGTGAGAGCGGAGGAATGTAATTACCTAGTTGAAATCGCCATGCGATTACTTCGAGTTATATTAATCGCATGGCGATTTCAACTTGGACCTGGTTTACTATGGTTGGCTTCAATGGCTTGGTAGAATTAGCGAATATGACGAATATATTCGTTATATTCCACAAAACGAAGATAACGAATGTATTCGTCATATTCCACAAAACGAAGATATCGAAGTATTCTGCATCTTCGTTTTAGCTACCTATTCATCAACTTCGCTAATTCTAGCAATCATATAGAAAAGTTTACTATAGAGACAGCTAAGTTTAATTCGCTATGCGATTATATTACTTTGCTTTTTTTTTATAAATAGAATAATTATAATAATTATCAGGTATTATAATTATTCATTTTTTTTTTTTTTAAAAAGCAGTCATATAATCGCATAGCGAATTAAACTTAGCTGTCTCTATAGTAAACTTTTCTATATGATTGCTAGAATTAGCGAAGTTGATGAATAGGTAGCTAAAACGAAGATGGAGAATATTCGCCATATTCGTTTTGTGGAATATAACGAATATATTCGTCATATTCGCTAATTCTACCAAGCCAACCATAGTAAACCAGGTCCAAGTTGAAATCGCAATTCGATTAATTCAAGTTATAATAATCGATTTGCTATATTCCATATTAGGCTAGAATTAACGAATATGGAATATAGCAGTGCTAAGTTAAAATCGAAATTCGATTATTATGACTTGAAATAATCGCATTGCTATTTCAATATGAGAGTAGCCTTTAAGTTAAAATCGAAATTCGATTATTTAAATCGCATATTAATCGCGATAACAAGAATAATGACGAATATTCGATTTCAACGAATATAAAACGAATAATCTATCGAATATTCGCGAATTTCGTCGAAATCGAATATGGCACCTGCCGCTCATCACTAGCCAATATATAAAAGGCATATCAAAATGATATCAAAGTGATATCAAATCACAAAATGACATAAAAGTGGTATAAAACTGTATCAAAAGGGTATGCCAATATATAAAAGGCATATTAAAATTATATCAAAGTGATATCAAATCACAAAATTACATAATAGTGGTATAAAACCGTTTTAATATGTTATAAATCTGATATAAAGTGTTAATAAAAGCTTATAATTTGATAAGGACTTATAAAGTGATATAAAAAGCTTATCATTTGATATAAAATTTATATTAAACCATATAAAATGATAGGAAAATCATATCAAAGTGTGAATGGGAGTTAAATTACACTCATATACTCGCAAAGGGGGTAGATTAAACTTTGTGTAGCATACATCTTTTGGACATGTCCTGGTATGCCAATATATAAAAGGCATATCAAAATGATATCAAAGTGATATCAAATCACAAAATGACATGAAAGTGGTATAAAACTGTATCAAAAGGGCATGCCAATATATAAAGGGCATCTCAAAATGCTATTAAATGACATAAAAGTTGTACAAAACCGTATCAAAATGTTATAAATGGGATATAAAGTGTTAATAAAAGTTTATCATTTGATAAGGACTTATAAAGTGATATATAAAGCTTATCATTTGATATAAAATTTATATTAAACCATATAAAATGATAGGAAAATCATATCAAAGTGGGAGGCCTTTAGGTATGGTTTGGGCCAGCGAGGGGAAAAAATTTGGCTGATCTGGGCGGGGAACCTGTCACTTTGAGTTTGACGAGACATGGATCCCTATACTACTGTTATTTCCAACACTTTTTGTGAGGCAAATTCAGAAACCAAGCCAACTGTTGCATTAGGTATCATGAATAGATCTGCACCTTCCTTGGGCTGACAATAACTGAGGAGAGTAACTGACCAAATAAGTTAAGTGTGAACTAAGCTTTATGGTGATGCACAGTCATTCTATAGCTAACAAAAAGGATTCAAATGGATTAAAAGTACCTTTTTTTCTCCACTACTTTATTGGCACTGCCTCCATGTTCTTATTTTGTTCCACTAGAGCAGTGTTTCCCAACCAGCGTGCCTCCAGGTGTTGCAAAACTACAACTCCCAGCATGCCTGCACAGCCAAAGGCTGTCCGGGCATGCTGGGAGTTGTAGTTTTGCAACAGCTGGAGGCACGCTGGTTGGGAAACACTGCACTAGAGTCATTGGGATACCTGCAGGGGCACACAGTATTTTTTTTTTCTTGTTTTACTGAAGGCTGCTATATGTTTTTTTATTGTTTAGTTAAGGGTTAGCTAGAAATGTTGGTGGTCTGTACGATGATATATACATCCATATATGTGACCTTCTGATGCACTTTAACTTTTTCGCTACCAGAAAGGACTAGCTATGCATGTTGCTGCACTGCACAATGTTGTATACCAGGATACATTCTCCCAAAAGGTTAACACAGGGGTGTGAAAGACCTGATTTATCGCTCATCATGACAAATTAATTCGTAACAAAGTATGTTTTTTGGAAAGATTTGGCGAAGTGACTGAATCAAATTTTTGAAAACTTCCTTAATCTCTAATAATGCTGTAAAATGTGTTTGCTATAACACTCAACGGTATCTTGAAGTAATATACAATGCATTTAATAACACAGATGTAATAATAGTGTTATTAAAGTAAAATGTGTTTGCTATAACACTGAACGGTATCTGCCAGTAATACACAATGCATTCAATAACATAGTGTAAGGAACTGTACTCGACCAGTGTACAGAGGCAGGGACACCACAAAGTTCATCAAAGTCTTCCTTTATTTAGGCTAGTCCAAATACATAAAGTACAAATTGGCGTGGTGATGAAAAGCAGGAAGTGCTCAACCCCATATGCAGTGGTACATCTATACTGGGGGGGGGGGCAGATCTTGCTCTTGTGGTCCCCTGCTAATGGCAATCCCCCGCAAAAATGCATACAATGCAGGATGCCCGCAGCAGACCACAAGTACCACAAAATACATCATACACAGGATAGCAAATGTGTGGATGTGATAAACAATCAAACAAAATTACAATAATTTATACAAAGACAGGTGCACTCTGCGGTCTTACTAAACCCTCATACTGATGTAAAATTGAGAGATTAGCCAACATATCCTACTGTGGAGGACATGTCTGAGCCCGAACACCGCGCCAAGGTTTCTCAAGTAGCTCGGGACCTAACACTAAACATACTTGTGCCGTATGGGCAATACCAGGAGCCAGTTGGTAAATTACAGGAGCGCAAGGTCTGACTCAGAGCAAACTCCCAGTTACCTCCAGCATGCAGCCATGTTTACAATGGGAGGATGGAGAGAGCTCTGAGCCCCACCCAAGATTGGCTGATATAGCCCAGGCCTCATATGTGCACCAGAATGTTGCCTGTTGATGGAAATAAAGGCACGTTTAGACTAGGAGTTTTTATACCGCCAAACAATTCTATATGTAAACTAAAAATTGGTGTGTTGATGAAAAGCAGGAAATGCTCAACCCCATATGCAGTGGTGCATCTATACCGGGGGGAAGGGGAGATCCTGCATTTGTGATCCAGGCTCAGACATGTCCTCCACAGTAGGATATGTTGGCTAATCTCTCAATTTTACATCAGCATGAGGGTTTAGTAAGACCGCAGAGTGCACCTGTCTTTGTATAAGTTATTGTTATTTTGTTCAAATACGTACAGCCGATAAATGAGGATCACAGCTGGGTCCAACAAACACAGCACACACTGACAATGTTACCTCAGACTGTCTACATTCTTCCCCCAGACTGAGACACACCTAAGTCCAGCAGCAGGATTAAATAGAATCCCTGGACTTGAGCATGCCCAAAGTCCCGGACTGGAGCAAGTGGAACAGGCACCCACCCAGCACATTGCCTGTTCCCAGTAAAAGCCTGGACTATCTGGAACCAGCTATGCTATCTATCATGGTGTCCACCAACTACCTTAGTGGACACCTAATCTAGAGGCATTTACTCAACCATGGCCGGGCACCTTGGTGACACGTTCCCGGTGCAAACAAAACCTCTTTTAGAATGCTTCCTGCAGCATTCTGGTTGATACAAATCTCCCATCATAAATAACTTCTGTCACTGCCTCACAATAGGTATAGTGCACTGAAATGCCTAATTACAAACAGTATATAGAAACTGTTGTGTTTTTATTTTTATGTATTTTTTAGAAAAATTGTGTTTGCAGCAGAATATATGTTATTGGGGTGCTGGCAATAAGCCTATGAAGTGTACAAACCTTTTTTTTTTTTTTTTTACAAAATATGAGTTTCTTACAGGATATTGTCATGCAGAACTTGCAATCAGCAATCTGTATGAAACAACTGGGACAGTGACCAATCCCTCACTCTCTATGTTAAGCTTTCCCTGATAAAAAACCCAAATCTACCAAATTATATCTCCTTATTTTCTTTCTATAGTGCCTCTATAGTGTCTCTAGTACAACAAGATTACTGGCTTGTGTCTGCAATTGTTTTTGGCAGACTCTGCCACAAGACATCCTTTCAGAAGATGAGCTGGGAATAGATTAGCGTTTCTTCCTTCTGACCATAAGGAACTGCCTGCATAGTGCACCCCTGATTGACTAATCGATTCCCTCATCTCTCACTAATTCCCTTTTTTTTCATGTAGGCTTTGGAGGCCTAATGTGGGAAATACCAGGCCTGGAAAACTAGGGAATTAGTGCATTTTTAAATCGCTGAATAAAGTGGCCTAAATTGGAGGAAGTCCTCAGAACCCCAAACACTGTAGCACATTTATAACCGGGGGAGGAAATCCTCCTCATGTGGTCCATTGCTAATGGTAATCCCCAGCAAAAATGCATACAAGGATGTCGGCAATGGACCACATGTGCCACAACACCATCCTACACAAAAATGGATACATGTGTGGATGAGACTATAAGAATAGGTTAAACAATATGCAAATGATAATATATAGCTAAACCCTCACGCTGGTGTTAAAAATTTGATTTTAGCCAATATATTACGGTCAAGAACATATCTGAGCCTGCGCACCTCGTCAAGGTATCTCAGTGTAGCGCGGGAAATAAAGCTAACCTACCTGTAGTGTGTAAACACTGTCTGATAGGTGCAAAAGTCTGACTCACAGCCAAAGCTCTCAAAAACTTCCAAAGTAGGATCACAAATACATTGGGAGGAGGCTGTGAGCCCGACCTAGACCAGGCTCATGTGACGCAGGCTACCATGTGCACCAGAATGTTACCAAAGATGAAAACCGGCACATTCCATACATATAACAAAACCAAATCACTGAATAAAGTGGCCTAAATGGGAGAAAGTGCTCAGAACCCCAAATACTGTGGCGCATTTATAACCGTGGGAGCAATTCCTCCTCATGTGGTCCATTGCTAACGGCAATCCCCAGCAAAAATACACACAATGGAGGATGACGGCAACAGAACACATGTGCCACAACAACATCCTACACAAAAATGGATACATGTGTGGATGAGACTATAAAAATAGGTAAATCACTGCAAAAGGTGCACTACAACAATATGCAAATGATAATATATAGCTAAATCCTCACTCTGGTGTTAAAAATGAGATTTTAGCCAATATATTCCGGTCAAGAACATATCGGAGCCCACGCACCTCGTCAAGGTATCTCAGTGTAGCGCGGGAAATAAAGCTAACCTACCTGTAGTGTTTAAACACTGATAGGTGCAAAAGTCCAACTCCCAGACAAAGCTCCCAAAAACCTCCAAAGTAGGATCGCAAATACAATGGGAGGAGGCTGTGAGCCCCACCTACAACAGGTGCATGTGACGCAGTTCGACTCACAGCCAAAGCTCCCAAAGGTACAAAAGCGTGAAAATCCAGGGAGACCAACCTCAAGACTGATGGACTGATAAGATTTATTAAGACATATGCTGATCTAAATCCATAGAAAGCTGAAGTGAAATGCTGCAGATGTATCAAGACGCACAATAGCATGCATAGATTGGCACCAGAAAAACAAATCTATGCTTGCTATAGCTTTTCATACTGTAATTACTCCATCCACTTTTCTTATCTCTTTAATAAAAGGATGACAACTGCTGAAAGAGGCAAAACATAGACAAATTATTGTACAAATGTGGCTTGTACCAAAATGTTTTGTTTTTCTATATAATAAAACTAGAGTAAAGGCATTGACAAATTGCCTCTAATATGTACAGCCCTTTTCATTGGCCCCCTTTTCTTTCTCGAGTGGTGTCCACCTATCCAGATCTCCCCTCTGCAGTTATAGCAACATACCACAACACTAATGGTCATGATTAGTGTTGAGTGAAGCGAACTTCGGATGCTTCATACGAAGTCTCTTCGTTCAAGACTTTGGAATAATACAGTATGGAGATCCTAAGTCGGAACCTAAGCCAAGTTTGGTTTCAAATTTTAAAATGGTTTTCCACTCCCTTAGCGCAGAACGCCGTACATGTACGGCGGGGGATGCATTGCCATAATGCATTCCGCCGTACATGCACGGTGGGATGATCGGGCGGGCACCGGAGCGGTGCGCGCTCAATCACTGCAGGGGTCCGGCAGTCCCTGGTGTCCGGGCCCCTGCTGTATCCGCCAGCATCGCTGTTTACATATTTGGTATTGTCGCGACCATGACAACCTGCTCTATAAAAATACCACATGATCTAACCTGTCAGATGAATGTTGTAAATAACAAAAAATAAAAACGGTGCCAAAACAGCGATTTTTTGTTACTTTGCCTCACAAAAAGTGTAATATAGAGCAACCAAAAATCATATGTACCCTAAAACAGTACCAACAAAACTGCCACCCTATCCCATAGTTTCTAAAATGGGGTCACTTTTTTGGAGTTTCTACTCTAGGGGTGCATCAGGGGGGCTTCAAATAGCACATGGTGTCAAAAAAACAGTCCAGCAAAATCTGCCTTCCAAAAACCATATGGCATTCCTTTCCTTCTGCGCCCTGGTGTGTGCCCGTACAGTAGTTTACGACCACATATGGGGAGTTTCTGTAAACTACAGAATCAGAGCCATAAATATTAAGTTTTATTTGGCTGTTAACTCTTGCTTTGTAACTGGAAAAAAATTATTAAAATGGAAAACCTGCCAAAAAAGTGAAATTTTGAAATTTTATCTTTATTTTCCATTAATTCTTGTGGAACACCTAAAGGGTAAACAAAGTTTGTAAAACCAGTTTTCAATACCTTGAGGGGTGTAGTTTCTTAGATGGGGTCACTTTTATGGAGTTCCTTCTCTAGGGGTGCATCAGGGGGGCTTCAAATGGGACATGGTGTAAATAAACCAGTCCAGCAAAATCTGCCTTCTAAAAGCCACACAGCGCACCTTTCCCTCTACGCCCTACCATGTGCCCGTACAGTAGTTTACGGCCACATATGGGGTGTTTCTGCAAACTACAGAATCAGGGCAATAAATATAGGGTTTTGTTTGGCTGTTAACCCTTGCTTTATTAGTGGAAAAAATTGATTAAATAAAAAAAATTGCAAAAAATTGTAATTCTCAAATTTCATCTCCATTTGCCAATAACTCTTGTGGAACACCTAAAGGGTTAACAAAGTTTGCATAACCAGTTTTGAATACCTTGAGGGGTGTAGTTTCTAGAATGGGGTCACTTTTATGGAGTTTCTACTCTAGGGGTGCATCAGGGGGGCTTCAAATGGGACATTATGTAAATGAACCAGTCCAGCAAAATCTGCTATCACCACTTAAAGTGACACTGGTCACCTTTGCAAACAATGGCTTGGTCCTTAAGGTGAAATAGGGCTGTGTCCTTAGGGTGTTAATAATGGAATTTTTTTTTTACAACTTTGGAAAAAACTAATTTTTTCTTTGTATTACCATATTTTGACCTGCATAACTTTTTTATTTTTATGTCTACGGATCTGTGTGAAGGCTTATTTTTTGCAAGGCAATCTGTACTTTTCATTAATAACATTCGGGGGGTGTATGGCTTTTTGACCCCTTTTTTATAAATTTTTTGGGAGGTAAAGCAACTAAATAATGGCAAATCAGCCATTTTAACTTTTTTTCTCTTTGCCGTATGGGATAAATATTTTAATATTTTAATAGTATGAGCGTTTTTGCATGCATCAATGCCCATGATTAGAGATGAACCTCACTGAAGTTCAACAAGAAATTCAATTTGTTACAAATAAATTTATCACAAATTGCTATAAATTAGGTATACCCAGGCCAATCTGCCTAAAAACAGCATTTTCAAATCCAGCATATAAATGTATTTCAGACAGAATTGCAGCAAATGGAGGTCAATATAATGGCATCTGTCCTCCATTGAAGTGTAGGTTAAATTAAACAGAAATGTTAATTTCCGTTTTAAAGAACAGGCAGGCGAATCTGTTGGATGGAAGGCTGAAAACCAGCGAAACACTGGTGTGAACCCACCCTAAAGAATATTCTTCCGACTTGGTGGCCCAATCTCAGTGTGAAGGCTTGGAAGTTACAGCTGCCTAACGCAGTATTTTTAACCAACTTGGGGGCCCATTCCCAGTATTCTGGCCAAATGTCTAATTAATTTAATAAAAAGTAGTATAAATTAGTGGCCCTATCACAGAGTGGGGAGGGTGGCAGCTGCAGAAATAGCGGTCCATGACAGTAGTGGGGAGGGTGGCAACAGTGGAGGGAAACAAGACAATGCAACATGCATATATGACTCACTGGATCCAAAGCTAAGGAACCAAAAGGGAAACCCCTGCACAAGACCTGGCACTTTCCCTGGCTGCTCAGCCTATGCAAAAATCCCAGAGGTGGATGGTTGCATATCCACGTACCTCGACTATATAACACCTGAACACCCTACAATAGTGAGGGGACACGACCACCGGCTCCCTACACCAGACACGGAGGGAGTCAGGGTCACCTGGGATCCAGCAAACAGAAAATAACAGATAAATGTACAGCACTTAACTTAGTAGCAGAGTGGGAAATAGAATCAGCGTGCACACACACTCCAGGAAGAAGTATAAGCCGCCCAGTAATGCATTATGGGGAGGAATTTAAAGGGAAGCAATCAGTCCAACTACATAACAGCTGAGAGAGGCTAACGAGATGAGGAACTGAACACTACAACAAAGAAAACTCAAGGAGGAGGTTCTGAAAGGCTTCTGTCAGAGCTTCTCAGCTGTCTGGTTGTGACAGTACCCCTCCCTCTACGAGTGGACTCCGGACACTCAGAGCCCACCTTCTCAGGATGGGACCTATAGAAAGCCCTGATGAGACGAGAGGCCTTAATGTCCGTCACTGGGACCCACATCCTCTCCTCAGGACCATAACCCTCCCAATGAACAAGGTACTGAAGAGAACCGCGGACAATATGAGAATCCACAATCCTAGAGACCTGAAATTCAAGATTCCCATCAACCATAATCGGAGGAGGAGGCAAAGGCGAGGGTACAATGGGTTGAACATAAGGTTTCAATAAGGACTTTTGAAAAACATTATGGATCTTCCAAGTCTGAGGAAGATCAAGACGGTAGGCAACAGGATTGATGACAGACAGGATTTTGTAAGGCCCAAAAAACCTAGGACCCAACTTCCAGGAGGGAACCTTCAATTTGATATTCTTGGTAGACAACCACACCAGATCACCAACATTCAGGTCCGGACCAAGCACACGTCTCTTACCTGCCACACGCTTATATCTCTCACTCATGCTCTTTAGATTATCCTGAATCTTTTGCCAAATAGATGACAAAGACGAGGAGAATCTGTCCTCATCAGGTAAACCAGATGACCCCTCTCCCGAGAAAGTCCCAAACTGCGGATGAAACCCATATGCACCAAAAAATGGTGACTTATCAGAGGACTCCTGACGACGGTTATTTAAAGCAAACTCAGCAAGGGACAAAAAAGAACACCAATCCTCTTGATTCTCCGCCACAAAACAGCGCAGATATGTCTCCAGATTCTGATTGACGCGCTCTGTCTGGCCATTCGACTGCGGGTGGAAAGCAGAAGAGAATGACAACCGAACCCCCCAAGCGAGAACAGAAATCTTTCCAGAATCTTTAAACAAACTGCGTGCCCCTATCAGAGACTATGTCTGAAGGAATACCGTGCAATTTGACAATGTGATCAATAAATGACTGCGCCAGCGTCTTAGCATTGGGCAAACCAGGAAAAGGGATGAAATGCACCATTTTGCTAAAACGGCCCACCACCACCAGAATCACAGTCTTCCCCGAGAAACTAGGCAGGTCCGTTATGAAGTCCATGGACAGATGTGTCCAAGGACGGGAGGGAATGGGTAAGGGAAGGAGAGGACCTGATGGCCGTGAATGAGGGACTTTGGCACGAGCGCAAGTCTCGTAGGCTGCCACAAACCCCTCAACCGACTTACGAAAGCGCAGGCCACCAGAATCTCCGAGCGATGAGATGCAGTGTGGCTCGTGCCCAGCAAGGACCGTATCCTGGTGTTCCTTAAAAATCTTGTGTCTTAAAGCAAGAGGCACAAACAACCTCCCAGGAGGAGCAAGATCAGGAGCCTCTGACTGGGCTGCCTGCACCTCTGCCTCCAATTCAGAAAAAAGAGCAGAGACCACCACACCTTCAGCCAAAATGGGACCCGGGTCTTCAAAATTCCCGCCTCCCGGAAAACAACGTGACAGGGCATCTGCCTTCACATTCTTAACTCCAGGGCGGAACGTGACAACAAAATTAAACCTAGAAAAGAACAAAGACCATCTGGCCTGTCTCGGGTTCAGATGCTTGGCTGACTCCAAGTAGGCCAGATTTTTATGGTCAGTAAATACAATAATAGGGTGTCTGGCTCCCTCTAGCCAATGGCGCCATTCCTCAAAAGCCAACTTGATGGCTAACAATCTCCCACATCGTAATTTCTCTCTGCGGTGGAGAGTTTTTTCGAGAAAAAGGCACACGGTCGCCATTTGGCAGGAGAGGAACCCTGAGACAAGACCGCCCCCACACCCACCTCAGAAGCATCAACCTCAACTATGAAGGGTAAAGAAATATCAAGTTGCACCAAGATGGGAGCGGAAGCAAAACTCTCCTTAATATTAGAAAAAGCCTTACACGCCTCTACTGACCAAGAAGAAAAATCTACCCCCTTTCTGGTCATATCAGTGAGTGGTTTAACAATAGAGGAATAATTCAAAATAAACTTCCTGTAATAATTGGCAAAGCCCAAAAATTGCATCAGCGCCTTCTGATTCTCAGGAAGCTCCCACTCAAGCACAGCGTGGACCTTCTCGGGGTCCATGCGAAAACCAGAAGCGGAGAGAAGAAACCCCAGAAACTGAATTTCTGGAACCGCAAACATACATTTTTCCAGTTTCGCATATAATTTATTCTCCCACAGGATGAGCAAGACCTGACGTAAATGTTCCTTATGAGTTTTGAAATCAGGAGAAAAAATCTAAATGTCATCCAAATACACTAATACAAATTTTCCCATCAAATAATAAAAAATGCTGTTCACAAAATGCTGAAAAACGGCTGGGGCATTCATCAAACCAAAAGGCATAACCAAATTCTCAAAATGGCCCTCAGGGGTATTGAAGGCCGTCTTCCATTCATCTCCTTCTCTGACCCTGACCAGGTTGTATGCCCCTCTTAGATCCAATTTGGAAAAGACTTTAGCCCCAACAACCTGGTTAAACAGGTCCGGGATCAGAGGAAGCGGATAAGGGTCACGAATAGTGATACTGTTCAGCTCCCTGAAATCCAGACAAGGTCTTAAAGAACCATCTTTTTTCTTAACAAAGAAAAATCCAGCGGCAACA
This sequence comes from Bufo gargarizans, assembly GCF_014858855.1. Lineage (NCBI taxonomy): Eukaryota > Metazoa > Chordata > Amphibia > Anura > Bufonidae > Bufo > Bufo gargarizans. The sequence continues at coordinate 174,071,555 of NC_058081.1, forward strand.
GGTGACTTCGAGGGTTGTATGTGTCCTTTTCTCAGACTCTCAGAGATATAAGCACGCATAGCGATCCTCTCAGGTTGGGAAAGATTGTATAAACGAGATTTAGGCAGCTCGGCGCCTGGGATGAGATTAATAGGGCAATCGTACTCCCTGTGCGGGGGCAAATCCTGAACTCTACTCTCAGAGAAGACATCCGAAAATTCAGAGAGAAAAGATGGTACAGTCTTAGTAGCAACCTCAGAAACAGATGTCGTGAGGCAATTCTCTCTGCAAAAGTCACTCCAACCATTTATTTGCCTCGCTTGCCAATCAATGGTGGGGTTATGTTTAGTGAGCCAGGGTACCCCCAACACTAGAGGAGTAGGCAAACCGCTAAGGACGAAACATGACACATCCTCAACATGAGCATCACTCACAATTAAACGGATATTGTGAACTATGCCCTTTAATGATTTCTGAGAAAGTGGAGCGGAATCAATAGCAAAAACAGGAATATCCTTTCCCAAAGTGCGCACCTGGAAACCATGAGTTATTGCAAATTGATTATCAATGAGATTGACAGCTGCTCCACTATCCACAAAAATCTCACAAAAAATGCTCTTGCTCTCTAGCGCCACCCTAGCAGGCAGGACAAAATGGGAACTACAAGCAAACGGAAAACCTTCAATTTCCGCCTCAACCCTGCCAATAGTAACAGACGGAACATTTTTAAAATATTTTTTCCTGTTTGTTTCTTTATTACTCCCAGAAAACTGCCTGAATCTCCTAGAGGGACAAACATTTGCCAAATGATTTATACCTCCACAACAAAAACAAACCCTCCCATGCGAGCTGAATCTTCTACAGGGAGTGCAGAATTATTAGGCAAGTTGTATTTTTGAGGATTAATTTTATTATTGAACAACAACCATGTTCTCAATTAACCCAAAAAACTCATTAATATCAAAGCTGAATATTTTTGGAAGTAGTTTTTAGTTTGTTTTTAGTTTTAGCTATTTTAGGGGGGTATCTGTGTGTCCAGGTGACTATTACTGTGCATAATTATTAGGCAACTTAACAAAAAACAAATATATACCCATTTCAATTATTTATTTTTACCAGTGAAACCAATATAACATCTCAACATTCACAAATATACATTTCTGACATTCAAAAACAAAACAAAAACAAATTAGTGACCAATATAGCCACCTTTCTTTGCAAGGACACTCAAAAGCCTGCCATCCATGGATTCTGTCAGTGTTTTGATCTGTTCACCATCAACATTGCGTGCAGCAGCAACCACAGCCTCCCAGATACTGTTCAGAGAGGTGTACTGTTTTCCCTCCTTGTAAATCTCACATTTGATGATGGACCACAGGTTCTCAATGGGGTTCAGATCAGGTGAACAAGGAGGCCATGTCATTAGTTTTTCTTCTTTTATACCCTTTCTTGCCAGCCACGCTGTGGAGTACTTGGACGCGTGTGATGGAGCATTGTCCTGCATGAAAATCATGTTTTTCTTGAAGGATGCAGACTTCTTCCTGTACTACTGCTTGAAGAAGGTGTCTTCCAGAAACTGGCAGTAGGACTGGGAGTTGAGCTTGACTCCATCCTTAACCCGAAAAGGCCCCACAAGCTCATCTTTGATGATACCAGCCCAAACCAGTACTCCACCTCCACCTTGCTGGCGTCTGAGTCGGACTGGAGCTCTCTGCCCTTTACCAATCCAGCCACGGGCCCATCCATCTGGCCCATCAAGACTCACTCTCATTTCATCAGTCCATAAAACCTTAGAAAAATCAGTCTTGAGATATTTCTTGGCCAAGTCTTGACGTTTCAGCTTGTGTGTCTTGTTCAGTGGTGGTCGTCTTTCAGCCTTTCTTACCTTGGCCATGTCTCTGAGTATTGCACACCTTGTGCTTTTGGGCACTCCAGTGATGTTGCAGCTCTGAAATATGGCCAAACTGGTGGCAAGTGGCATCTTGGCAGCTGCACGCTTGACTTTTCTCAGTTCATGGGCAGTTATTTTGCGCCTTGGTTTTTCCACACGCTTCTTGCGACCCTGTTGACTATTTTGAATGGAAACGCTTGATTGTTCGATGATCACGCTTCAGAAGCTTTGCAATTTTAAGAGTGCTGCATCCCTCTGCAAGATATCTCACTATTTTTGCCTTTTCTGAGCCTGTCAAGTCCTTCTTTTGACCCATTTTGCCAAAGGAAAGGATGCCTAATAATTATGCACACCTGATATAGGGTGTTGATGTCATTAGACCACACCCCTTCTCATTACAGAGATGCACATCACCTAATATGCTTAATTGGAAGTAGGCTTTCTAGCCTATACAGCTTGGAGTAAGACAACATGCATAAAGAGGATGATGTGGTCAAAATACTCATTTGCCTAATAATTCTGCACTCCCTGTATTGTCAGAAGCAATCAACCCCAGCTGCATGGGCTCCTGCTCAGAAGGGGCTGACAGTGACCGAGACCCCTGTGCACAGAATGAGACCGCTGCACTGTCCTGGGACTGAGTATGACAGGAAGGAGATATCTCTCCTCTCTCTCTAAGACGCCTGTCAATACGATACGGCCTGAGACATAGCTAGCAGAGTCCAAGGAAATAGGCCTCTCATGAAAGGCAAATGCATCTTTAAATCCCTCTGAAAGACCATGGCAAAATTGACTTTGGAGTGCAGCATCATTCCAACCAGTTTCAGCTGCCCATCTCCGAAATTCTGAGCAGTATATCTCTGCGGATTGTTTACCCTGGCATAATAGACGTAGTCTAGACTCAGCCAGAGCAATACGATCCGGATCATCATATATCTGACCCAGGGCTAAAAAGAATTCATCCACTGAACGGAGAGGCCGTGCCCCCTCCGGCAGCGAAAAGGCCCAAGACTGAGCGTTACCCCTGAGCAGCGATATAATGATCCCCACCCTCCGTTCCTCATCACCAGAGGAATGGGGAAGAAGGCGAAAATGGAGTTTGCAAGCCTCTCTAAAACACACAAAATTCTCACTACCCTGGAGAACGTATCCGGGAGCGAGATCTTAGGCTCAGAACAAACTCCATGAACGCAAGCTGAACCGGTCACTAGAAACTGAGAAAGAGTCTTACGGAGATCAGCTATCTCCAATGAAAGACCCTGGAAGCGTTCAGCCAAAAGTGAAACCAGATCCATGCTTGAGACGGTTTTGGCGGCTTATAATGTCACGGACGGTGTACAGGAAACAAGACAATGCAACATGCATATATGACTCACTGGATCCAAAGCTAAGGAACCAAAAGGGAGACCCCTGCACAAGACCTGGCACTTTCCCTGGCTGCTCAGCTTATGCAAAAATCCCAGAAGTGGATGGTTGCATATCCACGTACCTCGACTATATAACACCTGAACACCATACAATAGTGAGGGGACATGACCACCGGCTCCCTACACCAGACACGGAGGGAGTCAGGGTCACCTGGGATCCAGCAAACAGAAAATAACAGATAAATGTACAGCACTTAACTTAGCAGAGTGGGAAATAGGATCAGCATGCACACACACTCCAGGAAGATGTATAAGCCGCCCAGTAATGCATTATGGGGAGGAATTTAAAGGGAAGCAATCAGTCCAACTACATGACAGCTGAGAGAGGCTAACGAGATGAGAAACGGAACACTACAACAAAGAAAACTCAAGGAGGAGGTTCTGAAAGGCTTCTGTAAGAGCTTCTCAGCTGTCTGGTTGTGACAGTAACAGTGACAATAGTGGTCACATGACATAGTGGGGAGGGTGGCAGCAGCAGCAGTGGCTGTAACAGTGACAATAGATCACAGTACTAGCAGAACCCAACAACAGCAGTGTGATATCAAGGCCCAGTTGCTTGCATATCCTTCTATAAATGTAACATGTGCATATTATTAGGCCAAGAAGCCCCATGGTAGGAATGGCAATAGAGGCAGTAGGCTGGTGGCATCAGGCAGGTGTAGGCATCAGAATGGTGATAGCAGCACTTGGCCAGAAGTAATGGTCCATTTTGCAGAATATTCTAGTGTGCCAGTACACTACAGTATAATCATTAGTGGCAGAATGATCTATTCTTTTTCATCAGGCACAAGTTTTGCTGGATGTCCTGCTGCTGCTGTGTGATTTCTTCAGAAGGTGGCTAAATAAAACTGGTCATCAGAGGCTCCAGACTTAACTTACAGCTTATGGAGTTGGTGCTGCTTTTGACCCCAGTCATGGCAGTGGAGTGTGAGTGCAGCGGGTACCCCTGGTCCGACCTTAAGGACGGCAGATGGTGCTTGTATGCAGGGACCAACCGACCACACAGCATGTCTCTATAGTAGTACTTTTCTGCATCCCTCTCCTCTCAGAAGGTCTAGAAAATGCACCCATTTTTTACCTGTAGTGAGGATCTAACAATATGGATAACCAGTAGTCATCCCTCTGCCGAATCCTGACAATGCGTCTGTCACTACCAGGGCCGGTGCTACCATAAGGCAGACCAAGCAGCTGCCTTAGGGCGCACCTTGGGGAGGGCGGAAAAATTTACCTTCTTTTTTTTTTATCACTTACTTGTGAGTTCCGCTGCAGGGCTGACGGCCGCCCGCCCCAGCGGCATGGTCACGGGGTGAGGCCAGGGGTGTGTGACTGGCGAGTGGCGCAGCGGCGGCAGGCGGAAGCAGGGACTGGAGCTGACTGTGTCTGTGAGTCTGACTCACACACAGCCATAATGCCGTAGCAGCAGGTCAAGTGGGTAGGTGATCACTGATGAGCGCACCAGCGCCAGAGTGCACGGCATAAATGTGTTTCAAAAAAATTATTACACAAACAACAATCATAAAGGGAGGGGGGGTGGTGACTGTGACATGATGGGAGGGGGGACAATGTCTGTAGTCTGTGACATGGGGATGGGGCCAATGCCGGACGGGCGGGGAGATGATGTGCCATGGGGGGGACTGAAATGTGACACAATAAGGGGTTAATGATGTGATCATGATGTGAAACTAAGGGGGTGATGTGACATGGTTTTGAGGGGGAGAAATGTGACATGGATGGAGGGGGAGAAATGTGACATTAAGGGCTGATGTAACATGGGTGATTTGACATGGAGGGGGAAAAATGTGACATTGAGGCCTTGAGGGGGAGAAATGTGACATTGAGGAGGTGAAATGTGACATGGAGGGGAAGAAGTCTGACATAGGGGGATAAATGTGATATGGGGGTGAAGTGACAGAAGGGATTATGTAAAAAGGAGGGGGGAAATGTGACATGGAGGGGGAGAAATGTGACATAGAGGGCTGATGTGACATAGGGGGGTGATTTGACATGGGGGGAGAAATGTGACATGGGGGCTGATGGCTTACATGGGGGCATGATGGCTTGCATGGGGGGCTGATGGATGGGGGCTGATGGCTAACATGGAGGCTAATGGCTTACATTGGGGCATGATGGCTGATATGGGGGCATGATGGCTGACATGGGGGGCTGATGGATGGGGGCTGATGTCTAACATGGGGGTCTGATCTGAGGCATTGGGGGGCTGATCTGAGGTCTGATTAACATTAAGGGTCTGTTTGCTGGTCTGACCTGAGGTGTAATGGAAAATATTTTTTTCTTATTATCCTCCTCTAAAACCTAGGTGCGTCTTAGAGGGCGAAAAATACGGTCCTCAAACCAGCAATTGTCTGAAGCAGAGAGAAGATACCAGGACCACAGAGAGGAGAAGCCAGCTGCTGCAGACGGGACCAAGGCAAGGTGAACTGAGAGGTGGGGCGCCAAAATGCAGCTTCGCTTGTGTTGGCAAAAATCCTTGCACTGACCCTGGTCACTACGCAAACATGACAGCATGCATCTGGCCATTTGCACAAGGGACTCAGAGAGCCTCCCTGACTCCATCTCCATTGCATACTGCCACGGTCTGTCGGGGTCATCTGCATCGTCTTCATTGTCGTCTTCCGGCTCTTCATGCTCCTCTTGCTTCTCTCCTGTCCCTATTCAGAGCGGGTGCTATGCGTTTACGTCACCCATTGCACCCATGCGGAAAACTTGCTCGTGTGAAAGAGGCCTTATTGCAACATAAACGCTAAATTGAATTATGGAAAGTCTTAAAAGATATGTCTTTAATGATATAAATTTTAAATGATAGGCTCAACAATTACAGTGGGATGCGAAAGTTTGGGCAACCTTGTTAATCTTCATGATTTTCCTGTATAAATCATTGGTTGTTACGATATAAAAAAGTCAGTTAAATATATCATATAGGAGACAAACACAGTGATATTTGAGAAGTGAAATGAAGTTTATTGGATTTACAGAAAGTGTGCTATAATTGTTTAAACAAAATTAGGCAGGTGCATAAATTTGGGCACCACAAAAAAGAAATGAAATCAATATTTAGTAGATCCTCCTTTTGCAGAAATTACAGCCTCTAAACGCTTCCTGTAGGTTCCAATGAGAGTCTGGATTTTGGTTAAATGGTATTTTGGACCATTCCTCTTTACAAAACATCTTTAGTTCATTCAGGTTTGATGGCTTCTGAGCATGGACAGCTCTTTAAGTCACACCACAGATTTTCGATTATATTCAGGTCTGGGGACTGAGATGGCCATTCCAGAACGTTGTACTTGTTCCTCTGCATATTTGCCTTAGTGGATTTTGAGCAGTGTTTAGGGTCGTTGTCTTGTTGAAAGATCCAGCCCTGGCGCAGCTTCAGCTTTGTCACTGATTCCTGGACATTGGTCTCCAGAATCTGCTGATACTGAGTGGAATCCATGCGTCCCTCAACTTTGTCAAGATTCCCAGTCCCTGCACTGGCCACACAGCCCCACAGCATGATGGAATCACCACCATATTTTACTGTAGGTAGCAGGTGTTTTTCTTGGAATGCTGTGTTCTTTTTCCTCCATGCATAACGCCCCTTGTTATGGCCAAATAACTCAATTTTAGTTTCATCAGTCCACAGCACCTTATTACAAATGTACTTTAGCCCACCTCAAGCGGCATTTTTTGTGCTGTGGGAGGAGAAAAGGCTTACTCTGCATCACTCTCGCAGACAGCATTTCCTTGTGTAAAGTGCGCCGAATGGTTGAACGATGCACAGTGACTCCATCTGCAGCAAGATGATGTTGTAGGTCTTTGGTGCTGGTCTGTGGGTTGACTCTGACTGTTCTCACCATTCGTCGCTTCTGTCTATCCAAGATTTTTCTTGGTCTGCCACTTCGAGCCTTAACTTGAACGGAGCCTGTGGTCTTCCATTTCCTCAATATTTTCTTAACTGTGGAAACAGACAGCTGCAATCTCTGAGACAGCTTTCTGTATCCTTCCCCTAAACCATGATGGTGAACAATCTTTGTCTTCAGGTCATTTGAGAGTTGTTTTGAGACCCCCATGTTGCTACTCTTCAGAGAAAATTTAAAGAGGAGGGAAACTTACAATTGACCCCCTTAAATATTCTTTTTCATAATTGGATTCACCGTTGTATGTAGGTCAGGGGACACTGAGCTTACCAAGCCAATTTGAGTTCCAATAATTAGTTCTAAAGGTTTTGGAATCAATAAAATGACAACAGTGCCCAAATTTATGCACCTGCCTAATTTTGTTTAAACTATTATAGCACACTTTCTGTAAATCCAATAAACTTTATTTAACTTCTCAAATATCACTGTGTGTGTCTCCTATATGATATATTCAACTGAAATTTTTTATCGTAACAACCAACGATTTATACAGGAAAATCATGACGATTAACAAGGTTGCCCAAACTTTAGCATCCCACTGTAATTGTGTAATATCACAAACCTCTCCTGGAGGACAAAAAATTCCCTGCCAACTACAGTGAACTGGTCGGGTTTGAAAAAATGTGGAGCCAGGAGGTGTGAACACTGGCCCACTCGGAGGAGTGAGTTTAGGAAAACAAAGGTGATAGAAATAAAGAGAGGGAGACAGATACTGGGTCTCAACCCCTACATATATCCCTGTGTTCTGTCATAGGCACTCCATCCGTCTGACCCTAGATGGCCCTCAGACCTATTGTTTGACTGCCCAGCTTCGTCGGAAGTAAAAGGACCAGTCACCTCTAGAAGGTCAGATGCAAGGAAAAGAAAAAAGCAAAACAAAGAAACACTGTCCCTACGCGTTTCACTGGCTTGCGCCAGATCATCAGGGGACTCAAATATAACCAGGACCACAGGTAGATAGTGACAGGCAGTATGTGCCTATCTCAACATTCCAAGGTGACGCACAGATGGAGAGATCTCAGATGACAAGTGCAGTTGGGTATGTGGAGATACAATATGAGGGGTGTCGCTGGAATGGACCTACTGGCAAAGTATAGATATCAGTACATTCTGTAGACATGGTGGATCTAGAACGATCAGTAAGGGTATGTCACTTGGGGAACAGGAGGAATCTAGATCCACGCACTAGCTCGAACTATCTCCTGTTCCCCAAGTGACATACCCTTACTGATCGTTCTAGATCCACCATGTCTACAGAATGTACTGATATCTATACTTTGCCAGTAGGTCCATTCCAGCGACACCCCTCATATTGTATCTCCACATACACAACTGCACTTGTCATCTGAGATCTCTCCATCTGTGCGTCACCTTGTATGTACATATGGAGACATTACTTGTTGTGACCCTTGACTACAGCTGCAGAGCTGTTTTATACATGTACATAATTATTTACGTTCCTGTCCACACTGTATGTTTTTGGTCATTCATCTCTACACCACCTATATATGGCCATTCAAACCGCAACATTTTTAACTTGCCTTTAAATACCCTGGGTAGCGCCTCCCACGATATTAAGGAGCGACGCACCTTTACCTGACTAGTCAGGAATATGGGTTTATGGTGGGGAGTGGGAGTGGCTCACCTCCGCATCGCCACCAGTCCAACCCGTAGACTCAGCCCCCTCCTACTGCGCGACCAATCACCTTTGAGTGACGCAGCCGCATTAGCATGGACGGCCTGATACCGCCCTCGATCACGTGACGACAACGAGTGACGCGACCCGATACGTCACATGACCGATCACATGGTACGTGGGGGGAGGAGCCTAGATGATGCGCGCGTTTTTAAAAAGGACGCCAGCGCGAATGACCCGCTTCCACTGCCACACGCAGGATAGGTGCGGACCCTGGACCCGAGTAGAAGACCCAGCAAGCTAAGTACATCCTCACACATTGTTTAGGATTGTGTCCTTTGCTGCCTCAGCCATACATGGAATGTTGAGATAGGCACATACTGCCTGTCACTATCTACCTGTGGTCCTGGTTATATTTGAGTCCCCTGATGATCTGGCGCAAGCCAGTGAAACGTGTAGGGACAGTGTTTCTTTGTTTTGCTTTTTTCTTTTCCTTGCATCTGACCTTCTAGAGGTGACTGGTCCTTTTACTTCCGACGAAGCTGGGCAGTCAAACAATAGGTCTGAGGGCCATCTAGGGTCAGACGGATGGAGTGCCTATGACAGAACACAGGGATATATGTAGGGGTTGAGACCCAGTATCTGTCTCCCTCTCTTTATTTCTATCACCTTTGTTTTCCTAAACTCACTCCTCCGAGTGGGCCAGTGTTCACACCTCCTGGCTCCACATTTTTTCAAACCTGACCATTTCACTGTAGTTGGCAGGGAATTTTTTGTCCTCCAGGAGAGGTTTGTGATATTACACAATTAATTGTTGAGCCTATCATTTTAAATTTATATCATTAAAGACATATCTTTTAAGACTTTCCATAATTCAATTTAGCGTTTATAGACTTTGGGCGTCATTATATATAAGTGTGACCAGCTTCCCATTTAGGTTGTGTTCATATACTTATTGCAACATAACAGAAAAATGGCACAACAAAGAGTCATAAAAATGATGCTGCAGAATTGTTACTACATGTAAGTTACTAAAACATTTCAGGGGAGGTGACAGGTCTTCTTTAAAACATGTGGAATCCATGATGATCGCATTTTACCCATTTTTTATATCTGCTTTTAGTATGGGTTATTTAAGTCCTTAATTTCATCATTCTGTCATTATTTCAGTATGCACCAAAGCCTGTAAAATGTATTAGTTCTTAATCTAATAGTAGATTTAGGAGAACATGTGATGCAAGACATGAATTTACAGCAGATAATCTCCGACATCTGTGTGCCCACTCTAAACCAGAATCATGTTGAAACTGCCCCACATAGAATTCAAGCACGTGAGAAGATACAGTATTTGACGATCCTACCCAATATTAGAAGGCTGCACTGTACTAAATAACCTGTCTATACTGTATATGTCTTTTTAAGTGCACTCAGACAATACGTAGATGTTTTGTGGGTTGGACTGTCAGCAGCATGTGGTGACAGTCATTCTCCTGATGGTTTTTACCTATGCCATGCAACTCAGAAAACAAACTGTTAAAAATTTATCTAATTTGAATTTTGAGACGCCAGACAAATAAACATCAGTTTTTCAATTGTGGTTATTGCATTGACAGCCAGCTGGAACATTTCCATCTGCTATCTCTTTTTATTGCATTGACAGGTGCGATAAACAAGTTTTCTTATATTTAGTGGCTTGCTTCAGGGTACTGGTACTTTTTAAAAAGCATACCATGTGCATATTGCACTCAGGTTTTAAACAACCCTGCATGGCACTTAACACAAAAGGGAATAAAGTAAAACTCTGTATTGGCAATAAATTTTGAGCAGAATAATTTTGGAATCAAAATATAAGAGGGTAACGTTTTAGCCATGGAAAGGGAATATACAGTATATGAATTGTAATTAACAGCTCCTGCTAAGCGTAAGTGGAACCATAACTCACACAGTGGCTGCTTCCTCATTACAGCAGAAGTGACATCACTGATTTACTTGCATGAGTGCCTCCCAGTGTAGGGAACATTACATGTCATGTAATGGGAGAGCAGAGGAGGGTTATTTATGGCTTTCAATTATGGTGCACAAGGATATCTTACAATGGTTCAGTGAACTTCACTCTAGGCTGCTCAGTACCATAACTCAACAACTATTCACTGTTATATTGAGTCGGAGAAGATATATTATGAATGGTTCAGGGAGGGATAAATGGGAAGATATGCTATGATTCTGGCCAGGTTAGTTTAGCTTATTATCATGGCATTTATTATTTTTTTTACATTTACAACTTTTGCTTTTATTTAAGGCTGAAACATTGATACATTAACATTCAATCGGGCACAGATTTTAAATGTGACGATTAAGGAAATTACCAATTTGTGTAGTGAGAATTGTGACCTCACATGTTTGACAAAAATTAATTTACTGTGTATGGTGCAAAGTAAAAATTTCTACATAACATTTCAGATCCCAATATGTTGTGCCCAGCATATGCCAGTGCTTTCTAGTTTTCTAAACACTCTACATGTGGCCGTACTCTATTGTCTGTACATACCAGAATGCTCAGGAGTAAAAGAGCACATGCAAAATTAACATTGTACATTTTCCACAGATTGGCATTTCAGTGCCCAATATGTTCTGACCATCATGTACCATCTGAGACACACAAAGCCCTTTAAATTGTTAAGTGGGTTCTACTGGGTATGGAAATGCCATAAATGTGGACATAAACTGCTGTTTGGGTATACTGCAGGATTCAAAAGAGAAAGGCCACCAGATTTGGATGGATTTATTTATGGCTGCCAATGTTGCTTTTGAACATCCTCTGGGGTACCAGTGCAGGTATTTTCTGATAACTATACATTTATTTTTTTCTTCATGGAGCTGTGTAAGGGCTTATTTTTTGCTGGGTGAGTGACTTACAGCATGAGGGAAAAGTGACATGATATCTTTATTGTGCTGGTCAGTAAGATTATGAGATACCAATCATATACTTTTTTATGTTTTACTACTTTTACACAAAGCTTTCTTGAAGAAACAATTGTTTTTGCGTCTCCATTTTTTGAGAACCATGAAAGATAGCATAAAATCTAATTTATTACAAGTTAGCGAGACCAATTTAGAGTCAGTTTGGGTTACCTTGCAGCTTGATAATCATAAGGTAACTCGTGTAGGTGTGATATATAGACCACCTAGCCAAGTCAAAGAATTAGATGATCTACTAGTTGAGGAAATAGCTAAAATGACATTGAAAGGGGAAGTTATCATTATGGGAGACTTTAATCTTCCTGATGTAAACTGGAAAACCAAAATAGCTAGTTCTGCCAGGAGTACAGATATTCTAAATTCCCTACTTGGATTATCTCTACAGCAAGTAGTTGAGGAGCCAACCCGGAAGGAGGCCATTTTAGATTTAGTATTCACAAATGGGAATTTGGTATCTGATATTACTGTAGGGGAAAGCTTGGGATCTTGTTATCACCAGTCAGTGTGGTTTACTATAAGTACAGTGACTGAGTCACACCACACAAAAACAAAAGTTTTAGATTTTAGAAAAACTGACTTTTCTGAAATTAGATTAGTGGTACACGGGTCCCTATCAGATAGGAACAGTTTCAATTGAGTCCAGGAGAAATGGGACTACTTAAAAGTGGCACTATTGAAGGCAACAGATAATTGCATTAGGCTTGTCAGTAAAAGCAAAAAAAGGAAGAGATCACTGTGGTACTCAGCAGAAGTGGACAAAATCATTAAAAACAAAAAGATAGCATTTAGTAATTATAAAGAAAACCAAAACGAGGATGACAGGCAAATTTATAAGGTTAGGCAGAGCGAGGCCAAACAAGTTATAAGAGCTTCTAAAGCACAGGCAGAAGAGAAATTAGCTCAGTCAGTGAAAAAAGGCGATAAGACATTCTTCAGATACATAAATCAAAATGGAAACTAAAACAAGGAATTATCAAATTAAAAACAAAAGAAGGAAGATATTTGGAAGAAGATAAAGAACTAGCTGACTGCCTCAATGAATACTTCTGTTCAGTTTTTACAAAGGAAAATTAAGGAAAAGAACCTCAGTTAGGAAGGAAGACTAATGAATATTTTGATGCATGTGTCTTTACAGAGGAAGAGGTTCTAAGTCAGCTGTCTAAAATTAATACAAATAAGTCACAGGGGCCTGATGGGATACACCCAAAGCTAATAAAAGAGCTTAGCGGTGAACTAGCAAAACCATTAACATATTTATTTAACCAATCACTGGTAACAGGAGTCGTCCCAGAAGATTGGAAATTAGCAAATGTTGTGCCCATTCACAAGAAAGGTAGTAGGGAGGAATCGGGCAACTATAGGCCAAAAACCCTGACATCAATAGTGGGGAAATTAATGGAAACCAGACTTAAAGGGGTTGTCCAGGATCAAATATATTTTTTTTTAAAGAGTACTCACTATTAAGAGCTGATTAAAGTTTCCCCAATATGTTTTTATGTATTTTCACCACTTCTGCAGGGCTCCGACAGTCTTCTACGCATTGTTTACATCTAGGTTTATCTTTGCTTAACTTCCTGCCTCACTGCTCTGTGAATCCCAGCGCAGCGTGGCATCACGTGGTTACAGCTGACTATCATCTCTGCCTTAACTCCGCCCCTCATTAATATTCCGCCTCCTTCATTCATTAGAAAGTGCCATGCCCGGTGACGTCACCTGAGGGGTGTGGCTTAGTACAATGTCTTCCAGCCAAGTCACCGCCCCTCCCTGCAATCTGCATAATCGCTGAGGCTTATGGTGAGTCACCGAGTCTGAGGGGGCGTGGCTTAGCGCAAGGTCTTCCAGCCTAGTTACCGCCCTTCCCTGCGATCTGAATAATTACTGAGGCTGTTGGTGACTTCACCGGGCTCCCAGCAAAGCGGAAGAAGAGGCTTCGCTCTGCAGAAAGGTACCCGGTACGTCACTGTCTATGAGAAAATAGGCACTTCCAGCTGAGAATTTGCGATATGAAAACGGGAGATTACACATGTGTGGCAAAGGAACCTCTAAAATTCCATGGATTGAAAGATGAAAAACAGCATGGGTTTACTTCAGGGAGATCATGTCAAACTAATCTTATTGATTTTTTTGTTTGGGTGACCAAAATAATAGATGGCAGAGGTGCAGTATATTGGGCAGATTAGATGGGCCAAATGGTTCTTATCTGCCGACACATTTCATGTTTCTATGTTTCTATTTTTTTTTTATTGCCATGGTTGTGTAAGGGGTCATTTTTTTAGCTATAAGGTGATGGCTTCATTGGTACTATTTTGGGGTACATACAATTTTTTCAACGTTTGATATTACACAAGGTGCAAGGTTAGCAAAAAAATGGCTGTTCTGGCACTGTTTTAAATTGTTTTTTACAGCCTTCATCTGATGGGCTATTTGATATATTTTTTATAAAGCAGGTCGTTGTGGACGAAGTGATACCAAATATGTCTATTTTTGTTATTTTTTAAGTTTCTAAAAGCCATATATTGTCACGGCCATGCCCATGACCGTGACTCCTTGACCGCATGCGGTTGCCTGCGGTTTTGTATGGGTATTCAACCATGGGTGAGGGCCGCTGGTGTGTGGCCTCACTTGTGGTTGCCGCAGGCAACTAGCGTGGTATTTTGCAGCAGAGCAGCCTGAGCGTCGCTAGGCAGCTTGCTGCCCTGGCATGAGGTCTCACCTGACTCCCTTTTTGTTAGGTGTGTGTGTTGTGTGCACGGTGTATTATGTTTTGTGTGCACTTCCCCTTATATGTGTGTTTTCCCTTCTGTGTGCTGGAAGGGTTAACTCCCTTCCCAGTGTGTCTGATGTCACTGGGTGTGGTTGACCGGAGGGTGTGGCCACTTTGGCCTATATAGCCTGAGTCTCTTGCATGGTTCAGTAGGTTGCTTCAGCTCTGCTAGCTGGAGCAGCCTCCTGTGTATTTGATCTGCCTGTGAGAGCCACCACTGTGGTCATATGTTTAAGTTCAGTTTGTCTTTGTCTGTGTGATGTTCGGTTTATGTTTTCTGGTATATTTCTGTGCTGCCATGTATCTGGGTTCCGGTGTGTGGATGAGTTTGTGCTGACTTCAGTTTGCTATTTGTGGACTTCAGCTTTCCTGCACACGGATCCAGTCAGCAGGGCTGTGGCAGGTGGCTGGAACTAGTGCAGCGCCTGCCATATACTTTGGTTTGCATTCGTGTTCCCCTTTTCCCTACAGCTTGGCCATTGGGACTCCTGCTGCAAAGGCCACACCCTCCGGTCAACCACACCCAGTGACATCAGACACACTGGGAAGGGAGTTAACCCTTCCAGCACACAGAAGGGAAAACACACATATAAGGGGAAGTGCACACAAAACATAATACACCGTGCACACAACACACACACCTAACAAAAAGGGAGTCAGGTGAGACCGCATGCCAGGGCAGCAAACTGCCTAGCGACGCTCAGGCTGCTCTGCTGCAAAATACCACGCTAGTTGCCTGCGGCAACCACAAGTGAGGCCACACACCAGCGGCCCTCACCCGTGGTTGAATACCCATACAAAACCGCAGGCAACCGCCTGCGGTCAAGGAGTCACGGTCATGGGCATGGCCGTGACATATATTTTTTATTTTTCTGCCAATTGGTTGTGCATGCAGGCTTTTTTTGTGAGATGATTTTTTATTGGTACCATTCTGGGGTACGTTGCAGTGCTCCCTCTATGAACCTCCTATATGCCTTGGTCAGCATTGATGTTGCCGTTGAATGCAGGACCCAGTTGCCACAAGACAACAGTGCCACCATGTTGCCAACATAATACCAAAGATAATTTAGACTTGATTCGATATTTGTTGTATCACATGGTATATCCCTATTAGAATCCCATTATTTGGTCTTTATTCCAAAGGCTAGCTTCTAACACATGCTAAATAATTTAGCAGAAAAGAATAATTGAAAATATCATTCTCAATTAATTATGATGTGTCTTAAAAATACCTACAATCTGGTAGTGCAATAAGATCAGGTGCTTCTATTTTTATTATGGGCTTTTTATAAAACCGGTAAATAATATTCAAAATAGAATGGAAAGTGGAAAATATTGTTTTCAATATATATTTTGTGAATAATACTGTATTTGGGGAAGACATCATCTTTATGGTCTGCTGCCAAAGATATTGAAAGCCGGCTCCAAGATTTTGTTCTTTCTCTCAATTTTTTGTAACAAGAATAATAATATTCAAACTCTTTAAATCAGCATCTAGTTTAAGATTAGATGATTTATTTGGATTCATTCTTATACTGGAGTACAGATCAATTACTTTCATCATTTACTAAGAGAATACTTATAATTACTAAATAGCAGTAATATGTCATCTTCATGTGGAGTATTTTTTGTTCAATTTCCCCATACTTGAAGCCAAAAACATCAGGCCTATTATAAAAGGTTGCAGTCACTGGCTCAATAATAAAGTTAATAACAATGGTGTCTCCAACTTTTTGTAGTTCCTCTATGGTTAAAGGGGGAAATAGCCCGGCCATTTTCCCTTAGTCTATCTGTTAAAATATTATAATCAAGGAGAAAATTTTTAACCACACTTGTTTAACATTAATGGTTTTTACAGTAGTTCCAGAAAAATTTGGTATTGTCTGATGAAGATTTATCAGCAATAAATTAAAGTTGATCTGAATGTATTAGACTTGAAAACACTGTAAAAAGCCACAAACCACATGCGCTTTAGATAAATAATTTATATTTAAAATTGAAATAGGTAGGCAAGACTCATAATAACTAACAGAACTGTATCATCATTGGTGCACTTGGAGCACTTGTTCAAGCTCCAGCTGTGCACCTTTAGGGCCCAATCACACAACTGTATGGGTTTGCGGATCCGCAAAAATGCGGATCCGTTCTTCCGTAAAAACGGAACGGAATATGTTCCATTTTTTGCGGATCTGCAAAAAAAGGATGGTGTATTTTACATTTTCTATAAAGATTTAGGTGTTGATAAAAAAGGTGAATATGTCTATAAAAAAATCTTGTCAGATTGCTTTAGCACCATTTTGTCTCGCTTTGATTGCACAGAGAGCTTAGTGTGAAACTTGTGCTTGGTCGGCATCGGTTTTGGGCTATAATTCTCGAGTATCATGGCTAATGAATGAGAGGTTCTTCTGTACTAGCTAGTTTCTCGGAGATTTGGATGGCAGCCAGCTATGCTGACTGAAGAACTGAGGAGGAGGAGGCGGTGGGTTCATCCCATTGTCTCTCAGCGCCTACAGTAGGGCCACTTTCACACCTTGTACTTTGACTTGCAGCAGAAACTTGCCTTGCCAGAGCCCAGATGACTACCCGGATCTTCTGCTTCAGCCGCTCTATTTGTAATTGTGGCAGACGAAGGGTTTGCATTATCCCCACATGTAATGCGAGCTTTTCCTAGACGCGATTTGGATGACTGAAAGCGCATATTCAATTATCGTCTTTCTCGTGCACGTCGATATGTTGAATGTGCTTTTGGGATACTGTCAAATAAATGCAGAGTTTTCATGTCATCCTTGCAAATGAGTCAGCAAAATAGTACCCTGGGGATACAGGCTTGTTTGATTTTACACAATTTCACCAGGATTCATGATGCACCCTCCGAACCTGAAGTGGCCCCTTTTCCGACAACTACATCTGTTGGATTAAACCATAATCAGCATGGAAGACCTGGATCTGCTAGTAGAGAGGGTGCATTATCATGGCAGCTGAACAGCATTCGTGGTACTCGCAGATACATTTTGGGTTATGGTTTTCTAAATTTACTTAAATAAAAAAAAAATGTTAGTTAGTTCCCATATTGTTAGATTAGATTTGGGACTCGCAAGATAATGAGGACCCTTGACATGGGCTTGCGAGCTAATTTTTTTTTAAACATACATTTTTTTTTTCGTGTTTAAAAAAAATAAAAATGACTAGTCCCTCATTGAAAAGAATCTGTTATTCACCAGAGCCACCACCTTAAAAGATGGTGAAGAACACAAAGCTATTTCAAGAACCCCCAAATTCTCTATCCAAGAGAAAATATCTCTCCTCTTCAAACTTCTACACTATTAGGGCGCTCAGTAATAATATATTGACGGTGGGCACTCAAATACAAGGAGAATGGAGTATACTTAATTAATAAAGCTTTTATGTTGTCTGCCTTCTTAATTTTGTCACTTTATTTTTTTTTAAAATAGCGTTTTAATGTAGTGGGACCAAAACAGATCAGACATTGATGACATATTCAATGTTTGTCTGTTTTGACTGAGATTGTGTAACCTTGTTTAGCTATTTAGGTGCAAGAGCAATGCTTTCTATACATGTGCTATTAATAACTGAATATTTGTTACTCAGACAGCGATGGCTGTGCTGCAGCAGGACAGGGGAGGTAGAGGCGTCTCCCTTCCCTGTTTTTGTGATAGGCTGCAGGCACGATTGCACAGCCCGGTTTGTCTTCTTTCTTATTTGAGGACCTGGTAGAAAAAGGGCCTTTGTTGATGTCATGGTTAGCGCGGTGACGTCACCAAAGTTCCTTTTCCTAACAGGTCCTAAAAGAAATAGAGAGTAGACGAGCCGGGCTGTGCAAATAAGTGGATGAGGTGAGTTTAAAATTTTTTTTGCTGCATGAAATTCAACAATCATGTACACAGCACAATTAAAGTTAATGGGTGAGGATTAGGGATGAGCGAACTCGAACTGTATAGTTCGGGTTCGTACCGAATTTTGGGGTGTCCGTGACACGGACCCGAACCCGGACATTTTCGTAAAAGTCCGGGTTCGGGTTCGGTGTTCGTCGCTTTCTTGGCGCTTTTTGAAAGGCTGCAAAGCAGCCAATCAACAAGCGTCATACTACTTGCCCCAAGAGGCCGTCACAGCCATGCCTACTATTGGCATGGCTGTGATTGGCCAGAGCACCATGTGACCCAGCCTCTATTTAAGCTGGAGTCACATAGCGCCGCCCGTCACTCTGATCTGATTAGCGTAGGGAGAGGTTGCGGCTGCGACAGTAGGGCGAGATTAGGCAGATTAACTCCTCCAAAGGACTTGATTATTGATCGAGTTGCAGCTGTGCATCATTGAGCTGCTGAAATTCAATTGCTCACTGTTTTTAGGCTGCCCAGACCGTTTGTCAGTCACTTTTTTCTGGGGTGATCGGCGGCCATTTTGTGTCTTGTGGTGCGCCAGCACAAGCTGCGACCAAGTGCATTTAACCCTCAATGGTGTGGTTGTTTTTTGGCTAAAGCCTACATCAGGGTGAAGCTGTCACACCAAGTGCATTTAACCAGCAATAGTCTGTTTATTTTTTGGCCATATACTACATCAGGGGCAAGCTGCGCCCGTCACCAAGTGCATTTAACTCTCAGTAGTGTGGTTGGTCAAGCTATCACACCAAGTGCATTTAACCAGCAATAGTCTGTTAATTTTTTGGCCATATACTACATCAGGGGCAAGCTGCGCCCGTCACCAAGTGCATTTAACTCTCAGTAGTGTGGTTGGTCAAGCTATCACACCAAGTGCATTTAACCAGCAATAGTCTGTTAATTTTTTGGCCATATACTACATCAGGGGCAAGCTGCGCCCGTCACCAAGTGCATTTAACCAGCAATAGTCTGTTCATTTTTTGGCCATATACTACATCAGGGGCAAGCTGCGCCCGTCACCAAGTGCATTTAACCCTCAGTAGTGTGGTTGGTCAAGCTGTCACACCAAGTGCATTTAACCAGCAATAGTCTGTTCATTTTTTGGCCATATACTACATCAGGGGCAAGCTGCGCCCGTCACCAAGTGCATTTAACCCTCAGTAGTGTGGTTGGTCAAGATGTCACACCAAGTGCATTTAACCAGCAATAGTCTGTTCATTTTTTGGCCATATACTACATCAGGGGCAAGCTGCGCCCGTCACCAAGTGCATTTAACCCTCAGTAGTGTGGTTGGTCAAGCTGTCACACCAAGTGCATTTAACCAGTATTAGTCTGTTCATTTTTTGGCCATATACTACATCAGGGGCAAGCTGCGCCCGTCACCAAGTGCATTTAACCCTCAGTAGTGTGGTTGGTCAAGCTGTCACACCAAGTGCATTTAACCAGCAATAGTCTGTTCATTTTTTGGCCATATACTACATCAGGGGCAAGCTGCGCCTGTCACCAAGTGCATTCAACCCTCAGTAGTGTGGTTGGTCAAGCTGTCACACGAAGTGCATTTAACCAGCAATAGTGTGGTTATTTTTTGGCCATATCCCAGTCTAATTCTGTCAGTATATCTATACCGGTCACCCAGCGCCTAAATACCAGGCCTCAAATTTATATCCCGCTAAATCTGTCATTACCGCTGTACTGTTCTGGCTGGGCAAGTTATTCAGTGTCCGTCAAAGCACATTTTTTGTTCTGGGTTGAAATACAATTCCCAATTTAGCAATTTCATATTTTAGTGGTTTCTGCTGTATCAGAGCTATTTGAAATCTATCCCTAAAAGGGTATATAATATTCAAGGTGCACATAGGGTCATTCAGAATAACTTCACACACACGCTACTGTGCATTTCCAAGTCTAATTCTGTCAGCAAATCTATACCGGTCACCCAGCGCCTAAATACTAGGCCTCAAATTTATATCCCGCTAAATCTGTCGTTACCGCTGTACTGTTCTGGCTGGGCAAGTTATTTAGTGTCCGTCAAAGCACATTTTTTGTTCTGGGTTGAAATACAATTCCCAATTTAGCAATTTCATAATTTAGTGGTTTCTGCTGTATCAGAGCTATTTGAAATCTATCCCTAAAAGGGTATATAATATTCAAGGTGCACATAGGGTCATTCAGAATAACTTCACACACACGCTACTGTGCATTTCCAAGTCTAATTCTGTCAGTAAATCTATACCGGTCACCCAGCGCCTAAATACTAGGCCTCAAATTTATATCCCGCTAAATCTGTCATTACCGCTGTACTGTTCTGGCTGGGCAAGTTATTTAGTGTCCGTCAAAGCACATTTTTTGTTCTGGGTTGAAATACAATTCAGAATTTAGCAATTTCATAATTTAGTGGTTTTTGCTGTATCAGAGCTATTTGAAATCTATCCCTAAAAGGGTATATAATATTCAAGGTGCACATAGGGTCATTCAGAATAACTTCACACACACGCTACTGTGCATTTCCAAGTCTAATTCAGTCAGTAAATCTATACCGGTCACCCAGCGCCTAAATACTAGGCCTCAAATTTATATTCAGCTGAATTTGAATACAATACATTGGGCCAAATAATATTTTTGGTGTTGTGGTGAACGATAACATTGAGGAAAACATCTAGTAAGGGGCGCGGACGTGGACATGGTCGTGGTGGTGTTAGTGGACCCTCTGGTGCTGGGAGAGGACGTGGCCGTTCTGCCACATCCACACGTCCTAGTGTACCAACTACCTCAGGTCCCAGTAGCCGCCAGAATTTACAGCGATATATGGTGGGGCCCAATGCCGTTCTAAGGATGGTAAGGCCTGAGCAGGTACAGGCATTAGTCAATTGGGTGGCTGACAGTGGATCCAGCACGTTCACATTATCTCCCACCCAGTCTTCTGCAGAAAGCGCACAGATGGCGCCTGAAAACCAACCCCATCAGTCTGTCACATCACCCCCATGCATACCAGGGAAACTGTCTCAGCCTCAAGTTATGCAGCAGTCTCTTATGCTGTTTGAAGACTCCGCTGGCAGGGTTTCCCAAGGGCATCCACCTAGCCCTTCCCCAGCGGTGAAAGACATAGAATGCACTGACGCACAACCACTTATGTTTCCTGATGATGAGGACATGGGAATACCACCTCAGCATGTCTCTGATGATGACGAAACACAGGTGCCAACTGCTGTGTCTTTCTGCAGTGTGCAGACTGAACAGGAGGTCAGGGATCAAGACTGGGTGGAAGACGATGCAGGGGACGATGAGGTCCTAGACCCCACATGGAATGAAGGTCGTGCCACTGACTTTCACAGTTCGGAGGAAGAGGCAGTGGCAAGACTGAGCCAACAGCGTAGCAAAAGAGGGAGCAGTGGGCAAAAGCAGAACACCCGCCGCCAAGAGACTCCGCCTGCTACTGACCGCCGCCATCTGGGACCGAGCACCCCAAAGGCAGCTTCAAGGAGTTCCCTGGCATGGCACTTCTTCAAACAATGTGCTGACGACAAGACCCGAGTGGTTTGCACGCTGTGGCATCAGAGCCTGAAGCGAGGCATTAGCGTTCTGAACCTGAGCACAACCTGCATGACCATTCACCTGCATGCAAAGCATGAACTGCAGTGGAGTAAACACCTTAAAACCAAGGAAGTCACTCAGGCTCCCCCTGCTACCTCTTCTGCTGCTGCCGCCTCCGCCTCTTTGCTGCTGCCGCCTCGGCCTCTTCCTCCGCCTCTGGAGGAACGTTGGCACCTGCCGCCCAGCAAACAGGGGATGTACCACCAACACCACCACCACCTCCGTCACCAAGCTTCTCAACCATGTCACACGGCAGCGTTCAGCTCTCCATCTCACAAACATTTGAGAGAAAGTGTAAATTCCCACCTAGCCACCCTCGATCCCTGGCCCTGAATGCCAGCATTTCTAAACTACTGGCCTATAAAATGCTGTCATTTAGGCTGGTGGACACAGACAGCTTCAAACAGCTCATGTCGCTTGCTGTCCCACAGTATGTTGTTCCCAGCCGGCACTACTTCTCCAAGAGAGCCGTGCCTTCCCTGCACAACCAAGTATCCGATAAAATCAAGTGTGCACTGCGCAACGCCATCTGTGGCAAGCTCCACCTAACCACAGATACGTGGACCAGTAAACACGGCCAGGGACGCTATATCTCCCTAACTGCACACTGGGTAAATGTAGTGGCAGCTGGGCCCCAGGCGGAGAGCTGTTTGGCGCACGTCCTTCCGCCGCAAAGGATTACAGGGCAACATTCTTTGCCTCCTGTTGCCACCTCCTCCTACTCGGCTTCCTCCTCCTCTTCTTCCACCTGCTCATCCAGTCAGCCACACACCTTCACCACCAACTTCAGCACAGCCCGGGGTAAACGTCAGCAGGCCATTCTGAAACTCATATGTTTGGGGGACAGGCCCCACACCGCACAGGAGTTGTGGCAGGGTATAGAACAACAGACAGACGAGTGGTTGCTGCCGGGGAGCCTCCAGCCCGGCCTGGTGGTGTGTGATAATGGGCAAAATCTCGTTGCAGCTCTGGGACTAGCCGGTTTGACGCACATCCCTTGCTTGGCGCATGTGCTGAATTTGGTGGTGCAGAAGTTCATTCACAACTACCCCGACATGTCAGAGCTGCTGCATAAAGTGCGGGCCGTCTGTTCGCGCTTCCGGCGTTCACATCCTGCTGCTGCTCGCCTGTCTGCGCTACAGCGTAACTTCGGCCTTCCCGCTCACCGCCTCATATGCGACGTGCCCACCAGGTGGAACTCCACCTTGCACATGCTGGTCAGACTGTGCGAGCAGCAGCAGGCCATAGTGGAGTTTCAGCTGCAGCACGCACGGGTCAGTCGCACTACAGAACAGCACCACTTCACCACCAATGACTCGGCCTCCATGCGAGACCTGTGTGTCCTGTTGCGCTGTTTCGAGTACTCCACCAACATGGCCAGTGGCGATGACGCCGTTATCAGCGTTACAATACCACTTCTATGTCTCCTTGAGAAAACACTTAGGGCGATGATGGAAGAGGAGGTGGCCCAGGAGGAGGAGGAGGAGGAAGAGGGGTAATTTTTAGCACTTTCAGGCCAGTCTCTTCAAAGTGACTCAGAGGGAGGTTTTTTTGCAACAGCAGAGGCCAGGTACAAATGTGGCCAGCCAGGGCCCACTACTGGAGGACGAGGATGAGGAGGAGGTGGAGGAGGATGAGGATGAAGCATGGTCACAGCGGGGTGGCACCCAACGCAGCTCGGGCCCATCACTGGTGCGTGGCTGGGGTGAAAGGAAGGACGATGACGATACGCCTCCCACAGAGGACAGCTTGTCCTTACCCCTGGGCAGCCTGGCACACATGAGCGACTACATGCTGCAGTGCCTGCGAAACGACAGCAGAGTTGCCCACATTTTAACGTGTGCGGACTACTGGGTTGCCACCCTGCTGGATCCACGGTACAAAGACAATGTGCCCACCTTACTTCCTGCACTGGAGCGTAATAGGACGATGCGCGAGTACAAGCGCACGTTGGTAGACGCGCTACTGAGAGCATTCCCAAATGTCACAGGGGAACAAGTGGAAGCCCAAGGCCAAGGCAGAGGAGGAGCAAGAGGTCGCCAAGGCAGCTGTGTCACGGCCAGCTCCTCTGAGGGCAGGGTTAGCATGGCAGAGATGTGGAAAAGTTTTGTCAACACGCCACAGCTAACTGCACCACCACCTGATACGCAACGTGTTAGCAGGAGGCAACATTTCACTAACATGGTGGAACAGTACGTGTGCACACCCCTCCACGTACTGACTGATGGTTCGGCCCCATTCAACTTCTGGGTCTCTAAATTGTCCACGTGGCCAGAGCTAGCCTTTTATGCCTTGGAGGTGCTGGCCTGCCCGGCGGCCAGCGTTTTGTCTGAACGTGTATTCAGCACGGCAGGGGGCATCATTACAGACAAACGCAGCCGCCTATCTACAGCCAATGTGGACAAGCTGACGTTCATAAAAATGAACCAGGCATGGATCCCACAGGACCTGTCCATCCCTTGTGCAGATTAGACATTAACTACCTCCCCTTAACCATATATTATTGTACTCCAGGGCACTTCCTCATTCAATCCTATTTTTATTTTCATTTTACCATTATATTGCGAGGCTACCCAAAGTTGAATGAACCTCTCCTCTGTCTGGGTGCCGGGGCCTAAATATATGCCAATGGACTGTTCCAATGTTGGGTGACGTGAAGCCTGATTCTCTGCTATGACATGCAGACTGATTCTCTGCTGACATGAAGCCAGATCCTCTGTTACGGGACCTCTTTCCTCTGCCTGGGTGCTGGGCCTAAATATATGCCAATGGACTGTTGCACTGGTGGCTGACGTGAAGCCTGATTCTCTGCTATGACATGCAGACTAATTCTCTGCTGACATGAAGACAGATTGTCTGTTACGGGACCTCTCTCCTCTGCCTGGGTGCTGGGCCTAAATTTATGAAAATGGACTGTTACAGTGGTGGGTGACGTGAAGCCTGATTCTCTGCTATGATATGAAGACTGATTCTCTGCTGACATGAAGCCAGATTGTCTGTTACTGGACCTCTCTCCTCTTCCTGGGTGCTGGGCCTAAATATCTGACAATGGACTGTTGCAGTGGTGGCTGACTTGAAGCCTGATTCTCTGCTATGATATGAAGACTGATTCTCTGCTGATATGAAGCCAGATTGTCTGTTACGGGACCTTTCTCCTCTGCCTGGGTGCTGGGCCTAAATATCTGACAATGGACTGTTGCAGTGGTGGCTGACGTGAAGCCTGATTCTCTGCTATGATATGAAGACTGATTCTCTGCTGACATGAATCCAGATTGTCTGTTACGGGACCTTTCTCCTCTGCCTGGGTGCTGGGCCTAAATATCTGACAATGGACTGTTGCAGTGGTGGCTGACTTGAAGCCTGATTCTCTGCTATGATATGAAGACTGATTCTCTGCTGACATGAAGCCAGATTGTCTGTTACGGGACCTCTCTCCTCTGCCTGGGTGCTTTGCCTAAATTTATGAAAATGGACTGTTGCAGTGGTGGCTGACGTGAAGCCTGATTCACTGCTATGACATGCAGACTGATTCTCTGCTGACATGAAGACAGATTCTCTGTTACGGGACCTCTCTTCTCTGCCTGGGTGCTGGGCCTAAATATCTGACAATGGACTGTTGCAGTGGTGGCTGACGTGAAGCCTGATTCTCTGCTATGATATGAAGACTGATTCTCTGCTGACATGAAGCCAGATTGTCTGTTACGGGACCTCTCTCCTCTGCCTGGGTGCTTGGCCTAAATTTATGAAAATGGACTGTTGCAGTGGTGGCTGACGTGAAGCCTGATTCTCTGCTATGACATGCAGACTGATTCTCTGCTGACATGAAGCCAGATTTTCTGTTACGCGACCTCTCTCCTCTGCCTGGGTGCTGGGCCTAAATATCTGACAATGGACTGTTGCAGTGGTGGCTGACGTGAAGCCTGATTCTCTGCTATGATATGAAGACTGATTCTCTGCTGACATGAAGCCAGATTGTCTGTTACGGGACCTCTCTCCTCTGCCTGGGTGCTTGGCCTAAATTTATGAAAATGGACTGTTGCAGTGGTGGCTGACGTGAAGCCTGATTCTCTGCTATGACATGCAGACTGATTCTCTGCTGACATGAAGCCAGATTTTCTGTTACGCGACCTCTCTCCTCTGCCTGGGTGCTGGGCCTAAATATCTGACAATGGACTGTTGCAGTGGTGGCTGACGTGAAGCCTGATTCTCTGCTATGATATGAAGACTGATTCTCTGCTGACATGAAGCCAGATTGTCTGTTACGGGACCTCTCTCCTCTGCCTGGGTGCTGGGCCTAAATTTATGAAAATGGACTGTTACAGTGGTGGCTGACGTGAAGCCTGATTCTCTGCTAGGACATGCAGACTGATTCTCTGCCGACATGAAGCCAGATTGTCTGTTACGGGACCTCTCTCCTCTGCCTGGGTGCCGGGGCCTAAATATCTGAGAATGGACTGTTCCAGTGGTGGGTGACGTGAAGCCAGATTCTCTGCTATGGGACCTCTCTCCAATTGATTTTGGTTAATTTTTATTTATTTAATTTTTATTTTTATTCATTTCCCTATCCACATTTGTTTGCAGGGGATTTACCTACATGTTGCTGCCTTTTGCAGCTCTCTAGCCCTTTCCTGGGCTGTTTTACAGCCTTTTTAGTGCCGAAAAGTTCGGGTCCCCATTGACTTCAATGGGGTTCGGGTTCGGGACGAAGTTCGGATCGGGTTCGGATCCCGAACCCGAACATTTCCGGGAAGTTCGGCCGAACTTCTCGAACCCGAACATCCAGGTGTTCGCTCAACTCTAGTCAGGATTAATTGCGGGTGCAATGCGTTCTTCTCACGCATTTCACTCACGTGGAATTCTCGCCCATGTGCCTAATGCCCCTATAGGTGTGAATCAATTATGTAAATGGCAAAAAAAAATTGTACTACAGCTGTGATGGCTGACCTCTTCTAGCTGTGGTAAAAATAAATATCCAAATAAAAATTTAGTTTGCAGTTTACAGATCTCCAAAAACATAAATTTGTATTCAAAATTATATAATTAAAACATCATAACTCATACAGATCTCTGCAAAAAGAATAAGCCTTGGTTGAGGAGGTAGAGGCCTCAGGGTAGACCCTTGTAGCCTTTGTTGGTTGAAACATTGCAGACTCTAACTGCTGCTGTGGTTGGGTCACAGTAGCAGCAGGGACATGAAGCTGTTGGCGAGCATCATTTACCGTATTTTTCACCACATAAGACACACTTTCCCCCCCCAAAAGTAGAGGGAAAATGCCCCTGCGTCTTATTGGGTGAATGCTTCCATTTTACATCGCAGTCTGCGATGCTGCAGCATCGCAGACTGCAATGTATGGGCCGGGAGAGAGGAGGGGCTGGAGTCCGGAACTAGGGGCGGGGCCCAGTGCAGTCACTGTACTCTTACACCGGACCCCGCAGCTCACCGAAGTATTTATAAACATGAATCCTTAACTTGTTATTAAGTTTTACTAACGCTGTGCTCTCCCATGTTCCCCTGTATCCCCACAGAACTTATGAACAAGCTTCAACAGCATGCAGAGCGGACGGCAGCAGTAACGTCACTCACTGACGTTGCGCGTCTGATCCGCCTGCTTCATTCATAAAGTGGGCGGAGCACGCGCTCGACATCAGTGAGTGACGTTACTGCTGCCGTCCGCTCTGCCTGCTATGGAAGCTTGTTCGTAAGTGATGTGGGGATACAGGGGAACATGGGAACAGGGGAGAGCACAGTGTTAGTTAAACTTAATAACAGGATAAGGATACATGTTTATAAATACTTCGGTGAGCGGCGGGGCCCGGTGTATTGGGGGAAACTGTTATGTGGGGGATCTGTGGATGACATATAGCAGTGTCATCCACAGATCCCCCCATAACAGTTCCATCCACAGATCCCCCACCCCATAACAATGCCATCCACAGATCCCCCTACCCCATAGCAGTACCATCCACAGATCCCCCATAACAGTGTCATCCACAGATCCCCCATAACAGTGCCATCCACAGATACCCCATAACAGCTCCATCCACAGATCCCCCATAACAGCGCCATCCACAGATCCCCCATAACAGCGCCATCCACAGATCCCCCATAACAGTGCCATCCACAGATCCCCCATAACAGTGCCATCCACAGATCCCCCATAACAGTGCCATCCACAGGTCCCCCATAACAGCACCATCCACAGATCCCCCACATGACAGTGCATCATCCACAGATCCCCCATAATAGTGTCATGCACAGACCACCATTAGTTCAAAACTTACCAAAAGCACACCTTTTGGTTAAAATATTTTTTTTCTTATTTTCCTCCTCAAAAACCTAGGTGCGTCTTATAGACCGGTGCGTCTTATAGGGCGAAAAATACGGTAAATAATTGAATATACCCATTGGCATACGAGGCCCAGCAAAACAGTTCAAGTACAGCTGTTAATGATGCAACACACATTTGTTGACGTGTCTTTGGAACTCTTTGTAAAAAGGGCCCCATACCCAACATAATTGAGTCCTCCAGGCCAGTTTTGGGATAAATACTCAAGGACATGGCAGTCTACCATGTCTCGAGTATTTGATCCCGAAACAGGCTGAGGAGCAGTTGATCTTTTCCTTTTACTGGAACGTCTCTCACGAATATTCGGTGGAGTAATCTGAATCTGTGGCGGAGGTGTGGTTGGCATTGGAGGAGTTTGTGCTGGTGAGGAGCGTTCTTGAGGGGACATACACAAAATGCTTTCCGTTGACTGGTGACTGTCAGCTGCGTCTTCAACAAGACTGTTAACAGTTCTTAAAAAAAAATGTTTTTTAATTAATTATGATATTAGTATTTTTTTATATTAAACATTCAATATTAACATTTGAAATACTTACGGTCTTAGTTCAAAAATAGGTTTAAGGAACTGTAATTGCTTGGTGTATAAATAAGGTTTTTTGGATTTGCCACCACTGTCCCCACTGCGCCCTTTCCGGCCACTCTCCTCGCGTCTGAATTGATCACGGGTAGAATGCCATCTTGTCTTAAGATTTTTAACTGTGAAATCAAGTTGAAATCAAATTAATTAATATAGAAAATTATATAATAAAATTAATAAAATATATTTAAATAAGTATGTTTTATATAGTCTACATGCATGTAGTATATAGCATGTGCAGCATGCTCTGACAAGTTTGCTATCTTCTAAGAACATGCTGCACAAGCTACATACTACATGCATGTACACTAGAATACAATGACATCATGCTCGTGCACTTTGAATATCAGTGCAGCATGCTCTGAGAAGTTTGCAAACTTCTCAGAGCATGATGGACAAGCTAGACAACCTATATACAATAAAAAAGTATAATAATTTATGAAATATTAAATATTAAATTTTACGTTTACTTACTAAGGCTTTTATGAACCTTGCTATCTCCCATGGCCCACCCTCCAGCATCAGCTTTTCCGTAATTTCACACCACGACCTATCCTTGAGGACACGGTCGTGGTACAATTCTGAGTGAGTGCCCCAAAACTCCACTCTCTCCTGGATCAGAACAATCATATTCTCCACAGAAAACAAAGGCATTTCAAGGAAATTTGAATTTCACTTCCAACTTGAAAGATTGATTTTCTCTATCTGGTTCAGTCCAGACAGACCTGTTTGGAAATGTATCGATTTTCATTTTGGGGCTGGGTCAATAAATATGCGGATTACATATGGAAACATTTCCGTTGTGATCCGCATATTCGCGGACCCATAGACTTGTATAGGTCCACGGAACGTTTTCTGTGGACAAGTATAGGACATTGAAGTTTATTTTTGCGGAGCTGCGGTACGGAATAACGGATGCGGACAGCACACGGTATGCTTTCCGCATCTTTTGAGGGCCCATAGAAATTAATAAATCCGCAGATATTCTGCAAAAATGCAGAACGGGTACGGATCCATACATACGGTCATGTGAATGAGCCCTTACTGAGGGTGGGGGGACTCAGTCACCGGGCCTGGGGCCCCTGCACTCAATTGATTCCGTGTCCTCCAGAGGGACAAGGGAACCGATGTCCCTTATCACTTAGCTGCCCAGAAGAACACAGGCCTTCATTGCTTGGGACTGAGGGCAGGTGAGTATATACAGTGTGTGTGAACTGTATCACTAGTTAGTAAACACAGATCAGAGGCACTACACAAAGGGGCACATATAAGAAGTACTATATATAAAGGAGGCACAGAAAAGTGGCACTATTTGTAAGAGGGCACAGTCAGAGGCACTATAGATAAATGGGCCACAGTCAGTGGCACTATATATAAAGAGGGTACAGAGGCACTATACATAAAAGGAGCACAGTGAAAGGCACTATATGTAAAGGGGGAAACAGACAAGAGGTGCTATATATGAAGGGGCACATACATAAGACACTATATATAAAGGGGCACAGATAAGAGGCATTATATACTGGGGCAGAGAAGAGGTACTGTATATAGGGTGCACCAAGAATATGCACCTTAAACAGGGAGCACAGAGCTAGAGGCACTATACTGTATATGAGTTTCCCAGAGTGCACCAAGCCTGTAGCACTATATACAGAGGGCATAGAGTGTGTGGCACTGTGAATGTAAAACTATTTTCAGGGGGCATAGTATGTGACATCCAGCGGCACAGTATATGCCATTATATTAAGGGCACAGTGTGTGACACTGAGGAGTTTGTCTTAGTATATAGGGTGCTGATGAGTTTGAAAAGTGAGAAGCTGGAGAGATCTGGGCTGAAAACTCTGCAGAGATAAGGTGTGGCTGGGAGAAGTCATAATGGTGGTCTGAACCAGATGGAGGAGACATGAACTGTAAGTCACTAAATAAAAATGTTTATTCTGCCACTGACTACTTCTGGTCAATGTTGTAGTCACCTGTGTGATCTACAGTTGATAATGGGTGGTAGCATTCTGTTTTGGGAAATGACAACTCTCAGCATACTTTTAAAACTGTTCAGGTTATATTGGGAGCTGTAGATTCACACTGTACAAACTTATATGGGGAAGGCTAAGCTGAGTATGCAAATGGTATCTCTACTGAACGTTTCAATCTGGAAATGTATGTTAAACGTGTATCTGGTATGATACTTCCATGTGATACTATCCATTCACATCTTCTGTTAAAAAGACTGGACAAAAAAAACGCATCCTGAACAGTAACTGAATGGACCTCATTGTAGTCAATGGAGTCTGTTCAGCAAAGTTGTTTTAGTTATATGCAGAGTGTAGAGCAAAGTTTGCAAAAATTCGATTCAGATACTTCGCTAAATTTTTCCCCAGAATTTACTTAGTTCCTAATTAATTTGTCACGAAACGTGTTAAAAGGTAACTGTCATATTTTTTTTATGCAATTGGATTGGTCTGACTAAGTTTACCTTAGTTCCCTAGTTAATACTTTTGTATAGGTATTGAATTACCTAGTAATTGCAGCATGTTCTTTACTCCCCCAGGCATTTCAGTGGTGCAAGAAAAAATTGCTATTTCCAGCTCACTATGGACGTGGATGCAAGGGACAAGACCGGACCAGTGTTCTGTGTAGAGTACGAAAAAGGAGAGTTCCAGCATCAAATACTTCAAACAGTTGCTTTGTCATTATTGAATTTCATAGTGTAAATACATCTAGTGTGCATCTTCACCTACCGCCGTAGCAGGTTAACATGTTTCAAACTTTTCTCAGTTCTTAGTCATAACCTAGTAGAGTGCTCATCACCAGGGGTATAAAAAGAACCCACCCTCCAATCCTGGGGGTGGGGGTGGGTGAGGGGGATCATCTGAGCCCCTCCCGGGGGTGAGCCCTCCACATAAATACACCCATAAACATACGTCACTTTAAATGCTTTTTTAGTATATAAAACACATAACAGAATTAAAACATTCCTCCACAAATTCTCAGAATATTAAAAATATTATTTAAACATCTTAAGAGCAGATGAATAATTAAAAACAAAAAAACACTCCTGCAGATTAAGGGAAAGATCATAAGGTTAATAAATATGAACAACCCAAAAACACAGTGTCATAATGGTTATCCCTTTCTCATGTATGTGTAGTGACTTAGATGGCAAAATACCTTGTCTCTCAGAAAGATTTGATTATTGCATTGTTTTCAGAACCATTTATATGTCAAATATTATATGATGTATATACTACATAAATTCTAGTATCCACTCCTAACAGTCTTTATTGCTAGGTACTATTGGTAACAATACATGAGTTCCTTTCTCATGTTGTCCCTTCGGGTATCGGGTATCTAATCTGAAAATCCAAAAAGCTTTTAGTAATAGTATCTTATTTCTTGTATCACCTCTCCTGGGATAGGGGATAACCTTCTCAATAACATGTGCGTGGAAACTAACCAGATTTCTATTATGTTGTTTAATGAAATGGCTAGCAGCACTAGAAATCCCTGTTGCCTGAGGGTTAACAAAATAATTCAGCCTGGCCTTGAATTGTCTGCAGGTACTCCCCACATACATAACATTGCCACTGGTGCATTTGAATAAGTAAATAACTCCTACACTGTTGCAATTAATATAACTCTTAATAGAGAAATGTTCTGTATGTGTGGAATTTTCAAACACTGTAGTACAGTGTGGGCCATTTATATCGATACACCTTAATAAAATGGGAATGGTTGGTGATATTAACTTCCTGTTTGTGGCACATTAGTATACAGTACAGACCAAAAGTTTGGACACACCTTCTCATTCAAAGAGTTTTCTTTATTTTTAATGACTATGAAAATTGTAGATTCACACTGAAGGCATGAAAACTATGAATTAACACATGTGGAATTATATACATAACAAAAAAGTGTGAAACAACTGAAAATATGTCATATTCTAGGTTCTTCAAAGTAGCCACCTTTTGCTTTGATTACTGCTTTGCACACTTTTGGCATTCTCTTGATGAGCTTCAAGAGGTAGTTACCTGAAATGGTCTTCCAACAGTCTTGAATGAGTTCCCAGAGATGCTTCCAACAGTCTTGAATGAGTTCCCAGAGATGCTTAGCACTTGTTGGCCCTTTTGCCTTCACTCTGCGGTCCAGCTCACCCCAAACCATCTTGATTGGGTTCAGGTCCCGTGACTGTGGAGGCCATGTCATCTGGCGCAGCACCCCATCACTCTCCTTCATGGTCAAATAGCCCTTACACAGCCTGGAAGTGTTTGGGGTCATTGTCCTGTTGAAAAATAAATAATGGTCCAACTAAACGCAAACCGGATGGAATAGCATGCCGCTGCAAGATGCTGTGGTAGCCATGCTGGTTCAGTATGCCTTCAATTTTGAATAAATCCCCAACAGTGTCACCAGTAAAGCACCCCCACACCATCACACCTACTCCTCCATGCTTTTCGGTGGGAACCAGGCATGTAGAGTCCATCCGTTCACCTTTTCTGCGTCGCACATAGACACGGTGGTGTCCTGATTCACACAGTCTCCTCTTAACAGTTGTTCTAGAGATGTGTCTGCTGCTAGAACTCTGTGTGGCATTGACCTGGTCTCTAATCTGAGCTGCTGTTAACCTGCAATTTCTGAGGCTTGTGACTCGGATGAACTTATCCTTCACAGCAGAGGTGACTCTTGGTCTTCCTTTCCTGGGGCGGTCCGCATGTGAGCCAGTTTCTTTGTATTTCTTGATGGTTTTTGTGACTGCACTTGGGGACACTTTCAAAGTTTTCCCAATTTTTCGGACTGACTGACCTTCATTTCTTAAAGTAATGATGGCCACTTGTTTTTCTTTACTTAGCTGCTTTTTTCTTGCCATAATACAAATTCTAACAGTCTATTCAGTAGGACTATCAGCTGTGTATCCACCTGACTTCTCCACAACGCAACTGATGGTCCCAATCCCATTTATAAGGCAAGAAATCCCACTTATTAAACCTAACAGGGCACACCTGTGAAGTGAAAACCATTTCAGTTGACTACCTCTTGAAGCTCATCAAGAGAATGCCAAAAGTGTGCAAAGCAGTAATCAAAGCAAAAGGTGGCTACTTTAAAGAACCTAGAATATTACATATTTTCAGTTGTT
The DNA here is from genome assembly GCF_014858855.1 of Bufo gargarizans. NCBI lineage: Eukaryota > Metazoa > Chordata > Amphibia > Anura > Bufonidae > Bufo > Bufo gargarizans. The sequence continues at coordinate 174,105,687 of NC_058081.1, forward strand.
TCACACTTTTCAGTTATGTATATAATTCCACATGTGTTAATTCATAGTTTTGATGCCTTCAATGTGAATCTACAATTTTCATAGTCATGAAAATAAAGAAAACTCTTTGAATGAGAAGGTGTGTCCAAACTTTTGGTCTGTACTGTATGTGAGGGGGGAAACTTTTCAAGATGGGTGGTGACCATGGCAGCCATTTTGAAGTCTGCCATTTTGAATCCAACTTTTGTTTTTTCAATAGGAAGAGGGTCATGTGACACATCAAACTTATTGGGAATTTCACAAGAAAAACAATGGTGTGCTGGTTTTAACGTAACTTTATTCTTTCATGAGTTATTTACAAGTTTCTGACCACTTATAAAATGTGTTCAATATGCTGCCCATTGTGTTGCATTGTCAATGCAACCCTCTTCTCCCACTCTTCACACACTGATAGCAACACCGCAGGAGAAATGCTAGCACAGGCTTCCAGTATCTGTAGTTTCAGGTGCTGCACATCTCGTATCTTCACAGCACCCATCTTGAAAAGTTCCCCCCCTCACATATACTAATGTGCCACAAAAGGAAGTTAATATAACCAACCATTCCCATTTTATTAAGGTGTATCCATATAAATGGCCCACCCTGTAGATTGAACAAAATTACAGGACTTGCAGGGGTGAGCCCTGCACTTAGTAAAACCTTGATGTTTGTGCCAGGTGGTTCTAGGTTTATCAGTAGGGAAAACAAGTAGGGAGGGAGACAATGAGGAAATTTGGCAAATTTTCCGGTTTTAGAGTTAACGCTGGAAAGTGCGAACTTCTATACATTGGCTCTAATTCTAATAAAATGCAATCCCTAATCCAAGGGTGTCCCGTCGCAATAGCGAAAAATATATTACTTATTTGGGAATTAAAATTGGCAGTTCCCCTCATTCCCTATTTTCCCTTAATTATATGCCATTGATTAATAAGATAACACAAGAGTTGACTCGTTGGAAAAATGTACCATTGTCTTTGCTAGGTAAATGCCATCTAATAAAAATGATTAATTTCCCAAAGTTACTTTATCCAATGCGAACAATACCTATCCTTCTACGCCATAAAGACCTTTTTCAATCTTTATATGGTCAGGAGGACATTCGCATATTGCCTTGAAAACACTATAGTTGCCGCTAGACAAGGGAGGAGTGCAGTTCCTGGTTATAGGAAGATACAACCTACTTAGTCTCTTCCAACATTGCAAAGATTGGTTGGGACAGACATCCCATTATTCAAATATACTATTTGAGAGAGAGTTAACTAAGGGGTTGGACCTAGGAGCTTTTCTACACTCTAAATTGGCCTTATTAAACCCAGATTTGAAGATGTCTGTAGTGATCAGACATACTATGGTGACATGGAAGGAGTGTCGCGGCGGGAAGTGAGGGAAACTCCCCATCGTACAATATCAGTCGCTGCTACGCCGGATAGCAGGGAACAGGGAGCAGGTCACCTCCTAACTCGACCCTGAAGATCTCCCTAAGCATCTAATGCATGAGCCGCCTCAGAAGGTAAGGGGGCTCATGCTTACCAACCTAGAACTCTAAGTATCCCTGTTATGCCCTAAGCCTGAAGACAGGGCAGAGACCACCCATTCATCCTACACAACGGATGTATGGTGTCTCCAGAAGCCCAGCAGCTGGCCACCAACTAGACAAGTTTCACAGCCAAATGACAGATAAGTAACAAAATGCAACAGACAACCTAGGTTACTAGAACTTACCTGCCGCCGACGAGATGGACCGGAAACGCACACTGTCTAGATGTTTGCCTAAACCCCTCTGGGAAAGCAACCCCCTTTCGGAGGAAACACACCACAACACAATAACCTCCAAACAAGGCCCACACCATAACAACATACACCAGGTGGGAGAGGGAAAACAGAAACATGCCAGAGGGGACACACAGACAGAGCAAGGGAAACAATATAACAAATATAGGGTGGCTCACACAGACTTTTACATACAGCCAGGGAGCAGAGCTCCTACACAGACTGACAAGCAAAATAAAACTGACCTCAGGTTCCACCACCCCAACATATAAGGAGGCCTGAAGTCACACCCACCACACCTAGCAAACACACCTTAACCCCGTGCACACCAGGGTGGGAAGGAACACAACTTAACAGCTACAGGACCGCCATACGCAGGATTGCGTCCTGGCGGCGGCCCTGCTCTTCTGGGTGGACGCATATACGCGTCCACCCGCTATAGCTGAGATTTCCTGTGAACGCGCTCACACAGGCGCGTGCGCTCACAGGAACGGAAGGTAAGCGAGTGGATCTACAGCCTGCCAGCGGCGATCGCTCGCTGGCAGGCTGGAAATGTGATTTTTTTAACCCCTAACAGGTATATTAGATGCTGTTTTCATAACAGCGTCTAATATACCTGCTACCTGGTCCTCTGGTGGTCCCTTTTGTTTGGATCGACCACCAGAGGACACAGGTAGCTGTGCAAAGTAGCACCAAACACAACTACACTACACCCCCCCGTCACTTATTAACCCCTTATGAACCACTGATCACCCCATACAGACTCCCTGATCATACCCCTGTCATTGATCACCCCCCTGTCATTGATCACCCCCCTGTAAGGCTCCATTCAGACGTCCGTATGATTTTTACGGATCCACGGATACATGGATCGGATCCGCAAAACACATACGGACGTCTGAATGGAGCCTTACAGGGGGGTGATCAATGACAAGGGGGTGATCACCCATATAGACTTCCTGATCACCCCCCTGTCATTGATAACCCCCCTGTAAGGCTCCATTCAGACGTCCGTATGATTTTTACGGATCCACGGATACATGGATCGGATCCGCAAAACACATACGGACGTCTGAATGGAGCATTACAGGGGGGTGATCAATGACAGGGGGGTGATCAGGAAGTCTATATGGGTGATCACCCCCTTGTCATAGATCACCCCCCTGTAAGGCTCCATTCAGACGTCCGTATGTGTTTTGCGGATCCGATCCATGTATCCGTGGATCCGTAAAAATCATACGGACGTCTGAATGGAGCCTTACAGGGGGGTGATCAATGACAGGGTGGTGATCAGGGAGTCTATATGGGTGATCACCCCCCTGTCATTGATCACCCCCCCGTCATTGATCACCCCCTGTAAGGCTCCATTCAGACATTTTTTGGGCCCAAGTTAGCGGAAATATTTTTTTTTTGTTTGTTTTTTCTTACTAAGTCTCATATTCCACTAACTTGTGTCAAAAAAAAATCTCACATGAACTCACCATACCCCTCATGGAATCCAAATGCGTAAAATTTTTTAGACATTTATATTCCAGACTTCTTCTCATGCTTTAGGGCCCCTAAAATTCCAGGGCAGTATAAATACCCCACATGTGACCCCATTTCGGAAAGAAGACACCCCAAGGTATTCCATGAGGGGCATATTGAGTCCATGAAAGATTGAAATTTTTGTCCCAAGTTAACGGAAAGTGAGACTTTGTGAGAAAAAAAAAAAAAAACTATTTCTGCTAACTTATGCAAAAAAAAAAGAATTCAATGAACTTGCCATGCCCCTCATTGAATACCTTAAGGTGTCTTCTTTCCAAAGTGGGGGCACATGTAGGGTATTTATACTGCCCTGGCTTTTTAGGGGCCCTAAAGCGTGAGAAGAAGTCTGGGATCCAAATGTCTAAAAATGCCCTCCTAAAAGGAATTTGGGCCGCTTTGCGCATCTAGTCTGCAAAAAAGTGTCACACATGTGGTATCGCCGTACTCAGGAGAAGTTGGGGAATGTGTTTTGGGGTGTCATTTTACATATACCCATGCTGGGTGAGATAAATATCTTGGTCAAATGCCAACTTTGTATAAAAAAATGGGAAAAGTTGTCTTTTGCCGAGATATTTCTCTCACCCAGCATGGGTATATGTAAAATGACACCCCAAAACACATTCCCCAACTTCTCCTGAGTACGGCTATGCCAGATGTGTGACACTTTTTTGCAGCCTAGGTGGGCAAAGGGGCACACATTCCAAAGTGCACCTTTCGGATTTCACCGGTCATTTTTTACAGATTTTGATTGCAAACTTCTTCTCACACATCTGGGCCCCTAGAATGCCAGGGCAGTATAACTACCCCACAAGTGACCCCATTTTGGAAAGAAGACACCCCAAGGTATTTCATGATGGGCATAGTGAGTTCATGGAAGTTTTTATTTTTTGTCACAAGTTAGTGGAATATGAGACTTTGTAAGAAGAAAAAAAAAAAAAAAAATCATAATTTTCTGCTAACTTGTGACAAAAAAATAAAAAGTTCTAGGAACTCACTATGCCCATCAGTGAATACCTTAGGGTGTCTACGTTCCGAAATGGGGTCATTTGTGGGGTGTTTGTACTGTCTGGGCATTGTAGAACCTCAGGAAACATGACAGGTGCTCAGAAAGTCAGAGCTGCTTCAAAAAGCGGAAATTCACATTTTTGTACCATAGTTTGTAAATGCTATAACTTTTACCCAAACCATTTTTTTTTACCCAAACATTTTTTTTTTATCAAAGACATGTAGAACAATAAATTTAGTGAAAAATGTATATATGGATGTCGTTTTTTTTGCAAAATTTTACAACTGAAAGTGAAGAATTTCATTTTTTTGCAAAAAAAAGTTAAATTTTGATTAATAACAAAAAAGTAAAAATGTCAGCAGCAATGAAATACCACCAAATGAAAGCTCTATTAGTGAGAAGAAAAGGAGGTAAAATTCATTTGGGTGGTAAGTTGCATGACCGAGCAATAAACGGTGAAAGTAGTGTAGTGCAGAAGTGTAAAAAGTGGCCTGGTCATTAAGGGGGTTTCAGCTAGCGGGGTTGAAGTGGTTAAAGGGGATGTGTCAAAACATGCAAAAACAACATGTTGCCACCAGCAACAAGCATGCAGGGCAAAATTGTCATGGTCCAGACCATGACACAGCCGTGACAATGAGATATAAAAGATGTATGATTTATCCTTCTTGGCTTCTAAACACATGATATTTTTCGGACACCCGGAATTCGAGTTGGGGAAAATCAATAAACTGTTCCAATTATGGGATACTAAGGGTACACATTAATTACAACACGTAATTCATGGCAAGGAACCTCGTTATATGTCCCTAAGTGAGGGTACTTTCACACTTGCGGCAGAGAGATCCGGTAAGCAGTTCCGTCGCCGGAACTGCCTGCCGGATCAGGCAAAATGTATGCTAACTGATGGCATTAGTAAGACTGATCAGGATCCTGATCAGTCTTAAAAATGCCTGATCAGTCGAAAAAATGCATTGAAATGCCGGATCCGTCTTTCCGGTGTCATCCGGCAAAACGGATCCGGTATTTATTTTTTTTCACCTTTTTTCAGTCTGCGCATGCGCATAACGGAAGGACGGATTCGGCATTCCGGTATTCTGAATGCCGGATCCGGCACTAATACATCCCTATGGGAAAAAATGCCGGATCCGGCATTCAGGCAAGTCTTCAGTCTTTTTCGCCGGAGATAAAACCGTAGCATGCTGAGCATGCTGCGGTTTTCTCTTTTGCCTGATCAATCAAAATGACTGAACTGAAGACATCCTGATGCAAACTGAACAGATTACTCTCTATTCAGAATGCATGGGGATAAAACTGATCAGTTCTTTTCTGGTATAGAGCCCCTGTGACGGAACTCTATGCCGGAAAAGAAAAACGCAAGTGTGAAAGTACCCTTAGATACAAGATAGATATACAGTCGTGGCCAAAAGTTTTGAGAATTACATAAATATTGGAAAAGTTGCTGCTTAAGTTTTTATAATAGCAATTTGCATATACTCCAGAATGTTATGAAGAGTGATCAGATGAATTGCATAGTCCTTCTTTGCCATGAAAATTAACTTAATCCCAAAAAAACCTTTCCACTGCATTTCATTGCTGTCATTAAAGGACCTGCTGAGATCATTTCAGTAATCGTCTTGTTAACTCAGGTGAGAATGTTGACGAGCACAAGGCTGGAGATTATTATGTCAGGCTGATTGGGTTAAAATGGCAGACTTGACCTGTTAAAAGGAGAGTGATGCTTGAAATCATTGTTCTTCCATTGTTAACCATGGTGACCTGCAAAGAAACGCGTGGAGCCATCATTGCGTTGCATAAAAATGGCTTCACAGGCAAGGATATTGTGGCTACTAAGATTGCACCTCAATCAACAATTTATAGGATCATCAAAAACTTCAAGGAAAGAGGTTCAACTCTTGTTAAGAAGGCTTCAGGGCGTCCAAGAAAGTCCAGCAAGTGCCAGGATCGTCTCCTAAAGAGGATTCAGCTGCGGGATCGGAGTGCCACCAGTGCAGAGCTTGCTCAGGAATGGCAGCAGGCAAGTGTGAGCGCATCTGCACGCACAGTGAGGCGAAGACTTTTGGAAGATGGCCTAGTGTCAAGAAGGGCAGCAAAGAAGCCACTTCTTTCCAAAAAAAACATCAGGGACAGATTGATCTGCTGCAGAAAATATGGTGAATGGACTGCTGAGGACTGGGGAAAAGTCATATTCTCCGATGAAGCCTCTTTCCGATTGTTTGGGGCATCAGGAAAAAGGCTTGTCCGGAGAAGAAAGGGTGAGTGCTACCATCAGTCCTGTGTCATGCCAACAGTAAAGCATCCTAAGACCATTCATGTGTGGGGTTGCTTCTCATCCAAGGGAGTGGGCTCACTCACAATTTTGCCCAAAAACACAGCCATGAATAGAAAATGGTATCAAAACTCCCTCCAACAGCAACTTCTTCCAACAATCCAACAACAGTTTGGTAAAGAACAATGCATTTTCCAGCACGATGGAGCACCACGCCATAAGGCAAAAGTGATAACTAAGTGGCTCGGGGACCAAAACATTGACATTTTGGGTCCATGGCCTGGAAACTCCCCAGATCTTAATCCCATTGAGAACTTGTGGTCAATCCTCAAGAGGCGGGTGGACAAACAAAAACCCACTAATTCTGACAAACTCCAAGAAGTGATTATGAAAGAATGGGTTGCTATCAGTCAGGAATTGGCCCAGAAGTTGATTGAGAGCATGCCCAGTCGAATTGCAGAGGTCCTGAAAAAGAAGGGCCAACACTGCAAATACTGACTCTTTGCATAAATGTCATGTAATTGTCAATAAAAGCCTTTGAAACGTATGAAGTGCGTGTAATTATATTTCACTACATCACAGAAACAACTGAAACAAAGATCTAAAAGCAGTTTAGCAGCAAACTAATATTTGTGTCATTCTCAAAACTTTTTGCCACGACTGTAGATTACCCATGGGGCAAAATTTGCTATTTTACCAAATCATGTCCTTCTGTAAACGGAGACTTAGGGATGTACAACAGGAATTTTCCTCTAATTGTTTTGACAACTTACTAAGACACAATGACCATAAAATTTCGCTTTCAGAAATTTATAAAGCACTGCAAGAAAGGGAAACTAGGAAATCTATTACTCCACTATTCCAGGGCTGGAAGCCATTACTGGGAAATACTGAATGGAAGGACAAATTGAAAGAGAGTGTGGGCAAGAGTGAGGAAAGCAGTGATATGTGAGAGATGGAGGGAATCGCAGTTTAAACTGATGCACAGAGCAATATATGCTTTTAATTTACCTATCTCCAATGTCACATCCAAATAAGCTGGTGGCTTGCCTCAAGTGCAGTGAGCCAAGGGCAAATTTAGATCATCGTATATGGACTTGTTTAGCGACACAGTCGTACTGGAAATGGATATTGTCATGGATTAAGCAGATGTGGCAGATAGAGCTGCAGTGTGATCCAATGGTAGTGCTCTTGCATAGCTATCCTGATCAGATGACCACACCTAGGTTGATAGATGGAGTATTGTTAGTAGCACTGAGATGCCTGCTAAGCAAGTGGCTAGATCCACACACACCGTCTGAGACTGAATTTTTGGGACAGATGAGAAATCTTTTACTCATGGAAAAGTTGGAGGCAGAAACACATAAAAATAGTAACTCGTCACATTTTATAAATAAATGGAAAACTTTTTTTAGCGAACATATGACAACTGAAGACATACAGAAACTTACAAAAAAAATTCAACACACAAAGTGGTACTTAATAACCGATCTGAAAGGGAAACTGAGGAACTTGAAGGTGAATTAATTAAGTATAATTCTGAGCCTCACTCGCTTATAGGAAAATAAAAGTGGGAGAACGAGAACCATCCAGAGGGGTTGAGGGTTAGGGTGCATAAAATTACGGGAATCATATTTTATGTGTTACGCCTATCACTAATGTAATTTTGTATGATTTATGAACACTGTTCTTTGTAATGCACACTGGGGCATTGTTGGCTCTATTCAACCCCTTAAGGACCAGGCTCATTTTCACCTTAAGGACCAGGCCATTTTTTGCAAATCTGACCAGTGTCACTTTAAGTGCTGATAACTTTAAAACGCTTTTACTTATACAGGCCATTCTGAGATTGTTTTTTCGTCACATATTGTACTTCATGACACTGGTAAAATAAAGTCAAAAAAATTAATTTTTTTGCATAATAAAATACCTAATTTACCAAAAATTTGGAAAAATTTGCAAATTTCAAAGTTTCAGTTTCTCTACTTCTGTAATACATAGTAATACCCCCAAAAATTGTGATGACTTAACATTCCCCATATGTCTACTTCATGTTTGAATTATTTTGGGAATGATATTTTATTTTTTGGGGATGTTACAAGGCTTAGAAGTTTAGAAGCAAATCTTGAAATTTTTCAGAAATTTACAAAAAAACAATTTTTAGGGACCACTACAGCTCTGAAGTCACTTTGCGAGGCTTACATAATAGAAACCGCCCAAAAATGACCCCATTCTATAAACTACACCCCTCAAGGTATTCAAAACTGATTTTACAAACTCTGTTAACCCTTTAGGTGTTGCACAAGAGTTATTGGCAAATGGGGATGAAATTTGAGAATTTCATTTTTTTGCCTAATTTTCCATTTTAACCCATTTTTTCCACTAACAAAGCAAGGGTTAACAGCCAAACAAGACTGTATCTTTATTGCCCTGACTCTGCCGTTTACAGAAACACCCCATATGTGGCCGTAAACTACTGTACGGCCACACAGCGGGGTGTAGAGTGAAAGGTGCGCCGTATGGTTTTTGGAAGCCAGATTTTGCTGGACAGTTTTTTTGACACCATGTCCCATTTGAAGCCCCCTGATGCACCGCTAGAGTAGAAACTCCATAAAAGTGACCCCATCTAAGAAACTACACCCCTCAAGGTATTCAAAACTGATTTTACAAACTTCGTTAACCCTTTAGGTGTTGCACAAGAGTTATTGGCAAATGGGGATGAAATTTGAGAATTTCATTTTTTTGACTAATTTTCCATTTTAACCCATTTTTTCCCACTAACAAAGCAAGGGTTAACAGCCAAACAAGACTGTATCTTTATTGCCCTGACTCTGCCGTTTACAGAAACACCCCATATGTGGCCGTAAACTACTGTACGGCCACACAGCGGGGCGTAGAGTGAAAGGTGCACGGTATGGTTTTTGGAAGCCAGATTTTGCTGGACAGTTTTTTTGACACCATGTCCCATTTGAAGCCCCCCTGATGCACCCCTAGAGTAGAAACTCCATAAAAGTGACCCCATCTAAGAAACTACACCCCTCAAGGTATTCAAAACTGATTTTACAAACTTTGTTAACCCTTTAGGTGTTGCACAAGATTTAATGGAAAATAGAGATACAATTTCAAAATTTCACTTTTTTGGCAGATTTTCCATTTTAATATTTTTTTTCCAGTTACAAAGCAAGGGTTAACAGCCAAACAAAACTCATTATCTATGGCCCTGATTCTGTAGTTTACAGAAACACCCCATTTGTGGTCGTAAACCACTGTACGGGCACACGGCAGGGCGCAGAAGGAAAGGAATGCCATACGGTTTTTGGAAGGCAGATTTTGCTGGACTGGTTTTTTGACACCATGTCCCATTTGAAGCCCCCCTGATGCACCCCTAGAGTAGAAACTCCAAAAAAGTGACCCCATTTTAGAAACTACGGGATAGGGTGGCAGTATTGTTGATACTAGTTCAGGGTAGATATGATTTTTGGTTGCTCTATATTACACTTTTTGTGCGGCAAGGTAACAAGAAATAGCTTTTTTGGCACGTTTTTTTTTTTGTTATTTACAACATTCATCTGACAGGTTAGATCATGTGGTAATTTTATAGAGCAGGTTGTCACGGACGCAGCGATACCTAATATGTATACAATTTTTTTTTATTTATGTAAGTTTTATACAATAACTTCATTTTTAAAACCAAAAAATTGTTTAGTGTCTCCATAGTCTGAGAGCCATAGTTTTTTCAGTTTTTGGGCGATTATCTTGAGTAGGGTCTAATTTTTTGCGGGATGAGATGACAGTTTGATTGGCACTATTTTGGGGTGCATATGACTTTTTGATCGCTTGCTATTACACTTTTTGTGACGTAAGATGGCAAAAAATAGCTTTTTTTACACCGTTTTTTTTAAAAAAATATTTACGGTGGTCACCTGAGGGGTTAGGTCATGTGATATTTATATAGAGCCGGTCGATACGGACGCGGCAATACCTAATATGTATACTTTATTTTTATTTATGTAGGTTTTACACAATGATTTTATTTTTGAAACAAAAAAAATGATGTTTTAGTGTTTCCATAGTCTAAGAGCCATAGTTTTTTCAGTTTTTGGGAGATTATCTTGAGTAGGGTCTCATTTTTTGTGGGATGAGATGACGGTTTGATTGGTACTATTTTGGCGTACATGCGACTTTTTTGATCACTTTTATTACCTTTTTTGGGAAGTAAGGTGGGCAAAATTTGAATTTTCTCATAGTTTTTATTTTTTTATTTTTATGGCGTTCACTGTGCGGGGAAAGTAACATGGCCGTTTTATAGATCAGGTCGTTACGGACGCGGCGATACCTAATATGTGTAGTTTATTTTATTTTTTTAATTTTTATTCAGTGATAAATGTTTTTTTTTTTATCTTAACTTTTTTCACTTATTCTTTTTATTTTTTGACCCAGACCCACTTGGTTCTTGAAGATCCAGTGGGTCTGATGTCTGTAAAATACAGTACAGAAACTATATAGGTTTCTGTACTGTATTTTACTTACACTGAACAGATCTATGCTTTCAGCACAGATCTGTTCAGCACCATGGACAGCAGGATGCCTGAGCAGGCGTCCTGTTGCCATGGGAACCTTCCCCGTCTGCTCAGTTATGGTCAGAACTTCGCAGACGGGGAAGGGTGAGGACGGGGCTTCGGGGGGCTCTCTGGGGGCTCTCTCCCTCTCCATCGGGGGGCTGCAAAGGCACAGCAGCCCCCCGATCGGAGAGGGAGGGAGCTCCCTTTTACTGTTAACCTTTTCCATACAGCGGTCCGTACGGACCGCTGTATGGAAAGGGTTAAACGGCTGACATCGCATCAACGATGTCAGCCGTTTATACCAGGGTGCCAGCAATGTGCTGGCACCCTGGTATACCCACTGTACACCAACGATTACGCAATAGGAGGCGGGCGGGGGATCGCGATCCCGCCTGCCGCACCGCCCGCCTCCCGCAACGCCCCCACCGCCTGCGACACCCCCCCTGCACCACCCGCCACCATCAAATCATGCAGGGGTGCAGGGGGGGTGTACTATATTGATTTTAGGCACTCTAAAGTTTCTGATCCCCGCGGTCAGGGACCGCGGGGATCAGAAACTGCAAAAAGCGCAGCAAACCGCAGGTCTGAATTGACCTGCGGTTTTCTGCGATCGTCGATGCGGGGGGGTCAAATGACCCCCCCCTGCATTGTTACAGGATGCCGGCTGAATGATTTCAGCCGGCATCCCGTTCCGATTAACCCCCGCGGCGCCGGCATCGCTATTTAAAGCCATGACGTACCGGTACGTCATGTGTCCTTAAGGACTCGGGAAACATGCCGTACCGGTACGTCATGTGTCCTTAAGGGGTTAAATATGTAACACCAATGTATTGTTTTCAATCATCCGAAGAAGACTGTTTTTCTATTATGATATATGTTTCAAAAATCATTAAAACTGTTTAATTAAAAAAAAAGTTCTCTGAATTGTGCAGAATGAACTACATGGAATGGGAAGGACTGTAGTAGCAGCAACTTGGTTAGGAACACGTAAAGCTTCTGCGCTGTTGGATGTGTGCACACATACATTGCATGAATACATGTATTTTGACAGCTGGTTTTAATTAGTTTGACAACTATTTCTCTGTAGCAACTTCTTCAGAAAGAAATTTTCAATTCTGACACTGTAAGCTCTCTCTTTAAAAACCAGTATTATATGTCTTAAATCACTTATCCAGTTTCTATCCAATGGGATTAAATCTGCAGTATTTTGTTAACCCTTTTGGGCTGACCAAAAGGGTTAACAAAATACTGCAGATTGAATACATATAATACAGATTTTTAAAGAGAGAGCTGTATAAAGAGCATGATATGGCCTCATGCACACGACCGTTGTGTGCATCCGTGGCCGTTGTGCCGTTTTCCGTTTTTTTTTCAAGGACCCATTGACTTTCAATGGGTCCGTGGAAAAATCGGAAAATGCACAGTTTTGCAGCCGAGACCGTCATCCGTGTTTCCTGTCCTTCCAAAAAATAGGACCTGTCCTATTTTTTTGACGGACAACGGTTCACGGACCCATTCAAGTCAATGGGTCCGTGAAAGAACACGGATGCACACAAGATTGGCATCCGTGTCCGTGATCCGTGGCCGTAGGTTGCTTTCATACAGACGGATCCGAAGATCCGTCTGCATAAAAGCTTTTTCAGAGGTTAGTTTTCACTTTGCGAAAACTCAGATCCGACAGTATATTCTAACACAGAGGCGTTCCCATGGTGATGGGGACGCTTCAGGTTAGAATATACTGAAAAACTGTGTACATGACTGCCCCCTGCTGCCTGGCAGGTGCTGCCAGGCAGCAGGGGGCAGACCCCCCCCAGTTTTTAACTCATTGGTGGCCAGTGCGGCCGCCCCCCCCTGTAGTTAACTCATTGGTGGCCAGTGCGGCCGCCCCCCCTCCCCTGTAGTTAACTCATTGGTGTCCAGTGGGCCCCCCCTCCCTCCCCTGTAGTTAACTAATTGGTGTCCAGTGGGCCCCCCCTCCGTCCGCTATAGATAACTCATTGGTGGCCCGTGGGCCCTCTCCCCTCCCTCCCCCGCCGAATTAAAATCGCCCCCCTATCATTGGTGGCAGTGGTGAGTACCGATCGGAGTCCCAGTGTAATCGCTGGGGCTCCGATCGGTAACCATGGCAACCGGGACGCTACTGCAGTCCCGGTTGCCATGGTAGCTTAGCAATTTGTAGAAGCTTCATACTTACCTGAAGAGCTGCGATGTCTGTGACCGGCCGGGAGCTCCTCCTACTGGTAAGTGACAGGTCTGTGCTATAGGCAATGCGCCGCACAGACCTTTCACTTACCAGTAGGAGGAGCTCCGGGCCGGTCACAGACATCGCAGCTCTTCAGGTAAGTATGAAGCTTCTACAAATTGCTAAGCTACCAAGGCAACCGGGACTGCAGTAGCGTCCCGGTTGCCATTGTTACCGATCGGAGCCCCAGCGATTACACTGGGACTCCGATCGGTACTCACCACTGCCACCAATGATAGGGGGGCGATTTTAATTAGGAGGGGGAGGGAGTGGAGAGGGCCCACTGGCCACCAATGAGTTATCTATAGCGGACGGAGGGGGGGCCCACTGGCCACCAACGAGTTAACTACAGGGGAGGGAGGGGGGCCCACTGGACACCAACGAGTTAACTACAGGGGAGGGAGGGGGGGCGGCCGCACTGGCCACCAATGAGTTAACTACAGGGGAGGGAGGGGGGGCGGCCGCACTGGCCACCAATGAGTTAACTACAGGGGAGGGAGGGGGGGCGGCCGCAATGGCCACCAATGAGTTAAAAACAGGGGGGGGGTCTGCCCCCTGCTGCCTGGCAGCACCTGCCAGGCAGCATGGGGCAGTCATGTACACAGTTTTTCAGTATATTCTAACCTGAAGCATCCCCATCACCATGGGAACGCCTCTGTGTTAGAACATACTGTCGGATCTGAGTTTTACGATGTAGCTCATATCCGACAGTATATTCTAACATAGAGGCGTTCCCATGGTGATGGGGACGCTTCAAGTTAAAATATACCATCGGATTGGAGAAAACTCCAATCCGATGGTATAAAAGAACTCCAGACTTTACATTGAAAGTCAATGGGGACGGATTCGTTTGAAATGGCACCATATTGTGTCAACTTCAAACGGATCCGTCCCCATTGACTTGCATTGTAATTCAGGACGGATCCGTTTAGCTCCGCACGGCCAGGCGGATACCAAAACGACTTTTTTTTCATGTCCGTGGATCCTCCAAAAATCAAGGAAGACCCACGGACGAAAAAACGGTCACGAATCACGGACCTACGGACCCCGTTTTTGCAGACCGTGAAAATAAACTGTCGTGTGCATGAGGCCTATCTATCATTTTTTCATAAGTAACAATCTTCAAACAATAGTAGTTAGTGGATTGGCTATTGTTATAGAAAAATGTCATTTATTTAGCTCTGGGTTCATAACCTTGTTGAGTCGCCTAAAATAATTATTGCACACAGAAGTTTATCCATAATAAATTTTTTGTAAAGATAATGGATCATAAGCTGAACGTGGAGATAGATAGACCAAACCTGGTATATACTTCTCTCTACCATGCAATATAATGTATCTCCTCTGTGAGTCACTTTCTAAACTTTTGCACACAGAATCAAAACTCCCCTTGTATAAGCTGAGTATAATGGTATTATACTGAAGATAATGAGAAGACACCTTAACACTTCAACCCATACCTTTTATTTAAGGATACAGCATTTCCTTAGTTAGATGATTTTCTTAGAGGCATACAATAGCTGCTAAATAGTTTTCAATAAGCTTACAGAATGGAATTCCATGCATTTCCAACTTTTTTAAGTCTCTTATGTTCCACAAAAAAAAAAATCGAATCATCCATTTAAAGAAAGCATAAAGCCTATACATCTGCTGCTGTAGCAAGAAACCACATCACTACCCTCCATTCTTTTCAATATTAATCCATTATACTTTTCCAAATAATAGATTTCTTTCTACAACTATCCACTCCTAAACATATCACTTTGCAAAAAAGATAAAGTAAAGTAATTATATCAATTCAAAGTAGAGCCTAGAAAAAGAAAGATATATATGATGTTAGCATTATTAATTTAGTGTGCCCCAATCATTTTTCTACACCTATGTGAGCACGAGTCTTTCTTCTTTGGTGTTGCTGAAGAACATATTTGAATTATTAAAAAACATGAGGAAATAGCACTAAGTACTAAATGTTCATTTTACAAAGTCTCTCTTTAATGTCAGTAAAGGACATTCATTTTTTCTGTCAATTTTTCTGAGCCTCAGGGGAAAAATCTTTGAATACATGAATGTTTTTTTTTTGGCTGGCATAAGACAACTTTGGAAGATCTTTATCCTTCTTCAGGATGGAGTGTCTATGCATAACTCTCAAGAAACATAACTATTAGAGATGAGCGATTTGGCTGCCTCGATGAATAAAAAAAAAAAATCACTTTGTGACAAATTACTTCGTCATTGAACCCCTCAGATGCTGTGTTCATGGCTGATTGCACCATCTGAAATCCATATTAAAGCATTTTAGTGTTTGTAATAAAAAAATAATAATTATTGTACTTACATCATTCATTTGATCACGAAGAGGCAGCGGCATCCATCAGGCTTGAAGATCTAGCTGGAAATCTCACCCAGCACGTGATGACGTCATCAAGTCGGCTGGGTATGGGTAAGTATGATTTCTTTTTATTTTTTTACTGCTTTTCAGGGAAAATTGATTAGTTACCACAAAGCACGAGGAATTCTGGTTTTGTGGTAAATCGATTTTTTCCTGAAATTTGGATCAAAGTCCACTTCGTGAATTTTGATTCGCTCACCACTAATAACTATATTAGGATTTAGTTTTGTACCAGGGGGAAATCGATGCAGAGGCACTCTGAGACAATTCAGTAATGAAAAAAATGCAGTCAAAGTTGCAAAAGATCTGGTTGTTGATGAAAGCCACATGGGGGGAATTTATCAAATCAGTTACATAAGTTTTGTGGCTTAATAATGTCACACATCAAGCAGATTGAGGCGGGTTCTGCAACATTTGGTGTTCCTCGTCGCTTTTCAAAGCGGCTTGTATTTATGAGCTAAAAGTGAGATTTGACCTGGATTATGGATTTTCTATGTGGCACTTTTGCAAAAATTAAAAAAATATGCATCCTAATCCAGGCAACCCCCTGGTGTACATATAGGTGTAAATCACATTGCAATTATGCCAAATATATTAAGGTGCACCATTTCTTAAATGGTTCTGTCATGAAAAATAACGTTATGTAGCTGACTGACATTAGCGATGTGCTAATATCAGCAGTACATAACAATATGCTAATGAGCCTCTATGTGCTATTGGGGCGTTGCTTCAGCACCTAGAGGCTCGGTCTACGCACCCTTTGGCACACCCAGGTCCAGTTGATTGACTTTTGAGCTCTCCTTATCGTCCCGTAAATCCTGCGCCTGCGCTGTCCCGTTTAGTATTCGGCGCAAGTGCAGTAAGTGAAGGACGCGCTCCTGCTGCTGGCGTCCTCACTGTGCCTGCGCCGAAGAAAGGAAGCCAGCAGCAGGAGCCCGTCCTTCACTCACTGCGCCATACTAAACCGGACGGCGCGGGATTTACGGGACACTGAGCAGAACTTGAAAGTCAATCAACTGGACCTTGGCGTGCCAAAGGGTGCGTAGACTGAGCCTCTAGGTGCTGAAGCAACGCCCTAATAGCACCTAGAGGCTCATTAGAAAATTTCAAGTCTTTATTTTAAGAGAAATGCGGCAGGCAGGGAGTTATAAAGCATACTGTTATGTACTGCGTACATTAGCACATCGCTAATGTCAGTTAGCTTCATAACGTTTTTTGTCATGGCAGAAACCATTTTTACCTCTTATGGACATAGGGAATACAGGTGCGCCCTGATGTCCCGGTACTTAAGGACACAGGACATACCTGTACACCCTGTGTATTTCCGATCACTGCCGCGTGGCAGTCGGTGATCGGAACTGGGTGCCTGCTGAAATCAATCAGCAGGCACCCTGGGTCAATGCCGAGGGGGGGTCCTGTGACCCTCCTGTATTGGCGATCGCTGTGGATTAACCCCTTCTATGCCGCTGCCTTGTGTTTGAGGGAGCCCATCGAGTACCCGCACTGCTGTGGCGGGGATTCAATGTCTCAGAAGGCAGCCCGGTCCCATGCAGAGGCTGCCCAATGCCTTGTACAGCATCGGGAACTGCCTTCTACGGGAGCTGAGGAGATCCAGCCTCAGACTGGGTCTCCTAGGCAAACTGTTAGTGTATTACTCTGTGTAATACACTAGAAGGCAATGCATTACAATATAGATGTATTGTAATGCATTGCAGAGGGGATCAGACCCCCAAAAGTGAACATCAGAAATAAAGTAAAGAAAAAGTAAAAAAAAATGTTTTTAAACAAATTAATAAAGTAATACAATTAATAAAGTAAAAAAAGAAAAAAAAATGCCTCTTTCCCCTTATTTTATAATAAAAAACTGAAAAATATATTACATGATCCATCCTGTCTGATAAATACCATAAAAAAAGAAAATAAAAACTGTAAAAAAAGCAAATTTTTGTCACCTTACAACACAAAAAGTGCAACACCAAGTGATCAAAAAGGAGTATGCCCCCCAAAATAGTGCCAATCTAACCGTCACCTCATCACGCAAAAAATGAGCCTCTACCTAAGCCAATAATTATGGCTCAGAATATGGAGACACTAAAACATCATTTCTTTTGTTTCAAAAATGCTGGTATTGTGTAAAGTAAATAAAAAAATATATACATATTAGGTATCGCCGTGTCTGTAAGCACCTGCTCTATAAAAATATTACATGAACGAACCTCTCAGGTGAACATCGTAAAAAAAAAAAAAAGGTGTAAAAAAGCCCTTTTTTGTCACCTTACATCACAAAAAATGTAATAGCAAGCGATCAAAAAGTAATATGCACCCCAAAATAGTGCCAATCAAACCATCATCTCATCCCGCAAAAATCTTACCCTACCCAAGATAATCGCCCACAAAAACTGAAAAAACTATGGCTCTCAGACTATGGAGACACTAAAACAATGAAATCATTGTGTAAAAAATTACATAAATAAAGAAATAATTGACATATTAGGTATCACCGCATCCGTAATAACCTACTCTAAAAATATCACATGACCTAGCCCCTCAGGTGAATACCGTAAAAAAATAAAAATAAAAACGGTGTAAAAAAAGCTATTTTTTGTCACCTTACATCACATAAAGTGTAATAGCAAGCGATCAAAAGGTCATACGCACCCCAAAATAGTGGCAATCAAACCGTCATCTCATCCCCAAAAATGTAGCCCCTACACAAGATAGTCGCCTAAAAAAGAAATAAAACTATGGCTTTCAGAATGTGGAGATACTAAAGAATCATAAAAAAAAAATATGTTTTGTTATGTAAAACTGAAACAAATACACAAAAAGTTGTCATATTTGGTATTGTTGCGTACGTGACAACCTGCTCTATTAAAAATATCACATGATCTAACCTGTCAGGTGAATGTTGCTACTAACAAAAAATAAAAAGGGTGCCAAAACAGCTATTTCTTGTTACCTTGCCTCACAAAAAAGTGTAATATAGAGCAACCAAAAATCATATGTACCCTAAAATAGTACCAACAAAACTGCCACCCTATCCCGTAGTTTCCAAAATGGGGTTACTGTTTTGGATTTTCTACTCTACGGGTGCATCAAGGGGGCCTCAAATGGGACATGGTGTCAAAAAACCAGTCCAGCAAAATCTGCCTTCCAAAAACCGTATGGCATTCCTTTCCTTCTGCGCCCTGCCGTGTGCCCGTACAGCAGTTTATGACCACATATGGAGTGTTTCTGTAAACTACAGAATCAGGGCCATAAATATTGAGTTTTGTTTGGCTGTTAACCCTTGCTTTGTAACTGGAAAAAATGGATTCAAATGGAAAATCTGGCAAAAAAGTGAGATTTTTAAATGTTATCTCTATTTTCCATTAATTCTTGTGGAACACCTAAAGGGTTAAAAAAAGGTTTGTAAAATCAGTGTTTTATATCTTGAGGGGTGTAGTTTGTAAAATGGGGTCATTTTTGGGTGGTTTCTATTATGTAAGCCTCACAAAGTGACTTCAGACCTGAACTGGTCCTGAAAAAGTGGGTTTTAGAAATGTTCAGAAAAATTTCAAGATTTGCTTCTAAACTTCTAAGCCTTGTAACGTCCCCAAAAAATAAAATGGCATTCCCAAAATGATCCAAACATGAAGTGGACATATGGGGAATGTAAAATAACTATTTTTGGAGATATTACTATCTATTCTAAAAGTAGAGAAATAGAAATTTGCAAATTTTTACTAATTTTTTGTAAATTTGGTATTTTTTTTATAAATAAAAATGAATTTTTTTTAACTCCATCTTACCAGTGTCATGAAGTACAATATGTGACGAAAAAACAATCTCAGTTTTAAAGTTATTCACGCATAAAGTGACACTGGTCAGATTTGCAAAAATGCCCTGGTCCTTAACCCCTTAAGGACCGGGCTCATTTTCACCTTAAGGACCAGGCCATTTTTTGCAAATCTGACCAGTGTCACTTTAAGTGCTGATAACTTTAAAACGCTTTGACTTATCCAGGCCATTCTGAGATTGTTTTTTCGTCACATATTGTACTTCATGACACTGGTAAAATAAAGTCAAAAAAATTAATTTTTTTGCATAATAAAATACCTAATTTACCAAAAATTTTGAAAAATTAGCAAATTTCAAAGTTTCAGTTTCTCTACTTCTGTAATACATAGTAATACCCCCAAAAATTGTGATGACTTAACATTCCCCATATGTCTACTTCATGTTTGAATTATTTTGGGAATGATATTTTATTTTTTGGGGATGTTACAAGGCTTAGAAGTTTAGAAGCAAATCTTGAAATTTTTCAGAAATTTACAAAAACCCAATTTTTAGGGACCACTACAGCTCTGAAGTCACTTTGCGAGGCTTACATAATAGAAACCGCCCAAAAATGACCCCATTCTATAAACTACACCCCTCAAGGTATTCAAAACTGATTTTACAAACTCCGTTAACCCTTTAGGTGTTGCACAAGAGTTATTGGCAAATTGGGATGAAATTTGAGAATTTCATTTTTTTGCCTAATTTTCCATTTTAACCCATTTTTTCCACTAACAAAGCAAGGGTTAACAGCCAAACAAGACTGTATCTTTATTGCCCTGACTCTGCTGTTTACAGAAACACCCAATATGTGTCCGTAAACTACTGTACGGCCACACAGCGGGGCGTAGAGTGAAAGGTGCGCCGTATGGTTTTTGGAAGCCAGATTTTGCTGGACAGTTTTTTTGACACCATGTCCCATTTGAAGCCCCCTGATGCACCCCTAGAGTAGAAACTCCATAAAGTGACCCCATCTAAGAAACTATACCCCTCAAGGTATTCAAAACTGATTTTACAAACTTCGTTAACCCTTTAGGTGTTGCACAAGAGTTATTGGCAAATTGGGATGAAATTTGAGAATTTCATTTTTTTGCCTAATTTTCCATTTTAACCCATTTTTTCCACTAACAAAGCAAGGGTTAACAGCCAAACAAGACTGTATCTTTATTGCCCTGACTCTGCTGTTTACAGAAACACCCCAAATGTGGCCGTAAACTACTGTACGGCCACACAGCGGGGCGTAGAGTGAAAGGTGCGCCGTATGGTTTTTGGAAGCCAGATTTTGCTGGACAGTTTTTTTGACACCATGTCCCATTTGAAGCCCCCCTGATGCACCCCTAGAGTAGAAACTCCAAAAAAGTGACCCCATCTAAGAAACTACACCCCTCAAGGTATTCAAAACTGATTTTACAAACTTTGTCAACCCTTTAGGTGTTGCACAAGATTTAATGGAAAATAGAGATACAATTTCAAAATTTCACTTTTTTGGCAGATTTTCCATTTTAATATTTTTTTTCCAGTTACAAAGCAAGGGTTAACAGCCAAACAAAACTCATTATTTATGGCCCTGATTCTGTAGTTTACAGAAACACCCCATATGTGGTCGTAAATTGCTGTACGGGCACACAGTAGGGCGCAGAAGGAAAGGAATGCCATACGGTTTTTGGAAGGCAGATTTTGCTGGACAGTTTTTTTGACACCATGTCCCATTTGAAGCCCCCCTGATGCACCCCTAGAGTAGAAACTCCAAAAAAGTGACCCCATCTAAGAAACTACACCCCTCAAGGTATTCAAAACTGATTTTACAAACTTTGTCAACCCTTTAGATGTTGCACAAGATTTAATGGAAAATAGAGATACAATTTCAAAATTTCACTTTTTTGGCAGATTTTCCATTTTTATATTTTTTTTCCAGTTACAAAGCAAGGGTTAACAGCCAAACAAAACTCATTATTTATGGCCCTGATTCTGTAGTTTACAGAAACACCCCATATGTGGTCGTAAACTGCTGTACGGGCACACGGCAGGGCACAGAAGGAAAGGAATGCCATACGGTTTTTGGAAGGCAGATTTTGCTGGACAGTTTTTTTGACACCATGTCCCATTTGAAGCCCCCCTGATGCACCCCTAGAGTAGAAACTCCAAAAAAGTGACCCCATCTAAGAAACTACACCCCTCAAGGTATTCAAAACTGATTTTACAAACTTTGTCAACCCTTTAGGTGTTGCACAAGATTTAATGGAAAATAGAGATACAATTTCAAAATTTCACTTTTTTGGCAGATTTTCCATTTTAATATTTTTTTTCCAGTTACAAAGCAAGGGTTAACAGCCAAACAAAACTCATTATTTATGGCCCTGATTCTGTAGTTTACAGAAACACCCCATATGTGGTCGTAAACTGCTGTACGGGCACACGGCAGGGCGCAGAAGGAAAGGAATGCCATACGGTTTTTGGAAGGCAGATTTTGCTGGACAGTTTTTTTGACACCATGTCCCATTTGAAGCCCCCCTGATGCACCCCTAGAGTAGAAACTCCAAAAAAGTGACCCCATTTTAGAAAGTACGGAATAGGGTGGCAGTATTGTTGGTACTAGTTTAGGGTACATATGATTTTTGGTTGCTCTATATTACACTTTTTGTGCGGCAAGGTAACAAGAAATAGCTTTTTTGGCACGTTTTTTGTTTTTGTTATTTACAACATTCATCTGACAGGTTAGATCATGTGGTAATTTTATAGAGCAGGTTGTCACGGACGCGGCGATACCTAATATGTATACAATTTTTTTTATTTATGTAAGTTTTATACAATAACTTCATTTTTAAAACCAAAAAATTGTTTAGTGTCTCCATAGTCTAAGAGCCATAGTTTTTACAGTTTTTGGGCGATTATCTTGAGTAGGGTCTAATTTTTTGCGGGATGAGATGACGGTTTGATTGGCACTATTTTGGGGTGCATATGACTTTTTGATCGCTTGCTATTACACTTTTTGTGACGTAAGATGGCAAAAAATTGCTTTTTTTACACTTTTTTTTTCTTTTTTTTTTACGGTGCTCACCTGAGGGGTTAGGTCATGTGATAATTTTATAGAGCCGGTCGATACGGACGCGGCGATACCTAATATGTATACTTTATTTTTATTTATAAAAGTTTTACACAATTATTTTATTTTTGAAACAAAAAAAATCATGTTTTAGTGTTTCCATAGTCTAAGAGCCATAGTTTTTTCAGTTTTTGGGCGATTATCTTGAGTAGGGTCTCATTTTTTGCGGGATGAGATGACGGTTTTATTGGTACTATTTTGGCGTACATGCGACTTTTTGGATCACTTTTATTACCTTTTTTGGGAAGTAAGGTGGGCAAAATTTCAATTTTCTCATAGTTTTTATTTATTTTTTTTATGGCGTTCACCGTGCGGGGAAAGTAACATGACCGTTTTATAGATCAGGTCGTTACGGACGCGGCGATACCTAATATGTGTAGTGTATTTTTTTATTTTTATTTTTATTCAGTGATAAATGTTTTTTTATTTTATCTTAACTTTTTTCACTTTTTTAAAAAAAAATTGGACCCAGACCCACTTAGTTCTTGAAGATCCAGTGGGTCTGATGTCTGTAAAATACAGTACAGAAACTATATAGGTTTCTGCACTGTATTTTACTTACACTGAACAGATCTATGCTTTCAGCACAGATCTGTTCAGCACCATGGACAGCAGGACGCCTGAGCAGGCGTCCTGTTGCCATGGGAACCTTCCCCGTCTGTCACAACTTCGCAGACGGGGAAGGGTGAGGACGGGGCTTCGGGGGGCTCTCTGGGGGCTCTCTCCCTCTCCCATCGGGGGGCTGCAAAGGCACAGCAGCCCCCCGATCGGAGAGGGAGGGAGCTCCTTGCGCTGTTAACCTTTTCCATACAGCGGTCCGTACGGACCGCTGCATGGAAAGGGTTAAACGGCTGACATCGCATCACCGATGTCAGCCGTTTATACCAGGGTGCCAGCAATGTGCTGGCACCCTGGTATAACCCACTAGACGCCAACGATTATGCAATGGGAGGCGGGCGGGGGATCGCGATCCCGCCTGCCGCACCGCCCGCCTCCCGCAATGCCCCCACTGCCTGCGACACCCCCCCTGCACCACCCGCCGCCATCAAATCATGCAGGGGTGCAGGGGGGGGTGCGCAATATTGATTTTAGGCACTCTGAAGTTTCTGATCCCCGCGGTCAGGGACCGCGGGGATCAGAAACCTGCGGTTTCTGCGATCGCCGACACGGGGGGGTCAAATGACCCCCCCCTGCATTGTTACGGGATGCCGGCTGAATGATTTCAGCCGGCGTCCCGTTCCGATTAACCCCCGCGGCGCCGGAATGCAGATTTTAAGTCAGGACGTACCGGTACGTCCTCGGTCCTTAAGGACTCGGGAAATAGGGCGTACCGGTACGTCCTCGGTCCTTAAGGGGTTAAGGAGAAATATGGCCGTGTCCTTAAGGGGTTAAACTTGGCGCAGGTACACAAACCAAAAACAGACTTAAAACTGGCACAAAAAACAACCGCAAATGATAAATATCCCCTATACTGTTTTTATTGTCCTCAGTAAATTCTCAAAAAGAGCATATTATAATGTCTTGAATGGTATTACTTTATGGCCAGCTGCCTTTTTAACCTGACATTTATATTTAAGCCTTTATTTAGAGTTTTTACTATAGAGAAGCATATGAAACAAGAAATTCTAAAAGACACATCCTGTATATAGAATATATCATGAGTACATAAGTAGAGCCACATGGCCATACACAAGGTTTCTGAGTTTTGAATAAAACGTTTATTTTGTTTATATATAAAAGCTTAATCAAAGATTGTATATGGAGTATAAAGTCTTGAATCCACAGGATGGGGGATAAATATTAGCTCTGTGAAAGTCCTACTTCTGAAATCCCAACTGATCATGAGAACTATGGCCCCATTCCCTGTTAAGCCCCAAAAATGAATGGATTGGCCAGTCTGGCATATGCATAGCTGATCCATTAATTTATATGGGAGTTTCGGAGATAGCCAAGTACAGTACTTGGCTACTGTATCTCTGGAGCTGTCATAGAAATGAGTGGAGCAGTCTTGCACACGCACAAACAACTGTACCATTCATTTTGTTGGGCTCCAAGGTGTACTGCTGGGATAGGGGATATTTTAAATAACCAGAATACCCCTTTAAGGTGCATCAAACATTCCTTCACAATAACTGCTTGCTCGTGAGTGGAGGTAAAGAGCTGAATTTACATGCAGCAATCTCCTCCACTATTTGAGGATGAGCCGGGGCTATTGTAATCGCTCGTCCTCAGACAGATTCTTTGCTTCTGGGCAGCAGAATTTGCAGACTAGAAATGATGATTTAGATGTTAGCATAAACAATGATTTCACCTGGTGAGTATTTTGCTTTTTCATTGGGTGATCTGTGGCACCTTTACATGGGCAGAATATCAGGAATAGAGATGAGTGAATCGAAGCTGAAATGGCTGCTGCACATGTGAGGACATGGAGAAAGAAACTCTGGGAAGGCGGGATCACCCATAATGCCATGCATGCAGCCAATTAGCAGCCAGCCAGCCATGTGATGTCACAGCCCTTTAAATAGTGGCAGTCATCTTAGATTATGCCATTTACCAGTGTACTTAGTGCAGGGAGAGATGTCTGCAGGCGCTAAGGACAGTGTTAGAAAAAACGTCTTTGTGCTAAAAAAAAATATTTACAAATGAAGAGAAAGATTATTCAAGGTGTGGGGAAAAGATAGGGAGGAATGATTCCCCAATATTTATGTTAAACAGGTTCAGTAAGTGAGGTTACAGCCTGGGTAATAGGAACAATCTGATTACACCTTGCTGCACTGACTGGGGATCCAAATTGCCTTTATACAGCTCTGTCATTCCAGCAGACCATTCTAGTTATTATGGTGCAAGTGCTGTTTGATACAGGCATTAACAGGGTTTATTACAAGGAAATATTTCTATGTCTTATTTGCCCTTGTGCGGTGCAGTTATATATTCTAAAGCATTTTTGGGATTGTACTAATGGGAAAAAAGGGCTTATTAGCTATTATGTGGTAAAGTGCTAACATTTCAACCCTTTTTGGCATGTATTAGTGGCAAAAGTAAAATATATTTGCAGCTCAGTTGTGGGGTTATTTGTTGTAAAGCCTTTTGTGGCGTGTATTAGTGGAAAAAGAAAAAATATATTTGCCGCTTAGTGGTGCAGTTATCTGTTCTAAAGCCTTTTGTGTCATGTATTAATGGAAAAAGAAAAAATATAATTTCCGGTCAGCGGTGCAGATATACTGTATGTTTTAGAGCCTTTTGTGTCGTGTATAAATGAAAAAAAAATAATAAGGGCCAGTTTGCCGTTCAGTGGTGCAGTTATATGTTCTAAAGCCCTTTTTGGCGAGTATTAGTGGCACAAAGTATTTGTCGTTGTGTGGTGAAGTGACAAAATTATAGCCCTTTTTGGAGTGTATTAGTGGCAAAAAAAGGGCTTATTAGCCGTTGTGTGCTGAATTGAGAAAATTGGGGTGTTTTCATTTCTTATTTATTTGATCTACCAGGATCTCAGACAGAGAAGAGCCAGGCCAGAAACAGGGGAGTGGCAAAGGTCTAAATGTTACTGGCGCAGGCAGAGGTCGCAGCAGAGTAAGGGTGCGTGGCAGCAGGGGTCGCAGCGAGAGGCCTGAGCTCCCGGTGTCATCTAGCGGTCATGTCTTCACCAGCAACCCAGCGGTTCTGAAATGGTTGAATCGGTCATCCACTTCGTCCCAAGTGACATCAGACACCCCCAGCCAAGAGTCGGTGGGTTCCTCTGACACGACGCTTAGTTGGCATGGCCCGGGAGCAGACCCTGTGACCCCACCTGTCCTGAACCTTCCTCTGCCATATTATATGCCGTAGGCTTGGCTCCACTTTTCAGCTACTAGAGGAAAGTCAGCATCTACTGCCCAGCCAATATCTGGAGGAGGCATCAGCCGCTTCCTCCCGTTGGCGGGCAAGTAGTGATGAGGAGAGTGGCGTGGGAGCTGGTGTTGCGATCGGTCAGACAGTTAAGGAGGACATCAGTGACGTGAAGACAGTACTCGATGATGATGATGATGTAGCTGATCGCACTTGGGAGATGGGTGACGAAAGAGCTTCATAATCATCGGGAGAAGAGCGTGGCAGCTTGCCCGTGAGTCAGCAGCAGGGCCAGCAAGTCGCTACCATGGCTGGGAGTCATCAGGGTGGCAGCAGTGGGAGGTCGGGAGTAGAAAAGTGCCCGGGGTAGACCACAAGCTTTGCGGGAGCCTACTTGCCCGGGAAGTAGCATTGCACAGGTTCACGGAGGTGTGTAGTGTTGGGGGTGAAATCACCTACTCGGCAGTGTGGCAGTTTTTTTGTTAAGCTGCAGGTGGAGGTGCAACATGGCCATATGTAGAATCTGTGGGCAGAAGGTGAAGCGTGGTCAGGGTGCCAATGTTGGTACCATGGACCTGCGTCAACATATGCAGTGTCACCATAAAGTAGCCTGGGAGAACCGTGGCTCCAATATGGTGGTCCAGCATGCCGCAGCAACTGCTGCATCACCCTGTGGCACGCACCTGGTTTCAGGCAATCAGGGTTCCACCACCTCAGCCGAAGGGAGCTGTCTTTCCTACCCATCATCTGCTGGTCCTGATTCTCCTGCTCCTCCTCCTATTCCTCGTCAGACATTACGTCAGCAATCGATCACCGAAGTGATTGCCAAGAGACAACAGTATGCATGCACTCATCCAACTGCGCAGAATCTGAACGTGCTCCTGTCCAAGTTGCTGGTGCTGCAGTCCCTCCCTTTCCAAGTGGTGAACTCTGCACCTTTCAGAACTGATGGCTTGTGTAGAGCCCAGGTGTAGAATCCCAAGCAATCATTTATTTTCCAAAAAGGCAGCACCAGCCCTGCACACACATGTATAACAGAAGGTGGGCCAGTCCTTGAGCCTGTCGGTGTGGACAAAGTGCACGGCAGCGCCGACTTGTGGAGCTGTAACTACTGTCAGGGCCAATACATGTCCTTTACGGCCCACTGGGTGAATGTGATTCCTGCACAGCCACACCAGCAACTTGTTGAGGTGACGCCGCTTCCGCCTCCACGTTCTCACGCCGTTGGTCCTGCAACAATGTCCGCCTCTGCCTCCTCATGCTCCACCATGTCCTCATCTTCCACTGCTGGGACAATTCACAGTGCCCCTCCAGCATACCACATGTGCAGCACGGCGGTGTCACGCTGTTCTGCACCTCATTTGCCTAGGCGAACTGAGTCACACAGGGGAGAAACTGCTATGTGTCCTTCATCAAGAAATCGATTCCTGGCTTTCTCCGCGACAACTCAAAATCTGAACCATGGTGACCGACAACGGGAAGAACATGGTGTTGGCACTGCTTCAAGGAGGGCTGAGCCATGCGCCCTGCATGGAACACGTGTTCAATCTGGTTGTCAAGCGGTTCCTGAAGTATTCCTGAAGACATCCTAAAAATGGCCAGGAAACTTTGCATGCACTTCAGCGACTCGTACATCACAAAGCACACCCTCCTTGAGCTGCAGTGGCAGAAAGGCATCCTCCAACATAGGCTGATATGCAACATTTCCACCCGTTGGAATTCCACCCTCCATATGTTGGACCAACTGTACGAACAGAGAAAGGCCATAAACGATTTCCTGATGATCCAAGCGGACAGGAGTACTCCCCTGTGTAACTTCAATGTCAGCCAGTGGCAGCTCATGCGTGACACCTGCCGTTTGCTCAAGCCCTTTGAGGAGGCCACATTATTAGTGAGTTGCCAGGACTATGGGATGAATGATGTCAATGTTTCAATGTCTCAATGTTTTGTATACAGTGCATTTACTTTAGAACTAATATAACATGGCAAATTGTATTCATTCTGCTTTAATTTGATAAATGTAATTACATGTAATTTAATAAATGTAACGACTTAAGGCACTCAGAATGCATATTAGAAAAAAGTTTATATTTAATTGAATTAGAATGCTAGTAAAGCGAACAATATAATAATAAATAAATAAAATAATCTTGATTTAGCATTTGATTAGGTCTAGTGTTTTCCATTTGGCTTAATAGATTGAGTTTGAAAGGGGTTAACTAATTATTGATGCAAAATATGAAAATCAGGCATCATACAGTACATGACAATCCCTTTCTAAATAGAATCCTCATTCTCATGAATAAACCACGCCTTGCTGGCAGTGCCCCATCTTGCCACTGTTGCTGTCTGCCTACCATCATGTTCCATATGGCTGCTGCTGCCATCTGCATCATGCTACTTATGCTACTTTTTAACCATCACTTTCTGTACAGCCGCCTTCATCATGCCACCGCTGCAATCATGCAACTGCTGCAACCTACCGACCATCATCTTCAGGAAGACTGCTGCTGCCTCCATCATAATGCTGATTGCCTGTAATGTACTATATGGATGCTGCTGCTGCCTCAGCTGCTGTTGCACCTCTCTGTTATTCCTCTACTGCCACCAACATTAATGCAAATAATCTGCCACCACTATCACTATTACTACTATTTCCACTGCTACCCATAAACAGCCTTGTATATTCCATGCTATGCTGCTCCTGCTGCTGCATGCCACTATATCCATACTGTACCATTTCCACATCCACACTGCACTGCTGCTGCTCCAAATTAGGAACACTTTTTGAAAACTTTGGAATATGAAAAAGCATATAGAGACATGTGCCACCTCGGTGAGTTTTAAAACACGCTGTATGTTAATGCCGTCACATGTGCGTTTACCCATAGCTGTGTATGTCAGTGTCACTCAGCTATCATTTACTTATTACTTTCATTGCATTTCAGAGCTTGGCAAGGGGGAGGGAAAAATATATAAAAAATAAACGAAAAGAGATAACAAGTTTTCCTAAAAATTATGAGTCCTAGGAGGCTAGGGGGAATACAACAGGCAGAGATAGGCTAAGCCAGTGATTCCATGTTATAATGGAAAATAATAAAGTAAATGTGGTCCCGGGTAACTCATCCCTCGTCTCCTTAGCAACCATGCGTGAAAATCTTATTGCATTCGCACTTGCTTGCGGATGCTTTCGATTTTCACGCATCCCTCTTAATTTCTATGGGGCCTTCGTTGTGTCTAAAACGCAGAATATAGAACATGCTGCGATTTTCACGCAACACACATGTGATGCGTGAAAATCACTGCTCATCTGAACAGCCCGATTAAAGTGAATGGGTCTGGATTCAGTGCGGGTGCAATGTGTTCACCTCACGCATTGCGCCCGCGCAGAATTCTTGCCTTTGTGAAAGGGGCCTAAGTCGTACCAAAAAAGGGTCAAATGCCAGTCGGACAATGCAGTGCAAGTTACGTCAGAGGCAAATAAGAAAACCAAACACACCAAAACGTCAGAACCAGGAGATCAATACAATACCAAAACACCAGAAGCCAAAACTAAAATTGCAGTAAAAACATTTTTGTCAAGGATCCATCTATACTGTGCATATGCTGTAAGTTTCCAAGCTGATGGGAAATCATAGCTAAATGCCAGCTACTAAATGAGTGAATTGCCAGTAGATCCAACTGGGTGTTATCAGTCTGCCACTGGCAGCACTGGCTGGATAGTGTCGGATCTTTATTTGATATATAAAGATTAGTGATGAGTGGCAGGGCTACCGTATATTAGAATTTGAGATATTTCACAAATATATGGGAGAATATTCGGCAAATATTAGTGAATTCGCTATATTCGTTCATGTTATATTAATGCCATAATCACAATGTAAAAATCCCTTAAGTGTGCATGTGAAAAAGGGAGAGTCAAATTTAACAAAGTGTGAAGAGAGAGATTTTAAAAATTGGCTTTCAGCACACTTTCGGTGTCGCTTAATTATAATTACACTGTATTTGACTCGCTATATTCGATTAGTACTTTTATACTGCGAGAATCGGAATATAAAAATCACTTTACAGCACATGTGAGACTGAGAAAGATGCGTGGCACAGTTTTCGAACTACCTGAAGTTTGAGGCAATTGGAGAAAATGTATATTAACACTAACAGCATATTTGACACCAAAGAGACAGAACACCTGATCACCGTAAGTAATGTGACATTCCAGCACTTTATTTTACATGTCACAAGTTTGAACATACAATTAAGTTGTAGATAATAAAAAAAGCCATTATGAAAAGTGCATTATAATGCAATTTTTAAAATTGCATGATATTCAACTACACATTTTAACAGGTCTAAGTAGATATTACTCACTTTGGTGCAGTAAGTATTGTTGTGACATCACAGAACTGTGTCTGTAGCATGTATTTATGCATAGCATTGAAATATCTCTCATATGCAGATTGCACATCCATTTTCCTCCTGCATACTTCACCCCTCCCCCCGGCCCACCCAAACACCCCGCCCATGCCGCCCTACCCCACCCCCAAAAAAACTAACACAGTATATAGATTACATTTTGTGTTCTGTTGGTCACTCACTATCAGGACTCTGGAGAATCTTTCATTGTCTGACCGTCATTATTTGCTGGTTTATTTAGCGTTACCCAGGGTGCACCACAGGGAGGTAAACCAGTTTTACACCCCATACTGTACAGTCACTTCACTAGACAGGTATATTTCTGCTCAGCTGGCCAATATCCGATTGCTCCGACCCCACACACATACAATTTTAATACAATCAGTTCTTATAACGGTAACATTTAATGTAATATTTCCCCTTCAAATACTTTTGATGTTTTGTGAAGGACATTATGTTTGTTAGGAATATAGATTATTATTTAATGTCAGCCATGTCCTCACATCCACCATTTGCTGAAAGATGGCAGAGAAAAACAAGCTCCACAGGGGGGCCCTGATTCATAGCCGCAGGCAGATAGCAGAAAACTCCTAGTAGGCCACCTTTTGTTACATTTCACCCCTCCAGTCAGACAGCACGGATCCTGCAGGAAACCCCCCCAGCAGGAGGTATCAGCCCTTGCCAGGATCAATGCTACCTCCCAGAAATGTTGGCACCTACATTTCATAAGAAATTATGAATTGCCTGTCCATCGCAGGCGCAAACCGTATACATTTTTGTGTCCCGGTGGCCACAAGGAACGTGCCCATGTTCTTGGTTTGATGGCGGATTGCCAGTGAAGGGAAATTTACATATCTCCCCACAGAAACCAACTAATGGTACCATATTTGGACTCTACTTGTAGCCGGAACCCAGGCTTATCCGTTGGTCCCAGAACCATCTCCCTGTGACCTTCTGGCCTGTAGCTTTGAACCCTAAAGGGTTTTTGTGGGTCATTTGCAGCCAGTCGAGCAGAGGGGAAGTGGACCCCTACCAAAGGCCGGGAGGAGCCAGCTACAGGCTAAAAGGCTTGTGCCAACAATCGGGCGCGTCTTTTCTGAAGGGGGTCACATCGTGTCAATGTGTTTGGAGAGACCGGGAACCAGATGACATCACTGTGACTGCAGGCAAGGACTATTCCACCATTATACCCCTAAGTAACTTTCATCTTACCCGGTAACTGACTTTTGCTCTGCTTAACCCTGTTGTAACTATATCACCTATATCTGTAACCTCAGACCACTGTATATATTCTCTACGTATATTGTGTTATATCTAGTGTGCCCTTAAGGCGATTAAATATATAATTTAATCTTGTGCTATCTTGTATCTCGATCATGAATTCCCACGTCTGTGTTTCGGCCTAATTATAAGCTACCCCGGATTGGTTTCTCACCCTATATAATCCTGTTAGCGGACCAGGCTTATATCAAACGAGAAGCTGGTGGCAGATACCCGGGCTGAGACAGCGTTGTTTTCACCGCGGCAGTGAAAAGGCTCAGCTTGTTGCCTCTGTACCCATGTGGACAAGAGGTGTCTGTGTAAACTGTACCAAGCCGACCATACCTGCTCCTCTGGAGGGTGTAACGTCACGCTGTGGAAACAAGTGACCATACTGCGTCTCGTAGGCTCGACGTAGGTGACGTCAAGCGGGCACGAGGCGTGGTATCCGTCACAATGTTCAAAACTTGTATGTAAAAAATTTTTGATTATATGCTTGCATCTTTATCCTGCAGCGTATGTTGGAGCGTGGCTACGACCGGACCCGTAAACAGGCTGAGAAGCAGCAGATTGTGTTGGAGATCCGTTCCAACCTCAAACGGAAGTTCGGTGTCACGCACCATAAAGATTCCGTCATAAAATATTGGTTGTATCTGAAGCGGAGGAACCCAAAGTTAATCAAAGAGATCCGTGACCACACATGCCCAGGTACAATACCTACATTACTTTCATATTTGTCGCCTACACTCTATATATACATTTATGAAAATAAGTATTTCATCCCTTTACAAATGATTACCTGTGTGACATGTAGCAAATCAGCTGGTTACATCATACATCTCTACAAAGCCATGAGTATGTGTATATATACAGTACAGACCAAAAGTTTGGACACACCTTCTCATTCAAAGAGTTTTCTTTATTTTCATGAATATGAAAACTGTAGATTCACACTGAGAACTATGAATTAACACATGTGGAATTTATACATAACAAAAAAGTGTGAAACAACTGAAAATATGTCATATTCTAGGTTCTTCAAAGTAGCCATCTTTTGCTTTTGCCACACTCTTGGCATTTTCTTGATGAGCTTCAAGAGGTAGTCACCTGAAATGGTTTTCACTTCACAGGTGTGCCCTGTCAGGTTTAATAAGTGGGATTTCTTGCCTTATAAATGGGGTTGGGACCATCAGTTGCGTTGTGGAGAAGTTAGGTGGATACACAGCTGATAGTCCTACTGAATAGACTGTTAGATTTAAATTTGTATTATGGCAAGAAAAAAGCAGCTAAGCAAAGAAAAACGAGTGGCCATCATTACTTTAAGAAATGAAGGTCAGTCAGTCAGAAAAATTGGGAAAACTTTGAAAGTGTCCCCAAGTGCAGTCACAAAAACCATCAAGCGCTACAAAGAAACTGGCTCACATGCGGATCGCCCCAGGAAAGAAAGACCAAGAGTCACCTCTGCTGCGGAGGATAAGTTCATCCGAGTCACCAGCCTCAGAAATCGCAGGTTAACAGCAGCTCACATTAGAGACCAGGTCAATGCCACACAGAGTTCTAGCAGCAGACACATCTCTAGAACAACTGTTAAGAGGAGACTGTGTGAATCAGGCCTTCATGGTAGAATATCTGCTAGGAAACCACTGCTAAGGACAGGCAACAAGCAGAAGAGACTTGTTTGGGCTAAAGAACACAAGGAATGGACATTAGACCAGTGGAAATCTGTGCTTTGGTCTGATGAGTCCAAATTTGAGATCTTTGGTTCCAACCACCGTGTCTTTGTGCGACGCAGAAAAGGTGAACGGATGGACTCTACATGCCTGGTTACCACTGTGAAGCATGGAGGAGGAGTTGTGATGGTGTGGGGGTGCTTTGCTCGTTACACTGTTGGGGATTTATTCAAAATTGAAGGCATACTGAACCAGCTTGGCTACCACAGCATCTTGCAGCGGCATGCTATTCCATCCGGTTTGCTTTTAGTTGGACCATTAATTATTTTTCAACAGAAAAATGACCCCAAACACACCTCCAGGCTGTGTAAGGGCTATTTGACCATGAAGGAGAGTGATGGGGTGCTGCGCCAGATGACCTGGCCTCCACAGTCACCGGACCTGAACCCAATCGAGATGGTTTGGCGTCAGCTGGACCGCAGAGTGAAGGCAAAGGGGCCAACAAGTGCTAAGCATTTCTGGGAACTCCTTCAAGACTGTTGGAAGACCATTTCAGGTGACTACCTCTTGAAGCTCATCAAGAGAATGCCAAGAGTGTGCAAAGCAGTAATCAAAGCAAAAGGTGGCTATTTTGAAGAACCTAGAATATGACATATTTTTTGTTGTTTCACTTTTTTGTTATGTATATAATTCATAGTTTTGATGCCTTCAGTGTGAATCTACAATTTTCATAGTCAATAAAAAATAAAGAAAACTCTTTGAATGAGAAGCTATGTCCAAACTTTTGGTCTGTACTGTATATATATATATATATATATATATATATATATATAAAAATAAAAGTATTGACAATACTGAACAGAGCACATGCGCGAATATGATACATGCACATTACACCGGTTTTAGAGAAATTAAAAGAAGCAAGGAGGGATGATCCCATTTATTTTTACACAGTACACATCATTGTAAATTTATGTGAATTCTAAATATCTCCATTGCGACTGCGCTATTATGCACGCACTTACGTACGAATGCACGAACTAACGCGCTATTTCTAACTTCAAGAAGCTAATAAGATGGTTTGCAGCAACTTCACACCCATTGCGGAAGAACTACTGTAAATAAATGTACATTACAGCTCAGTTTTACATTAAATTTACAAGCATTGTAGACCAATAAAATACCTTTTTATGCAGATACAGTGTTTACAAAGTATTCACAATTGCACTAAAATACACATGATTAGAATATTTTTTCCCAATACATCCAATATCACCTTTAATCAGGTCTGACATGACAAGTGACAACAACATAATACTATTTGGTGAACTTAGTATTTTGGGGACATCACAGCACTATTTCTGTAGCATGTATGTATGGATAGCATCACATTTACATAGGACACCAATTTTCCTGCCACACACTATATCTATAATACCACACACTATATATCACATACTGTATACCACACACATACATAGTGTATAGATTAAAGTTTTTGTCCAGTTTGTCAGGAGAAGCTTTCTTTCTTTCTTTGACCGCCATAATTTGCTGTTTCATTTAGCGTTACCCAGGGTGCACCACAGGGAGGCGAACCAGCTTTACTTTTAAAGACTAAAACATTGTTGTTGTTGATGACATTTTTTTCAATCCTTGTCTGTTAGAAATTTTGGATTATATGATTGCATCTTTATCCTGCAGCGCATGTTGGAGCGGGGCTACAATGTGACCCGTTCCCACGAGAGGAAAGGCCACATTGTGCGGGGGATCCGCAATGAACTGTGGCGAAAATTTGATACCACCCACAATAAGGAGGTAATCGTGAAAAAATGGTCGGATCTGAAAAGGAGGCACAGTAAGAGGATCACAGAGATCTGTGATAAAAAAAAAATCCCAGGTACAATGCTTACATTACTATTGCAAGCAAAGCTTACATTACAATTGTATCTTTCTACAACACTCTGTAAGGTGTGTATATATATATATATATATATATATATATATATATATATAGTGAAGCAAATAAGTATTTGATACATTTACAAACTATAACTTAGCAGTACATGGTGTGACATTTAGCAAATCAGCCGTTTACATCATATATCTCTACCTGGCTATGAGTGTATATTGTGAGACAGTGACAGGTCTCATGCAGGTTGGAGGCAAGGAAGGGGTGGAAAGTGCGGTCCACACCCCCTGTTCCACCACAGGTGAGACAAGCTGGAGGTAATCAGCCTGGCATAAAGCACCTCCCAGGGTGTCAGCAAGGGGGAAGTGTGTTACCTGTAAACAGAGGCCTGGAGGCTCTGTCTGTGTGGTTTCAGCTGGGCAAGGCTGAGGAACCACAAGGCTGGGAGATTGCCTGGGCATACTGTGCTCTGTACAGCCAGGAGGCTGTGGGACATTGGCTGACAAAGCCGCACTGGTTCACAGGGTGTGAACTGTGACCTAGGTGAGTCAGGAAACACTGTGTTAGTTAGAGCCTAGCCGGGCAAGTGTTTATTATTTTATGTGGATGTCACATGTGTTAGGTGAAGCTGCATGATGACCTGTATTGGTTGGAGTGTGTAAAATAAATGCACTGACCTGTAGCTCCTGATAGCAATGGACATGTTGTGTTAGACAACTGTTCACATGGTGCAGTACTGCGTGGTGGCCTTTGTTTTTGTGGTGCTGTTCTAATGGGTTGGTGGGACCCAGTGCCATGGGTGGCATTGTCAGACAGCAGGGATGCTGCTTTGACTCCTGGGTCCCGCCACCTACCAGGGCATTACCGCTTTGTCACCGCATTGCGCTGCGCCCTTTTGTCAGAGTAGGTCCCACTCAAAAGAGGCGACCTTGGCGTGGTGAGTGGGCTTATGCCTTTTGATCAAAATGTACACTAATGCCTCTTGTACAGCATGTAGTATGGGGGGCTGTACACTTTACTATAGCGCTGATAAGCAAGTTAGATCAAAGCATAGCATTGTGGATGTGCGATCCAGTTCTACTCTCCCCTCCATGTAAAATAAATGCACTGTTTGGACCTGAAACCTGGTGTCCTAAAGTTGTATCTGTGAGAATGACTCCCGGAGAAGAGCTAACCCCCCCACAATTGGTGTCGGATGCGGGCAGGTGTCCCTGCTGATAAGTAAAAGTGCTGGAAAACTGCTGGTGTTAATCTGGACATTTTTTATTTTATTTTTTCTGTGGTGCAAAGTGTGCAGGATTTAAAGGGCCAGAAGCCAGTGAGAGAGACTGACCTGTGGAAGTTTTTTTGGTCAAAATGGCGACCTGGATGAAAGATGGTCCGGTGTGGCGGAAAGTTCGCATACCAGAGGTGATGTCCTCTGGGGAAAGTGGCCCGGTTTGGGGGAAAACCAAGGCCACTGAAAAAGTAATGAAGCAGCTGGTGCAGGAAACAAATGCCTTGTTGAGGAAGCCGAGTGCTGCACTTGGAGAGGCTGCTCTGAACTTGCCGGGGAATCGACTGCTGGAGAAAAATATGTATGCCGTTGCCAAGGGCAACCGACGTGAAGGAAACGAGATGGAGAGTGGTTCGGCTCTCAGGAGTTCCTATATTCCATGTCAGTCTGTACAGAGTCCTGGAGAGGAGGTGCAGAGGAACCATGATGCTGTTGCTAGGAACAACCACTACTCGGTAAAAAGTGGTCCGGTCTGGTGGAAAACCAGTGCCACGGAGGAAACCATGAGGCAGCTGGTACAGAGATCGGATTTTTTGTTGATGGAGCAGAGTGCTGCCCTTGGGAGCGCCAAACCCGTGACTGCTGTGGGTAAGAGCGTTCCAGTTGTTTCTTATGCAGCAATTAAAGTGACAGGCAGAAGGGCTCTGGAGGTTGGGCATGTTGCTGACCAGTGCCCTAATGCCTCAGAAGCCCTGTGCTGTGGTATGAGCTGGCAGCAGTTGCTATCTGCCGAGCCAGTGGATGTAAAAACACCAGGACTAGAGACTGCTACACATAGGTGTGACCTTGTAACATTTTGGTACAACATGCCGAACATATATCTATGAAGTGTCAATGTATCTGGGAAATATGGTCTTGTTATTATTCATGACAAATGTATTTTCTAATCAACAATGTACCATTTGTTCAATTTTATGCTTTATTTAAAAGAAAAAAATCTATAAAAAGAGAATTGAAAAGAAAGAGAAGGGCAGTCCAGTCCAGGCGTTGTTGGACGCAGAGAGCCAGATGATCCTGGTACCTGCCATCCGGGTGGCTGAGAACTACAGTATGTGCGGGACTTTCATGGAGTTAAGTTTATTTACAAATGCCTATTCAGGCAATAGAACCTGTCTTGACCCAGGTGTAAATTAATACTTCACTTTTATTTGAATACAAGTAAAACCTAAATGCTAAGTGTGTGCGAAGTGCACTCTTTAATTGGACTTAAACAGAACCAACAAATTAAGGGGTGTTAAAAACACAGTACACCACTTCACTGGTAGGTGTATTGCTTTGACAATTAGGCAGGGTGAAGAGATGTGCACTAATTGTCAAAGCAATACACATACCAGTGAAGTGGTGTACTGTGTTTTTAACACCCCTTAATTTTTTGGTTCTGTTTAAGTCCAATTAAAGAGTGCACTTTGCACACACTTAGCATTTAGGTTTTACTTGTATTCAAATAAAAGTGAAGTATTAATTTACACCTGGGTCAAGACAGGTTCTATTGCCTGGATAGGCATTTGTAAATAAACTAGTAAAATTACCTTTCCCAGGTCAGGTCCTAATCATATTCACTTTCATGGAGTTAGCATGAAATGTCCGGTTGCTCTCCCTGAGCGTGACACTATGGTGACAGCTGGGACTGAAGTGACACCTAGAACCAATGGTTCCAAGTTATCTGCATTGCCTAATGAAAATGTGAAGTTATGTAAATTAAGTGATAATGATAACACCCTTTTTCCTTTGCAGGCTGTGATCAGGAAAAAAGCTACCCCTGCTGGCTTAATTGTATATGTGGTAGGGATGTTGATTGAAAGTGAAGTAATGCTAGAAGGTGTTCCACATGTACTAGGTGCAGATAAGCAGTCTCCACAGGGTTCCATGGTTAGTGAACTTGGATGCAAGACCCATAATGTAAACAAGGCACCTGAAAGAGAGCCTGAGCAAGTGCAGGTGGTTCTCACTGAGGGGGAGTCTCTAGTGAGAACTGGGTATTTTTGGCCTGATGTTACAAATATGTTCATATATGATGTGATGTTGGGCTAGGATATTGTGAGGAAACTTCTGCAGAACCTGTTCTTGTCCCTTTTAAGTGAAGGTCTAAGGGAGCTGCACTTTGACCTGCATGGGAAAAGAATATTGACCATTTAAAACAATGGTGCTGGTAAAGTGCAAAGTGATGGTGACAAGAGTGCGGAAATGCATAAGGAAAATATGATGCCATATGAAATATGTGGTGATAGTGATATAGCTTTTCCGTTGCAGGTTGTGGTCAGGCGAGAAGTGCCCCCTGGTGGTAAAAATGTAAATGATGATAAAACTTTATTTTGTGCATATGCTATGTTTAATTAAGTGCTATATGACTTGATCAAAAGGTTTGAAGACATGCCTATAAGTAGTGTAGAGTAAAGCCCAGCTCCAGCTCAGTGTTTGAAGGGGCAGGAAATTAGGATAGGGTTAGATGGTGTACCGCACGGACCAGAGGTGAAGTTGCAGTCTCCACAATGTTGGTTGGTTACTAAGGAAGTGTCCCATGTGGGGATTAGCTCAGCGGTGCCCCTAGAGGTCAAAATTAATAATGACACAACCGGTATAGGTGACATATGTGCTGTGACCGATAGCAACCCAGAGAGTGAAGCTACCATGTCAAGGTCCTGTGAAACAAAGGTGGCTACTAGTAGCAACCAGACAGTTATATCTGATGAGATGGGAATTAAGTCGGGTGACGTCAGCCTAGTGTATGAGGCCCATGCCCAGGCAGTTATAGATGACACGACAGTACAGGTGCAAACAGGAGAACTTTGACTGGCTCCTAGCTGAAAAGAAATACATCTCAGCTCGATATGGTGAAAAACGTTACCAAGCAGAGACTGATGCTTGGGGAAAGGAGACCAAGGCCCTCTCCTTGGCTAGAGCCCTGGAAGAAGCGCTTGAGCAGCATGCTGAATTGGAGAGACTGAACAAGCAACTCAGAGCAGAGACGGAAAATCTCATGAGGTTAAAAATTGAGTTGCAGAAATCTAAGTGTGCTCTCGATCAGCAGGTGGAAGGTGAGATGTCATGAAGCCAGAGCCTGTTAAAAGTGGGACTGGAGATGCTGGCGCTGTGGCAGAGAAGATGGAAGATGCATCTGCTGAACCAGTTGATGGGGCTGATGTGGATGCCGAAGACCACAGATCCGTGGTAGCGTGTAGTCCAGGCCTGGAAGACGTCCCCTCTGCATACAAGGCCTTCCAAATATCCAGCAGCCTGCTGGGGAAGAAGTACGAGGAGATGAACGATCAGTTTTTGGATCCGGGCTATTACGATGGGCTGTATCTCCTGACTCCTCCCCAAAAGGAGAACAGTGTCCTGGGTGAGCCTCTGGAGAAAATGACAGAAGAAGAGGAGTCTGCTGAAGACCCTGGTGCCTCCTGCCTCGGTGAGAAAGAGGGGGAGGAGTTAACAGGGCAAGTGTATGGTGCCATGTCCAAGAAGGATGAGAAGGCGGCCAAAGAGACTGGAGACTTCGAGAAGACAAAGGCTGGAAAAGTTAAGGCCGATGTGTTGGTTGACATGAAGTCCCCAGGTGCTGCAGAGACCAAAGTTAAGCCAAAGGGAGCCGCGGCCGAAGTGGAAAAAGCCACTAAAGGAGCAGAGGTCTCTGAAACTGCCATCGTAGCTGGGGTAACTACTGCTGGAAAGAAGGAAGAAGTGACCCACATGCACGTAAAAGAAGCTAGTAGGGACAGCCATGCTCTGCTGAAGGAGCCCTGCAAAGCAGAGAGTGTCGGGACATGACCATGACTGGGAACAGTTCAGGTAAGAGCTGCAGCAGTCCAAGAAAGGACATGAGCCGCAAGTGCGGGAGCCAGAGGATCAAAAGAGAGCGGGATCAAAGAGTGCTAGAGCACATAATTATCACCCGGGAAAGAGGGGGAAAAAAGTATCTGACCATGAAATGGGCACTTTAGGCAGATTAGATTGGGCAAGTTGCTAATTTGGGTGATAAACCAAGCTCTGCTGGCATGGGTCTGGCAGAACAAGGGGAAGGTACGTGTCACCGAGGTTCCTGGCCTCAGTGAGATAAGAACCGGTAATTTTCTATGTCAGAGGCAGCCAGTGCTCGCCGACACTGTTAGTGTGGCTGTAAAGCCAAGCTGGGCCGGTTCTTATTGGGAGCATCCAAAGAGCAGAGTGGGTGGCTGTTCCCCCACATCCAGGCTAGGTGGATGCCCTCTCACCAGCCTCCCCTGGTTATGTAGGTGTTCACCCTCACGGGCTTGAACAAAGGGGGGGGGGGGCTGGTATGTGAGACAGTGACAGTTCTCATGCAGGTTGGAGAAGGAAGGGGTGGATAGTGCGGTCCACACCCCAGTTCCACCACAGGTGAGACAAGCTGGAGGTAATCAGCCAGGCATAAAGCACCTCCCAGGGTGTCAGCAAGGGGGAAGTGTGTTACCTGTAGACAGAGGCCTGGAGACTCTGTCTGTGTGGTCCCTCAGCCTTGCCCAGCTGAAACCACAAGGCTGGGAGATAGCCTGGAGTTGGGGGACGCAGCGATGCCTGGGAGGGTCGCAGGGCCATAGTCAGGCAGACTACTGAGCCCCAATCCCCCACAAGAAACAGTGGACATACTGTGCTCTGTACAGCCAGGAGGCTGTGGGACATTGGCTGACAAAGCCGCACGAATTCACAGGGTGTGAACTGTGACCTAGGTGAGTCAGGAAAAACTGTTAGTTAGAGCCTAGCCGGGCAAGTGTTTTATTATTTTATGTAGATGTCACATGTGTTAGGTGAAGCTGCGACTTCATGATGACCTGTAGTGGTTGGTGTGTAAAATAAATGCACTGTTTGGACCTGAAACCTGGTGTCCTAAAGCCGTATCTGTGAGACTGACCCCCGGAGAAGAGCTAACCCCCCCCCAATATATATATATATATTTATACACACATTAAGGTATAGATGAAAGGTGCTGATTTGTACATTTAACACACGCATAAAAATATATAGCAAAAAAAGGAGTGCTGCGAACCTTTTTTTGCTGTTTGCCGTCCTGAATCGAGGGACTATCGCGGGCAGCCTACATTCCACACAAGTTCTCAAGGGAGTGCTGCCACAGTTTTATTATGGAGGTATATATATAGATATACTGGTTTGTGTGTTGGGGTGTATGTGTATATGTATATACATATATAATAGATTAAGTGGAAGCAATATTCTGTATTCTAGTAAAAGGCCCCGTCCATCATTACATTACATACATCCCGAATGAATATTGTGTGATTACAGATGTTCACCTTCCCACCGTCCGCCGCTGAGCTTCAAAACGGGCTCTGTCCCCGGTGGAGGTCTCGGAGGAGGAGGAAGACTAGGACGGAGAGCAGCCTGGACCCTCTGGGCAGAAGGATGCTCCTCCCCCACCAGATGTGGGTGAAGTTGTGGAGGTGGCGGCAGAACCCTTGCATCCGCCGGTTTCCACCACCACATGTACAGATGATGAAGAGGAGGTTACCAACCCATGCCAGGAGGGTAATTCTGTTTACACAGCAAACTAAATCTCTAATCGTAACATGCAAAACAATAAACCCATGTCATTTTTTTTTACCCTCATGTCAGGGCCATAAGTAACTTCCTGGGCCTTACATAGTGTAAATCACCCATGAAATTTTTGAAACTACGGCCCTCAAGCTTTTGAAATCTGATTTTACAAACCGTGTTAACCCTTAAGATTACTAACAAGAATTCAATGAAAAAGGAAATTAAATTCCAATATTTCGTTTTTTATAGCGTAATTTAGATTAAGGGTTAATAGCAAAACTAAACTTTAAATCTATTACCCTTAATCTGGGGTTTACAAAAACACCACATGTGTACTCAAAAGCCGATGTATGTGCGCATAGCAGGCTTCTGAGTGGAAGTTGAAACATATGGCATTAGGAGAGAAGATTTAGCTCAAATGTAATCAGCTAGGTCACATGTGAAGACAACCCCAATGGTGAGGTACCCCAATGGTGGAAAACCATAAAAAGTGACCCCATTTAGGAAACGACACTCCTCAAGGAATAATTACAGCTGTGTACTGAGCACTTTGACCCATCAGGCATTTCACAAAATGTGGAAATGCTTTTAACAAACAAGAGTTTCTATAAAAACACATTAAATTTCACAAGGGGTAACTGGACCGCAAATACAGCAACACCACATATGTGCAACTATATTTGTAACTACAGTGCCT
This sequence comes from Bufo gargarizans, assembly GCF_014858855.1. NCBI lineage: Eukaryota > Metazoa > Chordata > Amphibia > Anura > Bufonidae > Bufo > Bufo gargarizans. Next base: position 174,148,965 of record NC_058081.1, read on the forward strand.
TGCAAAAGTATTCCCACCCCTTGACTTTTTTCTTATTTTGGTGCCTCACAACCTGGAATTAACATGGATTGTTTGAGGAGTTGTATCATTTAATTTACAGTACATACGTTCCTGCATTCTATTGCATCGGCCCCGCTCACTGTTGTATAATCTTATCTAACCTGTAGGCATTGTTAAAATATAATCATTTGTAATCCAGCTGTATTACTTACAACTAAGTTCCATAGCAGTAAGGAGGGAGGAGGCAGGCCTGGAGGACGGGCAGGCAATGCACCGCCTGCTTTATTCATAAAGTGAGAGGCGCAGGTGCATGACGTAGTGAGTGACACGCCGACTGCCCGTCCTGCCTGCCTCCTCCGGAATTTAGTTTAGCCTACAGATTAGATAAGAGTGAATAACAGTGAGCGGGGCCGGTCCCCGCTGTCATTCCTAATCCAGAAGCCGGCCCCCAGTCCCTCCTCCCTGTGTTGATACACCCACCCACCGCGCTGTGCAGCATGGCGGAGGCCGTGTATAATTTTTGGGGTTGGTCAAATCGCCATATCGTGTTGCGGAATTAGTCGGATTCGAATTTTACTAAATTACGTCGGGATTCGAGTCCATGAATCTAACAAGAATCGAGGGATTTCGTGGATTCAACAGATTCGTCGTCCCACCTCTAATAAAAACCAATAACTAACTAAATTTATAACATTATACACTATTAAACTATCATAAACTAATTAGTGTCGAGTGAGCATGCTCGGCCAGACTGCTGTTCGTCTCGAGCAGCGCTATGCTCGGCACCTGGCAGTACTCGGCAGAGTACCGCATGTGCTCGAGCACCATCGCACATTTCGCGGCTGCTATGCAGGCAATAAACGTGCAGGTAAGTACTGCCCTCACTGTAATGCTAGTAGACATGTTGGCTACTGGCATTACAGTGATTGGCTGGCCAGAACACGCCATATATAGCACCCGATGACGCATGTTCGGCTTATTTATAGTCAGGGAGAGATGTGCTTAGGAAGGGACAGAGTCCTTTTAAGGACTATTGTGTGTGGTGGTAGGCTAGCAGTATTTTATAGCTACAGTACCAATTTTTTTTTTTCCAGCACTTTCAATACTTTTTCTATACAGGGTGCCTGAAGCGACTTGTGACATCTGTCCAATACCTTCTGTGTGTCAGGGTCAGAGACAGGAAAAATATAAATATAAACTATATATATATATATATATATATATATATATATATAAAAAAATATATATAGAGTTGAGCGGACACCTGGATGTTCGGTCGAACTTGAAAAAAAGTTTGGGTTTGAAGTCAATGGGGACCTGAACTTTTGGCCACTAAAATAGCTAGAGGGCTGCAAAAAGCAGGAAAATGTGCTTAAGAGCATGGCAAATGCTCTGCAAACAAATGTGGATAGGGAAATTAATTAAAAAAAATAAAAGACTTTAAAAAAAAATTATTAGGAATGATGTAGGAGGAAGAGGTTGAGGAGGCAGTGAATAGGTGGATGTGGTGGTGTAGGCTCACGTGGCGGTCTAGGTGGAAGCGAAGGAAGAATAGGTAGCCAACACAGATTTGTGTTATTTTGCATTTTTACATAGGGGTATCCCCCAAAATAAATATAAAAATAAAGGAATAAGTGCACTTGAGTACAAGGATGGATGGTTGAGGCTGTTAGAACTGTCTATTCTGCACAAGGTAAGGCAAGTCTTTTGGGATCTAGGCCTGGTTCATTTTAATGAACGGGAGCTTGTCCACGTTGGCTGTGAACAGGCGGCTGCGTCTGTCTGTAATGACGCCTCCTGCCGTGCTAAATACACATTCAGAGAGTACACTGGCTGCAGAGCCGGCCAGCACCTCCAAGGCATACAGGGCAAGCTCTGGCCATGTGGACAATTTGGAGACCCAGAAGTTGAATGGGGCAGAACCATCAGTCAGTAAGTGTAGGCGTGTGCACAGGTACTGTTCCACCATGTTGTTCAAATGCTGCCTCCTGCTAACACGCTCCATATCAGCAGTTGGGGCCGGTTTTTGCGGCGAGGTGACAAAGCTTTTCCACATGTCTGCCTTCTGAGATGCTGGCGCTGACACAGCTGCGTTGGCGACCTCTTCCTCCTCCCCTACCTTCGCCTTGTGCTTCCACTTGTCCCCCAGCCAGCATCAGTCAGGAATGCTCTCAGAAGCGCGTCTACCAGCATGCGCCTGTAGTCGCGCATCTTCCGACCACGCTCCAGTGAGGGGATTAAGGGCGGCACATTGTCTTTGTAACCAAGATCCAGCAGGGTGGCCACCCACTAGTCAGAACACGTTAAAATGTGGGCAACTCTACTGTCGTCTGCGTCCTCCGTATCCCCCCAGCCATGCACCAGTGATGGGCACGAGCTGCGTTGGGTGCCACCCCGCTGTGAACATGCTTCATCCCCCATCCTCATTCTCCTCCTTCTCATCCTCCAGTAGCGGGCTCTGGCTGGCCAAATTTGTACCTGGCCTCTGCTGTTGCAAAAAACCTCTCTGAGCCACTTCTAAAAGACTGATGCAACAATGTAGAGAAGGTAACAAAGTAAACATGCGGCACTCACCGAAGTAGCAAATATGTATCTCTTTAATCTTCCTTCATTCAGGACAGTAGTAAGGTGGGGTATGCGGACAGGCTCTTGCAGGTGATCAGCGGCTATGGCCGTTTCGCGCGTACTATCGCGCTTCTTCTGGCCGCTATAGTCATCGTGCAGTACTGCGCTTTTCAAAGGTGGCGCCCCACAGCCGGAGTCATCAGCAACAGCTGTGCGCCGCAGGTCAGTGACGTTAAAAACATACATGTGAAGGAAGAGAACTACCAAAGATTAAGTCAGTCTTCATAATCATCTAGACTTATTCATATACTGCATGTCGCTGTACAGTGATATTACTAATTTATGTAACATATGAAAGCTATCACTATACATGGGGGGGATCTATCTCTTATGGGGTCCAAAAACCTTTAATATGAAAAGGCTCTACATAAATGGATTTCCTGGTGTCTCATTTCATCTATTAAAGGAATACGGACATGTCATTCCTATCGTTCAGCCCTGCTGCTCCAGTGGCTCTGGTGAGCAAGATCCACCTTGCTTCCCTTTGCAGGAGCAGCCGGTGTCGATCCCCTCCCCTAGGGATGGTTTGAACCTGTTCCACTCCTGCAAAGGGAAGACAATGCGGACAGCCACCATGTGCGGTCCTGATAAGTTCTATCAAGCAGGGACACCCCCTACCTGAATGGATAGAATTGACATGTTCCGGTATTCGCTCGAAAAGTGGGTGGATTGTTTTGCCTATATAGAATCTCTTACATGGACAAAAAAAAACAGCGTAAACAACATGGGGTGGGCGGCACGTTATGAAATCCCGTACTACATGTTTTAACTCCTCCTATTTGTAGCCACTTACTACATACATTTAGTGCACAAAAGGAACAATGTCAACACTTATAGTTTCCTTTTGATTTTTTACTCGTAAGCCAGGTCTCCATCTGTGGTTTGTGGAGTACACTATTAACCAACCTGTCTTTAAAGGTTGTGCATTTTCTAAATGTGACCAGTGGTCGCTGACTGGAAAAATTGCTCAAAGCTGAATCCCCTTTCAAAAGATCCCAGTTTTCATTTATAACCCGCTTAATGATGTCCGCGGTGGGACTATATGTGAATGCGAAGGCAAAACGACGTTGTTCAATGCTTCTATCTCTCTCAACCAGCAATATGTCCCGATCGAGTGCAGCTGCCGTAGGGCTGCTGAGACTAATCTCGACGGGTAGCCCCGATCCAACAAACGGTCACTGAGCTCTTTTGCCTGCTTGTTAAATCCGGCGCTGTTAATCCTCCTCAAACGGACAAATTGTTTGTATGGGGCGGCTTTCTTCACCGACGGCGGATGAAAGCTGGTCTGGTGAAGCAGCGAGATATAATACACCATCCTTCACTGTAACGCGTACATCCAGAAAGTCAAGTGACTCACCCCCGTAATTGAGGGTGAATCGCATGTTCATTCTGTTGTGTGCACTAAGGTAGTCCACAGACCAGAAAAATATCATACACATAGCGTAAAAATAAATGTATAAACCGCAGGAAGGGGTTGCCCACCGAGAACACATATTTCTCCTCAAATATCGCCAGGTACAGGTTTGCAAATGTGCATGACACTGGCGTGCCCATTGCGGTACCTAGTACCTGGCAGTACCACTGACCATCGAATTGAAACACATTGCTGGTGAGGACCAGGTTTAATGCTTCAAGAATGAAGCTATTGAACATTGTATCCTTCAAAAAAGACGGGCCTGAAAGTGTTAGAAATGACCCCTCTTCCTTTTCCTCCTCTTCCATCATCGCCCTAAGTGTTTTCTTAAGGAGACATAGAAGTGGTATTGTAACGCTGATAACGGCGTCATCACTACTGGCCATGTTGGTGGAGTACTCGAAACAGCGCAAAAGGGCACACAGGTCTTGCATGGAGGTCCAGTCATTGGTGGTGAAGTGGTGCTGTTCCGCAGTGTGACTCATCCGTGCGTGCTGCAGCTGAAACTCCACTATGGCCTGCTACTGCTCGCACAGTCTCTCCAGCATGTGCAAAGTGGAGTTCCACCTGGTGGGCACATCGCATATGAGGCGGTGAGCGGGAAGGCTGAAGTTACGCTGTAGAGCAGACAGCCGAGCGGCGGCAGGATGAGAACGCCGGAAGAGCACACAGACGGCCCGCACTTTATGCAGCAGCTCTGACATGTCGGGGTACTTGTGAATGAATTTCTGCACCACCAAATTCAGCACATGCGCCAGGCAAGGGATGTGCGTCAAACCGGCTAGTCCCAGAGCTGCAACGAGATTTCGCCCATTATCACACACTACCAGGCCAGGCTTGAGGCTCACTGGCAGCAACCACTCATCGCTCTGTTGTTGTATACCCCGCCACAACTCCGGCCCGGTGTGGGGCCTGTCCCCCAAACACATCAGTTTCAGAACGGCGTACTGTGGGACAGCAAGCAACATGAGCTGTTTGAAGCTATCTGTCTCCACCAGCCTGAATGACAGCATTTCAAAGGCCAGTAGTTTAGAAATGCTGGCATTCAGGGCCAGGGATCGAGGGTGGCTAGGTGGGAATTTGCGCTTTCTCTCCAAGCTTTGTAAGATGGAGAGCTGAATGCTTTCGTGTGACATGGTGGAGATGCTTGGTGACGGAGGTGGTGGTGTTGGTGGCACATCCTCTGTTTGCTGGGTGGCAGGTGCCAACGTTCCTCCAGAGGCGGAGGAAGAGGCCGAGGCAGCAGAAGAGGGAGCAGGAGGGGCCTGAGCCCTTTCTTGGTTTTGAAGGTGCTTACTCCACTGCAGCCCGTGTCTCGCATGTAGATGCCTGGTCATGCAGGTAGTGCTAAGGTTCAGAACATTAATGCCTCGCTTCAGGCTCTGATGGCACAGCGTGCAAACCACTCGGGTCTTGTCAGCACATTGTGTGAAGAAGTGCCATGCTAGGGAACTCCTTGAAGCTGCCTTTGGTGTGCTCGGTCCCTGGTGACGGTGGCTAGTAGCAGGCGAACCGTTTTGGCGACGGCTGGTCTGCTTTTGCACCCTGCTCCTGCTTTTGCTAAGCTGTTGGCTCGGTCTCACCACTGCCTCTTCCTCCGAACTCTGAAAGTCAGTGGCATGACCTTCATTCCATGTGGGGTCTAGGACCTCATTGTCCACTGCATCGTCTTCCACCCAGTTTTCCTCCCTGACCTCCTTTTTCGGTCTGCACACTGCAGAAAGACACAGCAGTTGGCACCTGTGTTTCGTCATCATCAGAGACGTGCTGAGGTGGTATTCCCAAGTTCTCATCATCAGGAAACATAAGTGCTTTTGCGTCAGTGCATTCTATGTCTTCCACCCCTGGGGAAGGGCTAGGTGAATGCTCTTGGGGAAACCCTCCCAGCAGAGTTTTCAAACTGCATAAGAGACTGCTGCATGACTTGATGCTTAGACAGATTCCCCGATATGCACGGGGGTGATGTGACAGACTGATGGGCATGGGTTTCAGGCGCCACCTGTGCGCTTTTTGCAGAAGACTGGGTGGGAGACAATGTGAACGTGCTGGATCCACTGTCGGCCACCCAATTGACTAGTGCCTGTACTTGTTCAGGCCTTACCATCCTTAGAACGACATTAGGCCCGACCAAATATCGCTGTAGATTCTGGCGGCTACTGGGACCTGAGGTAGTAGGTTCAGTAGAACGTGTAGCTGTGGCAGAACGGCCACTTCCTCTCCCTGCACCAGAGGATCCACCACCACCGCGTCCCTTATTCGATTTTTGCCTCATAGTTAGCGTTTACAAAGCAAAGTAAAAAGTGGTTGTCTGTTAAAAATTAACCGCCCAAAATAAATTATGTAGGGTATTGCACAAAATATATATTTTTTTAACTCTATATGACAGTGGTATTTGTGGCCTAAATTTGACACTCACTTATGCACGTCTTATCCCAGATATGCAGTATATTAGAGGGTTTTTTCACCCCAGTAACCAAAAAGCCGTATTTCTGGCCTAAATGTGAGAATCACTTATGCACGTGTAATCCTAGATGTGCAGTATATGAGGCTTCTTTTCACCACAGTATGCCAAAGCCGTATTTCTGGCCAAAATGTGACACTTATGCATGTGTAATCCTAATTTTTTTTAACCCCAGTAAGCAAAAAGCTATATTTTTGGACTTGCAGACATGCAGATAGCCTGTGCTGGTGCACTATCGTTGCATAAAATGGCTGCCGATTATGTATTGATATTGACTAACTTAAGAAAAAAAAGTTTGTTTTCAGTAGTAGTTGGCTCAGGGCAGGCTTACAAAAATTGTGTACTGCACCCACAAAACACATTTGCTGTAGATCGCTGAGTACAAAAAACAGTTCTTGATAAGATTTCTCCCTGATCTCTCCCTCACAGCAGCAGCAGCCTCCCCCTACACTAATCCGAGCAGAGTGACGGGCGGCGCTACGTGACTCCAGCTTAAATAGAGGCTGGGTCACATGCTGCAGTTGGCCAATCACAGCCATGCCAATAGTAGGCATGGCTGTGATGGCCTTTTGGGGCAAGTAGTATGACACTTGTTGATTGGCTGTTTCGCAGCCTTCCAAAAAGCGCCATAAAAATCGCCGAACACCGAACTCAAACTTTTACTGTAAATGTTCGGGTTCAGGTCCGGGTGCCGAAAACCCTAAAGTTTGGTACGAACCCGAACTTTACAGTTCGGGTTCACTCAACTCTAGTTATTGAATTATGTTAGGACATTCAGAAAACTTTTTGTCACCCTAATGATATTGATTTAGGTGCACAGGTCCACCCAAGCCATGCAACAGATGTGAAGCAACTTTGAGGCTTACTGGCTCTCAATCAGATGACAGCTGGTTTGGAATGTCTCATAGTGCACAAGGCTGCCATTGTAAGGTATGCTGACTAGGGATGAGCGAACTCGAACTGTATAGTTCGGGTTCGTACCGAATTTTGGGGTGTCCGTGACACGGACCCGAACCCGGACATTTTCGTAAAAGTCCGGGTTCGGGTTCGGTGTTCGTCGCTTTCTTCGCGCTTTTGTGACGCTTTCTTGGCGCTTTTTGAAAGGCTGCTAAGCAGCCAATCAACAAGCGTCATACTACTTGCCCCAAGAGGCCATCACAGCCATGCCTACTATTGGCATGGCTGTGATTGGCCAGAGCACCATGTGACCCAGCCTCTATTTAAGCTGGAGTCACATAGCGCCGCCCGTCACTCTGCTCTGATTAGCGTAGGGAGAGGTTGCGGCTGCGACAGTAGGGCGAGATTAGGCAGATTAACTCCTCCAAAGGACTTGATTAACTGATCGATCTGCAGCTGTGGATCATTGAGCTGCTGATCCTCAATTGCTCACTGTTTTTAGGCTGCCCAGACCGTTTGTCAGTCACATTTTTCTGGGGTGATCGGCGGCCATTTTGTGTCTTGTGGTGCGCCAGCACAAGCTGCGACCAAGTGCATTTAACCCTCAATGGTGTGGTTGTTTTTTGGCTAAAGCCTACATCAGGGTGAAGCTGTCACACCAAGTGCATTTAACCCTCAGTAGTGTGGTTGGTCAAGCTATCACACCAAGTGCATTTAACCAGCAATAGTCTGTTCATTTTTTGGCCATATACTAAATCAGGGGCAAGCTGCGCCCGTCACCAAGTGCATTTAACCCTCAGTAGTGTGGTTGGTCAAGCTGTGACACCAAGTGCATTTAACCAGCAATAGTCTGTTCATTTTTTGGCCATATACTACATCAGGGGCAAGCTGCGCCCATCACCAAGTGCATTTAACCAGCAATAGTGTGGTTATTTTTTGGCCATATCCCAGTCTAATTCTGTCACTAAATCCATACCGGTCACCCAGCGCCTAAATACTAGGCCTCAAATTTATATCCCGCTAAATCTCTCGTTACCGCTGTCCTGTTGTGGCTGGGAAAGTTATTTAGTGTCCGTCAAAGCACATTTTTTGTTCTGGGTTGAAATACAATTCCCAATTTAGCAATTTAAAAATTTAGTGGTTTCTGCTGTATCAGAGCTATTTGAAATCTATCCCTAAAAGGGTATATAATATTCAAGGTGCACATAGGGTCATTCAGAATAACTTCACACACCCGCTACTGTGCATTTCCAAGTCTAATTCTGTCACTAAACCCATACCTGTCACCCAGCGCCTAAATACTAGGCCTCAAATTTATATCCAGCTAAATCTGTCCTTAGTGCTGTAGCTGGGCGAGTTATTTAGTGTCCGTTCAAGCACATTTCTTGTTCTGGGTTGAAATACAATTCCCAATTTAGCAATTTCATAATTTAGTGGTTTCTGCTATATCAGAGCTATTTGAAATCTATCCCTAAAAGGGTATATAATATTCAAGGTGCACATTGGGTCATTCAGAATAACTTCACACACACCCGCTACTGTGTATTTCCAAGTCTAATTCTGTCACTAAACCCATACCTGTCACCCAGCGCCTAAATACTAGGCCTCAAATTTATATCCTGCTAAATCTCTCGTTAGTGCTGTAGCTGGGCGAGTTATTTAGTGTCCGTTCAAGCACATTTCTTGTTCTGGGTTGAAATACAATTCCCAATTTAGCAATTTCATAATTTAGTGGTTTCTGCTATATCAGAGCTATTTGAAATCTATCCCTAAAAGGGTAGATCATATTGAAGGTGCACATAGGGACATTCAGAATAACTTCACACACCCGCTACTGTGCATTTCCAAGTCTAATTCTGTCACTAAACCCATACCTGTCACCCAGCGCCTAAATACTAGGCCTCAAATTTATATCCAGCTAAATCTGTCCTTAGTGCTGTAGCTGGGCGAGTTATTTAGTGTCCGTTCAAGCACATTTCTTGTTCTGGGTTGAAATACAATTCCCAATTTAGCAATTTCATAATTTAGTGGTTTCTGCTATATCAGAGCTATTTGAAATCTATCCCTAAAAGGGTATATAATATTCAAGGTGCACATTGGGTCATTCAGAATAACTTCACACACACCCGCTACTGTGTATTTCCAAGTCTAATTCTGTCACTAAACCCATACCTGTCACCCAGCGCCTAAATACTAGGCCTCAAATTTATATCCTGCTAAATCTCTCGTTAACGCTGTCCTGTTGTGGCTGGGAAAGTTATTTAGTGTCCGTCAAAGCACATTTTTTGTTCTGGGTTTAAATACAATTCCCAATTTAACAATTTCATAATTTAGTGGTTTCTGCTATATCAGAGCTATTTGAAATCTATCCCTAAAAGGGTATATAATATTCAAGGTGCACATTGGGTCATTCAGAATAACTTCACACACACACGCTTCTGTGCATTTCCAAGTCTAATTCTGTCACTAAATCCATACCGGTCACCCAGCGCCTAAATACTAGGCCTCAAATTTATATCCCGCTGAATTTGAATACAATACATTGGGCCAAATAATATATTTGTTGTTGTGGTGAACCATAACAATGAGAAAAACATCTAGTAAGGGACGCGGACGTGGACATGGTCGTGGTGGTGTTAGTGGACCCTCTGGTGCTGGGAGAGGACGTGGCCGTTCTGCCACATCCACACGTCCTAGTGTACCAACTACCTCAGGTCCCAGTAGCCGCCAGAATTTACAGCGATATATGGTGGGGCCCAATGCCGTTCTAAGGATGGTAAGGCCTGAGCAGGTACAGGCATTAGTCAATTGGGTGGCCGACAGTGGATCCAGCACGTTCACATTATCTCCCACCCAGTCTTCTGCAGAAAGCGCACAGATGGCGCCTGAAAACCAACCCCATCAGTCTGTCACATCACCCCCATGCATACCAGGGAAACTGTCTCAGCCTCAAGTTATGCAGCAGTCTCTTATGCTGTTTGAAGACTCCGCTGGCAGGGTTTCCCAAGGGCATCCACCTAGCCCTTCCCCAGCGGTGAAAGACATAGAATGCACTGACGCACAACCACTTATGTTTCCTGATGATGAGGACATGGGAATACCACCTCAGTATGTCTCTGATGATGACGAAACACAGGTGCCAACTGCTGCGTCTTTCTGCAGTGTGCAGACTGAACAGGAGGTCAGGGATCAAGACTGGGTGGAAGACGATGCAGGGGACGATGAGGTCCTAGACCCCACATGGAATGAAGGTCGTGCCACTGACTTTCACAGTTCGGAGGAAGAGGCAGTGGTGAGACCGAGCCAACAGCGTAGCAAAAGAGGGAGCAGTGGGCAAAAGCAGAACACCCGCCGCCAAGAGACTCCGCCTGCTACTGACCGCCGCCATCTGGGACCGAGCACCCCAAAGGCAGCTTCAAGGAGTTCCCTGGCATGGCACTTCTTCAAACAATGTGCTGACGACAAGACCCGAGTGGTTTGCACGCTGTGCCATCAGAGCCTGAAGCGAGGCATTAACGTTCTGAACCTGAGCACAACCTGCATGACCAGGCACCTGCATGCAAAGCATGAACTGCAGTGGAGTAAACACCTTAAAACCAAGGAAGTCACTCAGGCTCCCCCTGCTACCTCTTCTGCTGCTGCCGCCTCGGCCTATTCTGCTGCTGCCGCCTCGGCCTCTTCCTCCGCCTCTGGAGGAACGTTGGCACCTGCCGCCCAGCAAACAGGGGATGTACCACCAACACCACCACCACCACCTCCGTCACCAAGCGTCTCAACCATGTCACACGCCAGCGTTCAGCTCTCCATCTCACAAACATTTGATAGAAAGCGTAAATTCCCACCTAGCCACCCTCGATCCCTGGCCCTGAATGCCAGCATTTCTAAACTACTGGCCTATGAAATGCTGTCATTTAGGCTGGTGGACACAGACAGCTTCAAACAGCTCATGTCGCTTGCTGTCCCACAGTATGTTGTTCCCAGCCGGCACTACTTCTCCAAGAGAGCCGTGCCTTCCCTGCACAACCAAGTATCCCATAAAATCAAGTGTGCACTGCGCAACGCCATCTGTAGCAAGGTCCACCTAACCACAGATACGTGGACCAGTAAGCACGGCCAGGGACGCTATATCTCCCTAACTGCACACTGGGTAAATGTAGTGGCAGCTGGGCCCCAGGCGGAGAGCTGTTTGGCGCACGTCCTTCCGCCGCCAAGGATCGCAGGGCAACATTCTTTGCCTCCTGTTGCCACCTCCTCCTTCTCGGCTTCCTCCTCCTCTTCTTCCACCTGCTCATCCAGTCAGCCACACACCTTCACCACCAACTTCAGCACAGCCCGGGGTAAACGTCAGCAGGCCATTCTGAAACTCATATGTTTGGGGGACAGGCCCCACACCGCACAGGAGTTGTGGCGGGGTATTGAACAACAGACCGACGAGTGGTTGCTGCCGGTGAGCCTCAAGCCCGGCCTGGTGGTGTGTGATAATGGGCGAAATCTCGTTGCAGCTCTGGGACTAGCCAATTTGACGCACATCCCTTGCTTGGCGCATGTGCTGAATTTGGTGGTGCAGAAGTTCATTCACAACTACCCCGACATGTCAGAGCTGCTGCATAAAGTGCGGGCCGTCTGTTCGCGCTTCCGGCGTTCACATCCTGCTGCTGCTCGCCTGTCTGCGCTACAGCGTAACTTCGGCCTTCCCGCTCACCGCCTCATATGCGACGTGCCCACCAGGTGGAACTCCACCTTGCACATGCTGGACAGACTGTGCGAGCAGCAGCAGGCCATAGTGGAGTTTCAGCTGCAGCACGCACGGGTCAGTCGCTCTACAGAACAGCACCACTTCACCACCAATGACTGGGCCTCCATGCGAGACCTGTGTGCCCTGTTGCGCTGTTTCGAGTACTCCACCAACATGGCCAGTGGCGATGACACCGTTATCAGCGTTACAATACCACTTCTATGTCTCCTTGAGAAAACACTTAGGGCGATGATGGAAGAGGAGGTGGCCCAGGAGGAGGAGGAGGAGGAGGAGGAAGAGGGGTCATTTTTAGCACTTTCAGGCCAGTCTCTTCGAAGTGACTCAGAGGGAGGTTTTTGGCAACAGCAGAGGCCAGGTACAAATGTGGCCAGCCAGGGCCCACTACTGGAGGACGAGGAGGACGAGGATGAGGAGGAGGTGGAGGAGGATGAGGATGAAGCATGGTCACAGCGGGGTGGCACCCAACGCAGCTCGGGTCCATCACTGGTGCGTGGCTGGGGGGAAAGGCAGGACGATGACGATACGCCTCCCACAGAGGACAGCTTGTCCTTACCCCTGGACAGCCTGGCACACATGAGCGACTACATGCTGCAGTGCCTGCGCAACGACAGCAGAGTTGCCCACATTTTAACCTGTGCGGACTACTGGGTTGCCACCCTGCTGGATCCACGCTACAAAGACAATGTGCCCACCTTACTTCCTGCACTGGAGCGTGATAGGAAGATGCGCGAGTACAAGCGCACGTTGGTAGACGCGCTACTGAGAGCATTCCCAAATGTCACAGGGGAACAAGTGGAAGCCCAAGGCCAAGGCAGAGGAGGAGCAAGAGGTCGCCAAGGCAGCTGTGTCACGGCCAGCTCCTCTGAGGGCAGGGTTAGCATGGCAGAGATGTGGAAAACTTTTGTCAACACGCCACAGCTAACTGCACCACCACCTGATACGCAACGTGTTAGCAGGAGGCAACATTTCACTAACATGGTGGAACAGTACGTGTGCACACCCCTCCACGTACTGACTGATGGTTCGGCCCCATTCAACTTCTGGGTCTCTAAATTGTCCACGTGGCCAGAGCTAGCCTTTTATGCCTTGGAGGTGCTGGCCTGCCCGGCAGCCAGCGTTTTGTCTGAACGTGTATTCAGCACGGCAGGGGGCGTCATTACAGACAAACGCAGCCGCCTGTCTACAGCCAATGTGGACAAGCTGACGTTCATAAAAATGAACCAGGCATGGATCCCACAGGACCTGTCCGTCCCTTGTCCAGATTAGACATTAACTACCTCCCCATAACCATATATTATTGGACTCCAGGGCACTTCCTCATTCAATCCTATTTTTATTTTCATTTTACCATTATATTGCGAGGCTACCCAAAGTTGAATGAACCTCTCCTCTGCCTGTGTGCTAGGCCTAAATATATGCCAATGGACTGTTGCAGTGGTGGGTGACGTGAAGCCTCATTCTCTGCTATGACATGCAGACTGATTCTCTGCTGTCATGAAGCCAGATTGTCTGTTACGGGACCTCTCTGCTCTGCCTGTGTGCTAGGCCTAAATATATGCCAATGGACTGTTGCAGTGGTGGGTGACGTGAAGCCTCATTCTCTGCTATGACATGCAGACTGATTCTCTGCTGACATGAAGCCAGATTGTCTGTTACGGGACCTCTCTCCTCTGCCTGTGTGCTAGGCCTAAATATATGCCAATGGACTGTTGCAGTGGTGGCTGACGTGAAGCCTCATTCTCTGCTATGACATGCAGACTAATTCTCTGCTGACATGAAGACAGATCGTCTGTACGGGACCTCTCTGCTCTGCCTGTGTGCTAGGCCTAAATATATGCCAATGGACTGTTGCAGTGGTGGGTGACGTGAAGCCTCATTCTCTGCTATGACATGCAGACTGATTCTCTGCTGACATGAAGCCAGATTGTCTGTTACGGGACCTCTCTCCTCTGCCTGTGTGCTAGGCCTAAATATATGCCAATGGACTGTTGCAGTGGTGGCTGACGTGAAGCCTCATTCTCTGCTATGACATGCAGACTGATTCTCTGCTGACATGAAGCCAGATCGTCTGTACGGGACCTCTCTGCTCTGCCTGTGTGCTAGGCCTAAATATATGCCAATGGACTGTTGCAGTGGTGGGTGACGTGAAGCCTCATTCTCTGCTATGACATGCAGACTGATTCTCTGCTGTCATGAAGCCAGATTGTCTGTTACGGGACCTCTCTGCTCTGCCTGTGTGCTAGGCCTAAATATATGCCAATGAACTGTTGCAGTGGTGGGTGACGTGAAGCCTCATTCTCTGCTATGACATGCAGACTGATTCTCTGCTGACATGAAGCCAGATTGTCTGTTACGGGACCTCTCTCCTCTGCCTGTGTGTGTGCTGGGCCTAAATATATGCCAATGGACTGTTGCAGTGGTGGCTGACGTGAAGCCTCATTCTCTGCTATGACATGCAGACTGATTCTCTGCTGACATGAAGCCAGATTCTCTGTTACGGGACCTCTCTCCTCTGCCTGTGTGTGTGCTGGGCCTAAATATATGCCAATGGACTGTTGCAGTGGTGGCTGACGTGAAGCCTCATTCTCTGCTATGACATGCAGACTGATTCTCTGCTGACATGAAGCCAGATTGTCTGTTACGGGACCTCTCTCCTCTGCCTGGGTGCTGGGCCTAAATTTATGACAATGGACTGTTGCAGTGGTGGCTGACGTGAAGCCTGATTCTCTGCTATGACATGCAGACTGATTCTCTGCTGACATGAAGCCAGATCCTCTGTTACGGGACCTCTCTCCTCTGCCTGTGTGTGTGCTGGGCCTAAATATATGCCAATGGACTGTTGCAGTGGTGGCTGACGTGAAGCCTCATTCTCTGCTATGACATGCAGACTGATTCTCTGCTGACATGAAGCCAGATTCTCTGTTACGGGACCTCTCTCCTCTGCCTGTGTGTGTGCTGGGCCTAAATATATGCCAATGGACTGTTGCAGTGGTGGCTGACGTGAAGCCTCATTCTCTGCTATGACATGCAGACTGATTCTCTGCTGACATGAAGCCAGATTGTCTGTTACGGGACCTCTCTCCTCTGCCTGGGTGCTGGGCCTAAATTTATGACAATGGACTGTTGCAGTGGTGGCTGACGTGAAGCCTGATTCTCTGCTATGACATGCAGACTGATTCTCTGCTGACATGAAGCCAGATCCTCTGTTACGGGACCTCTCTCCTCTGCCTGTGTGTGTGCTGGGCCTAAATATATGCCAATGGACTGTTGCAGTGGTGGCTGACGTGAAGCCTCATTCTCTGCTATGACATGCAGACTAATTCTCTGCTGACATGAAGACAGATTCTCTGTTACGGGACCTCCCTCCTCTGCCTGGGTGCTGGGCCTAAATATATGCCAATGGACTGTTGCAGTGGTGGCTGACGTGAAGCCTCATTCTCTGCTATGACATGCAGACTAATTCTCTGCTGACATGAAGACAGATTCTCTGTTACGGGACCTCTCTCCTCTGCCTGGGTGCCGGGGCCTAAATATCTGAGAATGGACTGTTCCAGTGGTGGTTTCAAAGGAAAGGACCGGCACTTCGCTGATGTAGATCACAATGTAGATTTATTCAGTCACATATTCAAAATGGCATAGTGACGCGTTTCAGCACAGATGTGCTTTCATCAGACTGCATAAAACATCTTACACTCCAGCTATTTATACATAAATGAAACACAAAGGAACTGACATCATCAAAGAAGCTCCGCCTCCCTCATTAAATAAAATTCGCATATCAAATAATCGCAATGAAAAATTCGCATTGAAAAATTCGCAATTGAAAATTCGCAACTGAAAATTCGCAATTGAAAATTGAAAATTCGCAATTGAAAATTCGCAACTAAAAATTCGCAACTGAAAATTCGCAATTGAAAATTCGCAAAAAACATATCCACTCTATACTGGCGAAGATTTTCAGTCACATAGTCCATTCTTGCAGTGATTAATCACGCTGAAGAAAAAAAGAAATATATTTATCAGATTGCATAAGGCCGAATGCCTTATAGGAAGCAGGACACATTGTACTCACGATTGAGGCCCCTGGGCTCCATTGTCTGAAGACGATGGATCCAGTAAGCCTCCCTTTTCAATAACAATTTATTTCTGTCACCCCCTCGACGGGGTAATGATACACCTTCAATAATCTGATACCTCAACTGCGAGATGTTGTGTTTTTTATCATAAAAATGAAGGGGTATTGGGAGTAATAAATTCTGTTTACGGATAGTAGATTTGTGTTTACTTAGTCTGTCCTTCATTCTCATTGAGGTTTCCCCCACATATAGTAATCCACATGGACATTTAAGAATGTAAACCACAAATCTACTATCACAAGTGAACGTGCCCCTTATTGGAATATTTTCACCTGAGTGAGGGTGGGAGAAACATGAACCCTTTATAACGCTGGAACAATTGACACAGTTTAAACAAGGAAAAGTGCCCCGTCTAGGTGTAGATAAAGTACTCTGTCCTCTTTCTATTTTATTACTTCCCACATCCGCCCGGACTATTTTATCCCTAATATTTTCTGCCCGTTTATAGCATATCATGGGTGGCCTCTGGAACTCTCCTATCCGTGGATAGGACTTAGATAATATGTGCCAATGTTGATTAACAATAGTCCTAAGGCGCTGGGACCAGGGATGGTATTTAATCACTAAGGGGATCCTTGTTTCTTTCTTAGTTCTATCTGGTGGTGTAATCTCAGCTTTATTACGCTGTATTTTCAATAGATCAGGGGGGTAGCCTCGCTCTCTAAATTTATTGGTCATATCGTCTAATCTTGTTTGACACATATCCCTATCACTAACGATCCGTCTAACCCTCTGGTATTGCCGCCCTGCTTCTTACTAGAATTGTTCCAGTGGTGGGTGACGGGAAGCCAGATTCTCTGCTATGGAACCTCTCTCCAATTGATTTTGGTTAATTTTTATTTATTTAATTTTTATTTTAATTCATTTCCCTATCCACATTTGTTTGCAGGGGATTTACCTACATGTTGCTGCCTTTTGCAGCCCTCTAGCTCTTTCCTGGGCTGTTTTACAGCCTTTTTAGTGCCGAAAAGTTCGGGTCCCCATTGACTTCAATGGGGTTCGGGTTCGGGACGAAGTTCGGATCGGGTTCGGATCCCGAACCCGAACATTTCCGGGATGTTCGGCCGAACTTCTCGAACCCGAACATCCAGGTGTTCGCTCAACTCTAATGCTGACTGTATCTGTCTCATGGATAGATCGTTGGATTCCCCATACCTGGCTTTTGGCATATAGCCTTTGTGCAGTTTTCTATTTTATGTCATAGATAATAGGAGTCCGAGATGCATCCAGCCATCCTCTTAATGCTGTTTCCGAACCATTTTGATGGGGTTCCCATCCATTTCTAACCTTTTTTTTTTTTTTGGTGAACCAGACACCATCTCTTCTTTAGAACAGTGGGTGCCTGGTTTGATGCTCGGGTCTCACATTCACTTTCATTGTAATAAATTGTACTCTAACACCCACAGTATTCGGCTGAGCACTCCGATGTGTTCAGCCGAGCATGCTCGCTCAACACTAGTTTTCACAATGGGCACTAAGCCTAATAGGCAACACTTCTTAGTCTGTACAGATCACTTTTAATTATATCACCTCTGTGTGTAGATAACACAGGATCCACCAATAGATGATTGTCAAAGCTTATCTGTTCCCTCCTGATCTCTGCACAGGTCACAGAGCAGGCCTAGAAAAGTCTCCCATAGAAGTCAATAGGGTCAGCTCCAGACCATTGTTTCTATGACCCAAATGGCTGCCGTAAAGCAATGCTCTTAATGCTTTCTAAATGCTGTTAAAGGGGTTCTCCGGAAATTATTTAAAATGGCTGCTAGCAATTTGTTCTAGAATATGGGTAGAACTGGCTGCCACCACTTGCAGAGCTGCATCGGGGGATGAGGGGGTTGGGCCATTACACACTACACTGCTAAACAACAGATGGTAGTAATGCAATCCTTGCTACGATATGCCATCATGACTGAGCAGCCTGACAGGAAAAGTGATCAATATGTAGTGTATGTAAGTGCCAGAGTGCAGCATGTAGTAAAACCCTGTCCCCTCACCCCCTATGCAGCTTTGCAAGTGGAGGTAACTAGTCCTGCTCACAGGATGTTAGTGGCCATTTTAAGTAATTCATGGATAACCCCCTTTAAGAACAGCCCAGGCAAGATGGCTGCCCCCATAATCAGGAAGTTCAGGAAATAGAATAAACCATTTACAATCAGAAAATAAAAACTGATTAGAAAAAAGGGCTGTGTGCTGCTCTCTGTTTTTAACTGACAGATAAAACCTTTGGTGACATATTTCCTTTGGAGATTAGTCTTAGCTCCATATTATGTGTACACTAATAACACCAAGGACATTTTGGATTATCGCATCAGAAGGGGTCCAAGTCTCGGCATCCCCGCTGGCAATCAGCTATTAGCGTTGCAGGCTCCTGACACCTTTCCAAGCATGGCACCATGCATCGTATAGTGGCGATGCCTGGTATTGCAGCTCAGCCACATTGACATGAATGGGGTTGAGTTGCAACTTGGCCATGTAACTGATGTACAATGTCACTGGCCTAGGAAGAGGACGCAGTGCTCAAAGCCTCATTCAACAGTTGATCAGCGGGGGTTCTGGGTGTCGCACCCCTGCAGATCTAATACTGATGAGGTATCCTGAGGATAAGTCCTAAATATATTTTCCTGGATATCCCACAATTCTTTAAACTGTTAACCAACTTTAATTTATCAGTCCACGAATGTGCCATACTCAGATTCCAATAAATCAAATATATTTCCAAACTTGCCTTCTGATTTCTCCACCAATAACCTCATTATTCCTTTTTGTCCACAACTAATCAACAACCGCATTTGTGCAGACAAAAAATAGCCCTGAAAAATGGTAGGAAAAGACCTGCCCTACCTTCAGTTACAATCAGGGTTAAACATCATCACGTCTGGCACCGTCAATCAAAGAGGAGATGGTTCAGCAATTGCAGAGAGAGTAGAGCCTTTAGGTGTAACAACGCCCCCATTGCTCCTAGAGGCTCATTTGCATATTTGAAAACATAATTTTTCTCAGCAATGTGGCACATATCAACATAGAACCAACACAGTTGCCTTCAGCTGCCAAGTGCACATGGAACAGGTCAGCCAGTTACATAGGTACAAATCTGCTGACAGATGCTCTTTAACAGCATCAATCATGCAAATGAAATCAACATCTTACCTCCATGACTGAACCACGTCACCAGTATTTAATGCTGGAGAATTCTCACAGTACAAGCTATTCTGGAAAATTGATTTGGATGATTTACTGACTTCTCACCCTTAGCCTTTATTTTAAAGGGGTTTTCCCGAGATTTTAATACTGATGACCTAGGATCGGACCCCATCGATATCCGATCGATGGGGTCCGACACCCAGGACCTCCGCCGATGAGCTGCTTGATAAGGCATCAGCACTACTGTGAGAGACGCGGCCTTCTCCATGCTTACCAAGCACAGCGCCGTATATATACAGGGTGGGCCATTTATATGGATACACCTTAATAAAATGGGAATGGTTGGTGATATTAACTTCCTGTTTGTGGCACATTAGTATATGTGAAGGGGGAAACTTTTCAAGATGGGTGGTGACCATAGCGGCCATTTTGAAGTCGGCCATTTTGAATCCAACTTTTGTTTTTTCAATAGGAAGAGGGTCATGTGACACATCAAACTTATTGGGAATTTCACAAGAAAAACAAGGGTGTGCTTGGTTTTAACATAACTTTATTCTTTCATGAGTTATTTACAAGTTTCTGAGCATTTATAAAATGTGTTCAATGTGCTGCCCATTGTGTTGGATTGTCAATGCAACCCTCTTCTCCCACTCTTCACACACTGATGGCAACACTGCATGCTGTGAAGATACGAGATGTGCAGCACCTAAAACTATGGATACTGGAAGCCTGTGCTAGCATTTCTCCTGCGGTGTTGCTATCAGTGTGTGAAGAGTGTGAGAAGAGGGTTGCATTGACAATCCAACACAATGGGCAGCACATTGAACACATTTTATAAGTGGTCTGAAACTTATAAATAACTCATGAAAGAATAAAGTTACGTTAAAACCAAGCACACCATTGTTTTTCTTGTGAAATTCCCAATAAGTTTGATGTGTCACATGACCCTCTTCCTATTGAAAAAACAAAAGTTGGATTCAAAATGGCCAACTTCAAAATGGCCGCCATGGTCACCACCCATCTTGAAAAGTTCCCCCCTCACATATACTAATGTGCCACAAACAGGAAGTTAATATCACCAACCATTCCCATTTTATTAAGGTGTATCCATATAAATGGCCCACCCTGTAGTATAGCAACTGTGCTTGGTATCACACTCAGCCTCGTTGAAGTTATAGTTTATTATCCAAAGGACCACAAAAAAATTAGAGGAGGAATATGATTGGTTGCAACTAAGTTTTCCTTTGCACCAGTTTTAATATATCTGCCCCTATGTATTCTTATGGAGCTGCTACAATTAATTTGGACACTGTTATTAGCATTTAATATAGCCTTGAATAGGGATTGGTGCAAATGTGTTCCATCTCTTGAAGCAGAAAGGTTAGCATCACCCCTTGTGAACAGGAGGAATTTTTTCCCCCTTCTATGCCTTGTGCCTGACCAGTAAAATGTATCACATGTTGGGAAAATTACAAAACGCTGAATTATTTTTTTATTTTCTTTAGCAGCAGGAATATTTCAGCAATCTGTAAACTGGTGAACTATAGCCTTGGGCCAAAATCCCTTGAAAGGTCACAAACTGTCATACATTTCAATCTGTAATCTGAAAGCAGTTTTTAATTCTCTTTGTATGTTTTATTCTGGCATTTTTATTACTAAAGACAGTCATTTTGATAATAGCAATACATTTTTATTAGTGTTCAGCAACTCTATATACAAACTCTATATACAACAAAAAATGGCGTGTTGTCAAAAGGCAGGAAGTGTTCAACCCCATATGCAGTTGTGCATCTATACCCAGGGGAGCAGATTCTGCACTTGTGGCCTGTTACTAATGGTGATCCCCAGTACAAATGCATACAGTGGAGGATGCCCGCAGCGGACCACAAGTACCACAAAAAGACATTCTACACAAGATAGAAAAATGTGTGGATGTAAATGGCTATATGAAATAAACATTAATAAGGAAGGTGCACTACTGTGGATGCAAACAAATAAGTCTGACTAAACCCTCAAACTAGTGTTAAAATTGAGCATTTAGCCAATATATCATTATATGAAGGACATATCTAAGCCCGAGTACCGCAAGGTCTGACTCACAGCAACCTCCCAGTTACCTCCAGCCTTCAGCCATGCTTGCAATGGGAGGAGGGAGGAGGCTGTGAGTCCTACCCAAGACTGACTGATAAGGCCCAGGCCTCACAGATGCACCTAAATGTTGCCTGTGGATGAAAATCAGGCACATTTAAAGGGATTCTGTCACCTCGTTTTAGCCTATAGAGATGCGGACATGCACGGCTAGATCGCCGCTAGCATGTCCGCAATATACCTGTCCCATAGCGCTTTGTCCTTTTATTGTGTTTAAAAAATGGTTTTAGAGATATATAAATGAGCCTGGTAAGGAGCCCAAGGGGCTGTACTAACCTTCTTGGAGCCCAGCCACGCCCCCCTGTGAAGGAGCCCAGCACCGCCTGCGTCCTCTGAATCTCCTCCTTGCTCACAGTTAGATCGCCGTAATCTCGCTATGAGCTCGCGCATGCGCAGTTCCTTCCCCGAGGCTGATGCCAGCACAGGGAAGGAACATTATGCCGGCACTACGCATGTGCGAGCTCGCGCATAGCGAGATTAAGGCGATCTAACTGTGAGCAAGGAGGCAATTCGGAGGACACAGGTGGTGCTGGGCTCCTTCACAGGGGGGCGTGGCTGGGCTCCAAGAAGGTTAGTACCACCTGTGTCCTCCGAATTGCCTCCTTGCTCACAGTTAGATCGCCTTAATCTCGCTATGCGCGAGCCTTACCAGGCTCATTTACATATCTCTAAAACCATTTTTTAAACACAATAAAAGGACACAGCGCTATGGGACAGGTATATTGTGGACATGCTAGCGGCGATCTAGCCGTGCATGTCCGCATCTCTCTAGGCTAAAACGAGGTGACAGAATCCCTTTAAATGTGGAGTTTATATACCTCCAAACATATCTATATACAAACTACAAAAAATGGCGTAGGTTAGCGTTAGGTCCCGGGCTACTTGAGATACCTTGGCGAGGTGCTCGGGCTCAGATATGTCCGTCATATAAGAATATATTGGCTAAATTCTCAATTTTAACCACCAGTTTGAGGGTTTAGTCAGACTTGTTTGTTTGCATCCATAGTAGTGCACCTTCCTTATTAGTGTTCAGCAACTCCTTAAAATATTCCTATATATTCAATTCAACCAAAGTAAACTTCCACTTTGTGGTAATGCTATTCTGATTATTGCATTATCTTTCCATTTTTACCTTGCATCTCTTTATTGCTTTACGTATAGAGTGTGAAATATCATTTCATTCTAGTTTCATTTCATTCTAGTTCTGACTGTCAACATCAATGGCACCAATTTTGTAAATGAAAAACTGATGAAGTGATGAAATGAGAAATAACCAGAATATAATACATTACAGTCACTTTGTGAACAAGAAAGCCTAATAAATGCAACTGAAAATAATTTGCATAGTTTGCTGGTAACATTTATGCCCCTGGTTTGTTAGGAAGAAAAAGTAAAGATTTGTTACTTAAGCTGTGCAAAATACTATTATGCCACCAATCTATGCATAATAGAGGCATTAGACCCCATTCACATCCTATCAGCTAGTATATGTCTGAAGGACGTTTGAAAAAAAAAATAAAATAAAGCAATCTAAAAGTATACAGTACTACAGACTTTCCTTTTGGTATATATTTGACAGGATAATATCTAGCTTTGCACAAAAACCCATTAACCATGATACAGTTTTTTTTTTTAATTAAAATTTAACCCTTACTTCCCCAATTTTTTTTCCATTTTTTTCATTTTTATTTTTACCCTTCCTCCCTCTCAAAAGCCATACCTTATATTTTTACCATTTAAATGTTTTTTGTAGGACAGGTTGTACTACTTCAAAAAGTTGTATTGGGAAGCTGAAGAAAAACTATTAATTGGATGGAATAAACCCCCCCCCCCCCCAACACGATTGCGTTGTGGTTTTACAGGTTCACTAGTCACTTTAAAATGTACGTTATGTTTATCCTTTGGGTCAGTACAACTACAATGATACTAATTTTATGTAATGTTTGTTATGTTTTTATACTTAAAAAAAGTTGGAAAAAAAAACATTTCTTTGTATCACCATATTCTGACACCCAAAACTTTTTCTGTTTACAGAGCTGTGTAAGGGTTGTATTTTGTGTGGCACCCTTTACTATTTATTGATACCATTCTAGAATACATATGACTTTTTGATCACTTTTCATTAAGCGAAGCAACCAAAAAAGGTGATTCAGATATTTTGATTTTATTTTTTATCATGTCATTCACCATAAAGGATGAATAATTTTATATTTGAATACTTGATGCATTTTTGGATGTGGTGATACCAATGTTTATTTTTTTTTATTTATTTTTTTTATTGGTAAAATAGGGGAATGGGTGACTTGAATTTATTATTATAAGTTTATTTTTTATTTTTTTTATTTTTTTTTACTTTTCTAGACTTTAAGTTAACTCCCGCAATCATTGTTTTGCTTGTCATACACAATAAAATACTATTGCAATCTATCACAAAATGATAGGTTCCTATTACGCCCTGCCTGAATCAGGGCTTAAGAGGAACTATACAATGGCAGGCCTGGAAGCCTTCACAAGTTACCATAATAACTGAATGGATCCAACAATCTCATTGCAGAGGCAGGCTGTTCAGTCGTAAGTGAGAGCCCCCTCCCTCTAAATGACTTGTTATATGCTGCCGTTGCAATTGACCATGACATCTGAGAAGTTAAATGTCCATCATTCTGACTGGCTGAGTGAGATGCCTTGGATGCAGCTTGGAGGATGCCAGTTGTGTATGGAGACTTAGGGCTGTTTCACACGAGCGAGTCCATTGCGGGAATCGCGCTCCGTGTGTGAGTGTGATCCTCCGCTCTGGACTTGCAGGAGCGCACGGCATTATCATGATTTATAATGCTATGTCTCTGCATGGCCTTTTTTCCACAGAATCATAGTGACATAAAGCTATCAGTATGATTCTGTAGAAATAAGGTCAAGCAGATGCACATAGCATTATAAATCATGAAAATGCTGTGCGCTCCTGCAAATCCAGAGCGGAGGATCACACTCACACATGGAGCGTGATTCCCGCAATGGACTCACTCGTGTCAAACAGCCCTTAGTGACAATGCTTAATGGTAAAATATTATGCAGGCTGACTCTAGGGTCAAGTTCCACCTGTGGGAGTCATAACAGGGCACTGGCACTACAGAGAAAAAAGATTCCTCTTGAATACATATTGCAGACTGCTGAAGTATTACTATTGCCATATAAGTTTTCCTCAAAATATTTGAGTGAGCACCAGTGGCGTACGTACCATATAGGCAGACCACGCAGCTGCTATGGGGTGAGAAAGAGGGGCCCGAAGTGGAGGAAAGGCCTCACCCCCTAATTGCTTCTGTCTATATTCCTAAAGCTAAAGGATCTTTGATGTCATCAAAGGTCCTGTAAGGTAACTGCCCAGTGTAAAGTGTAGTTCCCAGGTTAGAATAGTGCATCTGCCAGGACCTGTGATGACATAATCTTCAACATCACAGGTCCTGCAGAATATAGCAAAGGAACTGCACCAAAAAAGGTACATCTGCCAGGACCTGAGATGACATCATCATAGGTCCTTCAACCCCTAACATCAAGTATTAGAAGTTCACAATCAACTCTGCATTGATCCATACAGACTGGACTGGAATGGAATGGTTAGAGGAGGTCCTCCACTTCTTGTCATTTACCCCCCCCCCCCATGTTTTTACTCATTTCTCACTCATGTATAATACTTCAGACCGTTACAGTGACCACTACTACCTCATGTACTTCACACACAGTGACCATAATGTATAACTGGCCACATATTTATGTAAACAATGCATCTACAGTATTATACCTTGTATGTCTCATATCAATACACTGCTCTGTGTGTGTGTGTGTGTGTGTGTGTATATATATATATATATATATATATATATATATATGCAGTATAATAGATGCAATTACTATATACCTGTACACACTGCATCTATTTTACAGTACCTCATACCTCATATGTCAGTACAGGCTGTATATACAATATATCTGTACAAACTGCATCCATTATACCTTGTACCTCACATATTACACTACTGTATATACTATATACCTGTACACACTGCATATATTATACCCCGTACCTTACATATCAGTACACTATGGAATATACTATATATCTGTACACACTGCATCTATTATACCGCGTACCTCATATAACTGTACACTGCTGTATATAATATACATCTGTACACACTGCATCTATTATACCTCTTTTGTGTGCCAGGGCTGTTTTGTAATCCCAATCCAACCCTGATGGCATAAATTATAAAATGCAGCAGCAAGAATAGTTCATGGAACATAGGGAGAGGCCTGGAATGGGTAGTGGGAGGGGCTATAAAAAGGGCATGGAGGCCCAATTTAAATTCTTGCTATGGGGCCCAGTGATTTCTATGTACACCCCTAGTGAGCACCCGTTGATTAGACTACAGACCCTGACGCTGAGGCTATGAACACATTAGCTAACTGCAGGCTGCTGTAAACCACTGTCTGCTTTCTTTAGTTGTGTGGGGCAGAGCAGCCATTTGGATTAAGAAAGTGTAGTGTAAGAAAATGCCAGCATTTCTACTGATTAAAGGCTACAATATGCATACATTTGGGGGCAATTGTTTATGATTGCATTTTACTCATTTTGGGCAAATTTTTTTTTTCTACTATTGGTCTTTATTAAAAATTTTGAGCTATTCTGTCACAAAGGGTGAACTGTGTAGCAGTGTGAATTGTACTTTCACTTTGTGTCTGTCATCTAATAAACCTTTATCTCTAAATTACTAAAAGGTCATAAACACTTATTTAAAGCTTATATTACACTAGCATATAAACAGGCAGTTAGCAATGATCTGCCTGTGTAATAGTGATGAGCAACATAGGCAATATCCAAATTCGTGATATTTAGTGAATTCTTGGCCAAAAAATATTCACAATAAATTAGCAAATTTGAGAATTTGTGATCTCCAGTCATTATTTTCTAAATTGCGAAAATTGGCAATGTAATATATTCGCAATAAAAATTTGCGATCACAATATTCACGATCAACACTAAGGGGTAGACAACTTTCCTATTGGTTACTAGGGATGTTGCTAAGTGCTGATATTCATGATAAATTCATGATTAGAATATTAGCGATCAACACTATTCGCAAATACGAATATATGGCACTATATTTGAAATATTTGCGAATATATATATATATATATATATATATATACAGTACAGACCAAAAGTTTGGACACACCTTCTCATTCAAAGAGTTTTCTTTTTTTTCATGACTATGAAAATTGTAGATTCAGACTGAAGGCATCAAAACTATGAATTAACACATGCGGAATTATATACATAACAAAAAAGTGTGAAACAACTGAAAATATGTCATATTCTAGGTTCTTCAAAGTAGCCACCTTTTGCTTTGATTACTGCTTTGCATACTCTTGGCATTCTCTTGATGAGCTTCAAGAGGTAGTCACCTGAAATGGTCTTCCAACAGTCTTGAAGGAGTTCCCAGAGATGCTTAGCACTTGTTGGCCCTTTTGCCTTCACTCTGTGGTCCAGCTCACCCCAAACCATCTCGACTGGGTTCAGGTCCGGTGACTGTGGAGGCCAGGTCATCCCATCACTCTTCTTCATGGTCAAATAACCCTTACACAGCCTGGAGGTGTGTTTGGGGTCATTGTCCTGTTGAAAAATAAATGATGGTCCAACTAAATGCAAACCGGATGGAATAGCATGCCGCTGCAAGATGCTGTGGTAGCCATGCTGGTTCAGTATGCCTTCAATTTTGAATAAATCCCCAACAGTGTCACCAGCAAAGCACCCCCACACCATCACACCTCCTCCTCCATGCTTCACGGTGGGAACCAGGCATGTAGAGTCCATCCGTTCACCTTTTCTGCGTCGCACAAAGACACGGTGATTGGAACCAAAGATCTCAAATTTGGACTCATCAGACCAAAGCACAGATTTCCACTGGTCTAATGTCCATTCCTTGTGTTCTTTAGCCCAAACAAGTCTCTTCTGCTTGTTGCCTTTCCTTAGCAGTGGTTTCCTAGCAGATATTCTACCATGAAGGCCTGATTCACACAGTCTCCTCTTAACAGTTGTTCTAGAGATGTGTCTGCTGCTAGAACTCTGTGTGGCATTGACCTGGTCTCTAATCTGAGCTGCTGTTAACCTGCGATTTCTGAGGCTGGTGACTCGGATGAACTTATCCTCCGCAGCAGAGGTGACTCTTGGTCTTCCTTTCCTGGGGCGGTCCGCATGTGAGCCAGTTTCTTTGTAGCGCTTGATGGTTTTTGTGACTGCACTTGGGGACACTTTCAAAGTTTTCCCAATTTTTCAGACTGACTGACCTTCATTTCTTAAAGTAATGATGGCCACTCGTTTTTCTTTACTTAGCTTCTTTTTTCTTGCCATAATACAAATTCTAACAGTCTATTCAGTAGGACTATCAGCTGTGTATCCACCTGACTTATCCACAACGCAACTGATGGTCCCAACCCCATTTATAAGGCAAGAAATCCCACTTATTAAACCTGACAGGGCACACCTGTGAAGTGAAAACCATTTGAGGTGACTACCTCTTGAATCTCATCAAGAGAATGCCAAGAGTGTGCAAAGCAGTAATCAAAGCAAAAGGTGGCTACTTTGAAGAACCAAGAATATGACATATTTTCAGTTGTTTCTTTTTTGTTATGTATATAATTCCACATGTGTTAATTCATAGTTTTGATGCCTTCAGTGTGAATCTACAATTTTCATAGTCATGAAAATAAAGAAAACTCTTTGAATGAGAAGGGGTATCCAAACTTTTGGTCTGTACTGTATATATAGTGGGGTTTTGCTCTGGTAGACAGGCTAGCGGACGCAGTATAGAGGCAATTTTCAGTGTTTATTCACACATAAGGAAACACAAAATGACCGTTCAGTCTTGGTGTTTGTTCACACAATGCAATTTCCATAGAACAAAATCTTCACCTGGTTAGCAGTCTTTCCCCCAGCCATCCACAGCAGGCTTTAGGTGCCTGTTTTCTAGCATACGGCTTTCAAGCTTTTAGCAAGGCACCAATTCAGACCCCAAAACAGAGTCTCCACAGCTTCCCTGTTAGATGGAGGATCATCCACACCCAGCTGAGACTGCTGGATGGGTTTTACATAGGCCAATAAAGACCCGACCTGGAGCGTGGGGAGCAGCCACCCACCCAGCACTTTGGCTACTCCCAGTAAGAGCAGGCCTGGATCGGCTTTACAGCCATACTAACAACAAACAGTGTCAATAAGCACTAGCTGCCGCTGCCGCTTAAAACTACCGCCTCTTACCTCACCGAGGCCAGGAACCTCGGTGACACATATCTTACATCAATGACGGCCTCTTGTGCCTTCCTACTATATATATATATATATATATATATATATATATATATCTATTATATATTGTGCAAACGTTTTAGGCAGGTGTGGGAAAAATGCTATAGAGCAAGAATGCTTACAAAAATAGAAGTGGTAGGAGTTTAATTAACAATGCAAAGTGAATGAACAAAAGAGTAATCTAAACCAAATCAATATTTGGTATGACCAACGTTTGCCATCAATTCTTCTAGGTACACTTGTACATAGTTTTTGAATGAACTCTGCAGGGAGGTTGTTCCAAACATTGTAGAAAACTAACCACAGATCTTCTGTAGATAGGCTCAAAGACAGACTTTTTATTTATTTTTACAGCCTCCTTTGTGTGGGATGTCACATGACCAATTTATACATAGGGTTGTTATGGATGCAGCAATACCAGTTATGCATAGTATGTTATTTTATTTTTTCATTTTTATTACAATTATAAAAGACTGAATAAGGGGGGAAAGTAAAATTTCTTACTTGAAATATTTATAATTTTAATTTTCAAAAACACGCAAAGAGGTTGGCCACTTTCTGGCTACTTGTTACTAGTGTTGATCACGAATATTCGAATTTCGAATTTTTATCGCGAATATAGGCACTTCGAAAATTCGCGAATATTTCGAATATAGTTATATATATATATTTGCAATTTCGAATATTCGATTTTTTCAGATTTTTTTTTTTATTTTTTTTTTTAAATCAGTACACATGATCCCTTCCTGCTTCTAGCTTGTGGGCCAATAAGAAGGCTGCAATATACTTGACTTTAGGAGTAGTGATGAGCGGCAGGGGTCATATTCGAAAATGCACGATTTTTTTTCTTGAAAAAAATCGGCAAGGTAATGTTTGTGTAATATGCGAATTTTCGTAATTCGCATTTTCGGATTGGAATTTTTATTGCGAATTTTTCAACTTTTAGACAAAGAAGATTATAGCACTATATTAGCTAAATTGCTCTATATTCGTTTTTTCGAATATTCGCTATATTGCTATATATTCTTGTTTTAGAATATTACAAATATTCGAAAAAACGAAGTTATAGCAATATAGCGAATATTCGAAAAAAACGAATATAGAGCAATTTAGCTAATATAGTGCTATAATCTTCTTTGTCTAACAGTTGTAATTTTTTCTCATCTGAAGTTCAGATTGGAAAAAAAGTACAACTATAAAAAAAAGATTATAGCACTATATTAGCTAAATTTCTCTATATTCGTTTTTTTTCGAATATTCGCTATATTGCTATATATTACGAATATTCGAAAAAAAACTGTTATAGCAATATAGCGAATATTCAAAAAATCGAATATAGAGCAATTTAGCTAATATAGTGCTATAATCTTCTTTGTCTTAAAGTTGAAAAATTCACAATAAAAATTTGAATCCGAAAATTCGAATTACGAAAATTCGCATATTTCACAATCATTACCTTCTAAAAAATATTCGCGAAATATCGCGAATTCGAATATGACCTCTGCCGCTCATCACTACTTGTGACCAATGTGTATGTAAAATGAGTATATGGCTGAAATTCTGTACTGTTTTCTACATTTCATCAGGTATTCTTCCTTGTTTGCCAAGTATTTTGTGCTGCCCACGTACAGGTCCCGTCCATAAAATAGCTGACTGAGGGATGTGCCAGGTCACATGACCCTCCATCAGCAGCCACTTTATGGACAGGACTAGTGTTGAGCAAATCGAGCTTCAGATAATAGATCCGAAGTCGATTCGCTCAAACACTTTGTTTTAATGCTGTCCGGAGTCCTGTGTTTGTGCAAATTTTTAAATGTATTGCCTCCATGAATGGAAAATTAATTTCAGCCGAAGTCGTGCAAGACTTAACTTGGTACTCACTTCTGTGTCATTAAAAACATTTCAAAATAGCCATCCGAAGTTGGGTTTGGTACTGAGGTACCAGCCGGTACCAAACCCGACTTCAGATTCCTAATTTAAAATGTTTCTAAAGATGTAAAAAAGAATACAGAATTCTTTCACTGAAGGCTCGTGCAACTTCAGGTAAAACAAATTTTGCCTCCACAAAGGCAATACATTTTAATGCTGTACTGAGACAGGTCTCCAGACAGCATTAAAGCCTTTGAACGAATTGACTTCGGATCTATGATCTGAAGCTTGATTTGCACAAGCCTAGACAGGGCCTCTGTATGGAAAGCACAAACAAGGGGGCAAACCTTATGAAATATAAAAAAATTGTGCAGAATTTTAACAAAGTGCCATATAGTCATCTTACAAACACATTAATCAACAGTAACCATAAAGTGGCCAACCCCTTTAACTTTTTTTTATTTTAAGTCCTACTATTGACTATAGCATATAAGTGATTAAATGGCTAGGTTTGTTAGGCTCCTTTCACACTAGCGTTCGCTGGTCCGCTCGTGAGCTCCGTTTGAAGGGGCTCACGAGCGGACCCGAACGCAGCCGTCCAGCCCTGATGCAGTCTGAATGGAGCGGATCCGCTCAGACTGCATCAGTCTGGCGGCGTTCAGCCTCCGCTCCGCTCGCCTCCGCACGGACAGGCGGACAGCTGAACGCTGCTTGCAGCGTTCGGGTGTCCGCCTGGCCGTGCGGAGGCGTGCGGATCCGTGCGGATCCGTCCAGACTTACAATGTAAGTCAATGGGGACGGATCCGTTTGAAGATGCCACAATGTGGCTCAATCTTCAAGCGGATCCGTCCCCCATTGACTTTACATTGAAAGTCTGGACGGATCCGTCCGAGGCTATTTTCACACTTAGCTTTTTTTTTTTGCAATTTTAATGCAGACGGATCCGTTCTGAACGGAGCCTCCGTCTGCATTATTATGAGCGGATCCGTTCAGAACGGATCCGCCCGAACGCTAGTGTGAAAGTAGCCTTACTAGCTCAAATATCAACCATTGCAGTGGGAGTCCGGCTATGTTCAACTGTCTCCCACTGCAGATTTCTGGTGCTTAGCTCCTTATTCTGTGCCATGCAGGCCTTGTCCATAAATGGCTGTGTTAACTAACTTCTCGCTGCACCGAACATATGTGGTGCATTGTGGAAAGGGGTTAAATAGAAAACAATCTGCAAAGCTGCAGAGTTCCACAGCAGAGACTGGAGTATCTGTACATAGGACGACAATAAGCCTTACACTCCATAGAGTTGGGCTTTATGGCAGAGTGGCCAGAAGAAAGCCATTACTTTCAGCAAAAAACAAAGGCACGTTGTGAATTTGCGAAAAGTCATGTGGGAGACTCCCAAAATGTATGGAGGAAGATGCTCTGATCTGATGAGACTAAAATTGAACTTTTCGTCCATCAAAGAAAACGCTATGTCTTGCGCAAACCCAACACGTCACATCTCCCAAGGAACACCATCCCCTCAGTGAAACATGGTGGTGGCAGCATCATGCTGTGGGGATGTTTTTCAGCAGCCAGGACTGGGAAACTGGTCAGAGATGAGGGAAAGATGAATGGTGCAAAATACAGGGATATTCTTGAGCAAAACCTGTACCACTCTGTGTGTGATTTAAGGCTAGGATGGGGGTTCACCTTCCAGCTGGACAATGACCCCAAACACACTGCTAAAGCAACACTTGAGTGGTTTATGGAACATGTAAATGTGTTGGGATGGCCGAGTCAAAGCCCAGATCTCAATCCAATAGAAAATCTGTGGTCAAACTTAAAGATTGCTGTTCAGAAGTGCAAACAACCAACTTGAAGGAGCTGGAGCAGTCTTGCAAGGAGGAATGGGCAAAAATCCCAGTGGTAAGATGTGGCAAGCTGATAGAGACTTATCCAAAGCGACTTGGAGCTGTGATTGCCGCAAAAGGTGGCTCTACAAAGTATTGACTTTAAGGGGGTAAATAGTTATGGACATTGACTTTTTATGTTATTTTGTTTGCTTCGCAATTTGTTGTTTGCTTCACAATAAAAAAAAAACTAACATCTTCAAAGTTGTGGGCATGTTCTGTAAATTAAATGATGCAAATCCTCAAACAATCCATGTTAATTCCAGGTTCTGAGGCATCAAAATACGAAAAAAGTCAAGAGGGGTGAATACTTTTGCAAGGCACTGTATATTATTCATATATTGCAAAATATTCTGCAAATAAAAGTAAAAACCTTGCTTTAAATCCAAAATGAATTTATTTTTCTGTCTATAGTAATAATCACTTAGCATTTCTCTGTCATTGCTTCCTAGATGTCTTTATATTTTTCTCCATTATTAATATTCCCTAGAAAGTCATAATAGCCCAAGTTACATAATGACAGCATACGGTATCCCAGTGTTTTTTTTTTTTGCAAGATCACTTCTTTGTGTGCCAGACTTTTCATCACTGTCGACACAAACTGAGTATTCAGCACTTTTTTCCTTATGTTTCGCTATCTGATTTTTATGGAAATGATTGATTTAAACATTATTAAAAATAATGTAATAGCCTCTTGGCAAGTTGTCAAGTGCCCTTTCTCAAATATAGTAGTGTCATAAGTTCGGCGCGATTTGTATTAAAACAATGTTAAAAATAGGAAAGCACCAGGAGTGCACTACCAATTAGACCAGGTGAGGCGATTGCCTGAGGTAACACCAGGTAGGGGCAAGAGGGCGGCAGCCAAAGGGCCATGTCCTGAAGGAAAGGGGTTAGGTTAAGAAATTGGCATTGGGAAAGGGGGGCACCGTTTCAGTTTTTGCCTCAGGCAGTAGAAAGGCTAGGTGAATCCCTGGAAAGCACTGTTGCTTTATGATAGTGAACTGTCTGCAAATAAACCTATAAACTAGAAAAGCTGGAGGCTACAGATTTTTTTTTTTTTAAAGGAATCAGCCACCACTCTATTCAAATGTTTGAATAGAGACATAGCTGTGGTTCACCTGATTAAAACGCTGAGGGTCCATTCCTGATCATTTTTATGATGCAAATTAGGCCTTTGGCATCTCCATTTTTCTTAGTGCACCTATGCGTCACTCCTTTCTGTGGGAAGCCCTTCCCTTGCTGCTTTGCTTACTACCTGGCCCTTTCAATCAAAGCAGCCAGGTTGGGGCAGGCCACAAAAAGGAGTGTAGCTTGAGTGCAACAACATCGATGGTGATGCCCTTGTTGCACCAACGGTCTAATTTTCACCTTAAGAAAAAGTATCATAACTTGGGAACGGAGCCTCAAATCAACAAAAGAAAAACAGTGTTTTAATCCGGCAGCTATGTGTCTTTGCAAACAGTTTGATAGAGATGTCGCGAACATAAAATTTTCAGTTGGCGAACGCGAATTTCCTCAAATGTTCGCGAACGGGCGAACTGCCATAGACTTCAATAGGCAGGCGAATTTTAAAACCCACAGGGACTTTTTCTAGCCACAGTAGTGATGGAAAAGTTGTTTCAAAAGGGACTAACACCTGGACTGTGGCATGCCGGAGGGGGATCCATGGCAAAACTCCCATGGAAAATTACATAGTTGACGCAGAGTTGGGTTTTAATCCATAAAGGGCATAAATCACCTAACAATCCTAAATTGTTTTGAACAACGTGGTTTTTAAAACATCCAGTGTGTGTATACGATCAGGTATGATGTTGTATCGATCAGGTAGTGTAAGGGTTACGCCCGCTTTACAGACATTGACAGACCAAGCTACCCTTTTAATGCACCGCAAACAACCGCAAACAGTCCATTTGCCCAACCCATTTGCACAAGGTTGGATACCAAGCTAGCCATGTCCCGTTGATGTCATTGAAGGTTTCTTCCTCCACCCAGCCACGTACAACACCAAGGGTCCCCGAAAGGTGAATTGAATTGATTTTTCGAACGGGGAGATGGTTAAAAAAATGCTGGCTCCCTCCCCTTTGTTTTAATCCACGGTCACTGCGTCTGCGCTGTGCAATTTACTGTCACACCCGATGTCAGTGGTATTTTCTGTAGTTCTCTTCTTATCAGTTTAATCCCTGTTACGTCCCATATCAGGGATTGCCTTTTGTGAAAAAAATTTTAGGCCGGGTACCTTTGACTGCCTTCACAGTGACAGACCAAACTCTGATACACCAAACTGAATTGATTTTAGGAACCGGGAGATGGAAAAAGCAGCTTGGTCGGTCCTCTTACTCCCAAGTTGGGGCACTGCGCGTGCTCGGAGCAATGTGCTGTGACACCCTATATGAGTGGTGTCTTAACTAGTACTATTCCTATCAGTTTAATCCCTGTTACGTCCCCTATCCGGGGACGTGTGTCGAATTGACTAACCATTGTCAAATTAACGAACCATTACGACATCCTGAAATAATTTTGTTCTGAGCTTTGTACTTGCTTTGTATTGGAATTGATGGGGATTTTTTAAATTGTCTGCATTACTTCTAATAAACTATTAAGAGACTTTATTATGATTTTTTTTATTTTATGTATTTAAAACCCATTCAACAAAAAAAAAAGTTTTTTTCTATGAAAAATTATCCAGCCGATTGCTTTTGGTCTGATCATAATGAAGCAATGGCCTTATCATCTGGGGTGTGGCAACATTGCCAACACACTCATAGAGGTGGTGATCGCTTCATTGTGATACGCAAGCCCCTTCACCAAAACAAGGTAACGATCACGAAGGGGAATTGACACTTGTATGTGCCTATCAGAGGCAGACACACCAAAAAAATGCCACACTGCTGAGCTTTGCAATGACGGCATGACCATGCGTTGATTGGCGTGCTGTCTGGCTGACCCCGGGTGCTGATACATGCTGTCTGACTGTGCCACTAGCTCCTTGCGACGACCTCCCCCTACTTCCAATTCGTCTCCTCCTTCTCTCTGTCTCCCCTTCTGAACTTTCCCCCTCTTCATCTACTTCTCTTCGAGCAGGCACCCACGTGGCATCCACGGACACATCGTCATCATCAACCACTTCACTTGTATATGACACCTCAGCAATGGAAGCAGCAGCGGGTACAACATCATCATCATCATCACACTGTACGTCCATGTGTGTAATCCTGCCTTACTGAGACATATCCCTGTTATCTACATCCTCTGGCAATAATGGTTGCGCATCACTAATTTATTACCAATTAAAAATTTCCAACTGATGTGTAAATAACTCCTCTGACGGATCAAGTGAAGCGGCTATAGTGGCTGTGGTGGTGGTGGCGGCGAGCTGGAGAGTGGTAACTTGAGAGCAGGTGACCGAAGCTGAGCTGGAGGAGGATGGTGCGTTAAGGTTCTTAGCGGAAGCTATTGAAGATTGGGTGTCCTGTGTAAGCCAGTCAACTATGTCCTCAGAATTTTTTGTGTTCATGGTACGTGGCCTCTGAACACTGGGCATTATTCCAGGGCCAGTGGAAATCGCAGCACCACGACCACGACAGCCCCTGCGGGGTGGCCTGCCTCTGCCTGTCATTTTATTTTTAGATAAGTGGTACTATGCGTGCAAAGTACTGTGCCACCCTATATAAGCAGGGCCGGATTAAGAGCATCATGGGCCTGGTGCTGAGGATTTTGCCGGGCCTTTTTATTTAACATGAAGATTACTGTTTTCTAGCTGCTGTGGACTGTGGACAACAGCAGCTAGAAACAGTAATTTTCATAGAGCTGTGTTATGATTTATGGACACAGCACTCAGCATGCTTAGCCAGTCAGATAGAAGGCTGAGAGCTGTGTCTAAATAACATAACACATTAAAGGGATACCGTCACCAGGTTTCACCCCTGTTAGCTAAAAATATGCTGATGTTCAGGGCGTCTTCACGATTCCTAATGTGGGCTTATAAATGTCATCTGTGGGCTTATTTAGCTAAAAAACAGCTTTTACTAACCTGTCAGTCAAACAAATAAAGTGCCCAAGGGGATGTTAATGGATGCAAGGTGCCGTCTGCACCCGCCGCCGTTCGTGCCCAGCGCCACCTTTCCAGACTTCTGCGCCGCCTCCCGTCCTCCCCCTCCTGCTGTAAGATCTCGCGCATACAGGGGTTGAGCGAAGTGCCGGCGCATGAGCACTTCGCTGTAAGAAGCCAAATGGAGAAGTCCGCACGGCGCATCAGGCAGAGCCCTGTGTGCAAAATCTTACAGCAGAAGAAGGGGGAGGGAGGGAGGGCGAGAGGCGGCACAGAGGATTAGGAGGCGGCGCAGAAGTCCGGAAAGGCGGCGCTGGGCACGAACGGCGGCGGGTGCAGACGCTACCTTGCATCCATTAACATCCCCTTGGGCACCTTATTTGTTTGACTGACAGGTTAGTAAAAGCAGTTTTTTTAGCTAAATAAGCCCACAGATTACATTTATAAGCCCACATTAGGAATCGTGAAGACGCCCTGAACATCAGCATATTTTTAGCTGAGGGGTGAAACCTGGTGACAGAATCCCTTTAAAGAAATTACTGTTTCTAGCTGCTGTGGACTAGCAGCTAGAAACAGTAATTTCTTTATGTGTTATGTTATTTAGACTGAGCTCAGTCTCAGCATGCTTAGGCTACTTTCACACTAGCGTTCGGCTGTCCGCTTGTGAGCTCCGTTTGAAGGGGCTCACAAGCGGACCCGAACGCTTCCGTCCAGCCCTAATGCATTCTGAGTGGACGCGGATCCGCTCAGAATGCATCAGTCTGGCAGCGTTCAGGCTCCGCTCAGCAGGCGGACACCCGAACGCTGCTTGGCCGTGCGGAGGCAAATGGATCCGTCCAGACTTACAATGTAAGTCAATGGGGACGGATCCGTTTGAAGATGACACAATATGGCTCAATCTTCAAACGGATCCGTCCCCCATTGACTTTCAATGTAAAAGTCTGGACGGATCCGTTCAGGCTAATTTCACAGACATTTTTTTTGACAATATAATGCAGACGGATCCGTTCTGAACGGAGCCACCGTCTGCATTATATGAGCGGATCCGTTCAGAACGGATCCGCTCTGAACGCTAGTGTGAAAGTAGCCTTAGCCAGTCAGTAATTTTCATAGTGCTGTCATGATTTATGGACACAGCTCTCAGCATGCTTAGCCAGCCTTCTATCTGGCTGTGCTTCTTGAGAGTCACAGTCCACAGGCTGTTTCTGAGCCTGCTGAGAGCTGTGTCCATAAATCATAACAGCACTATGATTGCCCTGATACACTCATCTAGTTGACTAGTTGGAAGGGAAGGCATCTCACACCTGCTGCAGCCTGCCTCCAGAAGCTCCTGCTGCTGCCTGCTGTCTCCGACTCTCCGTGTGGTGTGGGCTGCCTGTGGCCGAGCGCTGTGGCTGTGGGCTGTCACCGTCCTGTGCTGGCCTGGTCGAAACTGTGGTGCAGGAGGGATAATCGCGGGCACACTGAGTTCATATCTGGCGGGCCGGCATTATTTACAGGAACCGCACCAGTTGCTCTGACGTCCTGCCTCCGGATATCCGGCTGTGACGTATATCCGGTGGCAGTGGCAGGACGTGAGAGCAGCTGGTGCTGTTCCTGTAATGACGCGGCCTGCCGGATATGAACTCAGTGCGCCCGCTGTTATCCCTCCTGCACCATGCGATGCCTGTACAAATCTAAGAGGACTTTTAGCGCCGCTCCCGACGGCCTTTTGCCTGGCACGGATGGGCCTATTTTATGGTAGGGGCCTGGAGCTGCAGCTCCATCAGCCCCTACGTTAATCCGGCCCTGTATATAAGTGGTGGGCAGTGGGCACAGTACAGTCTGTGTGGGCCTGACACACACTGGTTGCAACTTGACCATAGGCTTGTATATTCAAGGAAAAATCAACGCAGCACTCTTCTTGTAAAAAAATGCAGTGTCTTTATTCACACATGTGACACAAAAATAGGCAACGTTTCAATCCCCTTTCGGGATCCTTCTCAAGCCAAGTGCACAGACAAACAACATGCTGGCATCTAAATACATATCCAACTTTTCAATACATGTGTACAACATCAATTAATCAAGTGATTACAATTAGTGACAGCGGATACAAAATCAAAGTAAAAAAATTTGCTCCATTCCAATCTTTCAACAGATCTTATTGTATTGTGATCTTGGAATATATTCTCATGCATCTTTGTATATAAAGCGCGTGCTGCACCTGAATGCATTTCATCCAGTTTGCAGTTAGTTTTTTTTTAAACGCATGGTGTGAACACCACCCATCTGCAGGGTACATAAAAAATATTTTTTTTATTTCTGTAGATGCTCATGTCAGTGCTATCTCTTGAGTTGCGAACTGGTCTGCACAGGGAACTAGTGCCAAGAGGTCATGTGACGCTTATTTGGCGCCTAAGATATCCAATCTTCCCACAGAGAAAATTTTTGGGGAGTCCTCTTCTATTCTCATATTTTTCTCAATTATGTCTTCATATTACACTACACCACAGCGCACCACTACTTCCCGTGCAGTCACTCATCCACAACACATAGACAACACTTCCCCACAAACAAACAAACGCATGCTTGGGAGTCGGTGTGAATTACCGTCAATACCAGCATGGGCATTAAGTATACTTCCCGTTTAAATCAAATGTAGCACAAAATTTTTTGGGGACATATTCAATCATCCTGCAGGATGCCTCTCTCATCCCATGGATCCACATATCTGCAATACAAAGCAAATATCATTATCCTCGCAAAAAATCATGATTGGTCTGTACATTCAATGTAATGATGTATCTAGTGATCATGCAATCGGGAGCCCGTGTCCCCTATCTCATCCCTACTGTAACACCATAATCTATATTAAAACCATGGGGTTTTAATGTACCAAGGCGATGTATCCACTTTAGTTCACATTTCTTCAAGAGAGTAAGTTTTTCCCCCCTCTATTTAACACATTAATTCTTTCCAAAATTGTAAATTTCAGATTTTGTTCCTTATGTTGTTTTTCAGAAAAATGTTTAGCCACAGGAAGATCTTTTCTTTTATCTCTAATAGACTGTCGATGATTATTTAGTCTCGCCTTGATATCGCACATAGTCTCCCCTACATAGAGTAAGTGACATGGGCACCACAACACGTATACTACCCATGAGGAATCGCAAGTCAAGTGTTCTTTGATCTCAAAACGTTCCCCAGTCTGCGGATGTGTGAAATCCCTACCCTTCTGTAGATACTTACAATACACACAAAGCAGACATGGGTAACAACCTTATATTTACATAAGGTCTGCTGCTAAGATAGCCTACTCAATCCAGCTGTACTGCATACAGTGCTGTAACAGTAATAGCAAGAACAGATTGTGCATGCGAGGAGGATTCTTGCGGTCCTGCTGGGACATCGAGCCATCCAATGCATGCAATATCAGTAACTTTTTTGAAAAGTACAAAAGCCATAGCCAAAACATTCCCTTTAAAACAGCGGTCCCAACCACCGGGCCACCGACCAGTACCTGGCAGGCTATGGACCATCCCTTAATGGTCATTGGGCAGCGCCACTGTTCAACTATTAGTTCCTGTGCCAGCCATTTAGCCTGAGGCCTATGAGGCAGTGCTAACATACAGGATGTCACAATGACATCATGGGGACCTCCTGCGCCGGGAGACTCGGAGTAGAGCGCATGTGCCATAATGAAGGCAGCTGGGGAGGAACTAGCAGCATGATGGAAGAATGGTGTGGGTAGACTGTCAGTACCCCCTATAATAAGCATATATAAATAGTTCAAAAACGTGATTGAGTATCAAGCAATACTGTATTATTTTAAGGCACAGTAAAATAAACGTGCCTTTCTTTGATTTTCTTCAAAAAGATATATGGGAACTGATCCAAAAGTTTCGGCTTCTTCCAACCTCAACGTGCGGCTCCGGCCAGTAGCACGCATGTGCTGGGGGAAGCTACGTTGTAACCAAGAAGACAGGTATTTAGTGTGATATCACACGCTCTATAGGTGCCTTCTGAGTCCACACTTCCTCCAACACATTTCGGAATACTCGGATTCCTTTATCAGAAGATAGTTTGTTTTACCTATATAAGTGAAAAACAAGAAATTTTTGAAAAATTATTGTTAAAGTTTAAGTGACATAGTGGAAAAATCTTCAGTTATTGTACACTATGTGCACAATTATTAGGCATAGTCAGTATTTTGACCATATCATCATTTTTATGCATATTTTAAACTTTAAGCTGTGTAAACTTGAATACTTAGTGGAGAGAAGCATATCATGTGACATGTATTTGTGTATTGAGGAAAAGTATGGCCTAAGGAGATCAAGAGCCTCTATCAAGGTGTTCTTGATTAGGCAGCAGTTTTCCTCTGGAAATTTTTTTTATTTTTTGGTTAAATTAAGATTTAACTGATTCGAAAAGTCAGATATTGTTCAAAGTCCTTCAGAGGCATGCAGCACTCTTGGAATTGCTAATAAATTGGGGCATGATCACAGAACCGTCAAATGTTTTGTTGCAAATAGTCAACAGGGTGGCAAGAAACATGTTGAGAAAAAAAGACGCAAACTAACTGCCAAAGATTTGGGAAGAATCAAACATGAAGCAATCGGGAACCTATTATCCTCCCATGTTTTCATTTTCCAGAACTGCAACCTCCCTGGATTGCCCAGAAGTACAAGGTGTTCAGAGCTCAGAGACATATCTAAGGTAAGGGAGCTTGAAATCCAACCACCACTGAACAAGACACATATGTTTAAACATCAAGACTAGGCCAAGAAATATCTGGAGAAATATTTTTCAAAGGCTTTATGGACTGATAAGATGAGTGGCTCTTGATAGACCGGATGGGCTCATGGATGGATCAGTAACATGCACACTTTGACTTAAGCACCAGCAAGATGAAGATGGGGTACTTCTATTGGCTGGTAATATTAAAGATAAGCTAGTTGGACCTTTTTGTGCTGAAGATGAACTCAAAATCAACTCCTAAACCTGCTGTCAGTTTTTAGAAGACACTTTCTTCAAGCAGTGGTACAGGAAAAAGTCTGCATCTTTCAAGAAAACCATGTTTTGTATGCAGGGCAATGCATTATCGCATGCATCAAAGTACCGAGTTGCGCATGAGATCCAATAGTATATTCTAACCCCCAGGTTTTTCCATGCTGACGGGGACGCTTGCCTGGGGGTTAGAATATACAGGGCCACGCCGCTCACAGGAGTACATTTATAAACTGTAATCATCGCTCATCTCTTTACTTGGATACCTTACGCTCAACTCCAGTAACAGCAGGCAGTGCG
Source organism: Bufo gargarizans (assembly GCF_014858855.1). Lineage (NCBI taxonomy): Eukaryota > Metazoa > Chordata > Amphibia > Anura > Bufonidae > Bufo > Bufo gargarizans. The sequence goes on from NC_058081.1 coordinate 174,190,992, forward strand.
GGCGGCACTCACTGACGTCACACGCCTGCGCGCCTAGTGGGAGGAGCAGGCACATGACATCAGTGAGCGAGCGCCACCCGCACTGGCTGCTGTTACCGGAGCTGAGAGTAAGGTATCCAAGTAAAGAGATGAGCGATGATTACAGTTTATAAATGTACTCCTGTGAGCGGCGTGGCCCTGTATATTCTAACCCCCAGGCAAGCGTCCCCGTCAGCATGGAAAAACCTGGGGGTTAGAATATACTATTGGATCTCATGCGCAACTCGGGGAGACTCGTTGTGCTTCGCTGTCAGTTCCGGCCAGCAACCTGAATGCTCACGCACGCAGGAGGACGGCCTCCTTGTGCGTCCTTCGTCTTCCATTTGAGCACAATTGGAAGACGGATGAGTCATAGCAACATGATTTTAATCTTAGGTAAGAATAGCATATACTGGGGACATAAATGTGGTTTTTAGGAGTTATTTACTAAAGAGCCAAAAGTTAAAACATAGCAAACAAGGTGATATTAATCACCAAAATCCAATATTGAAAAAAATAAATGTGACAGTTATCCTTTAAATATTCAGGTATGAGGTTTATTAACATTTTGGATTGACCAACAGCAGGGGTGGATTGCCCATACACACTACAGGGAAATTTCCCGGTGGGCAGATGCCCCAGGGGGCCACCCAAGTCCTTCTCTCTGCCTCTGTCCAGGTACATAATTAGCTCTCAACAGTAATTAACCGTGTGAGAATCAGGTACTCATGTACCTGGCCAGTGACCACACAGGCCCTCCTTAATTCAACTGCTGTGGCCTGCACCTCACCTCCTAAGCCCCCTGCTCCATAGACAACTGGAGGAGGCGGACAGAAGATGGTAGCTATTGATGGCCACCAAAGAGGGCCAGCTTTTGGGGCAATATATTGTGCCTACACTGTGTGTATTTGGTTCTGCTGAGATGGTATTTTGCATTAGTACTTTTGACCCTGCCTACTTGTGTTGCCCCGCCTTATGTTAATTTGGTCCTGCCTACAATATGGGGGCACTTCTAGCTTTTTTTCAAGGGTCATTTTAAGTTTCCAGTCCGCCCCTGACCAACAGAACTGTAGTTGTTCAATAATAAAATGAATCCTCAAAAATACAACTTGCCTAAAAATTGTGCACACAGTGTAGATATAGTATAGAAATAACAAAAATGCAAGTAGGGGAAGTATATCACATCCCAGACATCAGAAAAGTGGCATGATTGCCTGATTGAAGCCAGGAAGGACTTTTTTTTTTCCCTCTAAAACAATTTCCTTCCCCTGGATCACCTTTGCAGGTTAACAGGTCTAATTGGATGGGAATATGTATTTGTCAGCCTTAAAAACTATGAGGCACATTTATTAAGACCAGCATTTTAGACTTAGCCTTAATAATGCCCCATAGCTGGTGGAGCTTCCGAGCCGTCTTACATTTAGACCATTTTCTACATCTAAAACGGGCATAGAAAATGATAAATGAGATGGGCCTGCCGGCTCATACCCTTCCCTGCCCATGCCATGCCTTTTTGTGTGAGCATTGACAAATGGATTTTACCATTCTCTTGAAATGGGACTGTGTGCTTACGAGCTAACATTGTCCAACCATATCTGACAGTACACTACGTGCAGAATTATTAGGCAAATGAGTATTTTGACCACATCATCCTCTTTATGCATGTTGTCTTACTCCAAGCTGTATAGGCTCGAAAGCCTACTACCAATTAAGCATATTAGGTGATGTGCATCTCTGTAATGAGAAGGGGTGTGGTCTAATGACATCAACACCCTATATCAGGTGTGCATAATTATTAGGCAACTTCCTTTCCTTTGGCAAAATGGGTCAAAAGAAGGACTTGACAGGCTCAGAAAAGTCAAAAATAGTGAGATATCTTGCAGAGGGATGCAGCACTCTTAAAATTGCAAAGCTTCTGAAGCGTGATCATCGAACAATCAAGCGTTTCATTCAAAATAGTCAACAGGGTCGCAAGAAGCGTGTGGAAAAACCAAGGCGCAAAATAACTGCCCATGAACTGAGAAAAGTCAAGCGTGCAGCTGCCAAGATGCCGCTTGCCACCAGTTTGGCCATATTTCAGAGCTGCAACATCACTGGAGTGCCCAAAAGCACAAGGTGTGCAATACTCAGAGACATGGCCAAGGTAAGAAAGGCTGAAAGACGACCACCACTGAACAAGACACACAAGCTGAAACGTCAAGACTGGGCCAAGAAATATCTCAAGACTGATTTTTCAAAGGTTTTATGGACTGATGAAATGAGAGTCTTGATGGGCCAGATGGCTGGATTGGTAAAGGGCAGAGAGCTCCAGTCCGACTCAGATGCCAGCAAAGTGGAGGTGGAGTACTGGTTTGGGCTGGTATCATCAAAGATGAGCTTGTGGGGCCTTTTTGGGTTGAGGATGGAGTCAAGCTCAACTCCCAGTCCTACTGCCAGTTTCTGGAAGACACCTTCTTCAAGCAGTGGTACAGGAAGAAGTCTGCAAGGTAAGAAAAACATGATTTTCATGCAGGACAATGCTCCATCACACGCGTCCAAGTACTCCACAACGTGGCTGGCAAGAAAGGGTATAAAAGAAGAAAATCTAATGACATGGCCTCCTTGTTCACCTGATCTGAACCCCATTGAGAACCTGTGGTCCATCATCAAATGTGAGATTTACAAGGAGGGAAAACAGTACACCTCTCTGAACAGTGTCTGGGAGGCTGTGGTTGCTGCTGCACGCAATGTTGATGGTGAACAGATCAAAACACTGACAGAATCCATGGATGGCAGACTTTTGAGTGTCCTTGCAAAGAAAGGTGGATATATTGGTCACTGATTTGTTTTTGTTTTGTTTTTGAATGTCAGAAATATATATTTGTGAATGTTGAGATGTTATATTGGTTTCACTGGTAAAAATAAATAATTGAAATGGGTATATATTTGTTTTTTGTTAAGTTGCCTAATAATTATGCACAGTAATAGTCACCTGCACACACAGATATCCCCTAAAATAGCTAAAACTAAAAACAAACTAAAAACTACTTCCAAAAATATTCAGCTTTGATATTAATGAGTTTTTTGGGTTCATTGAGAACATGGTTGTTCTTCAATAATAAAATTAATCCTCAAAAATACAACTTGCCTAATAATTCTGCACTCCCTGTATAACCTTGTGTAGGGAAACCTCTTCTTGACAAAGAACATGGCATAACCTAGGTTCATTTTAGGCTGGCTGGCATGAAGACTTTTTGTTAAATACAAGGATTTCCTATTACAGACATGTCAGAAGAGGTGACAGCCCCTTTATAAAAAACATGATGGGCCGGCAATATTTTATCTTTACTTTTCCATATGGTTCAGACCAGCATGACAAATTCTTCTGATGACTGCAACGTTTTCTGCGAAGAGTGGCGATCTCTAAGGCCCCTTTTACAGTAGCAAGTTTCTGCACGGTTGGAATGCGTGACGTGAACACATAGCACCCGCACTAAATCGCAGCACCCGTAAAAATCGCAGCATGTTCTATATTCAGCGTTTTTCACGCAGCCCTGGCCCCATAGAAGTGAATGGGGCTGCGTGAAAAACACATTGCATCCGCAAGCGGGTGCGATGCGTTTTTCACTGATGGTTGCTAAGAGATGTTGTTTGTAAACATTCAGTTTTTTTATCACGCGCGTGAAAAATGCATGAAAACACATTGACCTGTGCAGAAAAAACAGAACAAATGAATGCAATCGAGGACAAAAATGACTGAACTAGCTCGCAAAATAGTGCAAGTTTCACTGAACGCATCCGGACCTAATCCGCCACGCTCATGTGACAGGGGCCTAATGGTTTACATGCCTTGGGAAATGGCATCCGCCGCATGTGAAGTGGTGACAGAGGGAGTGGACTCCCTCTGTCTCCCATTGGCAAATACGATTGCAGGGTCTGATATTGGCCCCAAGCCAGCCTTGAGTATTTTCCAGCAGGCTGTGCCTCTCTGGCATAGACTGCTGATCAATGTCAGTATAGCACTGACATTAAAATGCAACGCACTATAGGGATAGTGCATTGTATTTTAAAATCAATCAAAATGTTGTCGGTTATAGTCCCCTTGTGGGATTATAAAGTGGTAAAAAAGTAAAACAAAAAAAAAACACATTTATTGATTAAAAAAATTCAAGTAAACGAAAAATGCTTTTTTTTCGATTGAAAATACGCTTTCAACTAAAGAAATTGCAAAAAAAAAAACTTCCCATATGTTTGGTATCACTGCATCCATAATGAGACGCACTACATAAATATTATGTCAATTATCCCCCACAGTAAAAGCCGTAAAAGAAAATTAAAAAAATGACAGAATTGCTACTTTTTTCTTAGTTGCCACAAAAAAACTTAACAAACTATCAAAAAGAGTAATTTACTCTAAAATCATACCAATGAAAACTATAAGTCGTCCTGCAACTCCATAGAAAGAAAAATAAAGTTATGGCAGTGGCGATGCAAAAAATATTTTCTTCCTTTTAATAAAAGGGGATTTATTGCACAAAAGTAGTAAAACATAAAAAAACATGTGTTTGGTATGGCTGTAATTGTACAGACCCTTAGAATAAAGATATTATGTTATTTATACTGAAAAATGAATGCCGTAAAATGTATAATGTAAAAATTCTGAGGCAGTATTGCTGTTTTTCCCATCTCCCACCCAGAAAGAGGTAATAAAAGTTAATCAGAAAGCTATCTGTACTTCAAAATGGCACCATTTAAAAATACAACTTGTCCTGCGAAAAACAAGCCCTAATACAACTATATAGATGGAAAAATAAAAAAGTAATAGCTCTTGGAAGGCAACGATGAAAAAAAGGAAGAAAATTGCTTGGTCAGTAAGGCCCAAAACATGCTAGTCACTAAGGGGTTAAAATAATAGAATGCATCCACACTTTGTTTATATGTTGCAGATTTTCATTCTCTTGCCAGAAAATCTGCTGAGCTTACAATAGCATCAAAGCGGCAATTCTGCAGCAAAAAACGGAAATCCCAAGAAGACATACCCATACAGTCCCCAGACCATACCCCCTCTCAACAAATACAGATCAAGTCTTTGGACATTTTGGACATTTTGGGCTGTCATGAGCCCAGAGGGAACCTCTGGCCCTCGGCTGTCACCCAAGACATCCACCACTGCACCCAATGTTTATTGTTTTTAACACCCAAGAATCAAATTTTCTTAGTTTTTGGGGGTTTTTTGAGTTAGCAATTCAGAGTGCAAAAATTGATTTGCCAAAATGTATTAATGCCTACTCATTCACAAATCTATTCACTAATCTCAATACACATTTTGAAATATTCTTATACGCATTATAAATTGTCCTTTTTTGCAGCATACATTAAATACTAATACCATGAAACAAGTCTATACAACTTTCAATTACACAACATCTGATTTCTACAAATAATTATTTTTATAATGTACATCCAGCTGATTCCAATAGCGCTGTGAATAGTTCAAAAAGTGTAATTAGTGTTTTCAAAGAAAACACAAAGGGACCAAATTCACATGCCAACTATATCATTAACAAAATCGCTATGACTTCTAGTAAGAAATAAGGAATGTACAGTAGGTCTACTGTACCTCACACACACTCGCTCACACTCTCTCTCTCTCTCAATATATATTTATATATATATTTATATGACTAAATAAAAATGGAAAAAAAATATAATAAAAAGAAACATGTAAATATATTGTCTGGATATAATATGCTTTAACATATGAGTATTATGTAAGCATATCAGAGGCATATCTTGAAGCTCAGGTGCCCCCCAAAGAAAAATTTAAAAAAGGGCAACCACTTAATGTGTCACTTATAATACTGGTACCTTCCTCTGTGGTAGAGTAATCTTCAGGCCCTCTCAGACACCAGGGACTGGATATGACTGCTTCTTCTGCACTCCACATATCTACAACCCTGGATATAATTGTAGTTAGAGATTAGCAAATAAAAAAAAAAAATCCATTTGGCCGGTTGGCTTAATTTTTTGAAAAAAATTTGGTTCAATCCGAATTTATTCGCTGCAAATCATGTAAAAAAAATGGCTATTTCCTGGCTGCAGAGAGCCTTTATAGTGGCGTAGAACACTGTGCCTTGCAGTAACACGCATAGGGAGTCTGCTGTGGTAGTGAAATAATACTGTGAGTCACTATGACATGCAGATGACAGGCGTTGCTCTTAGAATCACTGCAAACTTAACTAACTTGGGCAGTCACGAGGCCAAAACTGACCAAATAACTCAAGTATGAACTTAGACTTACAGTTCAATGTTAGCGCCAAGAAGAAGTGTACTCCTTTTACACTGTCGTCAGCTGATTCCACATAGATGTCTACAGAATCTGTTCTATTAAATGCTCATACAAGTAGAGTCCGCTGACAGAGTGGAGAGGTTGTCAACAGTAAGTTTGTGTTGACGTCACTGATTATTTTGCCCTTCCTCTGATCCCTCAGAACAATAACCCCCAAAAAACGGATCCTGTCTGTTGAGCATCCGCCTTCACTCGGTCAGCATTTGGTTAGTAATCCATCAGTATTGCTAATGCAAAAAAAACCAGGAGTGGATCCAAAACAGAGATGACCAAGTCAATCATTTAAGAATCTCTGGGTTGCTGTTCAAGACATGACCACTAGATGACACTGGGAACTCAGGCCTCTCTCTGCGACTCCTGCTGCCACGCCCCCTCACTGTGCTGCGACCTGTGCCTGCGCCAGAAACATTTAGGCCTCTGCCACTCCCCTGTGCAGGGCCTGGCACTTCTCTGTCTGACATACTGTTTGATCAAATTAATAAATAAAAAGGAAATTAAAACACCCCAAAAAAGGCTGTATTTTTTTAACTTAACCACACAACAGCTAATAAGCCAGTTTTTGTTCAACTTAATACACACCAAAAGGCTGTAATTTTCTCACTTCACCAAACAGCAAATACTTTCTTGTGCCACTAATACATGCAAAAAAGGCTTTAGAACATATAACTGCACCACTGAATGGCAAATATATTTTTCTTTTTTCCACTTATACACTCCACAAAAGGCTTTAGAATATATAATTGCCCCTCTAAACAACAAATATATATTTATTTTTTCCCACTTATACACTCCACAAAAGGCTTTTGAACATATAACTGAACCGCAATTTTTTTTCTTTTTTCCACTTATAAAAAATATATTTTTCTTTTGCATTAATACATGACAAAAAGAGTTTTAAAACATATACCTGCACCGCTGAATGGCAAATAGGTCCTTACTTTTTTCTACTTATACACATCATAAAATGCTGAACGGCAAATATATTTTTTCTTTTTTCCACTTATACACTCCACAAAAGGCTGCAGAGCATATAACTGCACCGCTGAACGGAAAATATATTTTTCTTTTGCACTAATACACGCCAAAAAGGGCTGTGATTTTCGCACTTCACCACACAAAGGCTAATAAGACCTTTTTTTCCCACTAATACAAGCCAAAAGATGCTTTAGAACACATAACTGCACTGCACAAGGGCAAATAAGACATATAAATATTTCATTGTAATAAACCCTGTTAATGGCTGTATCAAACAGCACTTGCACCCCAATAACAAGAATGGTCTGCTGGAATTACAGAGCTGTATAATGGCAATTTGGATCCCCAGTCAGTGCAGCAAGGATTGTTCCTATTGCCCAGGATGTAACCTCCTCTACTGAACCCTGTTCAATATAAATGCTGTAGAATGATTCCTCCCTTTCCTTTCCCTACACCTTGAATAATCTTACTCTGAACTTGTAAATCGTCTTTATAACACAATGACGTATTTCCTAGCACTGTCCCTAGCACTTGCTGATGTCTCTCTCTGCACTAAATACACTGAAAAAGGGCAGAATCCAAGATGGCTGAGGCTATTTATAGGGCTGTGACATCACAGGACTGGCTGGCTTGGCTGCATGCATGGAATTATGGGTGATATCGCGTTCTCAGAGTTCCATGTCCTCACACGTGCAGCAGCCATTTTAGGAAAAAATGTTATTCATTACAACGAAGCGTGAGGAAATTCAGATTCAGTGCAAATCGAATTCTTCCTGAAATTCTGATCGAGTTCCACTTTGTCAACTTCGATGCGCTCATCTCTAATTGTAGTCTATATGTGAACTGTTACAAAATAAACTTCCATATAGTATATTCTGTGAATTTATGCAATCAATCTAACCTGTTTATTTTACATAGTAACACAGTATATAAGGCCCAAAAAATAAATTTGTCCATCCAGTTCGGCCTGGTATCCTGCAAGTTGATCAAGAGGAAGGTAAAAAAAAAAAGAAGAAAAAAACTGTGGTAGAAGTCAATTCCTTCCTGACTCCATTAAGGCAATCAGAATAACTCTGTGGATCAACGAACCATCTCTAGTGGCTTTAGCCTGTAATATTATTACACTCCAGAAATACATCCAGGCCCCTCTTGAACTCTTTTAGTAAACCTACCATTAGAGTTGAGCGAACACCTGGATGTTCGGGTTCGAGAAGTTCGGCCGAACATCCCGGAAATGTTCGGGTTCGGGATCCGAACCCGATCCGAACTTCGTCCCGAACCCGAACCCCATTGAAGTCAATGGGGACCCGAACTTTTCGGCACTAAAAAGGCTGTAAAACAGCCCAGGAAAGAGCTAGAGGGCTGCAAAAGGCAGCAACATGTAGGTAAATCCCCTGCAAACAAATGTGGATAGGGAAATGAATTAAAATAAAAATTAAATAAATAAAAATTAACCAAAATCAATTGGAGAGAGGTTCCATAGCAGAGAATCTGGCTTCCCGTCACCCACCACTGGAACAGTCCATTCTCAGATATTTAGGCCCCGGCACCCAGGCAGAGGAGAGAGGTCCCGTAACAGAGAATCTGTCTTCATGTCAGCAGAGAATTAGTCTGCATGTCATAGCAGAGAATGAGGCTTCACGTCAGCCACCACTGCAACAGTCCATTGGCATATATTTAGGCCCAGCACACACACAGGCAGAGGAGAGAGGTCCCGTAACAGAGAATCTGGCTTCATGTCAGCAGAGAATCAGTCTGCATGTCATAGCAGAGAATGAGGCTTCACGTCAGCCACCACTGCAACAGTCCATTGGCATATATTTAGGCCCAGCACACACACAGGCAGAGGAGAGAGGTCCCGTAACAGAGAATCTGTCTTCATGTCAGCAGAGAATCAGTCTGCATGTCATAGCAGAGAATGAGGCTTCACGTCAGCCACCACTGCAACAGTCCATTGGCATATATTTAGGCCCAGCACACACACAGGCAGAGGAGAGAGGTCCCGTAACAGAGGATCTGGCTTCATGTCAGCAGAGAATCAGTCTGCATGTCATAGCAGAGAATGAGGCTTCACGTCAGCCACCACTGCAACAGTCCATTGGCATATATTTAGGCCCAGCACACACACAGGCAGAGGAGAGAGGTCCCGTAACAGAGGATCTGGCTTCATGTCAGCAGAGAATCAGTCTGCATGTCATAGCAGAGAATCAGGCTTCACGTCAGCCACCACTGCAACAGTCCATTGTCATAAATTTAGGCCCAGCACCCAGGCAGAGGAGAGAGGTCCCGTAACAGACAATCTGGCTTCATGTCAGCAGAGAATTAGTCTGCATGTCATAGCAGAGAATGAGGCTTCACGTCAGCCACCACTGCAACAGTCCATTGGCATATATTTAGGCCTAGCACACAGGCAGAGGAGAGAGGTCCCGTAACAGACAATCTGGCTTCATGTCAGCAGAGAATCAGTCTGCATGTCATAGCAGAGAATGAGGCTTCACGTCACCCACCACTGCAACAGTCCATTGGCATATATTTAGGCCTAGCACACAGGCAGAGCAGAGAGGTCCCGTAACAGACAATCTGGCTTCATGACAGCAGAGAATCAGTCTGCATGTCATAGCAGAGAATGAGGCTTCACGTCACCCACCACTGCAACAGTCCATTGGCATATATTTAGGCCTAGCACACAGGCAGAGCAGAGAGGTCCCGTAACAGACGATCTGGCTTCATGTCAGCAGAGAATCAGTCTGCATGTCATAGCAGAGAATGAGGCTTCACGTCACCCACCACTGCAACAGTCCATTGGCATATATTTAGGCCTAGCACACAGGCAGAGCAGAGAGGTCCCGTAACAGACAATCTGGCTTCATGTCAGCAGAGAATCAGTCTGCATGTCATAGCAGAGAATCAGGCTTCACGTCAGCCACCACTGCAACAGTCCATTGTCATAAATTTAGGCCCAGCACCCAGGCAGAGGAGAGAGGTCCCGTAACAGACAATCTGGCTTCATGTCAGCAGAGAATTAGTCTGCATGTCATAGCAGAGAATCAGGCTTCATGTCAGCCACCACTGCAACAGTCCATTGGCATATATTTAGGCCTAGCACACAGGCAGAGGAGAGGTTCATTCAACTTTGGGTAGCCTCGCAATATAATGGTAAAATGAAAATAAAAATAGGATTGAATGAGGAAGTGCCCTGGAGTCCAATAATATATGGTTATGGGGAGGTAGTTAATGTCTAATCTGGACAAGGGACGGACAGGTCCTGTGGGATCCATGCCTGGTTCATTTTTATGAACGTCAGCTTGTCCACATTGGCTGTAGACAGGCGGCTGCGTTTGTCTGTAATGACGCCCCCTGCCGTGCTGAATACACGTTCAGACAAAACGCTGGCTGCCGGGCAGGCCAGCACCTCCAAGGCATAAAAGGCTAGCTCTGGCCACGTGGACAATTTAGAGACCCAGAAGTTGAATGGGGCCGAACCATCAGTCAGTACGTGGATTGGTGTGCACACGTACTGTTCCACCATGTTAGTGAAATGTTGCCTCCTGCTAACACGTTGCGTATCAGGTGGTGGTGCAGTTAGCTGTGGCGTGTTGACAAAAGTTTTCCACATCTCTGCCATGCTAACCCTGCCCTCAGAGGAGCTGGCCGTGACACAGCTGCCTTGGCGACCTCTTGCTCCTCCTCTGCCTTGGCCTTGGGCTTCCACTTGTTCCCCTGTGACATTTGGGAATGCTCTCAGTAGCGCGTCTACCAACGTGCGCTTGTACTCGCGCATCTTCCTATCACGCTCCAGTGCAGGAAGTAAGGTGGGCACATTGTCTTTGTAGCGTGGATCCAGCAGGGTGGCAACCCAGTAGTCCGCACAGGTTAAAATGTGGGCAACTCTGCTGTCGTTGCGCAGGCACTGCAGCATGTAGTCGCTCATGTGTTCCAGGCTGCCCAGGGGTAAGGACAAGCTGTCCTCTGTGGGAGGCGTATCGTCATCGTCCTGCCTTTCCCCCCAGCCACGCACCAGTGATGGACCCGAGCTGCGTTGGGTGCCACCCCGCTGTGACCATGCTTCATCCTCATCCTCCTCCACCTCCTCCTCATCCTCGTCCTCCTCGTCCTCCAGTAGTGGGCCCTGGCTGGCCACATTTGTACCTGGCCTCTGCTGTTGCCAAAAACCTCCCTCTGAGTCACTTCGAAGAGACTGGCCTGAAAGTGCTAAAAATGACCCCTCTTCCTCCTCCTCCTCCTCCTCCTGGGCCACCTCCTCTTCCATCATCGCCCTAAGTGTTTTCTCAAGGAGACATAGAAGTGGTATTGTAACGCTGATAACGGTGTCATCGCCACTGGCCATGTTGGTGGAGTACTCGAAACAGCGCAACAGGGCACACAGGTCTCGCATGGAGGCCAAGTCATTGGTGGTGAAGTGGTGCTGTTCTGTAGTGCGACTGACCCGTGCGTGCTGCAGCTGAAACTCCACTATGGCCTGCTGCTGCTCGCACAGTCTGTCCAGCATGTGCAAGGTGGAGTTCCACCTGGTGGGCACGTCGCATATGAGGCGGTGAGCGGGAAGGCCGAAGTTACACTGTAGCGCAGACAGGCGAGCAGCAGCAGGATGTGAACGCCGGAAGCGCGAACAGACGGCCCGCACTTTATGCAGCAGCTCTGACATGTCGGGGTAGTTGTGAATGAACTTCTGCACCACCAAATTCAGCACATGCGCCAAGCAAGGGATGTGCGTCAAATTGGCTAGTCCCAGAGCTGCAACGAGATTTCGCCCATTATCACACACCACCAGGCCGGGCTTGAGGCTCACCGGCAGCAACCACTCGTCGGTCTGTTGTTCAATACCCCGCCACAACTCCTGTGCGGTGTGGGGCCTGTCCCCCAAACATATGAGTTTCAGAATGGCCTGCTGACGTTTACCCCGGGCTGTGCTGAAGTTGGTGGTGAAGGTGTGTGGCTGACTGGATGAGCAGGTGGAAGAAGAGGAGGAGGAAGCCGAGAAGGAGGAGGTGGCAACAGGAGGCAAAGAATGTTGCCCTGCGATCCTTGGCGGCGGAAGGACGTGCGCCAAACAGCTCTCCGCCTGGGGCCCAGCTGCCACTACATTTACCCAGTGTGCAGTTAGGGAGATATAGCGTCCCTGGCCGTGCTTACTGGTCCACGTATCTGTGGTTAGGTGGACCTTGCTACAGATGGCGTTGCGCAGTGCACACTTGATTTTATCGGATACTTGGTTGTGCAGGGAAGGCACGGCTCTCTTGGAGAAGTAGTGCCGGCTGGGAACAACATACTGTGGGACAGCAAGCGACATGAGCTGTTTGAAGCTGTCTGTGTCCACCAGCCTAAATGACAGCATTTCATAGGCCAGTAGTTTAGAAATGCTGGCATTCAGGGCCAGGGATCGAGGGTGGCTAGGTGGGAATTTACGCTTTCTATCAAATGTTTGTGAGATGGAGAGCTGAACGCTGGCGTGTGACATGGTTGAGACGCTTGGTGACGGAGGTGGTGGTGGTGGTGTTGGTGGTACATCCCCTGTTTGCTGGGCGGCAGGTGCCAACGTTCCTCCAGAGGCGGAGGAAGAGGCCGAGGCGGCAGCAGCAGAATAGGCCGAGGCGGCAGCAGCAGAAGAGGTAGCAGGGGGAGCCTGAGTGACTTCCTTGGTTTTAAGGTGTTTACTCCACTGCAGTTCATGCTTTGCATGCAGGTGCCTGGTCATGCAGGTTGTGCTCAGGTTCAGAACGTTAATGCCTCGCTTCAGGCTCTGATGGCACAGCGTGCAAACCACTCGGGTCTTGTCGTCAGCACATTGTTTGAAGAAGTGCCATGCCAGGGAACTCCTTGAAGCTGCCTTTGGGGTGCTCGGTCCCAGATGGCGGCGGTCAGTAGCAGGCGGAGTCTCTTGGCGGCGGGTGTTCTGCTTTTGCCCACTGCTCCCTCTTTTGCTACGCTGTTGGCTCGGTCTCACCACTGCCTCTTCCTCCGAACTGTGAAAGTCAGTGGCACGACCTTCATTCCATGTGGGGTCTAGGACCTCATCGTCCCCTGCATCGTCTTCCACCCAGTCTTGATCCCTGACCTCCTGTTCAGTCTGCACACTGCAGAAAGACGCAGCAGTTGGCACCTGTGTTTCGTCATCATCAGAGACATGCTGAGGTGGTATTCCCATGTCCTCATCATCAGGAAACATAAGTGGTTGTGCGTCAGTGCATTCTATGTCTTTCACCGCTGGGGAAGGGCTAGGTGGATGCCCTTGGGAAACCCTGCCAGCGGAGTCTTCAAACAGCATAAGAGACTGCTGCATAACTTGAGGCTGAGACAGTTTCCCTGGTATGCATGGGGGTGATGTGACAGACTGATGGGGTTGGTTTTCAGGCGCCATCTGTGCGCTTTCTGCAGAAGACTGGGTGGGAGATAATGTGAACGTGCTGGATCCACTGTCGGCCACCCAATTGACTAATGCCTGTACCTGCTCAGGCCTTACCATCCTTAGAACGGCATTGGGCCCCACCATATATCGCTGTAAATTCTGGCGGCTACTGGGACCTGAGGTAGTTGGTACACTAGGACGTGTGGATGTGGCAGAACGGCCACGTCCTCTCCCAGCACCAGAGGGTCCACTAACACCACCACGACCATGTCCACGTCCGCGTCCCTTACTAGATGTTTTTCTCATTGTTATGGTTCACCACAACAACAAATATATTATTTGGCCCAATGTATTGTATTCAAATTCAGCGGGATATAAATTTGAGGCCTAGTATTTAGGCGCTGGGTGACCGGTATGGATTTAGTGACAGAATTAGACTTGGAAATGCACAGAAGCGTGTGTGTGTGAAGTTATTCTGAATGACCCAATGTGCACCTTGAATATTATATACCCTTTTAGGGATAGATTTCAAATAGCTCTGATATAGCAGAAACCACTAAATTATGAAATTGCTAAATTGGGAATTGTATTTCAACCCAGAACAAAAAATGTGCTTTGACGGACACTAAATAACTTTCCCAGCCACAACAGGACAGCGTTAACGAGAGATTTAGCAGGATATAAATTTGAGGCCTAGTATTTAGGCGCTGGGTGACCGGTATGGATTTAGTGACAGAATTAGACTTGGAAATGCACAGAAGCGTGTGTGTGTGAAGTTATTCTGAATGACCCAATGTGCACCTTGAATATTATATACCCTTTTAGGGATAGATTTCAAATAGCTCTGATATAGCAGAAACCACTAAATTATGAAATTGCTAAATTGGGAATTGTATTTCAACCCAGAACAAAAAATGTGCTTTGACGGACACTAAATAACTTTCCCAGCCACAACAGGACAGCGTTAACGAGAGATTTAGCAGGATATAAATTTGAGGCCTAGTATTTAGGCGCTGGGTGACAGGTATGGGTTTAGTGACAGAATTAGACTTAGAAATACACAGTAGCGGGTGTGTGTGAAGTTATTCTGAATGACCCAATGTGCACCTTGAATATTATATACCCTTTTAGGGATAGATTTCAAATAGCTCTGATATAGCAGAAACCACTAAATTATGAAATTGCTAAATTGGGAATTGTATTTCAACCCAGAACAAAAAATGTGCTTTGACGGACACTAAATAACTTTCCCAGCCACAACAGGACAGCGTTAACGAGAGATTTAGCAGGATATAAATTTGAGGCCTAGTATTTAGGCGCTGGGTGACAGGTATGGGTTTAGTGACAGAATTAGACTTAGAAATACACAGTAGCGGGTGTGTGTGAAGTTATTCTGAATGACCCAATGTGCACCTTGAATATTATATACCCTTTTAGGGATAGATTTCAAATAGCTCTGATATAGCAGAAACCACTAAATTATGAAATTGCTAAATTGGGAATTGTATTTCAACCCAGAACAAAAAATGTGCTTTGACGGACACTAAATAACTTTCCCAGCCACAACAGGACAGCGTTAACGAGAGATTTAGCAGGATATAAATTTGAGGCCTAGTATTTAGGCGCTGGGTGACAGGTATGGGTTTAGTGACAGAATTAGACTTAGAAATACACAGTAGCGGGTGTGTGTGAAGTTATTCTGAATGACCCAATGTGCACCTTGAATATTATATACCCTTTTAGGGATAGATTTCAAATAGCTCTGATATAGCAGAAACCACTAAATTATGAAATTGCTAAATTGGGAATTGTATTTCAACCCAGAACAAAAATGTGCTTTGACGGACACTAAATAACTTTCCCAGCCACAACAGGACAGCGTTAACGAGAGATTTAGCAGGATATAAATTTGAGGCCTAGTATTTAGGCGCTGGGTGACAGGTATGGGTTTAGTGACAGAATTAGACTTGGAAATACACAGTAGCGGGTGTGTGTGAAGTTATTCTGAATGACCCAATGTGCACCTTGAATATTATATACCCTTTTAGGGATAGATTTCAAATAGCTCTGATATAGCAGAAACCACTAAATTATGAAATTGCTAAATTGGGAATTGTATTTCAACCCAGAACAAGAAATGTGCTTGAACGGACACTAAATAACTCGCCCAGCTACAGCACTAACGACAGATTTAGCTGGATATGAATTTGAGGCCTAGTATTTAGGCGCTGGGTGACAGGTATGGGTTTAGTGACAGAATTAGACTTGGAAATGCACAGTAGCGGGTGTGTGAAGTTATTCTGAATGACCCTATGTGCACCTTGAATATTATATACCCTTTTAGGGATAGATTTCAAATAGCTCTGATACAGCAGAAACCACTAAATTTTTAAATTGCTAAATTGGGAATTGTATTTCAACCCAGAACAAAAAATGTGCTTTGACGGACACTAAATAACTTTCCCAGCCACAACAGGACAGCGGTAACGAGAGATTTAGCGGGATATAAATTTGAGGCCTAGTATTTAGGCGCTGGGTGACCGGTATGGATTTAGTGACAGAATTAGACTGGGATATGGCCAAAAAATAACCACACTATTGCTGGTTAAATGCACTTGGTGATGGGCGCAGCTTGCCCCTGATGTAGTATATGGCCAAAAAATGAACAGACTATTGCTGGTTAAATGCACTTGGTGTCACAGCTTGACCAACCACACTACTGAGGGTTAAATGCACTTGGTGACGGGCGCAGCTTGCCCCTGATGTAGTATATGGCCAAAAAATGAACAGACTATTGCTGGTTAAATGCACTTGGTGACGGGCGCAGCTTGCCCCTGATTTAGTATATGGCCAAAAAATGAACAGACTATTGCTGGTTAAATGCACTTGGTGTGATAGCTTGACCAACCACACTACTGAGGGTTAAATGCACTTGGTGACGGGCGCAGCTTGCCCCTGATGTAGTATATGGCCAAAAAATAAACAGACTATTGCTGGTTAAATGCACTTGGTGTGACAGCTTCACCCTGATGTAGGCTTTAGCCAAAAAACAAACGCACCATTGAGGGTTAAATGCACTTGGTGACAGGCGCAGCTTGCCCCTGATGTAGTATATGGCCAAAAAATAAACAGACTATTGCTGGTTAAATGCACTTGGTGTGACAGCTTCACCCTGATGTAGGCTTTAGCCAAAAAACAACCACACCATTGAGGGTTAAATGCACTTGGTCGCAGCTTGTGCTGGCGCACCACAAGACACAAAATGGCCGCCGATCACCCCAGAAAAATGTGACTGACAAACGGTCTGGGCAGCCTAAAAACAGTGAGCAATTGAGGATCAGCAGCTCAATGATCCACAGCTGCAGATCGATCAGTTAATCAAGTCCTTTGGAGGAGTTAATCTGCCTAATCTCGCCCTACTGTCGCAGCCGCAACCTCTCCCTACGCTAATCAGAGCAGAGTGACGGGCGGCGCTATGTGACTCCAGCTTAAATAGAGGCTGGGTCACATGGTGCTCTGGCCAATCACAGCCATGCCAATAGTAGGCATGGCTGTGATGGCCTCTTGGGGCAAGTAGTATGACGCTTGTTGATTGGCTGCTTTGCAGCCTTTCAAAAAGCGCCAAGAAAGCGTCACAAAAGCGCGAAGAAAGCGACGAACACCGAACCCGAACCCGGACTTTTACGAAAATGTCCGGGTTCGGGTCCGTGTCACGGACACCCCAAAATTCGGTACGAACCCGAACTATACAGTTCGAGTTCGCTCATCCCTACCTACCATCACCACCTCCTCAGGCAGAGAGCTCCATAGTCTCTACAAACCTTCTTTCCTCCAGACGCAGAGGATGTCCCCTCCTCACAGTCACAGTCCTGGGAACAAATAGATGATGGGATAGATCTCTGTACTGACCCCTGATATATTTATACATAGTTATTAGTTCTCCCCTCAGTCGTCTTTTTTCTAAAGTGAATAACCCTAATGTTGATAATCTTTCAGGGTACTGTAGTTCCCCCATTCCAGTTATTACTTTAGTTGGCACAGTCCATGCAGTATTATTTCTAGCTCACCTTGTTAGAATACTCCGCGTGCACGGAACATAACAGGTAAGTTTCAGCACTTTAAATAAAGTTGTGTTGTTTCTTTATCTTTATTTACCATAACAGCATAACACACAGGGGTTTATCCTTTCACCAAATGGCAGTTGACGCATTTCGAACAAGCAGTTCAGGACTGGGAAATTTATGTCCAGGCCCCTCCAATTAGTAATGAGGGAGTAGAAAGGTCAAGCACTCAATCCCACCCCCGTCACTCATCAACCTGTTATATGATACATATACCATGAGAAAATCAATGCCCGATAAAAAAACATGAATGTATAATATGCCATGAATCTGATTATAATCATCAAAGCAAAATAATACATAAAAACACACAATGTGAATTGGGTCATAGGATTAAGTGAAGAAAAGAAGAAAAAAGAATTCCAGTTAAAAGGTAAGATCATAAAATACATAATGGCAATTACATAACCTGTAACATAAATTAAATCTCCCTGCAAATACTTATTCTTAATAAAAATGCATGATTTCCTTTCTTAGGTTTAAACCGGTGGGATACCTCGTATTCAATCTAAAAATCCAATAGGCTTCTCTCCGGAAAATGTTTTTTTTGTGATCTCCACCCCTAGGGGGAACTGTCACCTTCTCTATTGCAAATGCATGAAAGCAGCTGACACTGCGATTGTGTGTTTGTATGAATTGTCTTGCTGCGTTAGAAACATTAGTAGATGAGGGATTCCCTATATAATTAAGCTGCTCAAGTATCCTGACTTTATATTTCCTAGATGAGCTACCAACATACATTAAATCGCAGGCAGAACGTTGTATAATATATACTATGCCCAAAGTGTTGCAATTGATATAAGTTTTAATAAGGAAGGTGACAGTGTGATCAGCATTATGGAATGTTTTTGTTACCTTACCAACACATGATTGTACATTTTGCATGGATGGCTTCCACAATGCAGGAAGCCCATGTATTTAATCCATGTGCTACAGGCTGGCTTCAGTTTAGTTGTAAAAAAAGGAGAGAGGGCATTAGCTAAAATCGGCGGTCGTCTGGACACTATCCTGCAGCCATTTTTTAGCATATTGTGTATAATGTCATCCTCATAAAGAATAGGTAAACATTTATAAATGGTTTGCTGTATCAGTGTGAATTATCGATTATATGTCAATACCAAAGTAGGTAGTTTTAATTTTTTGTAGTTCCCACATTATTTGCTCTTCCACACCTGCCCTCCTCTGAACCCTCTCCAGCTCTGCTATATCTGCATTGTTCACAGGAGCCCAGAACTGTACACAGTACTCCATGTGTGGTCTGACTAGTGATTTGTAAAGTGGTAGGACTATGTTCTCATCACGGGCATTTATGCCCCTTTTGATGAAACCCATTATCTTATTGACCTTAGGAGCAGCTGTATGGCACTGGTTTCTACAGCTTAGTTTGCTGTTCACTAAAATGACCGATCCCTCATGAAGCCACGCTTATATGGCGTTATTTGCTTATTTTCATTGACATACTCCAAGATAGCATCTCTTAGAAAACCTTCAAACAGTTTACCCATGACAAATGCTAAACTTACCGGTATTTTCGGTAGTTTCCGGGCTCTGTTTTTGGACCGTTTTTGAATATTGGCACCACATTTGCTATGCGCCAATCCTGTGGAACACTCCCTGTCAGTATAGAGTCCTTAAATATCAGATATAAGGGTCTAGCTATGACATTACTTAATTCTCTTAGGATATGAGTGTGTATGCCATCAGGTCCTGGCGATTTGTCTATTTTAATCTTTTAAAGACGCTGTATTTCTTCCTGGGTCAGACAGGGCACTTGCAATGGGGAATTAACTTTGATATTCTGCATTTCATATGACAGTTTATTTTTCCCACTGAATACAGTGGAGAAAAAAAATATTTAATAGCTTTTGCTTTCTCCTCATTGCTCTCTTCAACTCACCCCTTATCACTCTGTAGAGGGCCGGCACCTTCATTTTTATACTTTTTACCATTTATATAATTGAAGAACATTTTAAGGTTAGTTTTGCTCTCTTTGGCAATAAATTTCTCGGTCTCTAGTTTGGCTGCTTGTATTTGTTTACATATTCTATTTTTTTCCTTTATAGTTTTTCGGTGCTTCTTCACTAGCCTCCTGTTTTAGTGAGTTAAATGCATTTTTTTTGTCATTTATTGCTTTCTTTGCAGTTCTATTTATCCCCATTGGTTTCTTCTTGTTCCTTAACCCTTTATTCCCATACGGTATGTACCTCTCACAATTACATTTTAGTATGCTTTTAAAAACATCCAATTTTGTGGCTGTATTTTTATTTTTGAGGACTTTATCCCAGTTAGTTAGGCCTATAGTCTCTCTTAGTTGGCTAAATTTAGCTTTTTTGAAGTATGGTA
This sequence comes from Bufo gargarizans, assembly GCF_014858855.1. Lineage (NCBI taxonomy): Eukaryota > Metazoa > Chordata > Amphibia > Anura > Bufonidae > Bufo > Bufo gargarizans. The sequence continues at coordinate 174,211,144 of NC_058081.1, forward strand.
TGTTTGGTATTTCTTTTGAATGATAATTGGACGGTTATTACTTTATGGTCACTATTTCCCAGGTGTCCCCCAACCTGCACATCTGTTGTTCTGTCAGGTCTATTAGTTAATACTAAGTCCAGTATGGCCGTCCCTCTAGTCGGGTTCTGAACCAGTTGGGAAAGGTAATTGTCTTTGGTTATTGCTAAGAACCTGTTTCCTTTATGAGATATACAAGTTTCAGTTTCCCAGTCTATAGCTGGGTAGTTAAAGTCCCTCCAAAATAACCACCTCATAATGATTTGCCACCTCGTCTTATATTTTCTGTGGACTCTGGTATATTAGGTGGTTTATAATAAACTCCTATTAGTAATTTAATTATTGTTTTTGCCTCCATGTATTTCTACCCACAGTGACTCCACATGTTCATGTACCTAATTTATATATTCTCAGACTGTGGGCTTTAGACAGGACTCGCATAAAGGCAAACCCCTCCCCATCTCCGGTTTTGGCGATCCTTTCTAAACAGACTGTAACCTTGTACATTAACTGCATAGTCATAGCTTTTGTCCAGCCATGTCTCAGTTATTCCCACTATGTCAAAGTCCTCCTCACACATTACTAATTCCAGTTCCCCAGTTTTATTAGTCAGGCTTCTGGCATTAGTATACATGCATTTAAGAGGTTTATGTATATTTTTTACCCTACACCTTTCCTTCTAAACTGTTCTAGTCCCTCTATCTATTCCTCCCCCAGTCCCATTACCGTGCCCCCGGTCTCTATCTACACTATCTTCCCATCCTATAATGTAATTACCATCCCCCCAGTCCCTAGTTTAAACAGTCCTCCAACTTTCTAGCCAGCTTCTCCCCCAACACAGCTGCCCCTTCCCCATTGAGGTGCATCCCATCTCTACTAATGAGCCTGTAGCCAAGAGAGAAGTCGGCCCAGTTCTCCAGGAACCCAAACCCCTCCTTCCTACACCAGTTCTTGAGCCACTTGTAAACCTCCCTAATCTCCCACTGCCTTTCTTGTGTGGCTCGTGGTATCAGTAGTATTTTGGAAAATACTATCTTTGAGGTCCTTGCCCTAAGCTTTTGACCTAAATTCCTAAAATCATTTTAAGGACGCTCCACCTGCCTCTAACGTTGTCATTGGTTCCGATATGGACCATGACCGTTGGATCTTCTCCAGCCCCTCCCAGTAATCTGTCAACCCGATTCGCAATGTGTCGAACTCGAGCGCCAGGAAGACAACACACAGTTCAACAATCCTGTTCTTTGTGACAGATTGCCCTATCTGTACCCCTAATAATTGAGTCTCCCACTACCAGCACCTGTCTGGCCTGCCCTGCTCTCCTGGCCCCCTGCTTACTAGAGTCAAATTTTCAGAGCTGACCTGTAACACATGTTGAGACACAACAATATAATTTATTTACAAATGGTCACATGGACCAATAATTGTCTCTTAGTTTACATATGCTTTATACCAGTATGGAATTAACACATTTATTTCCTTTATTAAAATATTCTATTAACTACTAACGTTTAAAATTCTCAGCTGTATCTGTGAGCTTATTATTTTTCTGATCATTGGTATTACACTACAGTGTCACATGGGGAGTTTAGGAATGCGTTCCCTCTTGTTGAACCTCCCTGTTCTATGCTATCTCCGTCGTAACACTTCTCACAGGCACACACTGTCAAAAAGTTACACTAACACACTCTGCCCCCGACATGTTTCGCCAAACACTTGGCGTCCTCGGGGGTATCGGCCAGTATGCTGGTGAGGGGGCAGGACCCCAGCTTTTAAAACCTCCCTCTGATGATGTCATCACTCCGCTGACTACTGTGTGTCTGTGTTGTTGCTGTGTTAACTTTCTAGCCTATCAGAGGTGGTTTCATATTACGTTGAGCGTATAGTCACTCCCCTTCTATTGCTTGTCCAATAGATGGTACTGCTCTTATGACATATGCACTAAAACGTAGACACAGATTCCTCTGCATCTTGCCACTGCACATGTCTATGGACTTATATGTTACGCCGGTATTGTTTTTCAATTGGGCATGCGTTCAGACTTAATAGATTTTCATGTAGATTATTCATTGTGCATGCTCTCGAACTTCAACATATACTTTGTTGTCCATTTTCTACTGTGCATGTCTTTATACTTATATATTGACTCGATCTGTCAAACCACTGTGCATGCATTTGATCTTAGTAAATTACATGGTGGAATTCTTTGGCATATGCACAATATCTTTACCTACAACTGTGCATCTCTGCATCTTGCCACTGCGCATGTCCATGACAGAATATATTTTGCCAATCTTGTTTTTCCATTGGGCATGCGTTCAGACTTAGTAGATTTTCATATAGTTTATTCCACTGCGCATGCACTCAAGCTTCAACACATATTTTATCGTCCATTTTCTACTGTGCATGTCTTCATACTTATATATTGACTCAATATGTCAGTCCACTGCTCATGCATTTGGTCTTAGTAGATTACGCGCGCGCTGGAGCTTTATCACACATTTTATTGTCCACTTTTTAATGTGCATATCACTATACTTATATATTGGCTTACTCTATCAATCTATTTTGCATGCGTTTGATCTTTATAAATTACTGAGTGAGTTACATTTGCACATGCGTTGCAACAGGAAAACGACCCAAAGCATAGAAGTAAATCAACAACAAAATGGCCTAAACAGAAGAAAATATGCCTTCTGGAGTGGCTCAGTCAGAGTCCTGACCTCCCCCCGATTGAGATGCTGGCATGACCTTGAGAAAGCGATTCACACCAGACATCCCAACAATATTGCTGAACTGAAACAGTTCTGTAAAGAGGAATGGTCAAGAATTACTCCTGACCATTGTGCGCATGTAAATTTTCACAATGTATATAAACTTTCCATTAGAGTCTTCATTTATCAGGTACTGAGATTCTACAAGTATATCTTAGCTTTCATCCTTGTGAATTTGAAGCAGTTTCATGACTGTATATACAGGCCAGGGCTGCACAATGTTTACTGGTTGGGGGCCACATTGCCAGACTGAACCAAGGACAAGGGCCAAAAATAAAATTTAAACAACTGAAATACACTATTTATGGCATATTGAACCATTATACCATTAATGTCTAGTGACAGTTCCAGGACTCCCATCTAATGGGAGAAATACATGTGAGCAGCCAAAAGAAAAATCAGACATCATACAGTACATGGTAGTCTCTTTCTAACACACTTAGATCCAGCCCTGTACCTCACATGAATCTAGAGATCTTCCTATTCATTTCTCCAATTGCCATCCTAGATTTATTTCAAGCTGGCAGATCAGGTGGTGCTATACAAATAGATTTGCGTGAATAACTCGCTAAAATAAAACTTTTACTGTATATGCAATTACAAATGTATTCATTTCCAGGTGTGGGTTTAAAGACTTTTTATTTTTGTTTGTTTTTCGTTGACAACCCCTTTAATGTAATGTAATTGAATTGAAAAAAATAATGTAAGCCTTTTGTAATAGAAACAAACAATTCTGCTCCAGTTTAACAAGTTTTCTTTTTACAGCGTTCTATTTGCAGTAAAATCGACCTGTTCCCTTCATTCTCCGGGTCAGTAGAATTACAGAGATGCCACATTTGTATAGTCTTTCTTGTGTTTTAATTAATACTGAAAAAAAAATTATTTGGGATTTTTTTTTTTTCATCACCATAGTCTGACCTCCATAACAAGTAGTTTTCAGTGATTCCCTTTTGGAGTGTGTATGACTTTTTGAATACTTTGTATTACATTTTTGGGGGGAAGTGAAGCGATGAAAAAAATGGAGGTGGATGTCTGGTCATTAAAGATGGCCTCCGCTTCAGAGCATAAAGAGTGCCATAGCTACCAGGTGCCTTTTGTGTCACACACCAGACACCTAGGGCTAATGTCTGCAATTAGAGCAGAAATTGCGATTGTGGACTTTTAAGCCCTCAGATGCTGTGGTTAGAGATGAGCGAATTGAAGTTGGCGAAGTGGAATTCGATCCAAATTACAGGTTTTATTCGATTCACACTGAATCCGAATTTCCTCGCAATTCATGGCAATGAATTGCATTTTTGCATAAAATGGCTGCTGCACGTGTGAGGACATGGAGCAAGGAACTCTGGGAAGGCGGTATCATCGATAATGCCATGCATACAGCCTATCAGCAGCCAGCCCTGTGATGTCACATCTTAGATTCAGCCATTTTCCAATGTACTTAGTGCAGGGAGAGACGTCAGTAGGCGCTAGGGACAGTGTTAGAAAAAACTTCATTGTGCTAAAAAAAACGATTTACAAGTGCAGGGAAAGAGTATTGAAGGTGTAGGTAAATCATAGGGAGGAATCATTCCGCAACATTCCGCAACATTTATGTTGAACAGGGTTCAGTATGGGAGGTTACAGCGTGGGTAATAGGAACAATCCTATTACACCTTGCTGCACTGACTGGGGATCCAAATTGCTATTATACAGAATTGGCAATATTAGATTATCCAGCTCACCTTTGCGCGCATGTGAAATAGCATTATCCCATGGGGGTCAGTGCATGGACTGGTGAGATGAGATCCCAGGCATATCCAAGACAATAAACACGTCCAGCACTTTTCAGTTGGAAGATTTTTCTTTGGTTCCTTTATTGAATACAGTACAAAAAATGTGTTTGTGCAGCAAGAGAATCCCAACCTCCTGAAATGGGTCTGCAGAGGATCGTCAGGAGGTTGGGATTCTCTTGCTGCACAAACAAATGTTTTGTACCGTAGTCAATAAAGGAACCAAAGAAAAATCTTCTAACTGAAAAGTGCTGGACGTGTTTATTGTCTTGCCATTATACAGCTCTGTAATTCCAGCAAACCGTTCTTGTTATTGAGGTGCAAGTGCTGTTTGATACAGCCATTAACAGGGTTTATTACAAGGAAATATTTCTACGTCTTATTTGCCCTTGTGCAGTGCAGTTATATGTTCAAAATAATTTTTTGTCTTGTATCAGTTCAGAAGGAAAGGTGTAGGGTAAAAAATATACATAAACCTCTCAAATGTATGTATACTAATGCCAGAAGCCTGACTAATAAAACTGGTGAACTGGAATTCGTGATGTGTGAGGAGGACTATGACATAGTGGGAATAACTGAGACATGGCTGGATGATGGCTATGACTGGGCAGTTAATGTACAGGGTTACAGTCTGTTTAGAAAGGATCGTCAAAACCGGAGAGGGGGAGGGGTCTGCCTTTATGTAAAGTCCGGTCTAAAGGTCTAAAGCCCACACTCCGTGAAGATATAAGTGAGGGACATGAACATGTGGAGTCACTGTGGGTAGAGATACATGGCGCTAAAAATAATAATAAATTACTAATAGGAGTTTACTACTACTAGAGTCAAATTTTCAGAGCTGACCTGTAACACATGTTGAGACACAACAATATAATTTATTTACAAATGGTCACATGGACCAATACTACTAAATGAGATTGACAAGGCGGCAAATCATAATGAGGTGGTTATTATGGGGGACTTCAACTACCCAGATATAGACTGGGAAACTGAAACTTGTATATCTCATAAAGGAAATGTCATGGAACCATGAACCAGATGTATAACAAGAGATAAGTGGAAAATAAGAAGGTTTTATTGAAGAGCAAGCCGTAAGCAAAGTCCGAACGGATGGCTAAACCGAAGCAGGGTCTTGCGGAGACAGAGGTCAGGAACCAGAAGGGTAGTCAGACGAAGCCAGGAACAGGAACCAACGGGGTAGTCAGACGAAGCCGGAATCAGGAACCAACGGGGTAGTCAGACGAGGCCAGGATCAGGAACCAGAAGCAGCAGCAGTCTTGGAAGCATGTGAACACAGGAGGACCAAGCAAGGAACTGAAGCCACAGACCTCCTATATATATGAGCTAGGCATCCAGCTCCTCCCAGTGGGAAGGAGGAGCCGCAGGGTGGGAGGCTACAAGAAAACCCAGAAACCAAGATGGCCGCCAGCACATGTCAAACGAAGGGAACAGCAAGGAGGTAAGACCATGACAGTACCTCCCCCTCAAGGGCCCCTCCTCCGCGGAGTAAGGAACGGTTTCTGAGGGAAGCGTGCGTGGAAGGCTCGGAGCAAGACAGGAGCATGGACATCTGCGGAGGGAACCCAGGAACGCTCCTCTGGACCATAACCACGCCAATGGACCAAAAACTGCACCCGGCCGCGGACCAGGCGTGAGTCCAGGATATTGCTCACCTCATACTCCTCACGATTGCCCACTTGGACCGGACGAGGCCGAGGAATCGAGGAAGTGAAACGATTACACACCAGTGGCTTCAACAGGGAGACATGAAACACGTTGGAGATCCGCATGCCAGGAGGAAGCGCAAGGGCATAGGCTACCGGGTTTACCCTGCGAAGCACTCGGAAGGGGCCAACAAAGCGAGGCGCCAGCTTGGGAGTGGGCACTCGAAGGTTGAGGTTGCGGGTGGACAACCATACGCGGTCTCCGACCTGGTAGGAAGGAGCGGGCGCTCGTCTGCGATCAGCCTGGAGTTTCTGGCGCTGCGCAGAGACCTCAAGGGACCTCTGGATCTGTACCCAAGAAGCACGTAGGACGGAAAGGTGATCCTCCACAGCCGGAATATCCTGGGGAGAGAATACCTCCGGTAACACGGCAGGTTGGAACCCATAATTGGCCATGAAGGGAGACGTCCCAGAGGAAGAGTTCACCGCCGTGTTCCTGGCAAACTCAGCCCAAGGCAGGAGGTCAACCCAATTGTCTTGGTGATCGGAGACATAGCAACGAAGGAATTGCTCCAAGGCCTGATTGGATCGTTCTGCGGCCCCATTGGACTGAGGGTGGTAGGCCGAGGAGAAAGAGAGATGAATCCCCAACTGGGAGCAAAAGGCGCGCCAGAACCTGGACACAAACTGACTCCCCCGATCCGACACAATCTCCTTGGGCAAACCGTGCAACCGGAAGACCTCCCTGGCAAAAATCGAGGCCAACTCTTGTGCAGAGGGTAACTTCTTGAGAGGAACACAGTGGCACATTTTGGAAAACCGATCCACAATCATGAGAATGACCGTATGGCCTCGGGATGCAGGGAGGTCCACAATGAAATCCATCCCCAGGTGTGACCATGGACGCTCCCCGGTGGCTATGGGTTGCAAAAGGCCCAACGGAAGGTGCCGAGGGGACTTACTCTGGGCACAAACGGAGCATGCCGCTACATATGCGGCGATGTCGGAACGTAGAGAAGGCCACCAGAACAGACGTGAAACCGCCCAGGACAGCTGATTCTTTCCAGGGTGCCCCGCGGCCTTGGAGTTATGGTAGGTTCGCAACAACCGAGTGCGCAACTCCTCAGGCACAAAACATCTGCCGTTGGGTCTCCCAGAGGGAGCACCAGATTGAGCCGCCAAAATCTGCTCGCCCAGAGGAGAAGTCAGGCTGGTGCGAATAGCGGCCAGGATCTGATTCGGGGGTATGACCGTAGTCGGAATCGACTCCTCCCCGGACAGCTCGGAGTACTGCCGTGATAAGGCATCCGCTCTGATGTTCTTGGAGCCGGGTAGGTAGGAGACCACGTAATTAAAACGTGACAAGAACAGAGCCCATCTGGCCTGACGTGGTGTCAATCTCTTGGCCTCAGAGAGGTAGGTCAGATTCTTGTGGTCCGTCAGGATGAGAACCGGAACCACCGAGCCCTCGAGCAAGTGCCTCCATTCTTTAAGGGCCTGCACGATGGCCAATAACTCCCTGTCACCAATCTGATAGTTGCACTCCGCGGAAGACAGTTTCCGGGAGTAAAACCCACAAGGAAGCAGAGGACCTTCTGGTGTTCTACGCTGAGACAGGAGGGCGCCTACTCCCGTCTCAGACGCGTCCACCTCGAGGACAAAAGGCAACCCAGGGTTGGGATGCGACAGAATCGGAGCCGACACAAAGGCGGACTTTAGAGCCTCAAAAGCTCGGATGGCCTCGAGCGACCAGACCTGAGGATTACTGCCCTTCCTGGTCAGATCCGTGAGAGGCTTGGCTAGCATGGAAAAGTCCCTGATGAACTTCCGATAATAATTGGCGAAGCCCAAAAAGCGCTGCAGGGCACGAAGCCCACTGGGCTGGGGCCACTGTAAGACAGCCGAAACCTTCTCAGGATCCATGGAGAACCCCTCAGCGGAAATGATGTAACCTAAGAAGGTTACCTGGGATCGGTGAAATTCGCATTTCTCAAGCTTACCGAACAGCTTGTTCTCTCGTAAGCGTTGCAACACTCGTCTGACATCCAGAATGTGGGCCTCCATGGATGCAGAATATACCAAGATGTCATCCAAATAGACCACCACACACTGCTGCAACAGGTCACGGAAAACATCGTTGATGAATTCCTGGAAGACTGCGGGCGCATTGCACAACCCAAAGGGCATAACCAAGGATTCATAATGACCGGTCCTGGTGTTAAACGCGGTCTTCCACTCATCGCCCGCCTTGATCCTTACCAGGTTATATGCCGTCCTCAGGTCGAGTTTGGTAAAGACCGTGGCCCCTTTGAGGCGATCGAACAGCTCGGAAATCAAGGGTATCGGGTAAGCGTTCTTGATCGTGATGCGATTGAGACCCCTGTAATCGATGCAAGGCCTCAACTCGCCGCCCTTCTTTTTCACAAAGAAAAATCCAGCCCCTGCCGGGGACGAGGATTTGCGAATGTGTCCGCGTGAAAGCGCCTCCCTCACGTACTCCTCCATGGCCTCATTCTCCGCTATTGACAGTGGATAGACTTTGCCACGAGGAGGAACGGCACCGGATTGTAACTCTATGGCACAATCGTATGGGCGGTGCGGAGGTAGGGCAACCGCGCGCACCTTATCGAATACATCCCGGTACTCTTCGTATTCAGGAGGCAACAGAGAGTCCGAGGAAGTACACAGCAACTTGACAGGCCCATGGATGCAACTAGCCCCACACTGCGGTGACCACGAGAGGATCTCGACCGATCTCCAATCGAAAGTCGGATTATGCTTCTGGAGCCAGGGGTACCCCAAGACCACCGAGTAGTGTGGAGACGAAATAACCTGGAGACAGACCGACTCTCTGTGAACAGCACCAATGGCTATCCCCACTGGAAGGGTCTCATGAGTCACGTGTGGCGGCAGAAGGGGTCTGCCGTCTATCGCCTCAAGAGCCAGTGGGGAACCTCGAGGCTGCAGAGGAATGGAATTGGCGGCAACGAACACTCTATCAATGAACAAACCACCAGCACCAGAGTCCACCAACGCCTGGGTCGTCACCGAGCCCCCGACCCAGGAGAGGACAACCGTGATCAGTGGTTTGTCAACACGGGAAACCGGGGACGAGGAGACTCCACCCAAGATCTGCCCCCGACAGGACCTCAGGTGCGAGCGTTCTCCCGGACGGTTCGGACATGCCAACCGAAAATGCCCACCGAGACCACAGTACATGCATCGGCCCTCGCGTCTCCGGAGTACCCTCTCCCCCTCAGACAGGCGAGCAAACCCCCGCTGCATGGGTTCACCCCCAGACAAGTCATCCCCAGGAGGCGTGGGAGGAGAGGGAGGCACGGGTGGGACAGCAAACGTAGGCGCCAATCTGTTAGGAGACCTCCGCAGGCTCTCCTTAAAGGAAGGTCTCTCCCTGAGTCTGGTGTCAATCAAAATCAGGAAAGAAATAAGAGACTCGAGCTCCACTGGTAGGTCCTTAGCTGCAACCTCATCCTTCAAGGCATCCGAGAGACCATGAGAGAAAGCAGCGACCAGAGCCTCATTATTCCAGCCCACCTCTGCTGCCAGGGTACGAAACTCAATGGCGTATTCAGCTACGGATCGTGAACCCTGTCTGATGGACATAAGGAGCTTCGCAGCAGAGGCAGCACGAGCCGGCACATCGAATACCTTCCGAAGAGAAGCAACAAAACCGGAAAACTCGGCAACCACCGGATTGTTGTTCTCCCATAAAGGGCTGGCCCAGGCCAAGGCCTTGTCCGAGAGCAGCGAGATCAAGAAGCCCACCCTTGATCTCTCAGTAGGAAAGGCATGTGGCAGCAACTCGAAGTAAATGCCCACCTGGTTAAGGAAACCTCGGCACTGAGTTGGCTCTCCCCCAAAGCGCTGTGGAAGGGGGGCAGAACCGGTCATACCCTGAAACACCACAGGCGCAGCAACAGGTGTCAGGGTAGACTCTGGCGCAACAACCGGAGCGGCAGTAGGAGCGGGCCCAGGAGCGACAACCGACCCATCGGCAACGGAAGCTAAATGAGCCGTGCGTTCAAGCAGGGTTTGCAACGCCACAGCGAACCGACCCAACAGGTGATCCTGCTGATCAAGTCTGGCAACCAGCGTAGGTAGCGAGGGTGGCCCTGTACCGTCAGAATTCATGGCTTGGTCCTAATGTCATGGAACCATGAACCAGACGTATAACAAGAGATGAGTGGAAAATAAGAAGGTTTTATTGAAGAGCAAGCCGTAAGCAAAGTCCGAACGGATGGCTAAACCGAAGCAGGGTCTTGCGGAGACAGAGGTCAGGAACCAGAAGGGTAGTCAGACGAAGCCAGGAACAGGAACCAACGGGGTAGTCAGACGAAGCCGGAATCAGGAACCAACGGGGTAGTCAGACGAGGCCAGGATCAGGAACCAGAAGCAGCAGCAGTCTTGGAAGCATGTGAACACAGGAGGACCAAGCAAGGAACTGAAGCCACAGACCTCCTATATATATGAGCTAGGCATCCAGCTCCTCCCAGTGGGAAGGAGGAGCCGCAGGGTGGGAGGCTACAAGAAAACCCAGAAACCAAGATGGCCGCCAGCACATGTCAAACGAAGGGAACAGCAAGGAGGTAAGACCATGACAGGAAACAGGTTCTTGGCAATAAGCAAAGACAATTACCTCTCCCAACTGGTTCAGGACCCGTCTAGAGGGACGGCCATACTGGACTTAGTATTAACCAATAGGCCTGACAGAACAACAGACGTGCAGGTTGGGGGACACCTGGGAAATAGTGACCACAAAGTAATAACCTTCCAATTATCATTCAAAAGAGCATTTCTACAGGGAGGAACAAAAATACCAAACTTCAAAAAAGCTAAATGTAGCCAACTAAGAGAGGCCATAGGCCTAAATAAATGGGATAAAGTCCTCACAAATAAAAATACAGCCACAAAATGGGATATCTTTAAAAGCATCCTAAAATCTCATTGTGAGAGGTACATACCGTATGGGAATAAAAGGTTAAGGAACAAAAATAAACCAATGTGGATAAACAGAACTGTAAAGAAAGCAATAAATGACAAAAAGAAAGCATATAAAACACTAAAACAGGAAGGTAGCACAGAAGCACTGAAAAACTATAAGGAAAAAAAATAGAACATGTAAAAAAGAAATAAAAGCGTCCAAACTAGAGACCGAGAGATTAATTGCCAAAGAGAGTAAAACTAACCCTAAAATATTCTTCAATTATATAAATGTTAAAAAGTATAAATCTGAAGGTGTTGGCCCTTTTAAGAGTAATGAGGGGGGAGTCGCAAAGAGCGACGAGGAGAAAGCAAAGCTGTTAAATATTTTTTTCTCCAATGTATTCACTGAGGAAAATAAACTGTCAGATGACATGCTGAATGTTGAAATAAATTCCCCATTAAAAGTGTCCTGTCTGACCCAGGAAGAAGTACAACAGCGACTTAAAAAGATTAAAATAGACAAATCGCCAGGACCGGATGGCATACACCCCCGTATCCTAAGCGAATTAAGTAATGTCATAGCCAGACCCTTATTTCTGATATTTGCAGATTCTATATTGACAGGGAATGTCCCACAGGATTGGCGCATAGCAAATGTGGTGCCAATATTCAAAAAGGGTCCAAAAACAGAGCCTGGAAACTATAGGCCGGTAAGTTTAACATCTGTTGTGGGTAAACTGAAGGTTTTCTGAGGGAAGCTATGTTAGAGCATCTTAACGGAAATAAGCAAATAACGCCATATCAGCATGACTTCGTGAGGGATCAGTCATGTCAAACTAATTTAATCAGTTTCTATGAGGAGGTAAGTTCTAGACTTGACAGCGGCGAATCAATGGATGTCGTGTATCTGGACTTCTCCAAAGCATTTGACACTGTACCACATAAAAGGATAGTATATAAAATGAGAATGCTCGGACTGGGAGAAAACGTCTGTAAGTGGGTAAGTAACTGGCTCAATGATAGAAAACAGAGGGTGGTTATTAATGGTACACACTCAGATTGGGTCACTGTCACTAGTGGAGTACCTCAGGGGTCAGTATTGGGCCCTATTCTCTTCAATATATTAATGATCTTGTAGAAGGCTTGCATAGTAAAATATCAATTTTCGCAGATGACACTAAACTGTGTAAAGTAATTTACACTGAAGTCGACAGTATACTACTACAGAGCGATCTGGATAGATTGGAGGCTTGGGCACGTAAGTGGCAGATGAGGTTTAACACTGCCAAATGTAAAGTTATGCACATGGGAAGGAATAATGCAAGTCACCCGTACTTATTAAATGGTAAAACACTCGGTAACACTGACATGGAAAAGGATCTAGGAATTTTAATAAACAGCAAACTAAGCTGCAAAAACCAGTGTCAGGAAGCTGCTGCTAAGGCCAATAAGATAATGGGTTGCATCAAAAGGGGCATAGATGCCTGTGATAAGAACATAGTCCTACCACTTTACAAATCACTAGTCAGACCACACATGGAGTACTGTGTACAGTTCTGGGCTCCAGTGAACAAAGCAGACATAGCAGAGCTGGAGAGGGTCCAGAGGAGGGCAACTAAAGTAATAACTGGAATGGGGCAACTACAATACCCTGAAGGATTATCAAAATTAGGGTTATTCACTTTAGAAAAAAGACAACTGAGAGGAGATCTAATTAATATGTATAAATATATCAGGGGACAGTACAGAGATCTATCCCATCATCTATTCATTCCCAGGACTGTGACTGTGACGAGGGGACATCCTCTGCATCTGGAGGAAAGAAGGTTTGTACACAAACATTGAAGAGGATTCTTTACGGTAAGAGCAGTGAGACTATGGAACTCTCTGCCTGAGGAGGTGGTGATGGTGAGTACAATAAAGGAATTCAAGAGGGGCCTGGATGTATTTATGGATTTTAATAATATTACAGGATATAGCTACTAGAGAGAGATCGTTGATCCAGGGAGTTATTCTGATTGGAGTCGGGAAGGAATTTTTTATTCCCCTAAAGTGAGGAAAATTGGCTTCTACCTCACAGTTTTTTTTTGCCTTCCTCTGGATCAACTTGCGGGATGACAGGCCGAACTGGATGGACATATGTCTTTTTTCGGCCTTATGTACTATGTTACTATGTTATTAGTGGGGAAAAAAGGGTTTATTAGCAGTTGCGTGGTGAAGTGCAAAAATTACAGCCCTTTTTGTCTTGTATTAGTGACAAAAGTAAAATATATTTGCCGTTCAGCGGTGCAGTTATGTGTTCTAAAGCCTTCTGTGGAGTGTATTAGTGGCAAAAGAAAAATATATTTGCCGATCAGCTGTACAGTTATGTGTTCTAAAGCCTTTTGTGGCGTGTATTAGTGGAAAATTAAAAATATATTTGCTGATCAGCGGTGCAGTTATATGTTCTAAAGCCTTTTGTGGCATGTATTAGTGGGGAAAAAATGGATTATTAGCCATTGTGTGGTGAAGTGAGAAAATTACAGACTTTTTTGGGGTGTTTAAATTTCCTTTTTATTTATTTATCAGATTATCAGTATGTCAGACAGAGAAGTGCCAGGCTCTGCATAGGGGAGTGGCAGAGGCCTAAATGTTTCTGGCGCAGGCACATGTCGCAGCAGAGTAGGGATGAGCGAACTCGAACTGTATAGTTCGGGTTCGTACCGAATTTTGGGGTGTCCGTGACACGGACCCGAACCCGGACATTTTCGTAAAAGTCCGGGTTCGGGTTCGGTGTTCGTCGCTTTCTTGGCGCTTTTGTGACGCTTTCTTGGCGCTTTTTGAAAGGCTGCAAAGCAGCCAATCAACAAGCGTCATACTACTTGCCCCAAGAGGCCATCACAGCCATGCCTACTATTGGCATGGCTGTGATTGGCCAGAGCACCATGTGACCCAGCCTCTATTTAAGCTGGAGTCACATAGCGCCGCCCGTCACTCTGCTCTGATTAGCGTAGGGAGAGGTTGCGGCTGCGACAGTAGGGCGAGATTAGGCAGATTAACTCCTCCAAAGGACTTGATTAACTGATCGATCTGCAGCTGTGGATCATTGAGCTGCTGATCCTCAATTGCTCACTGTTTTTAGGCTGCCCAGACCGTTTGTCAGTCACATTTTTCTGGGGTGATCGGCGGCCATTTTGTGTCTTGTGGTGCGCCAGCACAAGCTGCGACCAAGTGCATTTAACCCTCAATGGTGTGGTTGTTTTTTGGCTAAAGCCTACATCAGGGTGAAGCTGTCACACCAAGTGCATTTAACCAGCAATAGTCTGTTCATTTTTTGGCCATATACAAAATCAGGGGCAAGCTGCGCCTGTCACCAAGTGCATTTAACCCTCAATGGTGTGGTTGTTTTTTGGCTAAAGCCTACATCAGGGTGAAGCTGTCACACCAAGTGCATTTAACCAGCAATAGTCTGTTCATTTTTTGGCCATATACAAAATCAGGGGCAAGCTGCGCCTGTCACCAAGTGCATTTAACCCTCAATGGTGTGGTTGTTTTTTGGCTAAAGCCTACATCAGGGTGAAGCTGTCACACCAAGTGCATTTAACCAGCAATAGTCTGTTCATTTTTTGGCCATATACAAAATCAGGGGCAAGCTGCGCCTGTCACCAAGTGCATTTAACCCTCAATGGTGTGGTTGTTTTTTGGCTAAAGCCTACATCAGGGTGAAGCTGTCACACCAAGTGCATTTAACCAGCAATAGTCTGTTCATTTTTTGGCCATATACAAAATCAGGGGCAAGCTGCGCCTGTCACCAAGTGCATTTAACCCTCAATGGTGTGGTTGTTTTCTGGCTAAAGCCTACATCAGGGTGAAGCTGTCACACCAAGTGCATTTAACCAGCAATAGTCTGTTTATTTTTTGGCCATATACTACATCAGGGGCAAGCTGCGCCCGTCACCAAGTGCATTTAACCCTCAGTAGTGTGGTTGGTCAAGCTGTGACACCAAGTGCATTTAACCAGCAATAGTCTGTTCATTTTTTGGCCATATACTACATCAGGGGCAAGCTGCGCCCGTCACCAAGTGCATTTAACCAGCAATAGTGTGGTTATTTTTTGGCCATATCCCAGTCTAATTCTGTCACTAAATCCATACCGGTCACCCAGCGCCTAAATACTAGGCCTCAAATTTATATCCCGCTAAATCTCTCGTTACCGCTGTCCTGTTGTAGCTGGGAAAGTTATTTAGTGTCCGTCAAAGCACATTTTTTGTTCTGGGTTGAAGTACAATTCCCAATTTAGCAATTTCATAATTTAGTGGTTTCTGCTATATCAGAGCTATTTGAAATCTATCCCTAAAAGGGTATATAATATTCAAGGTGCACATTGGGTCATTCAGAATAACTTCACACACACCCGCTACTGTGTATTTTCAAGTCTAATTCTGTCACTAAACCCATACCTGTCACCCAGCGCCTAAATACTAGGCCTCAAATTTATATCCTGCTAAATCTCTCGTTACCGCTGTCCTGTTGTAGCTGGGAAAGTTATTTAGTGTCCGTCAAAGCACATTTTTTGTTCTGGGTTGAAGTACAATTCCCAATTTAGCAATTTCATAATTTAGTGGTTTCTGCTATATCAGAGCTATTTGAAATCTATCCCTAAAAGGGTATATAATATTCAAGGTGCACATTGGGTCATTCAGAATAACTTCACACACACCCGCTACTGTGTATTTCCAAGTCTAATTCTGTCACTAAACCCATACCTGTCACCCAGCGCCTAAATACTAGGCCTCAAATTTATATCCTGCTAAATCTCTCGTTACCGCTGTCCTGTTGTAGCTGGGAAAGTTATTTAGTGTCCGTCAAAGCACATTTTTTGTTCTGGGTTGAAGTACAATTCCCAATTTAGCAATTTCATAATTTAGTGGTTTCTGCTATATCAGAGCTATTTGAAATCTATCCCTAAAAGGGTATATAATATTCAAGGTGCACATTGGGTCATTCAGAATAACTTCACACACACCCGCTACTGTGTATTTCCAAGTCTAATTCTGTCACTAAACCCATACCTGTCACCCAGCGCCTAAATACTAGGCCTCAAATTTATATCCTGCTAAATCTCTCGTTACCGCTGTCCTGTTGTAGCTGGGAAAGTTATTTAGTGTCCGTCAAAGCACATTTTTTGTTCTGGGTTGAAATACAATTCCCAATTTAGCAATTTCATAATTTAGTGGTTTCTGCTATATCAGAGCTATTTGAAATCTATCCCTAAAAGGGTATATAATATTCAAGGTGCACATTGGGTCATTCAGAATAACTTCACACACACCCGCTACTGTGTATTTCCAAGTCTAATTCTGTCACTAAACCCATACCTGTCACCCAGCGCCTAAATACTAGGCCTCAAATTTATATCCTGCTAAATCTCTCGTTACCGCTGTCCTGTTGTAGCTGGGAAAGTTATTTAGTGTCCGTCAAAGCACATTTTTTGTTCTGGGTTGAAATACAATTCCCAATTTAGCAATTTCATAATTTAGTGGTTTCTGCTATATCAGAGCTATTTGAAATCTATCCCTAAAAGGGTATATAATATTCAAGGTGCACATTGGGTCATTCAGAATAACTTCACACACACCCGCTACTGTGTATTTCCAAGTCTAATTCTGTCACTAAACCCATACCTGTCACCCAGCGCCTAAATACTAGGCCTCAAATTTATATCCTGCTAAATCTCTCGTTACCGCTGTACTGTTGTTGCTTGGAAAGATATTTAGTGTCCGTCAAAGCACATTTTTTGTTCTGGGTTGAAATACAATTCCCAATTTAGCAATTTCATAATTTAGTGGTTCCTGCTATATCAGAGCTATTTGAAATCTATCCCAAAAAGGGTATATAATATTCAAGGTGCACATAGGGTCATTCAGAATAACTTCACACACACCCTCTACTGTGTATTTCCAAGTCTAATTCTGTCACTAAACCCATACCTGTCACCCAGCGCCTAAATACTAGGCCTCAAATTTATATCCTGCTAAATCTCTCGTTACCGCTGTACTGTTGTTGCTGGGCAAGATATTTAGTGTCCGTCAAAGCACATTTTTTGTTCTGGGTTGAAATACAATTCCCAATTTAGCAATTTCATAATTTAGTGGTTCCTGCTATATCAGAGCTATTTGAAATCTATCCCAAAAAGGGTATATAATATTCAAGGTGCACATAGGGTCATTCAGAATAACTTCACACACACGCTTCTGTGCATTTCCAAGTCTAATTCTGTCACTAAATCCATACCGGTCACCCAGCGCCTAAATACTAGGCCTCAAATTTATATCCCGCTGAATTTGAATACAATACATTGGGCCAAATAATATATTTGTTGTTGTGGTGAACCATAACAATGAGAAAAACATCTAGTAAGGGACGCGGACGTGGACATGGTCGTGGTGGTGTTAGTGGACCCTCTGGTGCTGGGAGAGGACGTGGCCGTTCTGCCACATCCACACGTCCTAGTGTACCAACTACCTCAGGTCCCAGTAGCCGCCAGAATTTACAGCGATATATGGTGGGGCCCAATGCCGTTCTAAGGATGGTAAGGCCTGAGCAGGTACAGGCATTAGTCAATTGGGTGGCCGACAGTGGATCCAGCACGTTCACATTATCTCCCACCCAGTCTTCTGCAGAAAGCGCACAGATGGCGCCTGAAAACCAACCCCATCAGTCTGTCACATCACCCCCATGCATACCAGGGAAACTGTCTCAGCCTCAAGTTATGCAGCAGTCTCTTATGCTGTTTGAAGACTCCGCTGGCAGGGTTTCCCAAGGGCATCCACCTAGCCCTTCCCCAGCGGTGAAAGACATAGAATGCACTGACGCACAACCACTTATGTTTCCTGATGATGAGGACATGGGAATACCACCTCAGCATGTCTCTGATGATGACGAAACACAGGTGCCAACTGCTGCGTCTTTCTGCAGTGTGCAGACTGAACAGGAGGTCAGGGATCAAGACTGGGTGGAAGACGATGCAGGGGACGATGAGGTCCTAGACCCCACATGGAATGAAGGTCGTGCCACTGACTTTCACAGTTCGGAGGAAGAGGCAGTGGTGAGACCGAGCCAACAGCGTAGCAAAAGAGGGAGCAGTGGGCAAAAGCAGAACACCCGCCGCCAAGAGACTCCGCCTGCTACTGACCGCCGCCATCTGGGACCGAGCACCCCAAAGGCAGCTTCAAGGAGTTCCCTGGCATGGCACTTCTTCAAACAATGTGCTGACGACAAGACCCGAGTGGTTTGCACGCTGTGCCATCAGAGCCTGAAGCGAGGCATTAACGTTCTGAACCTGAGCACAACCTGCATGACCAGGCACCTGCATGCAAAGCATGAACTGCAGTGGAGTAAACACCTTAAAACCAAGGAAGTCACTCAGGCTCCCCCTGCTACCTCTTCTGCTGCTGCCGCCTCGGCCTATTCTGCTGCTGCCGCCTCGGCCTCTTCCTCCGCCTCTGGAGGAACGTTGGCACCTGCCGCCCAGCAAACAGGGGATGTACCACCAACACCACCACCACCACCTCCGTCACCAAGCGTCTCAACCATGTCACACGCCAGCGTTCAGCTCTCCATCTCACAAACATTTGATAGAAAGCGTAAATTCCCACCTAGCCACCCTCGATCCCTGGCCCTGAATGCCAGCATTTCTAAACTACTGGCCTATGAAATGCTGTCATTTAGGCTGGTGGACACAGACAGCTTCAAACAGCTCATGTCGCTTGCTGTCCCACAGTATGTTGTTCCCAGCCGGCACTACTTCTCCAAGAGAGCCGTGCCTTCCCTGCACAACCAAGTATCCGATAAAATCAAGTGTGCACTGCGCAACGCCATCTGTAGCAAGGTCCACCTAACCACAGATACGTGGACCAGTAAGCACGGCCAGGGACGCTATATCTCCCTAACTGCACACTGGGTAAATGTAGTGGCAGCTGGGCCCCAGGCGGAGAGCTGTTTGGCGCACGTCCTTCCGCCGCCAAGGATCGCAGGGCAACATTCTTTGCCTCCTGTTGCCACCTCCTCCTTCTCGGCTTCCTCCTCCTCTTCTTCCACCTGCTCATCCAGTCAGCCACACACCTTCACCACCAACTTCAGCACAGCCCGGGGTAAACGTCAGCAGGCCATTCTGAAACTCATATGTTTGGGGGACAGGCCCCACACCGCACAGGAGTTGTGGCGGGGTATTGAACAACAGACCGACGAGTGGTTGCTGCCGGTGAGCCTCAAGCCCGGCCTGGTGGTGTGTGATAATGGGCGAAATCTCGTTGCAGCTCTGGGACTAGCCAATTTGACGCACATCCCTTGCTTGGCGCATGTGCTGAATTTGGTGGTGCAGAAGTTCATTCACAACTACCCCGACATGTCAGAGCTGCTGCATAAAGTGCGGGCCGTCTGTTCGCGCTTCCGGCGTTCACATCCTGCTGCTGCTCGCCTGTCTGCGCTACAGCGTAACTTCGGCCTTCCCGCTCACCGCCTCATATGCGACGTGCCCACCAGGTGGAACTCCACCTTGCACATGCTGGACAGACTGTGCGAGCAGCAGCAGGCCATAGTGGAGTTTCAGCTGCAGCACGCACGGGTCAGTCGCACTACAGAACAGCACCACTTCACCACCAATGACTGGGCCTCCATGCGAGACCTGTGTGCCCTGTTGCGCTGTTTCGAGTACTCCACCAACATGGCCAGTGGCGATGACACCGTTATCAGCGTTACAATACCACTTCTATGTCTCCTTGAGAAAACACTTAGGGCGATGATGGAAGAGGAGGTGGCCCAGGAGGAGGAGGAGGAGGAGGAAGAGGGGTCATTTTTAGCACTTTCAGGCCAGTCTCTTCGAAGTGACTCAGAGGGAGGTTTTTGGCAACAGCAGAGGCCAGGTACAAATGTGGCCAGCCAGGGCCCACTACTGGAGGACGAGGAGGACGAGGATGAGGAGGAGGTGGAGGAGGATGAGGATGAAGCATGGTCACAGCGGGGTGGCACCCAACGCAGCTCGGGTCCATCACTGGTGCGTGGCTGGGGGGAAAGGCAGGACGATGACGATACGCCTCCCACAGAGGACAGCTTGTCCTTACCCCTGGGCAGCCTGGCACACATGAGCGACTACATGCTGCAGTGCCTGCGCAACGACAGCAGAGTTGCCCACATTTTAACCTGTGCGGACTACTGGGTTGCCACCCTGCTGGATCCACGCTACAAAGACAATGTGCCCACCTTACTTCCTGCACTGGAGCGTGATAGGAAGATGCGCGAGTACAAGCGCACGTTGGTAGACGCGCTACTGAGAGCATTCCCAAATGTCACAGGGGAACAAGTGGAAGCCCAAGGCCAAGGCAGAGGAGGAGCAAGAGGTCGCCAAGGCAGCTGTGTCACGGCCAGCTCCTCTGAGGGCAGGGTTAGCATGGCAGAGATGTGGAAAACTTTTGTCAACACGCCACAGCTAACTGCACCACCACCTGATACGCAACGTGTTAGCAGGAGGCAACATTTCACTAACATGGTGGAACAGTACGTGTGCACACCCCTCCACGTACTGACTGATGGTTCGGCCCCATTCAACTTCTGGGTCTCTAAATTGTCCACGTGGCCAGAGCTAGCCTTTTATGCCTTGGAGGTGCTGGCCTGCCCGGCAGCCAGCGTTTAGTCTGAACGTGTATTCAGCACGGCAGGGGGCGTCATTACAGACAAACGCAGCCGCCTGTCTACAGCCAATGTGGACAAGCTGACGTTCATAAAAATGAACCAGGCATGGATCCCACAGGACCTGTCCGTCCCTTGTCCAGATTAGACATTAACTACCTCCCCATAACCATATATTATTGGACTCCAGGGCACTTCCTCATTC
Source organism: Bufo gargarizans (assembly GCF_014858855.1). Lineage (NCBI taxonomy): Eukaryota > Metazoa > Chordata > Amphibia > Anura > Bufonidae > Bufo > Bufo gargarizans. The sequence continues at coordinate 174,232,181 of NC_058081.1, forward strand.
AATCCTATTTTTATTTTCATTTTACCATTATATTGCAAGGCTACCCAAAGTTGAATGAACCTCTCCTCTGCCTGTGTGCTAGGCCTAAATATATGCCAATGGATTGTTGCAGTGGTGGCTGACGTGAAGCCTCATTCTCTGCTATGACATGCAGACTGATTCTCTGGTGACATGAAGCCAGATTGTCTGTTACGGGACCTCTCTCCTCTGCCTGGGTGCTGGGCCTGAATTTATGACAATGGACTGTTGCAGTGGTGGCTGACGTGAAGCCTGATTCTCTGCTATGACATGCAGACTGATTCTCTGCTGACATGAAGCCAGATCCTCTGTTACGGGACCTCTCTCCTCTGCCTGGGTGCTGGGCCTAAATTTATGAAAATGGACTGTTGCAGTGGTGGGTGACGTGAAGCCTCATTCTCTGCTATGACATGCAGACTGATTCTCTGCTGACATGAAGCCAGATTGTCTGTTACGGGACCTCTCTCCTCTGCCTGGGTGCTGGGCCTAAATATCTGACAATGGACTGTTGCATTGGTGGCTGACGTGAAGCCTGATTCTCTGCTATGATATGAAGACTGATTCTCTGCTGACATGAAGCCAGATTGTCTGTTACGGGACCTCTCTCCTCTGCCTGTGTGCTAGGCCTAAATATATGCCAATGGATTGTTGCAGTGGTGGCTGACGTGAAGCCTGATTCTCTGCTATGACATGCAGACTGATTCTCTGGTGACATGAAGCCAGATCCTCTGTTACGGGACCTCTCTCCTCTGCCTGGGTGCTGGGCCTAAATTTATGAAAATGGACTGTTGCAGTGGTGGGTGACGTGAAGCCTGATTCTCTGCTATGACATGCAGACTGATTCTCTGGTGACATGAAGCCAGATCCTCTGTTACGGGACCTCTCTCCTCTGCCTGGGTGCTGGGCCTAAATTTATGAAAATGGACTGTTGCAGTGGTGGGTGACGTGAAGCCTCATTCTCTGCTATGACATGCAGACTGATTCTCTGCTGACATGAAGCCAGATCGTCTGTTACGGGACCTCTCTCCTCTGCCTGGGTGCTGGGCCTAAATTTATGAAAATGGACTCTTACAGTGGTGGGTGACGTGAAGCCTGATTCTCTGCTATGACATGAAGACTGATTCTCTGCTGACATGAAGCCAGATCCTCTGTTACGGGACCTCTCTCCTCTGCCTGGGTGCTGGGCCTAAATATCTGACAATGGACTGTTGCATTGGTGGCTGACGTGAAGCCTGATTCTCTGCTATGATATGAAGACTGATTCTCTGCTGACATGAAGCCAGATTGTCTGTTACGGGACCTCTCTCCTCTGCCTGTGTGCTAGGCCTAAATATATGCCAATGGATTGTTGCAGTGGTGGCTGACGTGAAGCCTGATTCTCTGCTATGACATGCAGACTGATTCTCTGGTGACATGAAGCCAGATCCTCTGTTACGGGACCTCTCTCCTCTGCCTGGGTGCTGGGCCTAAATTTATGAAAATGGACTGTTGCAGTGGTGGGTGACGTGAAGCCTGATTCTCTGCTATGACATGCAGACTGATTCTCTGGTGACATGAAGCCAGATCCTCTGTTACGGGACCTCTCTCCTCTGCCTGGGTGCTGGGCCTAAATTTATGAAAATGGACTGTTGCAGTGGTGGGTGACGTGAAGCCTCATTCTCTGCTATGACATGCAGACTGATTCTCTGCTGACATGAAGCCAGATTGTCTGTTACGGGACCTCTCTCCTCTGCCTGGGTGCTGGGCCTGAATTTATGACAATGGACTGTTGCAGTGGTGGCTGACGTGAAGCCTGATTCTCTGCTATGATATGAAGACTGATTCTCTGCTGACATGAAGCCAGATTGTCTGTTACGGGACCTCTCTCCTCTGCCTGGGTGCTGGGCCTAAATTTATGAAAATGGACTCTTACAGTGGTGGGTGACGTGAAGCCTGATTCTCTGCTATGACATGAAGACTGATTCTCTGCTGACATGAAGCCAGATTGTCTGTTACGGGACCTCTCTCCTCTGCCTGGGTGCCGGGGCCTAAATATCTGAGAATGGACTGTTCCAGTGGTGGGTGACGGGAAGCCAGATTCTCTGCTATGGAACCTCTCTCCAATTGATTTTGGTTAATTTTTATTTATTTAATTTTTATTTTAATTAATTTCCCTATCCACATTTGTTTGCAGGGGATTTACCTACATGTTGCTGCCTTTTGCAGCCCTCTAGCCCTTTCCTGGGCTGTTTTACAGCCGTTTTAGTGCCGAAAAGTTCGGGTCCCCATTGACTTCAATGGGGTTCGGGTTCGGGACGAAGTTCGGATCGGGTTCGGATCCCGAACCCGAACATTTCCGGGATGTTCGGCCGAACTTCTCGAACCCGAACATCCAGGTGTTCGCTCAACTCTACAGCAGAGTAAAGGGGAGTGGCAGCAAGAGTGACGAAGTGACTTCATAACTGAACTGGTCCTTAAAAAGTGGGTTTTTGGGAAATTTTCTTACAAATTAAGAATTGCTTTTAAAATTCTAAGCCTTGTAACCTTCTAAAAATAAAATAATATTTTCAAAATGATGCCAACATGAAGTAGACATCTGGGAAATGTACGGTAACAACTATTTTATGAGGTATCACAATCTGCTTTAAAAGCAGAGACATTCGAATTTAAAAAATTGTGAATTTTTCCAAATGTTTGGTTAATTTTGGAATTTTTTAAATAAAGAATGGTAAAACATATTGACTCAAATTTACCACTAACATGAAGTACAATATGTCACGAGACAACAATCTCACTTGGGGACCATAAAAATGTTTTTGAAAATATTTTAAAAAATCTGAACAAAATGAACAAAAAATGAACATCATAGGCATTGCAGTGTGAAAAAATGCCCATACTGCTAAAATATAAATAAATGTATCCCATACAGTGTAACAGAAAAAAAAAAGAACGTGACCAATTCAACGTTTTTTCATCTTTTTCACCTTAGGTGACTATAACATGCAATTATTAGATTGCCATTTGTATTCTGTAATGGATTTTTATCCATTACAAAATATAGCATTCAGTATTTTCCAATGTAGTGCTGCCACCTGCAGGCCGGCATTGAAAGCCTTTTATAGGCTCTGAGCTATTTTTGCTAAGGAACAGCTTCCTCGATCTCACTAAGGTGGAGGCATTCCAGCTCCTGGATTTAGCTGTTTAAAATGCCGTGGTCACATGCACTCAAGAGTGAGTGCCCTTTTTAAATACCGGACTTCTGCCATACATGTACGGTTGATGTCCACAAAGGGTTAAAACATCCCCCGTTGTACACGTCTAATGTGCTAAAAAAAATTGTAAAGCATTATGCATTTGGCATATGTTTAGATCAGTATATATCAATTATAGATATACAGTTGCATATATCTGGTGCTTCCTTGTTTTGAATGGTTACACAGAACATAAGACCAAACCTTGTGTGAACCTAGCCTCACTAAGACCTCATCTGTCGATTCTGTCCCTCAATACAAGTATGCTACATACTTGGCTATTCTAGGGACCATGGCCAGAAAGTCCAACCTACAGCCTAAACCTTCTTATTGGAGGATAGGGGCAAGATTCCATGACCTCTGCTTCCTGGTTTATATCAATCCAAAAAGAAGACCCTAGAATCTGATGCTTACCTATAAGGGTGCAGCCACATGGTGAGGTTTCTGAATGCAGTTTTGGAAACCAAAATTAGGAGTAGATCATAAAAGGAGAGAAAGTATAAATGTCAGATACAACTTATCCTCTTTTTTCTTTAATTCACTTCTGGTTTTGGCTTCCAAAACTGCATTCAGAAGCCTGACCGTGTTGTGGTATCCTAATACCTGAAATACTGTATGTCCTCTACACACCAATGGCCCCCAACCACCAGTCTGCGGCCCAGGACCGGGCCCTGGATGATGTGCTTGTCGGCACTGACGGATTCACGCGCGTAACAAAACACAAGGTGCAAATTAAAATATAAAAACACTATATAACGATATAATTTAAATGTGATTCAACTCACCATAATGCAGAATCAATGGGAGCATTGGGCTTGTTTCTGTGCAACGAGACAGTTCCATCTAGGGGTGATGGGCGACAATGACACCCGAAGTGTGTTCCTTATGCCCAGTCTACTTCGTAATCTTGTTTTGCTTGCTGTCACTGCAGAAAACCCTGCTTCACAAAGATAGGATGTTGGAATGGCAGCAGAGTTTTCAGCGCTTTTGTGGAAATCTCAGGATATTCTGCCTTTAATCCAGAACGTTGGGAGATTTGACATCTCAAACATACTTTTAAGGCTACTTTCACACTGGTGTTTTGGCTTTCTGTTTGTGAGATCCAATCAGGGCTCTCACAAGCGGTCCAAATGGATCAGTTTTGCCCTACTGCATTCTGAATGGAAAAGGATCCGCTCCGAATGCATCAGTTTGGCTTCGATCAGTCTGCATTCCACTCTGGAAGCGGACACCAAAACACTGCGTTTTGCTGTCCACTTGACGAAACTGAGCCAAACGGATGTGTCCTGGCACACAATGTAAGTCAATGGGGATGGATCAGTTTTCTCTGACACAATCTGGCACAATAGAAAACGGATCCGTCTCCTATTGACTTTCAATAGAGTTCATGACGTATCCATCTTGGCTATGTTACATGTAATACAAATGGATCCGTTCATGACGGATGCATGCAGTTGTATTATTGCAACGGATCTGTTTTTGCAGATCCGCGAGTTTGAAAGTAGCCTGATTCACTCTCATTCAGTGCATACGATAAACTGCATTTGATAGTCTTCTGGATGATGAAGGAGGCCTCAGATGTTCCAGATTACCGCTGATTCAGCTGGACACTTTGGACATTTATGGCATAGTTGCATACCATTTCTGGGACCTGCACCTATGCATGGCTGGCCTAATGTGTTCAGGTGTGAGCTAATCTTGTGCCCCCCCCATCCCCCACCTAAACATACACAAAGAGGAAAACAATCTTTGTAACAAACAGTTTTTTTTTATTACAGATAATTTAAGTGCAAGTGCAAACAAGTACAATCATACCCAGTGTCACCCATACCCAGTCTCCTGCCCCCTTAATCATACCCTGTCACCTTTGCCCAGTCCCCTGCCCCCTTAATCATACCCTGTCACCTTTGCCCAGTCCCCTGCCCCCCTTAATGATACCCAGTGTTACCCAGAGCCAGTCCCTTGCCCCTCTTAATCATACCCTGTCACCTTTACCCAGTCCCCTGCCCTTCTTAATCATACCTAGTGTCACCCTTACCCAGTCCCCTGCCCCTTCAATTAGACCCTGCCCCCCTTAAATTAAGGGTGACAGACACTGGGTATGACTAAGGGGTAGGGGACTGGATAAGGGTGACACTGAGTATGATTAAGGGGCAGGGGACTGGCTCTGGGTGACACTGGGTATGATTAAGGGGGGCAGGGTCTAATTGAGGGGACAGGGGACTGGGTAAGGGTGACATTGGGTATGAATAAGAAGGGCAGGGGACTTGGTAAAGGTGACAGGGTATGATTAAGGGGCAGGGTACTGGCTCTGGGTATGATTAAGGGGGGCAGGGGACTGGGCCAAGGTGACAGGGTATGATTAAGGGCCTTAATTATACCCAGTGTCACCCATAGCCAGTCTCCTGCCCCCCATAATCATACCCTGTCACCTTTACCCAGTCTCCTGCCCCCCTTAATCATACCCAGTGTCAACCAAAGCCAGTGTCCTGCCCCTTAATCATACCCAGTGTCACCCTTATCTAGTCCCCATGCCACCTTACTCATACCCAGTGTCTGTCACCCTTATCTAGTCCCCTGCCCCCCTTAATTAGACCCTGCCCCCATTTAATGACAGATATTTGGCAAAAACTATAAGAACAGGTACTCACTATTTGAAGTCTTCGGCTCCCTCCCTGTCTGCAGAGCACCAGCTGCCGCCCTCACACATTGAGCGGATCCTTCTGCGGCTCTCTGTGAAAGCGCAGCACTTGGACGCTGCACCTGCGCCTCTAAGCTCCTCCTCCACGCTCCGGAAACCTGACCTGGCAGCTGCAGCAGCTCAGCTCGCCAGGCTCGCATCTCACAATCTCGGACCGGCCTGCTGTAAGAGACCGACTGCGAGCTGTGTCGGCCGACGGGCACCCCTGTTGCTATGGCGCCCTGTGAGGCCGCACAGCTCGCATACCCCAAAGGCTGGCCTTGCACCTATGTGACATTTATAGCATATCCACAGAATAACCTGTTAAGTTCAGAAAGAGGTTTACACTTGCTAGAGCATGATGGCTTCTTACGATAAAACCAGGTGACAGGTTTCCTTTGATCGCGTGCGTTGCGGGCGCCATAACTATGGATGGCTGCCTGCTTCTTATAAAAGACACTTATGTACTATGTTACTATGTTACCCGCGACTCATGTCCGCAACCGGCAGTAATGAGGTTCACAGACCTTTTACCCCTCAGATGCCATGGTCAATCCTGACCACGGCACCTGAGCGAGCTGAAAACCGAAAGCAGGAGCTGGAGCTTGTGTTAATGGTTCGCATTTACCGCAATAAAATTTGTAAGAGTAGTGCATAGTTTATATTTTTTATCATACATGGCTGATGGGAATTATCATTCTTCCATTCATGCCAATTATTGTGAATGAACATTTGTAAGAATATTTGTTCCCAATAACTGGCCCTTGTAAAGTGCAAAGACTCATATATTGAGTGAAAACATTGATGTAGATACACAATCATGACTCTCTATGGGGAGGAGTGACTCCAGAAGTGCTCATACCCATACAGACGAGATGATTGCTGTATGTAAATGTAAATCTCAACTCCCCTGAGGAGCAGGCAATTATCGGGAACAAATGGTTCATTACTGATAATTGCCTACTCAGTACACTTGTGTAACATGCCCTTTAGAAACATTTTACCATTTTACTGATCTGATCTCTGCTGTTTTACACACCTAGTATATAATGATATATTAAGTGAAAAGAAGCAGACCCCTTTGTTTAACCCTGGACAGCACTAGGTCATATTCATATAATCCTGAATTTTAGTGCTGTTGAGAATTACTGCATCAGTCTAATAGTGTGCTACAATGAACTGGCTTTTTTGGTTTAAAAAATTTGTACTTTTTAAACAAATTTGGGTGTTTTTTTTATTTTTATGAATCATGTTCCATCTGTGGCAATTGTATTTATTTTTTTCCCAATTGCAGTATCAAGTACAACTGCACATATGCATATATTGGAAACATCCCCTTCATTTTACTTATCGCGGTGGTTCCTGGCGTCGTGAAAATAGGATCTCAATGTGTTTCCTTAAATTCTCTGAAAACCTCTTTAAAAATCTACTTGTGGTTTCTCCATAGAAAAAGTTCAACATAAAGGGGCACATTTTTTAAGAGCGGCTTTTTAGACACTGGTCTTAATAAACCCCTAAGCTGGTGTTGGATCCACCGAAGCTAAGAAGAGGCGTCAAACTCTTCATAACTTCGACAGATCCTCCGCCAGTTCTAAATATAAGACAGTTTCCTTGCTGTCTTACATTTAGACCTTTTTCAACAACTAAAACAGGCGTATGAAATGGTCAATAGAGATGGCCTTGCGAGCCCGAAGGTCGGTTCGCGGCGAACTTTGCGGGTTCGCAATTTGCCGAATATGTGAACATAAGGAGATATTCGCGTCTGCCATATTCTTTTACATTGTGAAGAAATTTGACCCATGACACATCCATCAGGTGGTACAGGACAGCCAATTGAGACATTTCAGCCCATGTACATACTCCCTACCTTATACATAGACCAGATCTGGCCGTCATTTTACATTTACATACAAAATTATATTGCCGATATTTCGCATTGAAAAAAATCAAAGATCGCAAATTTGAATAATACATCTGGTATGTCACTGTCCATGTTGTGGGACTATTTGTGCACTTCTAGTAATTATTTATTGGCTGCAAATATGAGCTGAAGGTTTTTCAGGTTCGCCTGCCATTAAAAAGAATGGTACCCCCCGCGAACTTGCGGTACGCAAACATTTGATCATGCTCGCGTGATCGCTTTCGCGAATGGGCCCGGCAGATGTTCGTCCATCACTAATGGTCAATTCTTCCCCGATTTGGCTTGAGTGGGGAGAAATTGCAGATTGTGGCGCAACTAACCGTTGTGCTGCAATCTGCATCTGAAATACACTCAGTTTAGGAGTATTTCATATTAATAAATGACCCCCAGAGTTTTCACTGTGTTTCTGCAGTTAAGTAAAGGTGCAGATTTATTTAGCAACATTATCACCACTTGTCAATGTATCTTAACAAAAAATTCAATAGAATAATGTGCTTTGTGTATCTGTCTTTAAAGAAAATATCCTGTGGCTTTTCTCTCTTTATCGAATTTTACTCATGCGAAATATATATTGTCAAGTTAAGATTCCTTGAACAATCAGTAATAGGGCAGAATGTACACAGCCTGAAGGTCAGCAGTTACTAACTTCAATAAGTAGATAGTTTTAATTAGATCTCCCTCAGGGAAGTATTGAAGTACAATAAATTATTTATCAGACGTTTTTTATTTGTCTATAAAAAGTTTTCATTATAGATTTTGAGGTTTTTAACATGCTTTATTAACAACTTCCTATATACCCTCACTGGAACAATCTGTCATAAACTTAGCGAGTTGGTGTCAGATTTATCTGACAGTGAATTATTTCTCCTAACCACGACAATCTGTCCATAGGGAATGTGATTTTGAATGCATGCATGCTAACTAAACAAGAGAGATGATTTATGTAAAGGGTTTTCTAGAATCTGCGTTTATGTGAAAATATTGAAAGCAAAATAGTAAAATAAAGCAATTGAAAAGAATAATAGTTCACATGGTTTATTTAGTGTATTCATAGAAAAATAAAGTCATGATTGCCTGCCATCTTTGGAAGCTTCAGGTTTTTCGGTATAGTTTTTCCAATTAAAAAATCAGCTTTAAAAAAAAAAAAAATTATGAAATAAAAATTGGTTGAGCAAATTCATTTTATCTTACATAAATATTGCACTTACTTAAAAAAAAGCAATAAGGGTGGGTTCACATCTGCATTCTGGATTCCATTATGGCTTTCCATTATAACATGGTTATAATGGAAGATAGCAGAATCCATAAGACGGAAGTCAAAACGGAAGCCTTTAAGAGGAATTCCGTCTTAATAGAAGTCTATGGCAATCATAACGGATCCATCTGTCGACAGGACTTTTTTCTCCGTTCTGCATAACGGAAAAGGGACGGATCCGTTATGATTCCCATAGACTTCTATTAAGACGGAATTCCTTTTAAAGCCTTCCGTTTTGCATTCCGTCATAATACAAGTCTATGGGCAGTATAACCGATCCGTCCTTCCGTCTTATGGATTCCGTTATAACCATGTTATAACGGAAAGCCATAACGGAATCCAGAACGCAGATGTGAACCCACCTAAGCAGTTGTCCTCATTACTGTAAGCCTACAGTAATATGTTGCAATAACACAGGAAAGCTTATAAATGTTCACACTATTTTGCGCTGGAAATAAGAAGCTCAAAGCAAAGAATTGTATAAAAATTTGCACATCAGCATTAGGACACACAAAATCCTAACAAACAGCTTCAGAATTTTGTGTGTAGCTGCGTCTGAAATTGAAGAGGTCCTATGTAGGGTCTGATTAAAGGGAGTATTTCACCTAATCTGAGCGTTTCAGGTTATAGACTCTTTGACCCTCATTACAATGGTACCTTTCTTTTCTGCGTCCCTCGTCCAGATCATGAAAAAAAACACTTTTTAAACGTATGCAAATGAGCTTCTGAAGGTGCCCAGGGGCGGCATTACTGGGGAATGTGCCCAAAAAACACACCTCTTTCAGCCCTTTGGCCCACCCTCCTGTCCTATTATTACCTCCTCCTCTGCCTCCAGCCGGCGGACGAACTGGCCCGCACCTGCACACTTCTCTGCCCATTATGGGCAGAGGAACAGCTTTTCATATTGCACATGCGCCGGCCAACTAAAGACAGCCGGCTAGCCGGCCTCTAGTGCCGCTCGTGACTTTCGCTGGCTGGAGGTGGAGGAGTTGAGAGAACAGAAGGGCGGGCCAGAGGGCTGAAAGAGGTGTTTTTTTCTGGGCACATCACCCAGTAATGCCGCCCCTGGGCACCTTCAGAAGCTCATTTGCATACGTTTAAAAAGTGTTTTTTTCATGATCTGGACGAGGGACACAGAAAAGAAAGGTACCATTGTAATGAGGGTCAAAGAGTCTATAACCTGATCTGAGCGGTCTAAAATGCTCAGAATAGGTGAAAGACTCCCTTTAATGCTGATTTAGTGACAATGACATATATAGCTATTGGTAAACAAATGTTTGATTGTGGTAGAGAACAGCATATTTAAAAACACCCTGTGCTGACACGTGTTATGCTTTTTTATATTTTAAAGCTTCCAAAAATTGTCCCTTATCAGGGAAAGATGGTGTCGTGGTGTTGTGGGGAAAAAAAGTGGATTGTTCGGGACCAAGCATACAAAAAGTATGCCTTGGTGGGGTTAGAATTCCTGCCCATAAGACATGCACAAGTGTTAAAGGGGTTTTACCATCACATACAATGAGAATATGCCCCCATTGTCTGATAGGTGAGGGTCCCACCTCTGGGACCCGCACTTACAACAAGAACAGAGCGGGAAAATGAATGGAGGGCACACTGCACATGTGCAGCCGCCCTCCATTCATTTCAATGTGGCCGCCGAAAATAGCAGAGCGCTGGCTCGGCTATTTCCATCTGCCCCATAGAAATTAATGAGAGCAGGGGCCACACATGCACAGTGCGCTCCCATTCACTTGTATGGGAGCAGCAGGGAGCAGCAGGGAGCAGCGCTTGGTGGTGGACGGACCCCGGGAAACCCAGGGTCCTCCAGCCACAGCTCTTCCCACTCCATTCTCCTTGTAGGTGCAGGTCCCAGAGGTGGGACACGCACCTATCATACAATGGGGGATATCCTAGCGATATGTCCCCATTGTATGTAATGGGAATACCCCTTTAGTTGCTAGAAGAAAAAGTGGCTTGTTGTAAACGAGCCTATAAAAATGTTCCCTTTGGGAGCAGCAGCAGTATAGTTTGAATATGGAAAGGGTACGGTATTTGAGGCACATTACCTTAATAGTAGCTGCAGCAGAAGCAGCACAGCATGGAACAAGCAAGGCAGTAGATCGGCTGTCTATGGGTGATAGTGGTAGTAATAGTAGTAGTTGTGATGGTAGTGGTAGTAATGGCAGATATGTAGCATTAATCGAGGTGACAGTAAGGGATTAGCAGTGAGGAGTAGCAGTTGATGCGGTCGCGGCAGCAGCCATATGATATGTTGGCAGACATGAAGAAGCATGATGGAGGCAACAGCAGCCTTGCATAATATGATGGTATGATGGTAGACAGACAGTGGCATGATGGTGGAAATAGCATGATGGAGGCAGCAGCCTTACAGAACATGATGGTAAGCAGGCAGCAGCAGTCGCATCAATTGAATGGAGGTGCCACTATTACCACTACATCTATGTATGGGCACGAGGTCCCATGCCTCTTCCTGAACCTCTTCCTCAGTTCAGTCCAAATGCTGACTGCTCTCCCACAAGTCATCAATGAGGGAGACAATCTTTTTTTTTTTTTTAACTCGCTTTATTGAAAAGTAACAAGCAAGAAATACAATAAAACAGTCACATTCAAGTACAATGAGTTACGCATCACAATGCCTAGGTGCAATACAGCAATAAAGGTTGTCCTCTTTAAGTCATTGATGGTCAAGACGTATCAATAGTGCACTTAGCAGTAAGCATCCATACAAAAAACAATGACACATGGTTAATTCTCTACAGTGAACATTGATCCGGATTGCCGTAGCAGGTAACAGAACGTAATGAGACAATTAGGTTACAGAGTGCAGATGAACTGTCGTGGCAGTCAGAGGAGAGCCACACCAGGGCCCCCATATCTTTTGGTGCTTCTGTGGGCATCCTCTACGGGAATACATAATCTTCTCAAAGGGAATTATGTTGTTAACAAGGGTCTTCCATTGAGTAATCGTGGGTGGCCTGTCCGCCATCCACCTAAGAGCAATAGCTTTCCTGGCTAAGAACAGGGCCTCCCTAATGAAGGTGAGTGTGTAGCGTGGTCTCGAATCCTCGTCTAATATTCCCAAGACGCAAATCTTCGGGCAAATTGCCAAAGTATCTGGGATCAGGGAAGAAATGAGCTCAACTACCCCCCTCCAAAATGATTGAATGTAACTACAGTCCCACATCAGGTGCCAGAAATCCACGCCCAACTGAGCACATCTATGGCATCCGGTGTGTGATCTTCTACCCATTTTATATAGCCTAGTAGGGGTGAGGTAACACCTATGCAGAATAAATAACTGAATCAATCTGTTAGTAAGGGACGGGGATACAGTTATCGGAACTTCAAGGGCCTCTCTCCACTTACCATCTGTCAATGTGGGTATATTCCCTCTCCATTTACATTCCACACTCAGTGGAGAAGCTGAAATTTTAAGGTTGAGCAAATGTGTATATAAGGCGGATATCAGTCCCCTCGGTCCTTGTGTTCTGAAGACCCCAATGAGCGGATATAGAGATACTTGTCTTTTAAGATCTCGAATCTGGGCCTGAAGGGCGTGTCTCAGCTGCAAATACCTGAAGAAATGTGGCCTTAAGACACCCGCTTTGGTCTGTAACTGAGTAAAGGAGAACAGAATGCCATTCTTATAAAGATCTTTCAAACAGCAAATACCGTACCCTCTCCATATCCTCTCTCCTTCACAGTGTAACAAATGTGGAAATAATGGATTGTTCCATAGTTGTATATCATCTGGTAGATCACTGTATTGCTGCATCTTTGCAGCCCTCCACACCTGATGCGCCAGCTTGTGGATCAATATGAGTGAACCTGTTAGAGATGACGGGCCCTCTAAAACCGGCCACAGGGTGGAGAGATGCAAATACTCCTGCAAGTAATATTCTGAGTTAGGAAGCACATCCTGGGTCACCCATGGCACCAAGTAACGCAACTGGCCGGCAAGGAAATACAAAAATAGATCCGGCAGGGCCGCCCCGCCCTCATCCCAGCTCCTCTGTAGGGATTTCACGGCCAGTTTACGCCTGTTCTTACCCCATATAAATGTCGCCATGAGAGAATGAAGTTTATCGAAGAATTTACGTGGTATGGGTACACACGCATGTTCCAATAGATACAAAGCCTTGGGCTGAAGTACCATTTTGATTAGATTTACTCGTCCCATGGTAGACAGCGGTAGGGTATTCCAAGACTTAAATTTTTGGGGGGCAGAGTTAGGTTTTAATGTGCGGTCACCGCTCTACTGTGTAGCTTTCATGAGTAGTCCGGATGGATTACAGATTCACCACAGATAGTAGGTGGCAGTTATAGGAGAATCAATAGTGTTATCCACGTCTGGATTAATAGGCAGGAGATAGGCAGTATCTATATTTGCCTGGGTGTACTGATGGTATAAGTGGCACACCAGTACACACATGTAGCAGATGTGAAAGCAAGGCAACTAGATCTAACTGCAGCCATAAAGTGTAAACGTGGTAGGGCAATTAAGTCTCCCTCACGCATTCAGGGGTAGGGATTGTGCACTCCCCCCCCCCCCTCCTGCCTTCACCTCTTTCTTTTTCTCCTATGTTACTAAGCCAATGTCAACAACAGTGGTTTGGTGGCTGTGGTTTTAATATCCCATTTACTTTTCTGTTTCAATAGTCGGTACCATTGCGTTCTATGCACTTATTCAGGTTTTAATGCATATCGAATAAAAGCGATATATTAATTTGACTTGGGCCAAGATAGGTTTCTTTGCCTACTTAGGCATCTGTAAATAAAGTGTTTAAATAACCTTGCCCTAGTCTGGTCCTATAGCTATCTAAGACTTAAATTTATCTACAAAGTATGACACCAAGGGGCTCGTGTTTAGGTCATGTGAGGTGGCAGGGTCCTTAGTGATGTTGACTCCTAAGTATTTGAATTTGTCAACTACCATTAGATTCTGATATACCGATGGCCACTCTGCGGCCCATAGCGGCATTATGGCCGATTTTGCCCAATTTATGCATAGACCAGAGAAGACCCCAAACTGCTCAATCAATGTGATTGCTCGGGGCAAGGTAACTTCTACTGAGTCCATGTACAAAATGAGGTCATCAGCATATAGGCCCAGTCTGTCCTCCCTATTTCCCATAGTTATGCCTTTAAAAACACCATCTTGCCTGATTCGTAATGCTAAATGCTCGATAGCTACCGCAAACAAAAGAGGTGACAAGGGGCATCCCTGCCTGGTTCCCCTGTATAGTGCAAATGTTGACGATAGAGAGCCATTGATCAGAATATTCACGGATGGGGATTTATAAATGATATTGACCCACCTGATGAAACTAGGACCAAAACCAAAACATCCAAGGACATGTTTCAAATAAGGCCACTCTACAGAGTCGAACGCCTTGGCCGTGTCAAGCGCGGCCAACGCCCACAGTCTCCTGTCCGCGCATCCCAACTGAGGAATAACCTGCGCCCTACGTATGTTGCTGGAGGTAGATCTACCAGGGATAAACCCAGATTGATTTTCATGTATAATGGACGATATTACTCTGTTCAATCTGTTTGCCAATATTTTAGTGAGAATTTTGTAATCTAGATTTAATAACGATATAGGGCGGTACGACCCATACTCTGTAGGGTCTTTGTCAGGTTTTAACAAGACTACAATAGAGGCCTCGTACAACGATTCTGGAAGACCGTCAGCATCCAAGGAGGCATTGTACATGCGCAGAAGCTGTGGTGCCAGAATTTCCCTATATTTAGAATACACCTCCAATGGAATCCCGTCTGGTCCGGGGGCTTTGCCTAAATTAAGTCCCGCTATCGCCTCCTCTACCTCCTCCAGGGTGAATTCCCCATCCAGCAGTTCCCTATCCAATGCAGACAGTTGCGGGTGGGAAACCTCCTGAAGGTAGTCCTCTAGTGCCTGTGTGGTATACTGAGCACGAGAGCAATACAGGTCCTGGTAGAATTCCTTGAACCGGTCCAGGATACCCTCAGGCTCAGACACCACCTCCCCTTCCCTGTCACTAATGCGTAATATCGGCGGAGACATGTTATTCCTCCTCACTACCTGCGCCAGCACTTTTCCCACCCTGCTGCCTTGTTCAAAGGTTTGTTGCTGCATGAAAAGCATCCTGCGATCACTTTTTTCTTGCAAATGATTCATGTACTGTCTACCCTTCATCATCCAATCTCTCCTGTTCTCTTCAGTGGGGTCTGAGACATATGTAGATTCTGCATTCCTGCACTGCGTGCCCAAGTCCTCCTCCTTACGACTAGTGAATTTCTTAATGTAAGAGATGGACGACTTAAGGCACCCACGCAGGAAGGCTTTCAAATAGGGATGAGCGAACCCGAACTGTATAGTTCGGGTTCGTACCGAATTTTGGGGTGTCCGTGACACGGACCCGAACCCGGACATTTTCGTAAAAGTCCGGGTTCGGGTTCGGTGTTCGTCGCTTTCTTCGCGCTTTTGTGACGCTTTCTTGGCGCTTTTTGAAAGGCTGCAAAGCAGCCAATCAACAAGCGTCATACTACTTGCCCCAAGAGGCCATCACAGCCATGCCTACTATTGGCATGGCTGTGATTGGCCAGAGCACCATGTGACCCAGCCTCTATTTAAGCTGGAGTCACATAGCGCCGCCCGTCACTCTGCTCTGATTAGCGTAGGGAGAGGTTGCGGCTGCGACAGTAGGGCGAGATTAGGCAGATTAACTCCTCCAAAGGACTTGATTAACTGATCGATCTGCAGCTGTGGATCATTGAGCTGCTGATCCTCAATTGCTCACTGTTTTTAGGCTGCACAGACCGTTTGTCAGTCTCATTTTTCTGGGGTGATCGGCGGCCATTTTGTGTCTTGTGGTGCGCCAGCACAAGCTGCGACCAAGTGCATTTAACCCTCAATGGTGTGGTTGTTTTTTGGCTAAAGCCTACATCAGGGTGAAGCTGTGACACCAAGTGCATTTAACCAGCAATAGTCTGTTCATTTTTTGGCCATATCCCAGTCTAATTCTGTCACTAAATCCATACCGGTCACCCAGCGCCTAAATACTAGGCCTCAAATTTATATCCAGCTAAATCTGTCCCTAGTGCTGTAGCTGGGCGAGTTATTTAGTGTCCGTTCAAGCACATTTCTTGTTCTGGGTTGAAATACAATTCCCAATTTAGCAATTTCATAATTTAGTGGTTCCTGCTATATCAGAGCTCTTTGAAATCTATCCCAAAAAGGGTATATAATATTGAAGGTGCACATAGGGTCATTCAGAGTAACTTCACACACACCCGCTACTGTGTATTTCCAAGTCTAATTCTGTCACTAAATCCATACCGGTGACCCAGCGCCTAAATACTAGGCCTCAAATTTAATTCCCTCTAAATCTCTCGTTACCCACCGCTGTACTGTTGTTGCTGGGCAAGATATTTAGTGTCCGTCAAAGCACATTTTTTGTTCTGGGTTGAAGTACAATTCCCAATTTAGCAATTTCATAATTTAGTGGTTTCTGCTATATCAGAGCTATTTGAAATCTATCCCAAAAAGGGTATATAATATTGAAGGTGCACATAGGGTCATTCAGAATAACTTCACACACACCCGCTACTGTGTATTTCCAAGTCTAATTCTGTCACTAAACCCATACCTGTCACCCAGCGCCTAAATACTAGGCCTCAAATTTAAATCCCTCTAAATCTCTCGTTACCGTTGTCCTGTTGTAGCTGGGAAAGTTATTTAGTGCCCGTCAAAGCACATTTTTGTTCTGGGTTGAAGTACAATTCCCAATTTAGCAATTTCATAATTTAGTGGTTCCTGCTATATCAGAGCTATTTGAAATCTATCCCAAAAAGGGTATATAATATTGAAGGTGCACATAGGGTCATTCAGAATAACTTCACACACACCCGCTACTGTGTATTTCCAAGTCTAATTCTGTCACTAAATCCATACCGGTGACCCAGCGCCTAAATACTAGGCCTCAAATTTAATTCCCTCTAAATCTCTCGTTACCCACCGCTGTACTGTTGTTGCTGGGCAAGATATTTAGTGTCCGTCAAAGCACATTTTTTGTTCTGGGTTGAAGTACAATTCCCAATTTAGCAATTTCATAATTTAGTGGTTTCTGCTATATCAGAGCTATTTGAAATCTATCCCTAAAAGGGTATATAATATTGAAGGTGCACATAGGGTCATTCAGAATAACTTCACACACACCCGCTACTGTGTATTTCCAAGTCTAATTCTGTCACTAAACCCATACCTGTCACCCAGCGCCTAAATACTAGGCCTCAAATTTATATCCAGCTAAATCTGTCCCTAGTGCTGTAGCTGGGCGAGTTATTTAGTGTCCGTTCAAGCACATTTCTTGTTCTGGGTTGAAATACAATTCCCAATTTAGCAATTTCATAATTTAGTGGTTCCTGCTATATCAGAGCTCTTTGAAATCTATCCCAAAAGGGTATATAATATTGAAGGTGCACATAGGGTCATTCAGAGTAACTTCACACACACCCGCTACTGTGTATTTCCAAGTCTAATTCTGTCACTAAATCCATACCGGTGACCCAGCGCCTAAATACTAGGCCTCAAATTTAATTCCCTCTAAATCTCTCGTTACCCACCGCTGTACTGTTGTTGCTGGGCAAGATATTTAGTGTCCGTCAAAGCACATTTTTTGTTCTGGGTTGAAGTACAATTCCCAATTTAGCAATTTCATAATTTAGTGGTTTCTGCTATATCAGAGCTATTTGAAATCTATCCCAAAAAGGGTATATAATATTGAAGGTGCACATAGGGTCATTCAGAATAACTTCACACACACCCGCTACTGTGTATTTCCAAGTCTAATTCTGTCACTAAACCCATACCTGTCACCCAGCGCCTAAATACTAGGCCTCAAATTTAAATCCCTCTAAATCTCTCGTTACCGTTGTCCTGTTGTAGCTGGGAAAGTTATTTAGTGCCCGTCAAAGCACATTTTTTGTTCTGGGTTGAAGTACAATTCCCAATTTAGCAATTTCATAATTTAGTGGTTCCTGCTATATCAGAGCTATTTGAAATCTATCCCAAAAAGGGTATATAATATTGAAGGTGCACATAGGGTCATTCAGAATAACTTCACACACACCCGCTACTGTGTATTTCCAAGTCTAATTCTGTCACTAAATCCATACCGGTGACCCAGCGCCTAAATACTAGGCCTCAAATTTAATTCCCTCTAAATCTCTCGTTACCCACCGCTGTACTGTTGTTGCTGGGCAAGATATTTAGTGTCCGTCAAAGCACATTTTTTGTTCTGGGTTGAAGTACAATTCCCAATTTAGCAATTTCATAATTTAGTGGTTTCTGCTATATCAGAGCTATTTGAAATCTATCCCTAAAAGGGTATATAATATTGAAGGTGCACATAGGGTCATTCAGAATAACTTCACACACACCCGCTACTGTGTATTTCCAAGTCTAATTCTGTCACTAAACCCATACCTGTCACCCAGCGCCTAAATACTAGGCCTCAAATTTATATCCAGCTAAATCTGTCCCTAGTGCTGTAGCTGGGCGAGTTATTTAGTGTCCGTTCAAGCACATTTCTTGTTCTGGGTTGAAATACAATTCCCAATTTAGCAATTTCATAATTTAGTGGTTCCTGCTATATCAGAGCTATTTGAAATCTATCCCTAAAAGGGTATATAATATTGAAGGTGCACATAGGGTCATTCAGAGTAACTTCACACACACCCGCTACTGTGTATTTCCAAGTCTAATTCTGTCACTAAATCCATACCGGTGACCCAGCGCCTAAATACTAGGCCTCAAATTTAATTCCCTCTAAATCTCTCGTTACCCACCGCTGTACTGTTGTTGCTGGGCAAGATATTTAGTGTCCGTCAAAGCACATTTTTTGTTCTGGGTTGAAGTACAATTCCCAATTTAGCAATTTCATAATTTAGTGGTTTCTGCTATATCAGAGCTATTTGAAATCTATCCCAAAAAGGGTATATAATATTGAAGGTGCACATAGGGTCATTCAGAATAACTTCACACACACCCGCTACTGTGTATTTCCAAGTCTAATTCTGTCACTAAACCCATACCTGTCACCCAGCGCCTAAATACTAGGCCTCAAATTTAAATCCCTCTAAATCTCTCGTTACCGTTGTCCTGTTGTAGCTGGGAAAGTTATTTAGTGCCCGTCAAAGCACATTTTTTGTTCTGGGTTGAAGTACAATTCCCAATTTAGCAATTTCATAATTTAGTGGTTCCTGCTATATCAGAGCTATTTGAAATCTATCCCAAAAAGGGTATATAATATTGAAGGTGCACATAGGGTCATTCAGAATAACTTCACACACACCCACTACTGTGTATTTCCAAGTCTAATTCTGTCACTAAATCCATACCGGTGACCCAGCGCCTAAATACTAGGCCTCAAATTTAATTCCCTCTAAATCTCTCGTTACCCACCGGTGTACTGTTGTTGCTGGGCAAGATATTTAGTGTCCGTCAAAGCACATTTTTTGTTCTGGGTTGAAGTACAATTCCCAATTTAGCAATTTCATAATTTAGTGGTTTCTGCTATATCAGAGCTATTTGAAATCTATCCCTAAAAGGGTATATAATATTGAAGGTGCACATAGGGTCATTCAGAATAACTTCACACACACCCGCTACTGTGTATTTCCAAGTCTAATTCTGTCACTAAACCCATACCTGTCACCCAGCGCCTAAATACTAGGCCTCAAATTTAAATCCCTCTAAATCTCTCGTTACCGTTGTCCTGTTGTAGCTGGGAAAGTTATTTAGTGCCCGTCAAAGCACATTTTTTGTTCTGGGTTGAAGTACAATTCCCAATTTAGCAATTTCATAATTTAGTGGTTCCTGCTATATCAGAGCTATTTGAAATCTATCCCAAAAAGGGTATATAATATTGAAGGTGCACATTGGGTCATTCAGAATAACTTCACACACACGCTTCTGTGCATTTCCAAGTCTAATTCTGTCACTAAATCCATACCGGTGACCCAGCGCCTAAATACTAGGCCTCAAATTTAATTCCCTCTAAATCTCTCGTTACCCACCGCTGTACTGTTGTTGCTGGGCAAGATATTTAGTGTCCGTCAAAGCACATTTTTTGTTCTGGGTTGAAGTACAATTCCCAATTTAGCAATTTCATAATTTAGTGGTTTCTGCTATATCAGAGCTATTTGAAATCTATCCCTAAAAGGGTATATAATATTGAAGGTGCACATAGGGTCATTCAGAATAACTTCACACACACCCGCTACTGTGTATTTCCAAGTCTAATTCTGTCACTAAATCCATACCGGTGACCCAGCGCCTAAATACTAGGCCTCAAATTTATATCCCTCTAAATCTCTCGTTACCCACCGTTGTACTGTTGTTGCTGGGCAAGATATTTAGTGTCCGTCAAAGCACATTTTTGTTCTGGGTTGAAGTACAATTCCCAATTTAGCAATTTCATAATTTAGTGGTTTCTGCTATATCAGAGCTATTTGAAATCTATCCCTAAAAGGGTATATAATATTCAAGGTGCACATTGGGTCATTCAGAATAACTTCACACACACACGCTTCTGTGCATTTCCAAGTCTAATTCTGTCACTAAATCCATACCGGTCACCCAGCGCCTAAATACTAGGCCTCAAATTTATATCCCGCTGAATTTGAATACAATACATTGGGCCAAATAATATATTTGTTGTTGTGGTGAACCATAACAATGAGAAAAACATCTAGTAAGGGACGCGGACGTGGACATGGTCGTGGTGGTGTTAGTGGACCCTCTGGTGCTGGGAGAGGACGTGGCCGTTCTGCCACATCCACACGTCCTAGTGTACCAACTACCTCAGGTCCCAGTAGCCGCCAGAATTTACAGCGATATATGGTGGGGCCCAATGCCGTTCTAAGGATGGTAAGGCCTGAGCAGGTACAGGCATTAGTCAATTGGGTGGCCGACAGTGGATCCAGCACGTTCACATTATCTCCCACCCAGTCTTCTGCAGAAAGCGCACAGATGGCGCCTGAAAACCAACCCCATCAGTCTGTCACATCACCCCCATGCATACCAGGGAAACTGTCTCAGCCTCAAGTTATGCAGCAGTCTCTTATGCTGTTTGAAGACTCCGCTGGCAGGGTTTCCCAAGGGCATCCACCTAGCCCTTCCCCAGCGGTGAAAGACATAGAATGCACTGACGCACAACCACTTATGTTTCCTGATGATGAGGACATGGGAATACCACCTCAGCATGTCTCTGATGATGACGAAACACAGGTGCCAACTGCTGCGTCTTTCTGCAGTGTGCAGACTGAACAGGAGGTCAGGGATCAAGACTGGGTGGAAGACGATGCAGGGGACGATGAGGTCCTAGACCCCACATGGAATGAAGGTCGTGCCACTGACTTTCACAGTTCGGAGGAAGAGGCAGTGGTGAGACCGAGCCA
Source organism: Bufo gargarizans (assembly GCF_014858855.1). Classification (NCBI taxonomy): domain Eukaryota; kingdom Metazoa; phylum Chordata; class Amphibia; order Anura; family Bufonidae; genus Bufo; species Bufo gargarizans. The sequence continues at coordinate 174,253,747 of NC_058081.1, forward strand.
ACAGCGTAGCAAAAGAGGGAGCAGTGGGCAAAAGCAGAACACCCGCCGCCAAGAGACTCCGCCTGCTACTGACCGCCGCCATCTGGGACCGAGCACCCCAAAGGCAGCTTCAAGGAGTTCCCTGGCATGGCACTTCTTCAAACAATGTGCTGACGACAAGACCCGAGTGGTTTGCACGCTGTGCCATCAGAGCCTGAAGCGAGGCATTAACGTTCTGAACCTGAGCACAACCTGCATGACCAGGCACCTGCATGCAAAGCATGAACTGCAGTGGAGTAAACACCTTAAAACCAAGGAAGTCACTCAGGCTCCCCCTGCTACCTCTTCTGCTGCTGCCGCCTCGGCCTATTCTGCTGCTGCCGCCTCGGCCTCTTCCTCCGCCTCTGGAGGAACGTTGGCACCTGCCGCCCAGCAAACAGGGGATGTACCACCAACACCACCACCACCACCTCCGTCACCAAGCGTCTCAACCATGTCACACGCCAGCGTTCAGCTCTCCATCTCACAAACATTTGATAGAAAGCGTAAATTCCCACCTAGCCACCCTCGATCCCTGGCCCTGAATGCCAGCATTTCTAAACTACTGGCCTATGAAATGCTGTCATTTAGGCTGGTGGACACAGACAGCTTCAAACAGCTCATGTCGCTTGCTGTCCCACAGTATGTTGTTCCCAGCCGGCACTACTTCTCCAAGAGAGCCGTGCCTTCCCTGCACAACCAAGTATCCGATAAAATCAAGTGTGCACTGCGCAACGCCATCTGTAGCAAGGTCCACCTAACCACAGATACGTGGACCAGTAAGCACGGCCAGGGACGCTATATCTCCCTAACTGCACACTGGGTAAATGTAGTGGCAGCTGGGCCCCAGGCGGAGAGCTGTTTGGCGCACGTCCTTCCGCCGCCAAGGATCGCAGGGCAACATTCTTTGCCTCCTGTTGCCACCTCCTCCTTCTCGGCTTCCTCCTCCTCTTCTTCCACCTGCTCATCCAGTCAGCCACACACCTTCACCACCAACTTCAGCACAGCCCGGGGTAAACGTCAGCAGGCCATTCTGAAACTCATATGTTTGGGGGACAGGCCCCACACCGCACAGGAGTTGTGGCGGGGTATAGAACAACAGACCGACGAGTGGTTGCTGCCGGTGAGCCTCAAGCCCGGCCTGGTGGTGTGTGATAATGGGCGAAATCTCGTTGCAGCTCTGGGACTAGCCAATTTGACGCACATCCCTTGCTTGGCGCATGTGCTGAATTTGGTGGTGCAGAAGTTCATTCACAACTACCCCGACATGTCAGAGCTGCTGCATAAAGTGCGGGCCGTCTGTTCGCGCTTCCGGCGTTCACATCCTGCTGCTGCTCGCCTGTCTGCGCTACAGCGTAACTTCGGCCTTCCCGCTCACCGCCTCATATGCGACGTGCCCACCAGGTGGAACTCCACCTTGCACATGCTGGACAGACTGTGCGAGCAGCAGCAGGCCATAGTGGAGTTTCAGCTGCAGCACGCACGGGTCAGTCGCACTACAGAACAGCACCACTTCACCACCAATGACTGGGCCTCCATGCGAGACCTGTGTGCCCTGTTGCGCTGTTTCGAGTACTCCACCAACATGGCCAGTGGCGATGACACCGTTATCAGCGTTACAATACCACTTCTATGTCTCCTTGAGAAAACACTTAGGGCGATGATGGAAGAGGAGGTGGCCCAGGAGGAGGAGGAGGAGGAGGAGGAAGAGGGGTCATTTTTAGCACTTTCAGGCCAGTCTCTTCGAAGTGACTCAGAGGGAGGTTTTTGGCAACAGCAGAGGCCAGGTACAAATGTGGCCAGCCAGGGCCCACTACTGGAGGACGAGGAGGACGAGGATGAGGAGGAGGTGGAGGAGGATGAGGATGAAGCATGGTCACAGCGGGGTGGCACCCAACGCAGCTCGGGTCCATCACTGGTGCGTGGCTGGGGGGAAAGGCAGGACGATGACGATACGCCTCCCACAGAGGACAGCTTGTCCTTATCCCTGGGCAGCCTGGCACACATGAGCGACTACATGCTGCAGTGCCTGCGCAACGACAGCAGAGTTGCCCACATTTTAACCTGTGCGGACTACTGGGTTGCCACCCTGCTGGATCCACGCTACAAAGACAATGTGCCCACCTTACTTCCTGCACTGGAGCGTGATAGGAAGATGCGCGAGTACAAGCGCACGTTGGTAGACACGCTACTGAGAGCATTCCCAAATGTCACAGGGGAACAAGTGGAAGCCCAAGGCCAAGGCAGAGGAGGAGCAAGAGGTCGCCAAGGCAGCTGTGTCACGGCCAGCTCCTCTGAGGGCAGGGTTAGCATGGCAGAGATGTGGAAAACTTTTGTCAACACGCCACAGCTAACTGCACCACCACCTGATACGCAACGTGTTAGCAGGAGGCAACATTTCACTAACATGGTGGAACAGTACGTGTGCACACCCCTCCACGTACTGACTGATGGTTCGGCCCCATTCAACTTCTGGGTCTCTAAATTGTCCACGTGGCCAGAGCTAGCCTTTTATGCCTTGGAGGTGCTGGCCTGCCCGGCAGCCAGCGTTTTGTCTGAACGTGTATTCAGCACGGCAGGGGGCGTCATTACAGACAAACGCAGCCGCCTGTCTACAGCCAATGTGGACAAGCTGACGTTCATAAAAATGAACCAGGCATGGATCCCACAGGACCTGTCCGTCCCTTGTCCAGATTAGACATTAACTACCTCCCCATAACCATATATTATTGGACTCCAGGGCACTTCCTCATTCAATCCTATTTTTATTTTCATTTTACCATTATATTGCGAGGCTACCCAAAGTTGAATGAACCTCTCCTCTGCCTGTGTGCTAGGCCTAAATATATGCCAATGGACTGTTGCAGTGGTGGGTGACGTGAAGCCTCATTCTCTGCTATGACATGCAGACTGATTCTCTGCTGACATGAAGCCAGATCCTCTGTTACGGGAGCTCTCTCCTCTGCCTGGGTGCTGGGCCTAAATTTATGACAATTGACTGTTGCAGTGGTGGGTGACGTGAAGCCTGATTCTCTGCTATGATATGAAGACTGATTCTCTGCTGACATGAAGCCAGATTGTCTGTTACGGGACCTTTCTCCTCTGCCTGGGTTCTGGGCCTAAATTTATGAAAATTGACTGTTGCAGTGGTGGGTGACGTGAAGCCTGATTCTCTGCTATGATATGAAGACTGATTCTCTGCTGACATGAAGCCAGATTGTCTGTTACGGGACCTTTCTCCTCTGCCTGGGTTCTGGGCCTAAATTTATGAAAATTGACTCTTACAGTGGTGGGTGACGTGAAGCCTGATTCTCTGCTATGATATGAAGACTGATTCTCTGCTGACATGAAGCCAGATTCTCTGTTACGGGACCTCTCTCCTCTGCCTGGGTGCTGGGCCTAAATTTATGACAATGGACTGTTGCAGTGGTGGCTGACGTGAAGCCTGATTCTCTGCTATGACATGCAGACTGATTCTCTGCTGTCATGAAGCCAGATTGTCTGTTACGGGACCTCTCTGCTCTGCCTGTGTGCTAGGCCTAAATATATGCCAATGGACTGTTGCAGTGGTGGCTGACGTGAAGCCTCATTCTCTGCTATGACATGCAGACTGATTCTCTGCTGTCATGAAGCCAGATTGTCTGTTACGGGACCTCTCTGCTCTGCCTGTGTGCTAGGCCTAAATATATGCCAATGGACTGTTGCAGTGGTGGGTGACGTGAAGCCTCATTCTCTGCTATGACATGCAGACTGATTCTCTGCTGACATGAAGCCAGATTGTCTGTTACGGGACCTCTCTGCTCTGCCTGTGTGCTAGGCCTAAATATATGCCAATGGACTGTTGCAGTGGTGGGTGACGTGAAGCCTCATTCTCTGCTATGACATGCAGACTGATTCTCTGCTGACATGAAGCCAGATTGTCTGTTACGGGACCTCTCTGCTCTGCCTGTGTGCTAGGCCTAAATATATGCCAATGGACTGTTGCAGTGGTGGGTGACGTGAAGCCTCATTCTCTGCTATGACATGCAGACTGATTCTCTGCTGACATGAAGCCAGATTGTCTGTTACGGGACCTCTCTGCTCTGCCTGTGTGCTAGGCCTAAATATATGCCAATGGACTGTTGCAGTGGTGGGTGACGTGAAGCCTCATTCTCTGCTATGACATGCAGACTGATTCTCTGCTGACATGAAGCCAGATTGTCTGTTACGGGACCTCTCTGCTCTGCCTGTGTGCTAGGCCTAAATATATGCCAATGGACTGTTGCAGTGGTGGGTGACGTGAAGCCTCATTCTCTGCTATGACATGCAGACTGATTCTCTGCTGACATGAAGCCAGATCCTCTGTTACGGGAGCTCTCTCCTCTGCCTGGGTGCTGGGCCTAAATTTATGACAATTGACTGTTGCAGTGGTGGGTGACGTGAAGCCTGATTCTCTGCTATGATATGAAGACTGATTCTCTGCTGACATGAAGCCAGATTGTCTGTTACGGGACCTTTCTCCTCTGCCTGGGTTCTGGGCCTAAATTTATGAAAATTGACTCTTACAGTGGTGGGTGACGTGAAGCCTGATTCTCTGCTATGATATGAAGACTGATTCTCTGCTGACATGAAGCCAGATTCTCTGTTACGGGACCTCTCTCCTCTGCCTGGGTGCTGGGTAGTGTTGAGCGCGAATATTCGAAAAGCAAATTTTTTTCGCGAATATCGCAACTTCGCGATTTCGCGAATATTTCGAATATAGTGCTATATATTCGTAAAAACGAATATTCGTTTTTTGTTTCCCCCCCCCCCCCCCACAAAATTACAGTACACATATAATTGATTGTTTCCCAAAGGTCCAACAGCTCAGATCTTACTCACATTGCCTAGAAAGTGATTGAGGCGCGAATCTTCGTAAGGCGATTTTATTAGCGCACATGCGAATATCGGCACGTCCCAGAACAGAGGCAAAGGGCTTTGCATTCATACATTAGTGAATTGAGTTGCGAATCTTCGTAAGGCGATTTTATTAGCGCACATGCGAATATCTACACTTGTCCCAGAACAGAGGCAAAGGGCTTTGCATTCATACATTAGTGATTGAATTGAGCTGCGAATCTTCGTAAGGCGATTTTATTAACGCAAATGCAAATATCTACACTTGTCCCCAGAACAGAGAGGCAAAGGCCTGTGCATTCATATAGTATAGCACCATATTCGCGAATACGTAGAACTTCGTAAAAGTCGATTTACGAATATTCGTATTTTTTATTTTACTTTCCACCTTACAGATTACATTGATCTGTACTCTGTCAACTACTGTCATCACCCCCCACTGTATCTCGATTGATTCCCAAAAGTCTCACATTCCCTAGAAAGTGATTGAGGTGCGAATCTTCGTAAGGCGATTTTATTAGCGCACATGCGAATATCTACACTTGTCCCAGAACAGAGGCAAAGGGCATTGCATTCATACATTAGTGATTGAATTGAGTTGCGAATCTTCGTAAGGCGATTTCATTAGCGCACATGTGAATTTTGCATAGCATATGTATTATGCGATAATTCGAATTATCGCATATGCGAAATAATAACGAATTTGAATAATCGCGAATATTTTACGAATATTCTTTCGAATATTCACAAAATTTCGCGAATTCGAATATGGGACATGCCGCTCAACACTAGTGCTGGGCCTAAATTTATGACAATGGACTGTTGCAGTGGTGGGTGACGTGAAGCCTGATTCTCTGCTATGACATGCAGACTGATTCTCTGCTGACATGAAGCCAGATTGTCTGTTACGGGACCTCTCTCCTCTGCCTGGGTGCTGGGCCTAAATATATGCCAATGGACTGTTGCAGTGGTGGCTGACGTGAAGCCTCATTCTCTGCTATGACATGCAGACTAATTCTCTGCTGACATGAAGACAGATTCTCTGTTACGGGACCTCTCTCCTCTGCCTGGGTGCCGGGGCCTAAATATCTGAGAATGGACTGTTCCAGTGGTGGCTGACGTGAAGCCTCATTCTCTGCTATGACATGCAGACTAATTCTCTGCTGACATGAAGACAGATTCTCTGTTACGGGACCTCCCTCCTCTGCCTGGGTGCTGGGCCTAAATATATGCCAATGGACTGTTGCAGTGGTGGCTGACGTGAAGCCTCATTCTCTGCTATGACATGCAGACTAATTCTCTGCTGACATGAAGACAGATTCTCTGTTACGGGACCTCCCTCCTCTGCCTGGGTGCTGGGCCTAAATATATGCCAATGGACTGTTGCAGTGGTGGCTGACGTGAAGCCTCATTCTCTGCTATGACATGCAGACTGATTCTCTGCTGACATGAAGCCAGATTCTCTGTTACGGGACCTCTCTCCTCTGCCTGTGTGTGTGCTGGGCCTAAATATATGCCAATGGACTGTTGCAGTGGTGGCTGACGTGAAGCCTCATTCTCTGCTATGACATGCAGACTGATTCTCTGCTGACATGAAGCCAGATTCTCTGTTACGGGACCTCTCTCCTCTGCCTGTGTGTGTGCTGGGCCTAAATATATGCCAATGGACTGTTGCAGTGGTGGCTGACGTGAAGCCTCATTCTCTGCTATGACATGCAGACTAATTCTCTGCTGACATGAAGACAGATTCTCTGTTACGGGACCTCCCTCCTCTGCCTGGGTGCTGGGCCTAAATATATGCCAATGGACTGTTGCAGTGGTGGCTGACGTGAAGCCTCATTCTCTGCTATGACATGCAGACTGATTCTCTGCTGACATGAAGCCAGATTCTCTGTTACGGGACCTCTCTCCTCTGCCTGTGTGTGTGCTGGGCCTAAATATATGCCAATGGACTGTTGCAGTGGTGGCTGACGTGAAGCCTCATTCTCTGCTATGACATGCAGACTGATTCTCTGCTGACATGAAGCCAGATTCTCTGTTACGGGACCTCTCTCCTCTGCCTGTGTGTGTGCTGGGCCTAAATATATGCCAATGGACTGTTGCAGTGGTGGCTGACGTGAAGCCTCATTCTCTGCTATGACATGCAGACTAATTCTCTGCTGACATGAAGACAGATTCTCTGTTACGGGACCTCCCTCCTCTGCCTGGGTGCTGGGCCTAAATATATGCCAATGGACTGTTGCAGTGGTGGCTGACGTGAAGCCTCATTCTCTGCTATGACATGCAGACTAATTCTCTGCTGACATGAAGACAGATTCTCTGTTACGGGACCTCTCTCCTCTGCCTGGGTGCCGGGGCCTAAATATCTGAGAATGGACTGTTCCAGTGGTGGGTGACGGGAAGCCAGATTCTCTGCTATGGAACCTCTCTCCAATTGATTTTGGTTAATTTTTATTTATTGAATTTTTATGTTCATTCATTTCCCTATCCACATTTGTTTGCAGGGGATTTACCTACATGTTGCTGCCTTTTGCAGCCCTCTAGCTCTTTCCTGGGCTGTTTTACAGCCTTTTTAGTGCCGAAAAGTTCGGGTCCCCATTGACTTCAATGGGGTTCGGGTTCGGGACGAAGTTCGGATCGGGTTCGGATCCCGAACCCGAACATTTCCGGGATGTTCGGCCGAACTTCTCGAACCCGAACATCCAGGTGTTCGCTCAACTCTACTTTCAAAGTCTCCCACAACAGGGCCGGATGAGCGTCAGCTGAGTTAACAGCAAGAAATGAATGGAGTTGGTCAGGTATCCTATCATTCAGGGACATTAAAGATAACCAGAACGGGTGTATGCGTTGTTTGGGTACACGGACAGCAGAGTAGGGATCAGTGATTGAGGCCGTTATAGGTGCATGGTCAGATAGACCCTGGGATCCGTAATGTATCTCTCGAGTAGCCATGAAGGTGCCAGGGGTGCCCAGGAGGTAGTCAATCCTAGATAAGGCTCCTCTAGAAGGAGTGAAGCAAGAAAATTCAATTCTGTCTGGGTACCTCTCCCTCCAAATGTCTAACCACCCAAGCTCATCCAACAGGCGAGCCAAGGCAGTTTTACCCGAAGTCCGGCTATAGGAGTCTGGACGGGCTGCGAAACCTATCCTTCACATCGTCCAGGATCAAGTTGAGGTCCCCCATGCCAAGTATCCCGGCTGACGGGAATTGTGCTGCAAATCCTGCCGCAGCCTGCAGCAGGGAAAGATTGGCAGGGGGGGATTGTACATATTTAGAATCACATAAGGCATACCATTAATGTGGGCATATACAAAAACAAACTTCCCCTCAGGGTCAACAGACGTGTGATGAGGTTCCCATCTGACCGCCCTGTGGATCAATAATGACACCCCTTTAGAATACGAGTTGCCATATGCGCTTTCCACCCACTGAACCCATGGTTTCCTAACTCTCCCTTCTGTGTCTGTGGTGAGGTGCGTCTCCTGCAGACCCAAGATATGCGGCACGAAACTGCGGATATGTGAAAACACAGCCATTCGTTTCCTAGGTCCGCCTAAACCTCTGACCTATTCCAGGACATCACTCTTAAACCCGCCATGATAAATACCAGTTAAAGACACAAGGATAATCACCCCTCTCCTGGGGTTCACCATGGCAGGAATAATGTGCACTGTATAGGACTCTCGCATCTTGCTTGTTAGACATTGCAGTAATAGCGAAAAACATTGCAAATACACTAAACCACCCCAACAGGGGGTAAACATAATCACATCCATATGAACAAGTGGCCATGTGTTTGGGGGACCTGCACGGTGTATATAGGTGGAAACCCAATGCAGGTGGAGTAGCTGACTCCCCCCATATGAAGTTATATCTGCTGATTACATGAATACTTGGTATGAGGAACTGCCCGCAATTAACCCTCAATGACCCTGAGGCCAATTAACAACATGAATTAATACTTTACCCAACTCTGACTTGGAGCAGCGTTGGAGAACAGAAGCATAGGGAAAAAATAAAGTAAAAGTCATGAATAGAGATAGAGGGCAAGCAGGGTACAGTCCACGCAGCAACCTTTTCATCTCTCTCAGGCATATCCATGAAGAGCTTCAGATGCAAGCTAGATCATCTGGGAGGGGAACGTCGGTGTCTCCCAGCCAACCAGTCCTCCGCTTCAGCAGGATTGGAGAAGAAAAGTGACTTGTCGCCATCTACAACTCTCAGGCGAGCAGGATACGCCATGGAATACTTGAGGTGCAGCTCCCGGAGGCGTCTCTTGATAGAGACAAAGGTAGCACGTTTCTTCTGAAGGTCAGCAGAAAAATCCAGATACAGAGAAATGTTCGCAGAGCCTAGTGATATCTTCTGTGCGACCCTGGCCTGTGCCAGAATGAGATCTCTGTCCCGCCAGTTTAACATGCGAGCTAGTAGAGGTCTTGGGGGGGCACCAGGAGGCAGCGGCCTGGCAGGTACCCGGTGCGCCCTTTCCACCGTGTACGCAGATGAAAAAGCAGCATTGGGGAATACCTCTTTGAACCATCCCTCCAGGAAAACTGCTGGATCTGGGCCCTCGGCCCGCTCAGGCATGCCAATGATGCGCACGTTATTGCGCCGCGCGCGGTTCTCAAGGTCGTCACATTTCTGGCGAAATAGCTCCACAGACGCCTCCACTGCAGTAATCCTTGCCGGTAAGGGATTGGTTAGATCCTCCAGGTCTGATACTCTGGTCTCGGTCACTCGGACCCGCTCGCGCAGCTGCTGCACATCTTGGCGTAATAGGCCCAAATCCACCCTTACCTCATCTATCTTCCCGGTCAGGGAGACCTGGCACCCAGTGATGGCTGCCATGAGTTGCTGGTGAGAGGTTTTCAGGGTGAATTCAGGTTCAGCCTCCGCCTCGGTGAGTGGCTGTTGTGACGACTGGCTCCTGGTGCTGGCCGCACGTGTTGGAGACGGAGCCGCGGCGCCATGTTGGGAGTCCTGCCTAGCGAACTCCTTTAGTCGCTCCGCCGCCATCTGTGCCTTGCTGGGGCTCATGTCAGAGGTAGAGCGCTGGCTGCTGGCTTAGGTAAGCTCGATGGGGCAAATTTCAGCAGATGTGGGGATCAGGCTGGCTCAGGATAGTTGGCGGGAGCCGGAGCTTCACTCAGATGCGGCCGTCCATTACGGCAGTTGGCCACGCCCCCCGAGGGAGACAATCTTGACTACCTGTTTGGAGGGAATACGGTGGCTCTCCTGTGTGGGCAATATGCAAGGTGCACGTGTCTAAGCTGACTCACCCAGTCAGAAAAGGCAGTATAGGAACATAGGAGGACAGGCACTCTATATGAGGTCACCAGCAGATATCAACAAAGGACAGGGGATAGTGTGTATATGATAAAAACTATATTTATTTGGGTAGTAATAAAACCGTTGTCAATATAGGTCACTCCCAATGTATAGGGAGAGGAGTGGGTGGTGTAAAATTGATAAATGGATAAATGAATAATGAAAAATAATGTGAAAATGTGATGATAAAACACCCTGTATTGGGCTATAAGTCCAGAATCATGGTATGTAGAACTTTAAATATTAGACAAATGTAGTCAATAGTCTGAGATGGATTCAGTTGATTAAAATATGTAAAAAGTTAGTACAAAGATCTAAATTGTGACAGGTTTAAAAGGATATATCAGCAGCATTCCAGATCGAATGTATGTGTATACACAGCTATGCGGAAGTTATTTTCAGCGAACCAGTGCCTGGTGGCGTCCCACCTAAAATTGGCTATCTGGTCGCTGTTACCTTTCTAGAGGATCGTCGGTTCTTCTATGTGGGTGTCTCCGCGCAGGATCCTCTGTGTGCTGTGGATGCTTAGTGCGGTTATGGATAGACAGGGCCGGCAGCGCAGTTGCAGATGGATGCGATGACCGCGATGGGCTGCTGTTTGTGGATAGGTCTGTCGATGCGAATGTTGCTGTCTTCTTCTCCAGTCAGAGGGCTGCTGACTGTGTCTGGCGTTCTTGCCACGTGCGGCAGTTAAGCGCGCGCTTTTTTCGGGCGCTTTAATTCCCGGTGTTGTCAATGGATGGAGGCAGCCTGATGGTGCAGGGGAGTTTGGAAGCGCTTCCCAGGGCTTGGATAACCATGCGCATTTCGAAGGATTGCAGCCTTCTTCATCAGTGGTAGCTATTCATCAGACTATTGACTATATTTGTCTAATATTTAAAGTTCTACATACCATGATTCTGGACTTATAGCCCAATACAGGGTGTTTTATCATCACATTTTCACATTATTTTTCTTTATTCATTTATCCATTTATCTATTTTACACCACCCACTCCTCTCCCTGTACATTGGGAGTGACCTATATTGATAATGTTTTTATTACTACCCAAATAAATATAGTTTTTATCATATACACACTATCCCTTGTCCTTTATTGATATCTGCTGGTGACCTCATATAGAGTGCCTGTCATCCTATGTTCCTAATCTTGACTACCTGTCGTACGGCATAGTGGGGTTTTCTTGCCACTTCTTAGAAAAAAGAAAGGCACCCACAAGGAAGGGCAGTGAAGAAAGAGAGGACTCCACTGAAAGCCTTCTCTCGGGCGTCAATGAGGAGGAACAGGAGAAATACTGTGACTAGTGTTGAGCGAATAGTAGTATCCGAAGTGGAGTTCGATTTGAATTTCAGGAAAAATCTGATTTATCAGAAAGCCGAATTCCCTCGTGCTTCATGATAACAAATACATTTTTCCTAAAATGGTGGCTGAAAAATAAAATAATACTCCCCTCATTTACTTGGTCGCAGAGAGGCAGTCAACTCCCATTTTAATTGAAGAAAACACGCCAAAACACCTGTGGCGTGCACAGCGACATAATCACTGATGACATCACTGCACACTCACAGCATGATCATGTGGTGACCTCAACACACTCGTCGTAGGTCCTTTGACTGGTTTTCTTCAATCAGCGGACAGCCTCTACGCCAGCAAGTGGATGAGGTGAGTATTATTATTAATACTGAATGTGAGTCTCAGATGCTGCAATCACCGCTGAACGTGGCATCTGAGGGGTAAAATTACAGAGGCGGCATGATCGCTGTTCCCTGTCATTGCTCCTGCTCCATACAATGAAAAGTAATTCATGAAGAAGTAATTCATAACAAATCAAATTTCTTGTCAAACTTCGGTGAAGCAGCCAAATCAAATTTTTCTAAACTTTGGCTCCACAGCACAGTGTAGCTGGTGTTGCTGCTGAAAGAACAAGGCTTTTCCCTGGGTCTTTTGTTTGGAACCCTTCTGTATTCCTGACATTTTTGGGCCTAATGTACACAGTCACACAAAGTATGGAAAAGCTTGCAAGTCTGTTTTCTGGAACTTAAAGACAGAGAGACGCCCCCCCCCCCCCCCCCCCCCACACACACACACACACACACACACACACACACAGACACCAATACTTGAACTATCTGGAGATGCTATGGCACAGATTTCAGACTAGTATTTCAGGTATTTTAACTTGTTGCACACTTGTATTTTGTATTGTTTTATTTGGAAGCAAAAAAATATAACTCTATTGTCTGGAGATGCCCTGACACAGGTACGATACACACTGCACCCTTGTATTCTGTATTGCTATTAGTGTTGAGCAAATCAAGCTTCGGATAATAGATCATAGACCTGTCTCCATACAGGATTAAAATGTATTGCCTCCGCTGAGGCAAAATTCATCTCAACCAAAGCAGTGCAAGACTACTGTGAATTAATTGTGTATTCAGTTGTACATCTTTAAAAATATTTAAAGTTAGCAATCCGAAGTCGGTCCCCATACTGCATTAATATTAAGTGTTAGAACAAATCGAATTCACTCAGAGATTTCAAACACTACCCTGTTTAATATCAGACACAGGTTGTGCATGTATATTGCTATTTTCCTAACCCCCCGGCCCAATAAAACTTGAACTGTCTGGAGATGCCATGACATAGATTTCAGACTAGTATTTCACTTTATCACTCAGAATACACTTACATTCTGTATTGGTATATTTGGCAACAAAAAAAAAAGTTGTACTGTCTGGAGGTTCCCTGACATGGATTTTTAAAATAGTATTTCATAGCTAAAGCTAAAGGTTCATGGGCCCTGGTGCAAGAGTTCAGCTTAAGCCCCCTTCCCTCAGCGCTCAGTGTTCTCAGGAAATTTAATAAATAGTGTAAACATAATAAAATAACTGTGCTAAGCTGATACTTCGGTCCCAAAGTCCCACCAATAGAAATAATTATCTCCCAGAGTGCATAGTGTTAACAGTGCCCCCATTAGAAATTCCCCCATTGTGCCTATACTAGTAATCATGTTCTCTATAGCCCTCCAATACTAATACTTCTCCTTAGGCGCCATTCACACATCCGCAATTTAGTTCCGCATTTTGCAGAACGGAATTGCGGACCCATTCATTTCTAAGGGGCTGCACGATGTGCGGCCCGGCTCTGGAAATGCGGATCCGCACTTCCGGGTCCGCATTTCCGATCCCAAAAAAAAATAGAACATGCAATAGCGGACAAGAATAGGCATATTCTCATAGAGCCGACGGTGTGCCGTCCGACAAATGCGGAACGCACATTGCCGGTGTCCGTGTTTTGCGGATCTGCAAAACACACACGTATGTGTGAATAGACCCTTATAATGTGTGCCAGTAGAAAAATGCCTACAGTACAAAAATACCAGTACAAATATAACTCATTTTATTGAGCGCCAGTACAACAATAGCCCCCTTTTAATGTGGCCAGTAAAAAGAATTTCCCCTTATATTGAGCAACCGCTCCATAGATCCAAACTCCCCGCCCCCGGAATTTTAATTGTTGCAACCCCTATAGCTATGCCACTGATTTTAAATGTTCACTCATTGCACATGTTTATTGCTAACTTATCAGAAAAAAAAAGTAACTGTCTGGAAATGCCAGAGATTTTGGTGTGAGATTTCAAACACTATGCATCCTTTGGATGATAAAACACTTATTTTACAGTTGTATTGACCTCATTCCACCCCACACAAAAATGGTTTTAAAAATACTGTATTTCTGTTAAAATGTGGAAAAAATGTTCTTGCAGGTAGCTGCTTTAGAGGTTCCGCAGCAGCTTTGCTTTCCCTTCACTGTCCCTCACACTACAATAGAAGCTTGATTGCGACTGTACACTGTCATTAACCACTTCAACCCCGCTAGCTGAAACCCCCTTCATGACCAGGCCACTTTTTACACTTCTGCACTACAGTACTTTCACCGTTTATCGCTCGGTCATGCAACTTACCACCCAAATTAATTTGACCTCCTTTTCTTCTCACTAATAGAGCTTTCATTTGGTGGTATTTCATTGCTGCTGACATTTTTACTTTTTTTGTTATTAATCAAAATTTAAAGTTTTTTTTGCAAAAAAATGACATTTTTCACTTTCAGCTGTAAAATTTTGCAAAAAAAAGACATCCATATATAAATTTTTCACAAAATTTATTGTTCTACATGTCTTTGATAAAAATAAAAAAAATGTTTGGGCAAAAAAAAAATGGTTTGGGTAAAAGTTATAGCGTTTACAAACTATGGTACAAAAATGTGAATTTCCGCTTTTTGAAGCAGCTCTGACTTTCTGAGCACCTGTCATGCTTCCTGAGGTTCTACAATGGCCAAACAGTAGAAAAACCCCACAAATGACCCCATTTCGGAAAGTAGACACCCTAAGGTATTCGCTGATGGGCATAGTGAGTTCATAGAACTTTTTATTTTTTGTCACAAGTTAGCGGAAAATGATTATTTTTTTTATTTATTTTTTCTTACAAAGTCTCATATTCCACTAACTTGCGACAAAAAAAAAAAAATTCTAGGAACTCGCCATGCCCCTCACGGAATACCTTGGGGTGTCTTCTTTCCAAAATGGGGTAACTTGTGGGGTAGTTATACTGCCCTGGCAATTTAGGGGCCCAAATGTGTGAGAAGTACTTTGCAATCAAAATGTGTAAAAAATGGCCTGCGAAATCCAAAAGGTGCACTTTGGAATATGTGCCCCTTTGCCCACCTTGGCTGCAAAAAAGTGTCACACATCTGGTATCGCCGTACTTAGAAGAAGTTGGGGAATGTGTTTTGGGGTGTCATTTTACATATAACCATGCTGGGTGAGAGAAATATCTTGGCAAAAGACAACTTTTCAATTTTTTTTATACAAAGTTGGCATTTGACCAAGATATTTTTCTCACCCAGCATAGGTATATGTAAAATGACACCCCAAAACACATTCCCAAACTTCTCCTGAGTACGGCGATACCAGATGTGTGACACTTTTTTGCAGCCAAGGTGGGCAAAGGGGCACATATTCCAAAGTGCACCTTTCGGATTTCGCAGGCCATTTTTTACACATTTTGATTGCAAAGTACTTCTCACACATATGGGCCCCTAAATTGCCAGGGCAGTATAACTACGCCACAAGTGACCCCATTTTGGAAAGAAGACACCCCAAGGTATTCCGTAACGGGCACGGCGAGTTCCTAGAATTTTTTATTTTTTGTCACAAGTTAGCGGAAAATGATTATTTTTTTTCTTACAAAGTCTCATATTCCACTAACTTGCGACAAAAAAAAAAATAATTCTAGGAACTCGCCATGCCCCTCACGGAATACCTTGGGGTGTCTTCTTTCCAAAATGGGGTCACTTGTGGGGTAGTTATACTGCCCTGGCAATTTAGGGGCCCAAATGTGTGAGAAGTACTTTGCAATCAAAATGTGTAAAAAATGGCCTGCGAAATCCAAAAGGTGCACTTTGGAATATGTGCCCCTTTGCCCACCTTGGCTGCAAAAAAGTGTCACACATCTGGTATCGCCGTACTCAGGAGAAGTTTGGGAATGTGTTTTGGGGTGTCATTTTACATATACCTATGCTGGGTGAGAAAAATATCTTGGTCAAATGCCAACTTTGTATAAAAAAATTGGAAAAGTTGTCTTTTGCCAAGATATTTCTCTCACCCAGCATGGTTATATGTAAAATGACACCCCAAAACACATTCCCCAACTTCTTCTAAGTACGGCGATACCAGATGTGTGACACTTTTTTGCAGCCAAGGTGGGCAAAGGGGCACATATTCCAAAGTGCACCTTTCGGATTTCGCAGGCCATTTTTTACACATTTTGATTGCAAAGTACTTCTCACACATATGGGCCCCTAAATTGCCAGGGCAGTATAACTACGCCACAAGTGACCCCATTTTGGAAAGAAGACACCCCAAGGTATTCCGTAACGGGCACGGCGAGTTCCTAGAATTTTTTATTTTTTGTCACAAGTTAGCGGAAAATGATTATTTTTTTTCTTTTTTTTTTCTTACAAAGTCTCATATTCCACTAACTTGCGACAAAAAAAAAAATAATTCTAGGAACTCGCCATGCCCCTCACGGAATACCTTGGGGTGTCTTCTTTCCAAAATGGGGTCACTTGTGGGGTAGTTATACTGCCCTGGCATTCTAGGGGCCATAATGTGTGAGAAGTAGTTTGAAATCAAAATGTGTAAAAAATGGCCGGTGAAATCCTAAAGGTGCTCTTTGGAATGTGTGCCCCTTTGCCCACCTAGGCGGCAAAAAAGTGTCACACATGTGGTATCGCCGTCTTCAGAAGAAGTTGAGGAATGTGTTTTGGGGTGTCATTTTACATATACCCATGCTGGGTGAGAGAAATATCTTGGCAAAAGACAACTTTTCCCATTTTTTTATACAAAGTTGGCATTTGACCAAGATATTTATCTCACCCAGCATGGGTATATGTAAAATGACACCCCAAAACACATTCCCAAACTTCTCCTGAGTACGGCGATACCAGATGTGTGACACTTTTTTGCAGCCAAGGTGGGCAAAGGGGCACATATTCCAAAGTGCACCTTTCGGATTTCGCAGGCCATTTTTTACACATTTTGATTGCAAAGTACTTCTCACACATTTGGGCCCCTAAATTGCCAGGGCAGTATAACTACCCCACAAGTGACCCCATTTTGGAAAGAAGACACCCCAAGGTATTCCGTAACAGGCACGGCGAGTTCCTAGAATTTTTTATTTTTTGTCACAAGTTAGCGGAAAATGATGATTTTTTTTTTTTCTCTTTTTTCCTTACAAAGTCTCATATTCCACTAACTTGCGACAAAAAGTAAAAAATTCTAAGAACTCGCCATGCCCCTCACGGAATACCTTGGGGTGTCTTCTTTCCAAAATGGGGTCACTTGTGGGGTAGTTATACTGCCCTGGCATTCTAGGGGCCATAATGTGTGAGAAGTAGTTTGAAATCAAAATGTGTAAAAAATGGCCGGTGAAATCCTAAAGGTGCTCTTTGGAATGTGTGCCCCTTTGCCCACCTAGGCGGCAAAAAAGTGTCACACATGTGGTATCGCCGTCTTCAGAAGAAGTTGAGGAATGTGTTTTGGGGTGTCATTTTACATATACCCATGCTGGGTGAGAGAAATATCTTGGCAAAAGACAACTTTTCCCATTTTTTTATACAAAGTTGGCATTTGACCAAGATATTTATCTCACCCAGCATGGGTATATGTAAAATGACACCCCAAAACACATTCCCCAACTTCTCCTGAGTACGGCGATACCACATGTGTGACACTTTTTTGCAGCCTAGATGCGCAAAGGGGCCAAAATTCCTTTTAGGAGGGCATTTTTAGACATTTGGATCCCAGACTTCTTCTCACGCTTTAGGGCCCCTAAAAAGCCAGGGCAGTATAAATACCCCACATGTGACCCCATTTTGGAAAGAAGACACCCCAAGGTATTCAGGTATTCAATGAGGGGCATGGCGAGTTCATAGAAAAAACATTTTTGGGCACAAGTTAGCGGAAATTGATTTTTATTTTTGTTTTTTTCTCACAAAGTCTCCCTTTCCGCTAACTTGGGACAAAAATGTAAATCTTTCATGGACTCAATATGCCCCTCACGGAATACCTTAGGGTGTCTTCTTTCCGAAATGGGGTCACATGTGGGGTACTTATACTGCCCTGGCATTTTAGGGGCCCTAAAGCGTGAGAAGAAGTCTGGAATATAAATGTCTAAAAAATGTTACGCATTTGGATTCCGTGAGGGGTATGGTGAGTTCATGTGAGATTTTATTTTTTGACACAAGTTAGTGGAATATGAGACTTTGTAAGAAAAAACAAAAAAAAAAAAACTATTTCCGCTAACTTGGGCCAAAAAAATGTCTGAATGGAGCCTTACAGGGGGGGGGGGGGGTGATCAATAACAGGGGGGTGATCAATGACAGGGGGGTATATAGATCCCTGATCACCCCGCTGTCATTGATCACCCCCCTGTCAATGATCACCCCCCTGTAAGGCTCCATTCAGACGTCCGTATGATTTTTACGGATCCACTGATACATGGATCGGATCCGCAAAAAGCATACGGACGTCTGAATGGAGCTTTACAGGGGGGTGATCAATGACAGGGGGGTGATCAGGGAATCTATATGGGTGATCACCTCCCTGTCATTGATCACCCCCCTGTAAGGCTCCATTCAGACGTCCGTATGTGTTTTGCGGATCCGATCCATTATCAGTGGATCCGTAAAAATCATACGGATGTCTGAATGTAGCCTTACAGGGTGGTGATCAATGACAGGGGGGTGATCAGGGAATCTATATGGGTGATCACCTCCCTGTCATTGATCACCCCCCTGTAAGGCTCCATTCAGACGTCCGTATGTGTTTTGCGAATACCTTCCATGTATCAGTGGATCCGTAAAAATCATATGGACGTCTGAATGGAGCCTTACAGGGGGGTGATCAATGACAGGGGGGTGATCAATGACAGGGAAGTGATCAGGAAGTCTATATGCGTGATCACCCCCTTGTCATTGATCACTCCCCTGTAAGGCTCCAATCAGACGTCCGAATGCGTTTTGCGGATCCGATCCATGTATCCGTGGATCCGTAAAAATCATACGGACCTCTGAATGGAGCCTGACAGGGGGGTGATCAATGACAGGGGGGTGATTAGGGAGTCTATATGGGGTGATCAGTGGTTCATAAAGGGTTAATAAGTGACAGGGGGTGGTGTAGTGTAGTGTGGTGTTTGGTGCTACTTTACACATCTACCTGTGTCCTCTGGTGGTCGATCCTAACAAAAGGGACCACCAGAGGACCATGTAGCAGGTATATTAGACGCTGTTATCAAAACAGCGTCTAATATACCTGTTAGGGGTTAAAAAAATCACATCTCCAGCCTGCCAGCTAGATCCACTCGCTTACCTTCCGTTCCTGTGAGCACGCGCGCCTGTGTGCTCGCGTTCACAGGAAATCTCGGCTATCGCGAGATGACGCACGGATGCGTCCAGGAGGAGTAAATAAACCACCTCCCGGACGCATCCGTGCGTTAGGCGGTCGGGAGGTGGTTAAGATAGTTTTCTGTCAGCCATTGCATAGACCCTTCCATCTTCATTCCCAGCCTAAGGCCTCATGCACACGACCATTGTGTGCATCCGTGGCCGTTGTGCCGTTTTCCTTTTTTTTTCGCGGACCCATTGACTTTCAATGGGTCCGTGGAAAAATCGGAAAATGCATCGTTTTGCAGCCGCGATCGTGATCCGTGTATCCTGTCAGTCAAAAAAATATGACCTGTCCTATTTTTTGGACGGACAACGGTTTCCGGACCCATTCAAGTCAATGGGTCCATGAAAGAACACGGATGCACACAAGATTGGCATCCGTGTCCGTGATACGTGGCCGTAGGTTACTTTCATACAGACGGATCCGAAGATCCGTCTGCATAAAAGCTTTTTCAGAGCTGAGTTTTCACTTCGTGAAAACTCAGATCCGACAGTATATTCTAACACAGAGGCGTTCCCATAGTGATGGGGACGCTTCTAGTTAGAATATACAACGAACTGCGGGCAGCACCCGATCTCTTACAGGGGGCTGTGATCCGTTCAATTAACCCCTCAGGTGCTGCACCTGAAGGGGTTAATTGTGCGTATCATAGCCCCCTGTAAGAGATCCGGGGCTGCCAGGCAGCAGGGGGCAGACCCCCCTCCCTCCCCAGTTTAAATTTCATTGGTGGCCAGTGCGGCCCCCCTCCCTCCCTCTATTGTAATAATAACATTGGTGGCACAGTGTGCGCCCCCCCCCCCGGCCCCCCTTCCTCCCTCTATTGTATTAATACATTGGTGGCACAGTGTTCGGCCTCCCCCGGCACCCTCTTCCTCCCTCTATTGCATTAATAACACTGGTGGCAGTGTGCGGCCTCCCCCGGCCCCCCTCCCTCCTTCTATTGCATTAATAACATTGGTGGCAGTGTGCGGCCTCCCCCGGCCCCCCTCCCTCCTTCTATTGCATTAATAACATTGGTGGCAGTGTGCGGCCTCCCCCGGCCCCCCCTCCCTCCCTCTATTGCATTAATAACATTGGTGGCAGTGAGCCGCACAGACCTGTCACTTACCAGTAGGAGGAGCTCCCGGCCGGACACAGACATCACAGCAGCCAGCAGGTAAGTATGATGCTTCTACTATTGCTAAGTAACCATGGCAACCAGGACTGCAGTAGCGTCCTGGTTGCCATGGTTACCGATTGGAGCCCCAGCGATTAAACTGGGACTCCGATCGGAACTCCGC
The DNA here is from genome assembly GCF_014858855.1 of Bufo gargarizans. NCBI lineage: Eukaryota > Metazoa > Chordata > Amphibia > Anura > Bufonidae > Bufo > Bufo gargarizans. The sequence continues at coordinate 174,274,256 of NC_058081.1, forward strand.
TGCCACTAATGATGGGGGGGTGGGGAGAAGGGAGGCCGCACACTGCCACCAATTTTATTAATGCAATAGAGGGAGGAAGGGGGGCCGGGGGAGGCCGCTTACTGCCACCAAGGTTATTAATGCAATAGAGGGAGGGAGGGGGGGCCGCACACTGCCACCAATGTTATTAATGCAATAGAGGGAGGGGGGGCCGGGGGAGGCTGCACACTGTGCCACCAACGTATTAATACAATAGAGGGAGGAAGGGGGGGCGCACACTGTGCCACCAATGTTATTATTACAATGGGGGGGGGGCTGCACTGGCCACCAATGAAATTTAAACTGGGGAGGGAGGGGGGTCTGCCCCCTGCTGCCTGGCAGCCCCGGATCTCTTGCAGGGGGCTATGATACGCACAATTAACCCCTTCAGGTGCGGCACCTGAGGGGTTAATTGTGCTGATCACGGCCCCCTGTAAGAGATCGGGTGCTGCCAGGCAGCAGGGGGCAGTCATGTACACAGTTTGTAGTATATTCTAACTAGAAGCGTCCCCGTCACCATGGGAACGCCTCTGTGTTAGAATATACTGTCGGATATGAGTTTTCACAATGTAACTCATATCCGACAGTATATTCTAACATAGGACGTTCCCATGGTGATGGGGACGCTTCAAGTTAAAATATACCATCGGATTGGAGAAAACTCCGATCCGATGGTATAAAAAAGACTCTAGACTTTACATTGAAAGTCAATGGGGATGGATCCATTTGCAATTGTGTCAACGTCAAACGGATCCGTCCCCATTGACTTGCATTGTAATTCAGGACGGATCCGTTTGGCTCCGCACGGCCAGGCGGACACCAAAACTTTTTTTTCCTGTCCGTGGATCCTCCAAAAATCAAGGAAGACCCACGGACGAAAAAACGGTCACTGATCACGGACCTACGGACCCCGTTTTTGCGGACCGTAAAAAAAAAACGGTCGTGTGCATGAGGCCTCACACAGAATGACATTCTGCTCGTTCTGGAAGGGCATCTCCCTGCCTGCTGCACCACTAGTCAGCTCATCCAGGCTGTCTCTTGGCCTGTGAGCCAATCAAGGCAAGCTCTCCCCCTACTTCCTCTCAGGGTCATGTGAGCATCCATCTTCTTCCTCCCTCGTGCTTTTTCCCACCAACATTTGTGCAGTAAAATTTTGCTGAACGAACCTGAAAACCATTAGGTTCGTCTGCCAGACAAAATTTTGGGAAGTTCGTAACAAACCCAGTTCGCTACAAACTGATTTGCTCATCTCTAGCGTACAGGATATGCAAGTTTTTTTTATTTTTATTTTTTAGCAAATTATGCCAGAACATTACAACATTATAAATTACAAAATTTCCCTTAAGCATTGGTTGTAGGAGAGAATGCAGCACCTCAGAGACATTGTATAGCAGTGATGTTCCTTAATACAGATTGTAGGGATAATGTGTGCATTCATACAGGGTCAGTATACACGGCAATGCCATGTTTGTGGGCCTATGCACAGATACAGTACACACAATGGTAAATACTATAAAACTCTTGTCGTTATTCACTCTTGTCGTTATTCCATGGTTTTATATAGCTTCTAACTAATCATAGGGCAGGTGTTTGCAGTAAAATCAGCCTATGTTAACAAAATATATATTGTTACATTAGTTTCTGACCTTCAGACCTTGCATCTTTTTCTTAACTGTAGGTAAGGAAATTTGAAAAGGACACAGCATTATTTAAAGCATTAGAGAGAAATTTAGACATGTTCTGGCATCGTTCTAGCATTAGGGTATTGGGAATAAATATATTACAGCCTGCAAAAGTGAGATAAGCATAAATAACCACTGAAAGAGTAACTAGAAAGATTTCAATTGCTTTTGAGAAGTTATTTACTTTTAATGCACTGCATGCTTTGTGTATTCTATGATTAAAATATATGATATACGAGGTCCAAAATGAATCACTGAATATACAGATTCAATGTTGGTGCTTCTGTTGAGTGTATAAAAAAGCATAAAAAAGAAAATCAAGAGATATCAATCACCTTAAAAATCCTTTCTAAAAATAAATTAACTTATAACATCAAAGGGGAGTTTTTGGGACTTCCGGTTCAGGCGTCAGCCTGTGGGGAAGCAAGCGAGATAAGCTCCCAGCCACACACTCTTAACTTTCTCTAACTTTCTTCTGATCGACTTTATTTGCAGGTCCTGGAAGATACAGTTGCAAGAAAAAGTATGTGAACCCTTTGGAATGATTTCTGCACAAAATGGTCAAGAAATGTGATCTGATCTTCATCTAAGTCACAACAATAGACAATCACAGTCTGCTTAAACTAATAACACACAAAGAATTAAATGTTACCATGATTTTATTGAACACACCATGTAAACATTCACAGTGCAGGTGGAAAAAGTATGTGAACCCTTGGATTTAATAACTGGTTGAACCTCCTTTGGCAGCAATAACTTCAACCAAACGTTTCCTGTAGTTGCAGATCAGACGTGCACAACGGTCAGGAGTAATTCTTGACCATTTCTCTTTACAGAACTATTTCAGTTCAGCAATATTCTTGGGATGTCTGGTGTGAATCGCTTTCTTGAGGTCTTGCCACAGCATCTCAAATCGGGCTGAGATCAGGACTCTGACTGGACCACTCCAGAAGGCGTAGTTTCTTCCATTTAAGCCATTCTGTTGTTGATTTACTTCTGCTTTGGGTCGTTGTCCTGTTGCAACACCAACACCTTGGACAGCAGTGGCTTCCTCTGTGGTATCCACCCATGAAATCCATTCTTGTTTAATGTTTTTTACGTATCGTAGATTCGCTAACAGGGATGTTAGCATATGCCAGAGACTTTTGTAAATCTTTAGCTGACACTCTAGGATTCTTCTTCACCTCATTGAGCAGTCTGCACTGTACTCTTGCAGTAATCTTTACAGGACGGACACTCCTAGAGAGAGTAGCAGCAGTGCTGAACTTTCTCCATTTATATACAATTTATCTTACCGTGGACTAGTGATAAACAGCAAGGCTTTTGGAGATACTTTTATAACCCTTTCCACCTGTTTTGAAAGTCAACAATTCTTTTTTTTTTTTTTATTTAAATATTTTATTAGTTATATTACAAAAAAAAATCATAGCACTATTACATCTATAGAATTATAAAATCCCTAAGTCCGTCCATTCTGATTTGTAAGCATGATTAACAAACATTTCATACAAATACCCATAGTTATATGGATATTAAAAATCTAAAATCAATTGGAGGTCTCACATAATGTGGGAGAGGGCAGAGTTCACCCCGCATCCAGAGCTTAATAAAACGGATGCACAAAGCATCACATTTGACCTAATATCATCTGTAAAGGGCAGGGATCGGAGGCCCGCAGCCCAGGCGGCCGCCAGGCAGAGAACGCGCGCCCCGCGCGCCCTCCCCCGGTCACGGGCGAGCACATTCGGCAGGGCTGACAGTCATGTGAACATTCACCTACTACTCACGTAGCAGGCTTACAGTGATCTTTGATAACAGATATTTCATAAAGCAAGAGAGGGGGTACAGCAGTCTTATATTGCAGTGGTGTAAAAACACAACTCGTGTATTTTACTGCCTCATCCCCAGATGATTTAAGATTGAGTATAGTGCCCTGCTTGTCCGTATCTCACATGGGTTCGCATTGGTATCTCATATGCCATAGGACTCAGATCGAGTATCACTCGACAGTCACTGGCAATTAGAGAGAGTCTGGACAAGGCACAGCCAACGACTGACTCCGTCCAATTTAAAAAAAAGCATCCTATTGGCATCCGTACCACACATGTATCCAGTCACTGCCCGCAGTCAAACCTCATGTCTGACAGGGAGAGGCGCGCCTCGGGTCGCACCCGATGCCCGCCCCCCCCCGAAGTCCCGAGCCCCGGACCCCCGCTCAAAAGAAAGAAGACCACACAGTGTTATGGATAGGTAAAAAAAAATAATAATAAATAATTTAGCCAATGTTTAATGCCAGTAGGTCCTGCCGTCCCTCAACATTACTAGAGATTCTCCAATACTCAAGTATAGCTTCATATTTTACAACAATTACAGTTCATGTCGAAAAGACCAGACTAATGAGATCTACCCCCACCCACCCCAGCATCCCCCCCACCTTGCATGAAAAACAACAGAAAAAAAAAGGGGCAATAGGAGTCCTAATTAATTAACCGTGTCCCAGTCTTTCCACAGTTTACCCCACTTTAGGTAAAATCCTCTTTGCTTATACAAAATCTTCTCGTAGTTTTTCACTTTCTCAACCAAACCCAGCCAATTATTACAGTCTGGAGCAGAGGCGCAAAACCATGATCTAGAAATGAGAAGCCTGGCTAAAAACATCACCTTGGTCAGCAGTTGACGTTTTATAGACTGACAACTGACCTCCGATAAGTCTCCAAGGACCCATATCCTAGGGGACAAAGGAACGTCAATGTTAAGTTTTCGGACCAAATTGGTTTGGACCAGTCTCCAATACCTGACCACCATTGGGCAGTCCCAGAACAGGTGTAAGTGATCTGCCCCGGAATCGCCACAGCGTGGGCAGTCAGAGGAGGCTCTAAGTCCTCTCCTGTATAACCGTATGGGTGTCACATATATTTTGTGCAAAATATTAAATTGTACGACCGTGTGATTAAAATTATGTGAAACAAATTTTAAACTTTGCCCTATATTCTCCCAGTCTGGGGGACCCACCTCTGAAAGTAAAGAAGACCAGGATCTCTGTCCTGGAGAAAGAACATCCAATTTTTTTTTTTCCATTAAGTGTCTATAACAGTGTGATATTTTAATTCTCGTGGCAATTTTCTTACAAATTAAATCATGTAAAAATTCAGGAGTATCTATAAGGAAAAGGTGACTATTCGTAGTGCTAGAGAGTGCTGACCTCAATTGAAAGTATGCGTACCAAGCCACCTCACCTAAATTTGCCCTTTGCCTTAGCTCCATAAGGGGCAGGATTTGACCACCACTGAGCACCTGATGTAGGTACTGAACCTTCTTGGTCCTACAATATTGGCAGCAGGTTAAATCATTTAAATTCAAGAGCTTTGAGTTGTGCCATAGTGGGGTGCAGATAAGTGATGCCTTAACTCCACACCAACTCCTTATAACCAGCCAAGTCTTTATTGCCATTCTGCAGAAAAGTGTATACCCAGTCTGTATGTTTGATAAATAATCAGACTCCAGTACGGTAAAAAAAAATCAAAAAAACCTGAATCTTTCACCACTCTACTGCAGAAATGGCTGTTTTCCCAGTCATAAAAAAGGCAGAGTTGGGAGGCCACAAAGTAACCCCTAAAATAGGGGAGGTTTAAGCCTCCCCGATTATAGGGCATGGAGAAATAGAGTAGCTTCAATCTAACGTGCTTCCTCCCCCATATTAGATCGTTAAGCATCCGCTCTATCAAACTATAGTACTTATCTGCGATCCATACAGGCGAGTTGCGCAGGACGTAAAGAACCTGGGGCAGCACTACCATTTTTATTAATGCAATTCTGTCTGCTCTTGCAGGCAGAATTTTTTGCCATATCTTAATCTTGGCCCTCAACTTTGTCAACAAGGGAATCAGGTTGAGTTGTAGATATTCCTGAGGTTTGGCAGAAACTGAAATCCCCAGGTACTTAATTGAATCAGAAATTGTTAACTGGTTATCCCAATCGCCTCGCAGCTCATCTATAGGGAGGAGAACAGTCTTATCCCAGTTGATCTCCAAGCCCGACGGATCGGAAAAAAGACTAACCAGGTCCATTATGCGGGGAAGAGTGGTTTCTGTTTGATGGATAAAGACCAAGATGTCGTCTGCATAGAGGGATACCCAGTCGTGCTTCCCCATTGTGCCGAAACCAGCCACCTTCGAGTCCTGCCTTATACTAGCTGCTAAGGGTTCAATATAAATATTGAATAAAAGGGGGGAAAGGGGGCAACCTTGACGGGTGCCTTTTCCTAAGGTAAAGCTCTCTGTCGTCGTATCATTGATCCTAATCCTGGCAACTGTAGAGTTGTATAATAGCTGAACCATCGCCATAAATCTAGGACCAAAGCCCATTTTTTTCATCACCTCCCATAGAAAAGTCCACTCCACCCTGTCGAAGGCTTTTGTAGCATCCAACGACAGGATGGAGCGGTCGCCACACCCCGGGGACTGAATATTCATAAATAGCCTGTGCAGGTTATGATGGGTGCTCCTTTTTGGCATAAATCCATTCAACAATTCTTAATTGTAGGTCTTTCGAGAGCTCTTTTGTGCAAGGCATCATTCACATCAGGCAATGCTTCTTGTGAAAAGCAAACCCAGAACTGGTGTGTTTTTATAGGACAGGGCAGCTATAACCAACACCTCCAATCTCATCTCATTGATTGGACTCCAGTTGGCTGACACCTCACTCCAATTAGCTCTTGGAGATGTCATTAGTCTAGGGGTTCATATACTTTTTCCCCCTGCACTGTGAATGTTTACATGGTGTGTTCAATAAAAACAAGGTAACATTTAATTCTTTGTGTGTTATTAGTTTAAGCAGACTATGATTGTCTATTGTTGTGACTTAGATGAAGATCAGATCACATTTTATGACCAATTTGTGCAGAAATCCATATAATTCCAAAGGGTTCACATACTTTTTCTTGCAACTGTATATAGTAAGCTGCGAGAGCAACTCAGCTTAATAGAAAGGAGGGGCCGTAACTACTATTACTACATTGCTATTTGATTTTATATGTAAGCTAACATTTTATAACTGTTTTTATTTTATTTTATAACTGTATTGGTCCTATATTGCTACGTGGCACATCTATGTCAATATATGATAGTGTATTATTGTATGTATGATTGGTCAACTACCAGGCATGATTTTATAAGTTTGAAATAAATAAGTTTTAGTTGACATCTTGTGAGCTGGTCTTTCTTTGTATATGTATAAAAACATGTTCATTTCACACCTTTCAATGAAAGTATTTTTGAGCCCAGATTTAAATGATACACAGTAAGTCTATGTATAGCAGAACAGATTAAGTCTGAATGGAACAGCAGATGAACTAGATAAACACACCTATATATTAGACTGCCTGTTGACAATGAGTCTAATGCACAGTAAGTCTATATATAACAGAACAGATTAAGTATAAATGTCGCAGCAGATGAACTAGATAAACTCACCCGGACATTAGACCGCCTGTTGACAATAAGTCTGATGCACAGTAAATCTATGTATAACAGAACAGATTAAGTATGAATGGGGCAGCAGGTGAACAAGATGCACAGGGTGATTACACTCAGCCTGCACTGTCCCTGCAGTCTCCCTACGCTCTCCCTACAGTGTCTAAAAACTTTCCCTATGATCTACCTACACTGTCCCTGCACTATTCCTATCCAATATTTAGCAATTAATAGCTTTCTAAAACACTGTCTCTAGCACTTGCCACATCTCTCCCTATGCTCAATTAACAGTGAAATGGGGGCGAACGGACAGAATGAGGCTTTTTGTACGGCTGTGACCTCACAGGGGATGGCTATCTGATTATTGGCTGGCTGCAATACATTATGGGTAATAATGGGCTTCTTACTTTCACTTTATAACATGTGCAGCCATCATTTAAAAAAAAATTATTCGTTACCACGAAAAGGGAGAAAGTTCAGATTCTGGAAGATTAGTTTACGGGTCAATTAGTTTCACTTCTATTCACTCAACACTAGTTATAATGACTGCACAAAAGACAATCCTTGGAACGCTTCTTTGCCAAGGCATTGTGCTTGGGGGTTGGACTAACAAGCAACAGTCTCTGATAACTCTCTCTCTATTGCAGGTGTATCAGGGTAGGAGGTCTCATCACCAGTCCTGTGCACATTAGAGCACAGTTCAGCACACAGTGTCTCAGTATGGATCACTTTACCATGGTTAAACATCTTTACCCTACTCAGGCATTCAAAGTAGTGCAGACTTGCAGGTCACACTTGGCTCAGGTTATTTATTCAGGATGTTCCACTCCGCAACCATTGTGACTTGCAGACTTCTCTCGATCTCAGGTGGTGCTCTCCTATATAAACTTAACATTCGGATCAAGTAGTTGCAAGCTCCCTGAGTCACTTTAAGGGCAGTACAGTATGCTCCAACTACAGTATCACACAGTCCACATTCAGATGTGATATAGAGGTGAAACTACTTGCACTGTTGGATTTCAAACGTGTCAATGTTACTAACTAGTTCTGATCAGAAACAGGTTAGCCTGCATATTTTTGATTCAACTCACTCACTAGCTAGTACCACTATTCTTGCCATAAAGTGCTCTGAGTATCTTTATTATGTATAACCTTTTCTCAGATTACTGGGCTTGAGTGGGGCCAAAATTAGTGAGCTCCCACATGATAAAGCCAGTACATGACGGTCATAAAATAATGAAATAATGGCCTTAATTAATAATTACATTGCAATATGTTAATCACAAACAAGCACCAAAGAAACAAATAATGAAAACTATTGAAAACAAGGAGACAAAAAGTACATTACTATGAGTTTATAATCTAAAAATACACTATTTGGATCTTTGTCTGTGATATAGTATTTTGAAACCTATGTAATTGTAGGTCTGCTTTGACAAAGTTATTTTTGAAAGCATGTATTTTGCTATATTTTACATATTTCGTTGTGCTATAATCTTAGAATTTTAGGTTGATTAGGTATTAGTGACCGGGAAGACACTTTCTTCATAACACTAATATTCTGTTAATTAATTAACAGACTAAGGTCCATTAAATAAAAGATTATAATGGCTTTGCCATGCAGATTCTCACTGTATGTGGCACAAGAAAGATTAATCCTGATATGTTATGCTATTATCATGAGTTATTTATTCCAAATGGCCTGCCGTTTCTATCAGCTAAATCAAGAGTGTAATGAAATGCATTTAAGTGATACTTAGCAGATAGAATGTGTTGTTACATGTGTAAGAGATAGGAAATGCCAATAGTGTTTCAATTACTTTTATCCATATTTTAAAATCATTGCACTGAAAAAAGAATATCTATTTTGAATTTATTGTTATTAATTGCCATGACTTCATAGGCATTTGGCAATACATTTTGCATTATTTTAGACTGCCCATACAGCGGATCATTGCTAATTGCAAGGCTGTAGTTGTCAGCCTGCATTTGTACTGATGTAGCCAAGCTAAAATTGACTCTGATAACTCTTGTCTCCATGTTATCTCATGCCATCTTTTGACAAAAGCTCAGCTGCATATGTACATACTGTTTGAATCAAATAGCATGTACTGATATGGCCTTGTTTGCACAGGTGTGGCCCAACAATTAGCAGTGATTAACATGTTGATCCCACTGCTGGATGGCATTATGTAGGGCAGGGATGGCCAACCTGAGGCTCTCCAGCTGTTGCAAAACTACAACTCCCAGCATTCCCATACTGCCTACAGGTATCAGCATACAGCAGGGCATGGTGGGAATTGTAGTTTTACAACATCTGGAGAGCCGCAGGTTGGCCATGCCTGGTGTAGGGGAAGCTTAAAATATTGCAAACTGCACTGCTAAATGCCTGTGAAATTGCTGCCTTATTCTCTTGCTTTGGTTCATAATGTTGCACATTATTCACTGTAATTTCTGAAGTACCTTTTTACTAAAGGGAATTGGTTACCACGTTCATGTAGGTACTTGTATAGGTGACAGTGACAGTGGTGTACATTTTCCAGAACTTTCATTGGTATTCGTGGCTCCCATTGTGGATAGGGAAAATTTGTCAGTGGCAAAAGGGCAGGGTTAGGTGATTGGGTCTTGCAACTCATGAATACTGACTTCCCAGTGTGTATGTGTGTGTGTGTGTGTGTGTGTGTGTGTGTGTGTATATACACTCACCTAAAGAATTATTAGGAACACCATACTAATACGGTGTTGGACCCCCTTTTGCCTTCAGAACTGCCTTAATTCTACGTGGCATTGATTCAACAAGGTGCTGATAGCATTCTTTAGAAATGTTGGCCCATATTGATAGGATAGCATCTTGCAGTTGATGGAGATTTGAGGGATGCACATCCAGGGCATGAAGCTCCCGTTCCACCACATGCCAAAGATGCTCTATTGGGTTGAGATCTGGTGACTGTGGGGGCCATTTTAGTATAGTGAACTCATTGTCATGTTCAAGAAACCAATTTGAAATGATTCGAGCTTTGTGACATGGTGCATTATCCGAAGTAGCCATCAGAGAATGGGTACACGGTGGTCATGAAGGGATGGATATGGTCAGAAACAATGCCCGTGGCATTTAAACGATGGCCAATTGGCACTAAGGGGCCTAAAGCGTGCCCAGAAAACATCCCCCACACCATTACACCACCACCACCAGCCTGCACAGTGGTAACAAGGCATGATGGATACAGGTTCTCATTCTGTTAACGCCAAATTCGGACTCTACCATTTGAATGTCTCAACAGAAATCGAGACTCATCAGACCAGGCAACATTTTTCCAGTCTTCAACAGTCCAATTTTGGTGAGCTCGTGGAAATTGTAGCCTCTTTTTCCTATTTGTAGTGGAGAGGAGTGGTACCCGGTGGGGTCTACTGCTGTTGTAGCCCATCCGCCTCAAGGTTGTGCGTGTTGTGGCTTCACAAATGCTTTGCTGCATACCTCGGTTGTAACGAGTGGTTATTTCAGTCAACGTTGCTCTTCTATCAGCTTGAATCAGTCGGCCCATTCTGCCCTGACCTCTAGCATCAACAAGGCATTTTTCGCCCACAGGACTGCCGCATACTGGATGTTTTTCCCTTTTCACACCATTCTTTGTAAACCCTAGAAATGGTTGTGCGTGAAAATCCCAGTTACTGAGCAGATTGTGAAATACTCAGACCGGCCCGTCTGGCACCAACAACCATACCACGCTCAAAATTGCTTAAATCACCTTTCTTTCCCATTCTGACATTCAGTTTGGAGTTCAGGAGATTGTCTTGACCAGGACCACAACCCTACATGCATTGAAGCAACTGCCATGTGATTGGTTGTCTAGATAATCGCATTAATGAGAAATAGAACAGGTGTTCCTAATAATTCTTTAGGTGAGTGTGTGTATATATATATATATATATATATATATATATATATATATATACACACACACACAATTAGTGTGGAATCACTGTCAACCAAGAGGTTAGGGAAAGCAACAAAGGGGTCAATGAGGAGTTCAGACACAGATCAGGTCAGGCAATGGAGGCTCAATATCCAGGAGTGGGCAAAAGTTGGTACACAGACAGACGAACAAATACAGCATTTCTCTGCAGAGAGTTAGCAAGCTGTACATCCTACTGCTCAGGCATCCTCCCACAGAAGAAGGTGCTTTAAAGACCTCAAGGTAGCCAGCTATAGACTGGAGTATATTAGGGTGCATACGTACTGGCATTTAAAAGCCAAAGGAGGCAAATGAGTGGGCAGGGGAGGAGAGGTCTTGTTAGCAAGCAGGCTGCAGCCTGACTGGAAGAGCATAGCAACCCCAGTGCCTGGGCGTTCCAGGATAGGGAGAAGAGGAGGCGGGTCTGCGTGGCTGGGACAAAGAAACACAGGACTAAAGGTTATCGGTGAACACTGCTACAAGACACTAACGCATATTCTGTGATATGTTTATAGCCCATTAGATGCTTAAAGGGTCACTTTGCTTTCAACAAACTTTGCATACATCAATAGTATATGTGAATGTAACACACTTTGCAATCTTATAAGAGAAACACTCACATTCTTCACTTTCCTTCCTCTTTCCTTCTACTCCTCAAACTGAGTTGTCTGCTATATTCATCTTAGGAGACAAGATGGACTGACAGCTCAGTGTGGTCAGGCAATATACTTCCCATCGAACTCTATAGAGAGGTAAGGGAGGAGGAGGACCAGGAGCTTATAGTGTTTGTTTTATGTCACGCCAAAGGCTTTATTCACTTCACTACTGTTCAATACATCTCCATAATGTCCTATATTGTGCTTAAGTTAGAGAAAAAGAGACTTAAGGACCATATTGTCCTGTTTTTTCAACGCGCTATTAATGGGAGACACCATAGCAACCACTCTCCATCTACCAGTGCAGGGAATACTCAAAATAAGATATGGAGCCTCCAGAGAAACTGCTAAGAAATGCAGAATTAAAGTAATATAATGGCCAGATATATTGAAATTCCTAATGTTTATGAATGTTTACTACAGTTTATTCCAAAAAGTCACCATATAGGACAAATGTTATGGATCCACAGATAACAAATCAAATTGGATCAGTGGTAATATGAAGCCACTATACCAAGCAACTGTTTTGACATTGGGACAAATATTAAGGGCATTATTCTGGCCCCTCTCCAGTATTTACCCTTTAACCTCTATACAGGGATGTGGACTTTGCTGCAGGTTAGCAACCAGACTACTACCTACTGGGATGGTACCAATGTACTTGGCATCTGACCTTGGGACTCAGGAACACAGGCAAGATCAGGAAATGCACAAAACCACAGGCACAGTCTGAATAGGAATTAAGACTAAAACATATCACTGGAACACCACAACAGGCAGACTGTAAAAAGAGCAGAAACACCAGGCTGGATAAAAAAAAAAAAATGAACAGAACTAAACTGTGACCAAACAGGCAGAGTAAGACAGACAACTGCAGAAACTCAGGTAGGGTAAGGTCAGGCATGACAACAGACACAGATTAGACATACAGAATGGCCAGGACTGGACAGGCAAACAGAACAACATAAGCAGCTGTTGATAGCCAAGGGGCTCAACAGCCCAACAGAAAACATAGCTGAGCTAATCATCCCAAAATGCCCATGTGGGCACGCAATCAAAAACAGGAATTACACAACACACAGCAAGCAAAAGCAATAAACCCCTGCTTGCTGAACAGAACAAAGAGGAGAGACATACACAATGATCATGTACACACCACAAAGTATCCACGGCCAGTATGCACAACATAGAGGCGAATGTGCACTGCCGCACCAACACTTAGCCCTAGATACATATCCATCAGTATATGGCAACCAGCCCACATGGAAACAATGGGACACTGCATGTAACCACAGCCAGTACACACCAGACAGAGGCAGGTGACCGCTGCCATACAGACACATGGCCCTAGATACAGATCCACCAGTATCAACCAGCTCACACGGCATACCATGGAACTCATGAACAGTTATCGTAACAGTACTCCCCTCATCTCACTCTCCCTTCATAAGACAGACACACAAGTCCCTCAAAGCTTGTTAGGCCAGAAGCATGCAAAGTCCTCTTATCGAAGGCCAGATTTGGATAGACCTAGAAGTAGTTAAACACTGCAAGGCTCAGAACAGACACGGACAGGACAGACTCGGAAGCAGCAATGCACTGCAAAGATGAGACAGATTCAGACAAGAACAGAAGCAGTTATGCACTGCAAGGCTCAGAACGGACTGAACAGACTCAGACAGGTTCAGACAGACACAGACAGGACAAATTCAAAAGCAGTTAAGCACTGCAAGGCTCAGAACAGACTGAACAGACTCAGACAGGAGAGAGATACCAGTCACAGAGGTACAGTTCACACCCCTAAGAATCTGTGGCCAGAATGCACAGAACAGAGGTAAATAAGCACTGAATGTCACGGAAGGTGTATAGAAAACTAGAAGACACAAAATAAAGATCCGACTGACTGGATCCAAAACTAAGGAACAAAAGAGAGAGCCTGCAACAGACCTGGCTCTCTCCCTAACTGCTCAGCCTATGCAAAAATCTCAATGGTAGATGATCTCATATCCTCGTACCTCGACTGTATAACACCTGAACACCCTATAATAGTGAGGGGACACGGCCACCGGCTCCCTACACTTGATACGTCAGGGTCACCTGGGATCCAGCAAACAGGAAAACACAAATGAATGAACAAAACTTATCTGTAGAAGACTCAGTAGTAGCATCCAGCAGGCATACACTCCAGGAAGTTGTATAAACCGCAAAGTGATGCAGTATGGGAAGGGATTTAAAGGGATGCAATCAGTGCAACTACATGACAGCTGAGAGAGGCTAACAAGATGAGAAAAGGAAAGCAAAACAAAAGGAACCTCAAGGAAGAGGTTCTGAAGGACGTCTGTCAGAGCTTCTCAGATGTCTGGTGGTGACAGTACCCCTCCTTCTACGAGTGGACTCCGGACACTCAGAGCCCACCTTCTCAGGATGGGACCTATGGAAAGCCCTGATGAGACGAGTGGCCTTAATGTCCGTCACTGGGACCCACATCCTCTCCTCAGGACCATAACACTCCCAATGAACGAGGTACCTGAGAGAACCGCGGACAACACGAGAATCCACAATCCTAGAGACCTGAAATTCAAGATTACCATCAACCACAATCGGAGGAGGAGGCAAAGACGAGGGTACAGGGGGTTGGACATAAGGTTTTAATAGGACTTATGAAAAACATTATGGATCTTCCAAGTCTGAGGAAGATCAAGACGGTAGGCAACAGGATTGATGACGGACAAGAATTTTGTAAGGCCCAATAAACTTAGGACCCAACTTCCAGGAGGGAACCTTCAATTTGACATTCTTAGTAGACAACCACACTAGATCACCAACATTCAGGTCCAGACCAGGCACACGTCTCTTATCCGCCACACGCTTATATCTCTCACTCATGCTCTTTAGATTATCCTGAATCTTTTGCCAAATAGATGACAAAGACGAGGAGAATATGTCCTCATCAGGTAAACCGGAAAACCCCTCTCCAGAGAACGTCCCAAACTGCGGATGAAACCCATATGCACCAAAAAATGGTGACTTATCAGAGGACTCCCTCGACTGTATAACACCTGAACACCCTATAATAGTGAGGGGACACGACCACCGGCTCCCTACACTTGATACGGAGGGAGTCAGGGTCGCCTGGGATCCAGCAAACAGGAAAACACAAATGAATGAACAAAACTTATCTGTAGAAGACTCAGTAGTAGCATCCAGCATGCATACACTCCAGGAAGTTGTATAAACTGCAAAGTGATGCAGTATGGGAAGGGATTTAAAGGGATGCAATCAGTGCAACTACATGACAGCTGAGAGAGGCTAACGAGATGAGAAAAGGAAAGCAAAACAAAAGGAACCTCAAGGAGGAGGTTCCGAAGGACGTCTGTCAGAGCTTCTCAGATGTCTGGTGGTGACACTGACACACTCACATGGCCCTAGATACACATCCACCAGTATCCAGCAACCAGCCCACATGGCATACAATGGAACTCATGAACAGTTATATTAACAACAAATATTATAGTAATCTTTTTTTTATCAATCTGTTCAAAGTGTATATGAACTTTTGGCTGAAAAACTGACCACCCATCTACTCACCCAACATAGGCTTGGTCCTCCCAAACAAGTTACTTCAACATCTGGCCAGACTTATTTGTTATTAAACACTGGTTGAGGTCCACAAATTTTGTTGAGTGTGAATACAAAGGGTTCTCTGTTTATAACACAGCCCTGGATAAGGGATACACTAATTTATAGAGATGTACACATTGTTTGCCCTTAGACATAATGCATATAAGCAAAGCCATTGAAGCAACAGTGTCTAAGACTCGTGGTCAAAGAGTGAATTTGCCATGTTACCAACTTACCTGTCTGAGCTCCAGCACCATGATCTGGGGCTCAGGATAGGCCATGCCACGGCATTTACCCTTATACTGCACAACCCTTCTCTGTGTGGCTGTGTTCCGTGTCTTCTTTTTTTCAATTAAAGTTTATGTAAAAGAATCTGAAACACCCTTTTAAGAGTATTTTGAATCCCAGTCTAGTAATTCACATATTAAATTGGATTAGAGAAATTAACCATTGCCCTAAACTAGTTTCCCCAAACAGTTGTTATAGAGCCCCATGTCAGTTTTGGGCCTCCTGCATTTGACTTTCCAGCCATTGGCAACTTCAGCTACTATTGTTTATTTGGGGCACCTGAGAAATTACAGTTCTGCATCTATATAAAATAGAAGCTTCACCGGATCAGGTGTTCATATATAAATGTCTTAGAGTTAACAGATTCCAAACCAATTATAGAAAATTTAATTAATTAAAATCTGAGAAGTTTCCTGCAATAGCTAAAACTAGTAAAAACTCTTTATTAAAATACACTGTGTACCTTTTCAAGGGTCATTATGTTTAAACAATTTTATTGAGTTTTAGAGTTTAACATAACAAATAAAACATTGCCTGCAGCTTTAACAGAATAATGAAAGGATATGATTGAAAGCAGTTATGGATTTAGGATATCATATATAAATAAAATTATTATTCTCCATTGGAGCTAAATTATTCCATGTTAATGTGACGTCTGAAGAAAATGCATTGCAAGCTAATCAGTTAAGTAGTCCCATCTATTGATTAATTTAAATTTCAAGTAATGACAGTGGTAAAGTGCTTATACTGCAAAATCATGCTCACGGAAGGAAAGAAAAAATCTGTGTACCATGTTAGCCAGTAAATAGAGATGTCTTCAATTGGTGGTCCCTTTGATGGCTAACTGAAGATGGATGATACACAGCAAGCTTTCAAGATTACTTAGGGTAGGTTCACAACTGTGGTTGGTAACTCCAGTAGTCTGTTCCAATACAGTAGCAGACCACTTGAGTTATCATATCTGCTATAGCAAACACTGCAAGGTACCCATTCATTATCATGGGATCTGATAGGGATTTGAAGGGTTTACAGGATAAATGCCAGCAGTCCGCCCGAAAATACCACTGCATAGAGCTGTATATATTCAGCATAAAGGCATCATTTATGCCAGAAACCTGTTGAATCATATAATAGTGAATGGGGATCAAATGGTTCCCAGCAGTGCCCGGATATGCCGGATATGCTAACTCTGGAAGTTTGCTTCTCTGGTGGAACAGACTAATTGAGTTACCTGCTGTAGATGGGAACCTTCCTGAAGGTGTCCTCATCAGGCATGATATGAGACAATATCTGAAAAGTCACCTATTTACACACAAAAGGACACAGGAACAGTAAATGAGACCGAGGAGGAGGCCGATTGGTACAAGCGAGGTGTGAAGGAGGCCATCTACGTAAAAATGGAGAAGCCAAGCTTGAATATGGGGTGGGGGAAGACATCTATTATCTGCCGCATACAATGCTGTCTTGACACCTTTTTCTGGGAGGTCATTATCACCAATTGACTCCAATTAGGATAATGGAATCAACACCTTTGACCCCATGCTGGGTATAATGACCTCTGACCCCACGCTGGGTATAATTACCAGATGTTGATTCAGTTACAGATTTATTCCCAGAGAATTTTTGTACAGTCACTCAGAATTGAGAAAGCTCGTTGGAAGAACGAGTGAAACGTTTTCAAGAAATCTACAGTAAGTCCAGTTGCCTTGATTTATTCTTTACAGATATACCATGACCTGGATAAATGAGAACCTTCACAGACATACTGGGACAAGTGATGTAAAAAAGCAGTGAGTATGAGTAAAGGAGTCGACTGTTGTAGCAGTAAATATTGCAGCAGTTTATACAGAGATGTGTGAAAGTTTTACTGTCCTATGAATTTGATACAATGTAATAAAAGAAATAAATTAAAAATTATATATATTTTTTAAATAGATATATAGTACCTCCTTGATCATTAATTTCATATTTAAACTGAATTGTGTATTACATGGAAAATTAGGAAAAACAATGTTGAAGTCGTAGTTTTTTTTCCATTCTTCCATTTAAAAAATTCAATAAAAGTTAAACAATAAACTATATGTACTCCAATACATCGTCAACCAAAGCTACAACTAGTCACACAAAAAGCACCTCTCATACAGCTATGATAATGGCAAACCTGTGGGTTTCGGAATGTTGTGACACAAAAATCATTTTTTATTATAGTAAAACAAGATGGCAAGTTGGCTAAATGGTTGCACTCTTACCTGGTAGCAATGGGGTCCTGGGTTTGGGTACGACCAAGGATCAAATCTAAAATTAATTAGTAAGTTCTCTTTTGTTTGTGTCGGTTTCCTCTGTCACACCAACAACATACTGACAGGTTAATTTAAGCCTCATTCCCACGTACATGTCCATGTTCAAATCCATGACAAGATGGTCAGTTATGCATCCGTGAAGCTGTCTGTGAAGGATATGTGTTAGGTCTGTGTGTCAGTTTTTTGCTGTCCGTGTGCCATCCGTGTTTCACTGACAGCAGAAAAATTATTTTTTAAAAATGTCTTACTTATGATCCGCAAAACACGGACGCAACACTGTGGTTTTTACGGACCCATAGACTATAATGGGCGTGATGGATGACAAATAAAATAGAGCATGCATCCGTGCTAAAAACACAGACCCACTGACTGTGCTAAAACACTGATGTGTGAATGCATAAATTAAAATGAATGGGAACGTGTGCTGTCCGTGGAGAACACGTACGGCACATGTCTATGGAACACTGATGTGTGAATGAGGCTTTAGAGTTTAGATTGTGAGCGCCAGTGGGGAGAGTAAGTGATCACAATCGCTGTACACTGCTGCCGAATCTGTGAGCTCTATATAATATTAACTAGCAGAAGGACCCGGCTTTGCACTGGTATATTTTATCTATTTCATTTAATGTTTGTGTATGTCATTAAAAGATATCGACAGTATCCACTATAACAGTGACATCTACAGTAGCCCGCCCCTTTAACAGTAACGTCCACAGCAGCCTGCCCCCTTAACAGTAAGATCCACAGCGCCCTCCCCTTTAACAGTGACCTCCACAGCAGCCGTCCCTTTATTAGTGACCTCCACAGTACCCCGTCTTATTAACAGCGATTTCCACAATAACCCGCCCCTTAGCAGTGACCTCCACAGCATACCGCCCCCCTTAACAGTGACCTCCACAGCAGCCCACGCCTTTAACAGTGACCTCCACAGCGGCCACTCCTTTATTAGTGACCTCAACAGTGCAAAAAACGATGCACTATGCTATATATTAGTTTTTTAGAATATTCATCATTTTTCCCATTTAAAGTCATGATTGCTCCCTGCTTCATGCTTGTGGGCCAATGAGTCATTGGCCCACAAGCATGAAGCAGGGAGGAATCATGTTTTTACTCAGCAATTGAAAAATTTGCATTACGAAAATTCGCATTCCAAAAAAAGCAATAAAAAAATCTTGAATATTCAAAATTACAAATATATATCACTATATTCTAAATATTCGTGAATTTTCAAAGTACCTATATTCGCGATATTGCAATTCAAATATTCGTGATCAACACTAGTGACCGGTTGTATGGCATTTATGAAGAGAAAGACTTGCAGGCTTGTATTGTCTAATGCAGGTCATTTTTTGGGACTATCCCAGGAATGGTACGTCCTAGAGAGCTGTGACCCCCACAAGATTTCTTTCCAGGTAGCAAGGGATGTGTATACCAAGTTTAGTTGAAATCGATGGTTGCGTTTGTGAGTGATCGCGGAACATACATACATACTGTACATACATGCATTCATACATATATACGTCCTTCTTTATATATATGTAGATAATAATCCTTATTTATATGATGCCAACATATTCCGCAGCGCTTTACAATCAGGGAGATTAAGTACAAACAGAGCCATAAATAACATAGCAACAACCAAGTCAACAATTAAAAGAAGAGAAGCAAGGGCTCTGCTTCCAGTAACAAGTGCACGTTTTGTATAATGGTCCAGCTATATTAACACAATAAGGGACTAGATATAAAGCTGCATGAGCTACCAGATGATATCTGTAGTGTTTCCTTCTGAGTGCGTGGAGTATGGATATTTGACATCTGTTTATGCCCTTGAGCCAGGGCTACAGAAATGTTCTATTTTCTTTTTTTACTGTATGACGAGGAAAAATCATTCTTGTTTTTAGCTTCTGTCCTGTTTCACCCACTTAAGGACCCCTAGTAGGACATTTGATACATTTGGTGTGGTACAGGTGAAGGTAACTGTGATCTTGTAATCCTCTCTATTGGGAATCTTTCTTGTCCATGGTTATCATCATCTTTTATGCCTGCAGTGAAATGTTCCTGTTGTTGGAAAGGACAGTGAGCTCCTTACATTTACGATGGAGATTTAGGTCAGGGGATGCCATATGCTAACCTAAAAATATATGTTGTTAGGGAACACCTAAAACTGTTGGTGTTATGAATTAACCTAATTGCTTGGGTGTCACAAATTTAACTGTCTTGGGTCCAGTGGCACGAACTCCGGCTTCGGTGCAGCCACTCTAGGAGAGACGTGCTGCTCAGCCACAGCCCTGGTGATGCATCAGCATCCTTAGCAAAAGGATGCAAAGCTCTTTTTCTCCCCACAGCAGACATGTGCTGGAGGAGATTAGCAGTGATTGCTTAGCTGCTCAATTTCTATGTGTTAGTCTTTCTTACTAATGGAGCGCCAAGTCATGACCAGTCCCAATAATAGTCTCTGACTCACTAGCTATGTTCCTGGTTCCTGTGCTTATTGGATTGCTCGTTCTTCTGAACCTGGCTTGTCTTCTGGCCACCCTCTCTCTCATATGGCATTGCGTTGTCCATCTGGTTCTGATCTCAGCTTGTCTTTTCACCACTTTCTGTGTCTCATTTGGTACTTCATAGTCTGTCACATTC
Source organism: Bufo gargarizans (assembly GCF_014858855.1). Lineage (NCBI taxonomy): Eukaryota > Metazoa > Chordata > Amphibia > Anura > Bufonidae > Bufo > Bufo gargarizans. Next base: position 174,294,882 of record NC_058081.1, read on the forward strand.
TGATCCATTTACATATGCTTGTCTCTTGGTGTTTGTCTCTGAACGCAAGTAGTGCAGAGGCTGTTGACCAGTTGTGGTCTTGCTACCTAGGGCTTGTACTGCAAGGTTGGGAAAGTGGACTGGGATGTAGGTCAAGGCTCACACCTGTTCCTACCTACAGGCGTTACATTGTTGTAGGGCATTTCAGAGAATTGGTGCAGCTTGGGAACAATTTTGTTGTCAGGAGTAAGAGGCTCTGATTATGGTGGATGTTAATTGTAAGTCATTGGCTGAACAGGTAGGATCATATACAGAAATGAGGGATGAAATATAAGGGGGTGCAGCACTGTGGAGTGCTTTTTGTGGTTCAGAATGAGCAGTTTAACCCCTTTCCAACCAATGCCATACATGTACTAGCCGGGACTTAAAAGATGGAACCTACACGCGAGCAGAGCAGGCACCATAGCCACCTGGTGCCTACTTTTTTAAACAGCAGGAACCCGAGACAATTATTTTTTCAGTATTAAAATGTAAGAAAAACTATACATGTGATATTGCTATAATCATATTGACCTGGAGAATAAAAGTAATTGGTCAGTTTTACCCTATAGGGAACGCTATAAAAACAAAACCCATAAAACTGTTGTGGAATTTTATTTTTTCTCCAATTTTACCCAATAAGGATTTTTTTCCAGCTACATTGTCTGCAATATTAAATGGTGGCTTTAGAAAGTGAACTTTCCCTGCAAACAACAAGCCCTCATACAGCTATATTAATGAAAAAAAATAATAATAATACTTTTGGAGCTTAAAGGGTTAAATATTGCACTTAATGGACCACCAGTACAATGACTGGCACAGGGTGGAGGCATCAGAGTAGTGGTTAGGAAAATAGATGACCATGGCTTGGTTAGCCCAGCCGTCCTTGCCAGTGCTGCTTCCCCTACCAGCAGGCCTTTGCTCCCTCTTTCCCTCCTGGTGCCATACACCGACAAGCATTGGCAGCAGGTAGCTTAACTGTTGTATCTGGGATCCATGCCAGAGCTTACTTCCTGGTTGAGTCCTGTACTGTTTGTTAGGGCTTGCATGGGTGTGTCTCTCCTCCATTGTGAGGCAGAATGTACATATACATCTCCTCAGCCTATAGGTGGCTGTCAGGAAGTATTTAAAGGGAACCTGTCACCAGGATTTTGTGTATAGAGCTGAGGACTTGGGTTGCTAGATGGCCGCTAGCACATCCGCAATACCCAGTCCCCGTAGCTCTGTGTGCTTTTATTGTGTAAAAAAACTGATTTGATACATATGCAAATTAACCTGAGATGAGTCCTGTCCCTGACTCATCTCACATACAGGACTCATCTCAGGTTATTTGCATATGTATCAAATCGTTTTCTTTACACAATAAAAGCACACAGAGCTATGGGGACTGGATATTGCGGCTGTGCCAGCGGCCATCTAGCAACCCATGTCCTCAGCTCTATACCCCAAATCCCGGTGACAGGTTCCCTTTAAAGGCATTTCCTGCCTAGGAAGGCACCTGAGCAACTCCTAGGTTTCTAGCTTGTCTAGTTTTCCTGTGGCCTGCTCTGATGTCTGCCTTCCTACACTGACTACGCTTCCGTCTGATCAGCCTCCGGCCTCCCAGCATCCACTGGGTGTATTGTGACACCTGGAGGTCAGTCCAGTAGGTTCAATCCCATGTCCTGATTCCCTCGTGTTCCAATTCCCCTCTGAGGTAGTGTCACGGTGCGGTTCACCATGATGTATGGTCGTGTAGGCTTGCTGCTCGCATCCTGGAGTACTGGCTGCTGACCACTCCGTGCAGGCTGGTTGCGGCTTCATGTGTGAACCTGTCCATGTATCTCTGTACCCTGTTGACTTAATTTCGTATTTGAGATCTCTTTAGATCTCGTTCTCCTGGTGCAGCTCTGCCTGTGGCCGTTTTGCCGCTTCTGCTTCGGCGCAGGTATCTGCTTCCGATTTCCCTTGCTTGGAAATCTCATTATCCTGGTGCAGCTCTGCCTGTGGCCATTTTGCCGCTTCTGCTTTGGCGCAAGTATCTTCTTCCGATTTCCCTGTGCTTAACTTCGGATGAGGTTGTCAGCATGTTTGTCCAATCAGTCTCTGGCATTCATGTATTTCTCCAGAGGTAGGGTGGAGGGGGAGTTAATGCTATGGTGCGGTTCACCGTGACGTATGGTAATGTAGGCTGGCTGCTCGCCCCTGGCGTACTAGCTGTGGACCTCTCCGTACAGGCTGGTTGCTAGCGGCAGCGTGCTAGCTGCGGCTTCATGTGTGAACCATCCTGTGTTCCCCTGTACCCCTTTGACTTAATTTTGTGTATTTGTATTTGTGTTCGGTTTTGTCCGTGTAAGTTTAGTTGCCACCGGCAACGCCCGTACTGCAGCTCCCTTGCTGCAGCTCCCTTGCTGCAGATTCATTCTTGTGCTGTTAGGGTTAACTCCCCTGTCTGGTTAGTTTGGGGTTAATCTTCCCTGTCTGGCTCCGTGGGTGTGGCCTCCTCGCTGCACTCATGGGATTAGTATTTAGGCTTGTGTTTCCCTCAGTTCTGGGCCAGCTTTCTTGGGTCTTGTCTGTCCTTTCAGTCTGTGTTCATACTTTGCTTTTCCCCATGCTGCTGACCCTTAGGCTGAGTTCACATGGGCAAGATTTCCGCGCGGGTGCAATGCGGGAGGTGAACGCATGGCATCTGGACCCATTCATTTCTATGGGGCTGTGCACATGAGTTGTGATTTTCACGCATCACTTATGCGTTGCGTGAAAATCGCAGCATGCTCTATATTGTGCGTTTATCACGCAGGCCCCATAGAAGTGAATGGGGCTGAGTGAAAATCGCAAGCATCCGCAAGCAAGTGCGGATGCGGTGCGATTTTCACGCATGGTTGCTAGGTGACAGTCTATTCACTGTATTATTTTCCCTTATAACATGGTTATAAGGGAAAATAATAGCATTCTGAATACAGAATGCTTAGTAGGTGGTCAATTGAGGGTTAAAAAAAATAATAATTAACTCACCTTCTCCTCTTGATCGCGTAGTTCCCGGTCTCTTTACTTCTTTAATGTTGAACTACCGGCTAAAGGACCTGTGGTGACGTCAGATCACATGCTCCAATCATATGGTCCATCACTGTTCAGAATGCTAGTATTTTCCCTTATAACCATGTTATAAGGGAAAATAATAACATCTACACAACACCTAACCTAGACCTGAACTTCTGTGAAGAAGTTCGGGTCTGGGTACCACAGTCGGTTTTTTTATCACGCGCGTGCAAAACACATTGCACCCGCGCGATAAAAACTGAACATCGGAACGCAATCGCAGTCAAAACTGACTGCAATTGCGTACCTAATCGCGCGGGTTTGCCGCAATACACCGGGACGCATCCGGACCTAATCCGGACACGCCCGTGTGAACCCAGCCTTAGGGACTTTGTTTGGCTTTATCCGTTCTTGGTTCTGCCTACTTTTTCATTATCATTCTCCGGCCCTTCCTCGTTCCTAGCTATGCCCTGAAAGTCTTGTTATGTCTATGCTTAGCGTTGCTATGTTAGGTTATTACCTCTCTATGCTTTATGTCCTCGCTCCTCCGGTAGGGGGTCTGTCGTTCCTCAGAGTGGGAATATTCCTGCTACTAGGGTATGTTTTTGCTTTACCTGTGATACCATGCCTGTACTTGCCTTGTTCATGTTTATGCCTCGTTCTATGTACTGTCGGTACCTTGCTGGTACCTTTGGTCCGCTGATCCCTGCTGTCACTGGCTGGTTTACACACCGGAGTCGCTCCTGGCAACTACCGTCTGGCAAAGTCTATCCCCACCATCAGAAAAAATAGTGAAACATACGCAATACATAAATTTGATATGGCCATAAATCATATTAACTGCTATGATAAAAATAACTTTATTTGTAGAGATGAGCAAATTTTTTAAGAATTCAAATCGGGCGGTTTGCTAATTTGTTTTTTAAAAATTTGGTTCGATCCAAATTTATTTGCAGCAAATCGCGTTAAAAAACATCTATTTGTGTTCGGATCGGCTATCAGAAAGGTGTCCCTAACCTATCTAACCCTATCTTCAACAAGCAGTAGAATTGTGCCGTAACTGCTGCTGTAGGGCAGCCTAAAGGGGGCCACCCCTATATGAAGTGACTGTAAGATGGCGTGGGTGGGTGGGTGAAATCAGCTGACCCGTCGTCAGCCTAGGCCTACAGGAGCCTATAAATAGCCTAGTACCCACCCAGCCTGGCCTCACAGGTGCAAGTAAGTAGCCATGTAATCAGCCTCTCCTCTCACAAATACAGCCAAATACTAGTATTTTGCTTAACACTTGTGTTCGGATCGGCTATCAGAAAGGTGTCCCTAACCTATCTAACCCTATCTTCAACAAGCAGTAGAATTGTGCCGTAACTGCTGCTGTAGGGCAGCCTAAAGGGGCCAAAAAGCATGGACCTTATTTAGAGTAAATATATACATACCATTACGATGCCCGCTTTGAACGCCGAAAACTCTGCCCGATGAAGGTGCGGAATATACCGTACATATCAGCGACTTCTATATACCTTACCTCTTTGTCACGTGCCGTTGTTTTAGGAGGTAGCTAAAGTTGATGTTTTGAAAGAGCGGTCGGTAGTCAGAAACGATTTACCCCTATGTTGACGATCATATGAACGTATTGCAAGAAGGTCTGAACCCGGGAGCTGCGGACTGAAATAACAATGGTGAATGTGATAGAAGACTTAATGAAGTCCAACCATTCGCTAAGGGCCCTGCTCGGACACCAACTATTGCTGGTAGCAAATACTACACCTATACTTATCCCCCAGGCCACTGCTTAAATTATTTCTTATTATTAAAGGACCCAAAAACTTAGAAGATGGCATATGCCGCTTAACTCTGATAATGGATCGGGACGTAATCGCCTGTAGTCGTGACAGGACTTATTAACCTGTAGACGTGACAGGATTTCGTAATCGCCTGTAGTCGTGACAGGACTTATTAACTGCCAGGCGCGAGAGACCCTAATGGCGGGGCCAGGCGTCTGCGAGGGAAGAAATGTAACCTGAAGGAAAGCAGCTATGTTCATTAGGAGAACGATATCAGAGCGGTGTACTGACTGCCCCCGAGAAAATACTGTGTAACCATGATGTAGCAATGAAAAGAAAATGCGGCCTTAAGTGGAAGCCGAAGTGATGTATGAACAGGTGGGTGAACGCAGCTCTGGATGTGAGTAGTGCCTGAAACATGGTATGGGCCCAGCTGTGAGCATGAAGAGCACTGTATAACGCAGCTGTGAATGCAATCTGAGATAACCGGGTATCAATGTTATGCAACAGCAACTCATGAACGCAGCTCTAGTGGTGAACAGAGTATAAATTGTAAATGCAGACACATGGACATAGCTATGAAGGTAACACCCCCACATAATGCTGCAGGCTTTTTTTTTTTTTTTTCCCCGGGATGGTCACCACAGCGCCACCAAAAAACAAAAAACAAAACATAAACGTGTATGAATATCACTGAATAGTTATCCTACTTAAAACTTAACTTTTAGTCAATATTAATTAAAATAGGTCCCACAGAAAAATTTCGATAGCTGCATATATCAGATACAGTGGACTTATGCACAATGAGGCACAGGGTAAAAGTACAAAATAAAGAGCACGAATTTGGACCAAATAGTCCCACTCACGGTTTGGTGATTGTTCTGTTTACGGAGATGAATCGTACCGCAGCAAGATAGTGGGAAGGTCCACAAAAACTGATAAAGGGGTATTGTAGTCACCGGCTCTTCTTATACAGGACAGGTGGATAGCTGGGAAGATTAAATCCCTATCCGACTGGTGAGGCCCTGCCTAAAAGCGGAGAGGTCTCCCGCCTATATGCGGGAGAATCACCCCCAGAGGGAGCGACCCCACTTATCGACGGCTGTCCCTGTTATCCTGTCCCTGAAAAAATATATATGTATCTCCCAGTGTCAGTACAGCCAAAATAAAGTTGTTATATAATCCCAACGCGTTTCCTCCGATACATATATTACCGGATTCATCAGGGGATGTAAAAAATATAAAGATGTAGATGATCAGATGGATAAATGGCACGATAGCCGTCAGCCCAATAGCTCTCTGTAGATATGTCCAACCGAATGATGCAGTCCATAAACGTGTATGAACATGAACCTTGAAGCAACGACAATAAGGCAACATATAATGCACCTATACCCCAGCACAGAACCGCTGACACATGCGTGCCCATAACATACAGTTTATAGATAAACCACTCTTACCTACAGGAGCATCAGAACTCAAATGCGGGCGCCTCGACTGATCTGCGTGGATCCCCACATGCAGACCCCTGGTATACATACCCCAACTCCTTGCATGTTTGGCATTAGCTACGGATGTGCCCCTGCATGTTAAAAACACACTTTTTTTTTTTTTTTTAATAGAGGAAACCTGCGACCATACCTACACCAGGCGCCTGCTAGGCCAACAACTATAAGCAATGACCCCCAACAAGCCCCTAGACAGCCGAGCATTCACTAGACCGTTAGCACCCCGCTCTGCTTTGAACCAGAGTACTGTGCATCGTATGCCGCCCTGTAGGCACCATGCCATCAAATGCAATACCACAGCATTTATATTATTTTTTATTTTTTTCCTTACCATTGATATAAAACACAGCGTGCATGACTTGAACCAACTAACAACCCTCATTCAACCGTTTAGCGCCCGACTCTGCTACATCTCAGAGCGCTACATGTCGCGGACCGCAGCGTTGGTCCCGTGCAAACCACTCCGATCCTACCATGAATACCAGCGCCCTGCTAAGACATTCTGCCATCGCCCAGCCGTAAGGAGCCTCCACACCATGCTGCTGTATCCTAGAGCTGACTCACAGGTAGTGAAATCAGCTGACCCGTCGTCAGCCTAGGCCTACAGGAGCCTATAAATAGCCTAGTACCCACCCAGCCTGGCCTCACAGGTGCAAGTAAGTAGCCGTGTAATCAGCCTCTCCTCTCACAAATACAGCCAAATACTAGTATTTTGCTTAACACTTAATGGCTGCAGAGAGCCTTTATAGTGGTGTAGAACACTGTGCCTTGCAGTAAGACGCATAGGGAGTCTGCTATCGTAGTGAAATAATACTGTGAGTCAGTATGACATGCAGATGATAGGCGTCGCTCTTGGAATCATTGCACACTTCACTTATTTGGGCAGTTACGGGGCCAAAACTGACCAAATAACTTAAGTATGAAATGAAGTTAGCTCCAAGAAGCGCACTCCTTTTATACCGTCGTCAGCTGATTCCACATAGATATCTACTGAACCTGTTTTATTAAAAGCTTATACAAGGCAAAAAAACTAGAAAAACTAAAGCTCATAAACATCCAATTATGAAAAAGTACTTTATTGTTACATAATAAATAGTGTATACAATACCATTAAAAAAGGGTATTGGAACAGAGAAAAACACCATCCCAGCAACCTACAGATCACTAAATCCAAGTAGATATGTGTACAATCAAAATTCACCAATTACCGTATATACTCGAGTATAAGACGAGTTTTTTGGCATATATTTTTGTGCTCAAAAAGCCCCCTCGTCTTACACTCGAGTCTAGGTCTGTATTATGGCAACTTACATTGCCATAATACAGACCATTAAAAAAGAGGGTTAAGCAGCACTCCAGGTCCCAATATAGGGACAGTTGCCAATAGAAACCTGGATAGGTTGGTGCTCGCGGATCAGGATCCTGGCTAGGGGTCCCATAAGTGTACAAATAAAAAAGAAAATCCACAGCACTCCTCAGTTCTGGTGAATAAGCTGGTTACTTTATTGGTAACAGCAGCATTGGAATAGCAACGTTTCAACCATCTCTGGTCTTTATCAAGCTATCTTCTTTCTTCTTTTTTCTTCTTCTCTCTTCTTTTTTATTCATAATACAGACCATGACATGTTGGGGGCCGGAGAAGCTGTTACTTACCTTTACAGCTGCTCCGGTCAGCTCCCAGCACGTCCGCGCGGCACCTCTGTTAAGCTCCCAGTGTAAATCTCGCGAGACACGCGGGCCGCGAGATTTACACTGGGAGCAGACCGCGAGATTTACATCGGCAGTAAGTACCGGCCCCTGCACAGCCTCCCCTCCACCTGGATAGCCCCCCCTCCCCCTGGACATCCCCCCTCCCCCTGGACAGCCCCCCCTCCCTGGCCAAGTATGACGTAGGGAGGGGGGGGAACAAAAAAATAAATAAACAACCTGATCAATATAAAAAAAATTAAAATAAATAAATAAATGCCCAGCTGATGGGAGTCTCTCCCACTCATCCTCTGTAACCTCTGTGGGTGGTCTAATTGACTGTTGATATCACCGCTCTTCTTTTCTCCTGCACGCCGGCCGTAACGCAGCGCATGCAGTAACACTGCGTGTATAGTATGAGCCCCAACACAGGCTGCTCTATGCAAACATAGTTGGCATTCTTTTTCAAAGTCTTTTTTTTTAACCTACTGATGCCTCAATTAATGTAATTTTATTGGTATCTATTTTTATTTTTGAAATTTACCAGTAGCTGCTGCATTTCCCACCCTAGTCTTATACTCGAGTCAATAATTCTTCCCATTTTTTTGGGGTAAAATTAGGGGCCTCGGCTTATATTCGGGTCGGCTTATACTCGAGTATATACGGCATGATATAATGATAAATTGTAAAGGTGAGTCCTCAGTAGTGAATAACATAAAAAGGACAACAAATGGCAATACTACCCACGATGCAAAGGTCCTCATATAAGACACATTATACTGTAAAGCACCTATGCCTAAAATGTATACCATCTAAATCCCAGAAGGGATGTGGCGTGACCTGATGTCCTAAATATAAGCTGAAAGTCTGCACTGTGTGTAGAAGCGAGAGACTCACCCACTGATAATAGGACCTGAGTTCCTGGGATGGCATTACCCCGGGTCGCTATGGTGATCGATTTGATGACGGAATGACTGACGAGGAGTAGGAGGGCGAGGAGCAGGAGCATCGGGACCAGCAGATGATGGGAAGAAACAGACAGCTCCCTTCGGCTGAGGTGGTGGAGCCTTGAATGCATAAAATCAGCTGCTTGCCACTGGGTGATGCAACGGTTGCTGCAGCAGGCTGGACCACCACATCGGAGCCACGGTTCTCCCAGGCCACTATATGGTGACGCTGCATATGTTGACGCAGGGCCATGGTGCCAACATTGACACGCTGGCCACGTTTCACCTTGTGCCCACAGATATTACATATGGCCATTAGTGATGAGCGGAAGGGGCAATATTCTATTTGGGCGAATATTTGCCATATATTCGCGAATTTGCAATTATTTTCTTGATTGCAAAAATCGGCAATGTAATATGCGCGTATCGAGCGTGCAATACAGACGCGGGTCACTGTTGCTACATTTTTAAAGCTGCTAGAGGTTTCCTGAGACTGGAGAAAATGGTTGGCACGGAAGAACATCACAATAACTTTGTATGCAGATAGATTGCTCCAATATATTTGCGATTGCGCAAATCGGCAATAAATGATGCGCATAATTTTCTGCATTAGTGCAACTTCACATTTTAGCAGGTCTGACTACATATTACTGATTGGTGCAGTAAGTACTGTTGTGAACTTGTGACATCACAGCACTATGTCTGTAGCATGTATGTAATGACAGCAGAACCTATCACACTACCTAACACCCTGCACTGGAACTACAACTACACTATATTACTATCTAACCTACACTGACTATCTTCCACTAACTATCTGTATTATATATATGAGCTAACTAACTATCTAATGTAATTAAACAGTAAAGCACAGAGCACATCAATGACACTGCTGTCTCTCTAAGAATTCCATCAAACTACAGAAAATGGCTTCTGGGGAGGTTCTTATACAGTAAGGGGTAGGCAAATTTACTATTGGTTGCTAGGGATGTTTCTAAGCTCAGACAAAGACATTTCAGCCTTCTTATTGGCCCACAAGCAAGAAGGGAGGTTACTGATAAAAAAATCTAGAATATTCACAAATACGAATATATAGCACTATATTGTAAATCTTTGCGAATTCTCGAAGTGGTGATATTCGCGATTAAAATTCACGACTTGAATATTCGCGTCCAACACTAATGGTCATGTTTACCTCCTCCAGCGGTCTAACAAAAAACTGCCACACTGCCAAGTAGGTGACTGACTGCTACCACTGCTGCCTTACCGGGCAGGTAGGTTCCTGCAAAGCAGGTGGTCTACCCTGGGCACTTTTGGCTCCCGACCTCCCACTGCTGCCACCCTGCTGACTCCCGGCCATGCTAGCAACTTGCTGGCTCCACTGCTGCCTCATGGGCAAGCTGTCACCCACGTCTCCCAATGATGATGAAGCCCCTTCATCACCCGGCTCCCAAGTGCGATCAGCTACATCATCATCATCGAGTACTGTCTGCACAAAACTGATGTCCTCCTCAACCGTCTCTGGGTCAAGAGCCTGACTGCTCGCAACACTGGCTCCCATGCCACTCTTCTCATCACTACTTGCCTGCCTAGTGGAAGAAGCGGCAGATGTCTCCTCCACATCTTGGCTTCACAGTAGCTGCTGACTGTATTCAAGTAGCTCGTACTCACTGTATAGTAGAGCTGAGGCCACAGCATACAATACTTCTCTGGGTGAGGGAACAGAAAAGGACAGAGGCAGGTTGAGGACAGGTGAGGGCACAGGGTATGCTCCCAGGCTATGCCTACAACGGGTTGTGTATGACGAAGCCACTGACTCTTGGCTGGGGGTGTATGATGTCACTTGTGACAAAGTCAATGTTCGAGTCAACTATTCAAAAACTGCTGGGTTGCTTGTCAAGACACGACCGCTCAGGCCTCTCGAAGTGACCCCTGCTGCCACGGCCCCTTACTCTGCCGCAACCTCTGCCTGCGCCAGAAACATTTAGGCCTCTGCCACTCCCCTGTGCAGGGACTGGTACTTCTCTGTCTGACATACTTTTAGATCAAATAAATAAAAAGGAAATTAAAACACCCCAAAAAAGTCTGTAACAACGGCTAATAAGCCCCTATTTTTCTCACTAATACACACAAAAAAGTGCTTTAGAACATATAACTGCACCGCTGAAAGGCAAATATATTTTTACTTTTGCCACCAAAAGGCTTTAGAACATATAACTGCAACGCTGAACGGCAAATATATTTTTATTTTTCCACTTATACACACCACAAAAGGCTTTAGAACACATAACTGCACAGCTGAACGGCAAATATGTATTTCTTTTGCCACTAATACACACCACAACAGGCTTTAGAACATATAACTGCACCGCTGAATGGAAAATATATTTATATTTTTCCACTTATACTCGCCTTAAAAGGCTTTAGAACATATAACTGTACTGCTGAATGGCAAATGTATTTTACTTTTTCCACTTATACACGCCACAAAAGGCTTTAGAACATATAACTGCACCGCTGAATGGCAAACATATTTTTATTTTGCCACTATTACATGACAAAAAGGGCTTTAGAATATATAACTGCACCGCTGAATTGCAAATATATTTTACTTTTGCCACTAATACACGGCACAAAAGGCTTTAGAACATATAACTGCAACGCTGATCAGCAAATATATTTTTACTTTCCACTTATACATGCCACAAAAGGCTTTAGAACATATGACTGCACCACTGAACGGCAAATATATTTTTCTTTTTCCACTTATACATGTCACAAAAGGCTTTAGAACATCAAAACTGCACTGCTAAATGGTATATATGTTTTTCTTTATCCACTTATACACGCCACAAAAGGCTTGATAACATATAACTGCACCGCTGAACTGCAAATATGTTTTTATTTTGCCACTATTACACAACAAAAGGCCTTTAGAACATATAACTGCCCCGCTGGACGGCAAATATATTTCTTTTTCCACTTATACACACCACAAAAGGCTTTAGAATATATAACTGCACCACCGAACGGCAAATATATTTCACTTTTGCCACTAATACACGCCACAAAAGGCTTTAGAACATATAATTGCACCAGTGAATAACAAGTATATTTTACTTTTGCCACTAATGGCTTTAGAACAGATAACTGCACCGCTGAATGGCAAATATATTTTCTTTTTCCACTTATACTCGCCACAAAAGCCTTTAGAACTAGTGTTGGTCGCACACCAAAGTGCTCGTGTGCTCTGGTAGAACACTTTCCAATGCTCTGATGCTCTACAGATCACCCGAGCACAATAGAAGTCAAAGGGAGAACCAGAGCATTAAACCAGGTACCCTCTGCATTACAGCTCAGAATGTTAACTACTACACGATAGAGCTGCTTGGCCAGTTACTGAAAAAAATAATAATATGAGACTTCTACTGTATAGGAATACTTACTACTAGTAAATATTCCTATACAACAGAAGTCTCATTTTTTATTTTATTTTTTAAATAACTGGCCATGCAGCTCTATAGTGTAGTGGTTAACATTCTTTGCTTTAATGTAGAAGGTTGTGAGTTTGAATCCCGCCAGAAACTTTTCAGAAATAGAGGCTAAATTGGATTTAAATACATTGACTCGAGCACACGCGATATTTGGCCAAACACCGCGATGTGCAGAGCATAGCAATGCTCGAGCCGAACTGGTGTTCGGCCAGGCATGCTCGCCCAACGCTATTTGGAACATATAATTGCACCGCTGAACGGCAGATATGTTTTTCTTTTGCACGACAAAAAGTGCTGTAATTTTAGCACTTCACCACACAACGGCTAATAAGCCCTTTTTTCCCACTAATACAAGCCAAAAAATGCTTTGAACATATAACTGCACCACACAGGGGCAAATAAGGGCAAATAAAACGTAGACATATTTCCTTGTAATAAAGCCTGTTAATAGCTATATCAAACAGCACTTGCACCCCAATAACAAGAATTGTTTGATGGAATTACAGGGCTGTTTAATGGCAAAATGGGTGCAATTCTAGCACTGTTCCTAGCGCCTGCTGATGTCGTCCCTCCCTGCTGCTGGTGTTGGTGGAGCTCCTGTTGCAGGGAGAGGATGTGGTCGATCTGTGCCAGCTACACGCCCAAATAAAACACCTTCCTCAGGTGCACGTAGACGACAGAACGCTCAGCGTTATTTTGTAGGCCCGAATACCGGTGTATGAATGGTGAGGCCAGAACAAGTAGAGGCAGTAGTAGATTGGGTGGCTGACAGTGCCTCCAGTTCCTTCACATTGTCTCCCAACCGGTCCCCTGCTGAAATTGCAGTTTTGGCACCTACAGAACATGGGCATCTGTCTTTCACCTCACCCCTTGCATATTAGCCAAGTAGTATGAGCCCCAAGTCATGCAGCAGTCTCTTATGCTTTCTGATGACTCTGCTGGCAGGGTTTCCGTGGGCCATCCACCTAGCTCTGCTCCAGAAGTGGAAGAAATTGAATGCACTGATGCCCAACCACTTATGCTTCAGGATATGGACATAGGAGGACCACCGCAGCACGTCTCTGATGATGATAAAACACAGGTGCCAACTGATGCAGCTTTCTGCAGTGTGCAGACAGGCAAGGAGGGCAGGGGTGAAGAGTGGGTGGAAGATGATGTGGAGGATGATGAGGTCCTAGACCCCACATGGAATCAAGGTCATGCGAGTGATGTGTGCAGTTCGGAGGAAGAGGTGGTGGTCACACAGCGCCAGCCGCACAGCAAAAGAGGGAGCAGGGTGCAAAAGCAGATTGGTCGTCTCCTAGCCAGTACGCCTGCTACTGCCCACCGCACCAAAGGACTGAGCACAGCAAAGCCAGCTTAAAGGAGTTCCCTGGCGTGGCAGTTCTTCAGACAATGTCCTGATGACAAGACGCGAGTGGTTTGCACGCTGTTCAATCGGAGCCTGAAGCGAGGCATAAATGTTCTAAACCTGAGCACCACCTGCATGACCAGGCATCTAAATGCAAAGCACGAGCAGCAGTGGAGTACACACTTCAAAAAACACGAAAGATATCAGGCTCCTCATGCTCCGTCTTCTGCTGCAGTCTTGGGTTCCTCCTCCTCCTTTGGAGTGACAGTGGCACCTGCCACCCCGCAAACAGAGGATGTGGCAGCAACACCACCATCTCCACCACCGTCACTGTCCCCAAGCATCTCCACACTGTACCATGGAAACTTTCAGCTGTCCATCCCCCAAACACTGGAGAGAAAGAGGAAGTATCCCCTTCTACCTACCAGTGATCCCTGGGCCTGACTGCCAGCATTTCAAAATTCCTGGCCTTTGAAATGCTGTCATTCCGTCTGGTGGAGACAGGGACTTTTAAAAACCTAATGGCGGTGGGTGTCCCACAACATGTGATTCCCAGCCGCCACTACTTTTCCAGGAAAGCCATCGCTGCCCTGCACAACCAAGTAGCGGACAAAATCAGGTGTGCGCTGCGCAACGCCATATGTGGCAAGATCCACATAACCACCGATATGTGCACCAGTAGGCCTGGCTTAGTGGTGTGCGATAACGGGCAAAATCTCGTAGTAGCTCTGGGTCTAGCAGGTTTGACGCACATCCCTTGCCTGGCGCATGTGCTGAATTTGGTGGTGCGGAGGTTCCTGAAAAATTACCCCGATATGTCAAAGCTGCTGCAGAAAGTGCGGGCCGTCTCTGCGCACATTCGGAGTTCTCACCCTGCTGCTGCTCGCCTGTCTGTGCTGCAGCATAATTATGGCCTTCCCACTCACCACCTCATATGCGACGTACACACAAGGTGGAACTCCACCTTGCACATGCTGGAGAGACTGTGCGAGCAACAGCAGGCGATAGTGGAGTTTCAGCTGCAGCACGCACGGGCGAGTCGCTCTGCGGAACTGCACCACTTCACCACCAACGAGTGGGCTCCATCCGGGACGTGTGTGCCATGTTGCGTTGTTTCAAGTACTCCACCAACATGGTCAGTGCTGATGATGCCATCCTCAGCGTTACTATGCCACTTCTATGTCTCCTTGAAAAAATTGTTTGAGCAATGCTAGAAGAGGATGTGGCACAGGGGGAAGAAGAGGAGGAAGCGGGATCATTTCCACGATTATTAGGCCAGTCATTCACTAGTGGCTCTGAGGGTGGGATCCTCTACCAACAAAGGCCAGGTACACAACTGTCCAGCCAGGGCATAGCTCTGGAGGATGAGGAGGAGGATGATGATGTAGAGGAACCATGTTCACAGCAGGTTGGCACCCAAAGCAGCTAATAGGCATCACTGGAGTGTGGCTGGGGGGATACTGAGGACACAGACGATGCACCTCCCACAGAGGACAGCTTGTCGTTGCCTCTGGACAGTCTGGCACACATGAGCGAGTACATGCTGCAGTGACTGCGCAATGACCGCCGAGAGTTGCCTACATTCTAACCAGTGCCGATTACTGGGTGGCCACTCTGCTGGATCAATGTGCCGTTCTTAATTCTGTCACTGGAGCGTGATCGGAAGATGCATGGGTACAAGCGCACGCCTGTAGACGCGCTGCTGATGGCATTCCCACCGGACAGCGGGGGCTCAGTGGAAGAACAAGGCGAAGGCAGAGGGGGAGAAAGGCGTCGCCAATGCAGCTGGGACACCGCTAGCACCTCAGAAGGGAGGTTTAGCATGGTGGAAAAGCTTTGTCAGAACACCACAACAACCAGCATCACCAGCTGATATGGAACGTTTTAGCTGGAGGCAGAATTTTAGCAACATGGTGGAACATTACGTGTGCACACGCCTGCATGTACTGAATGATGGGTCTGACCCATTCAACTTCTGGGTCTCCAAATATACTGCCTCACCCAGCCATTGTTATATTCCAGAGCACTTTCTCTTTGCATTCTCTTTTCCAAATAAATAAATAAAGGAAAAAAAACAAAAAAAACTGTCTTGGCTATCTCCTCTACCACTGCTTTCACCTACACCACCACGTCTACCGCCTCCTCAACCTCCTACTCCACTTTCACCTCTGCCTCCTAGTTCAAGATTATTATTTTTTTATATTCTATTCTATTTTAAGTAATTTCCCTATCCACATTTGTTTGCAGGGCAACTTTTCCAGCCCTCTAGCCCTTACTATGACTATTTTACAGCCATTTTAGTGCACCAAAGTTCGGGTCCCCATTGACTCCGAACATCCCTTCTTACAATCAATATGAATTTTACCAATGCATACGTAAAAGCAAGTATAGGTACAGGGAAAAGGCAACATCTACTGGAGGAATTCACAGTAAGAACAGTTCTATATGTCCACAAAGGAAAAACAATAGAAAATAAAGTGCAAGTGCAACAAATTATCATCAGTAAAATATAAAGGACAAGAAGCAATTACCCATAGGTCCCTTGCACACTGGTGTCACAGATTTGTTCTGGATGCGTTGCGGGTACATTGCGGGAAACCCGCGCGAGTGCGCACACAATTTCAGTCAGTTTTGTCTGCGATAGCGTTGCGTTGTTTAGTTTTTTTCCGTGTGAGTGCAAAGCGTTTTAATGTGTTTTGTACGCGCGTGATAAAAAACTGAATGTGGTATCCATACCCGAACCCAGACTTTTTCACTGAAGTATGGGTTTGGTGTTCTGTAGATTTTATTATTTTCCATTATAACATGGTTATAATGGAAAATAATAGCATTCTTTAATACAGAATGCTAAATAAAATGTCCATTGAAGTTAAAAAAAAAAAAAAAAAAAAAATTGCTCTCCTCATCAACTAGATTGCGCAGCTGTTATCGTCTTTTTTCTTCTTCTTGCAGGACATGCAAAAGGACCTGCGCTGACGTCATTGTGCTCACCACCATCTTCATGCTATATGTCTTATGCTGCCCCCCCCATGGCCCTATGTGTCATAGCACACATCCCCTATAACAGTGCCATCCACAGATCCACCCCATAACAGTGCCATCCACAGGTCCCCCATAACAGCGTCCTCCACAGATCCACCCCATAGCAGCACGTCCTCCACAGATCCACCCCATAACAGCGCGTCCTCCACAGATCCCCCATAACAGCATCCTCCACAGATCCCCCACATAACAGCGTCCTCCACAGATCCACCCCATAACAGCGTCCTCCACAGATCCACCCCATAACAGCGCGTCCTCCACAGATCCCCCATAACAGCGTCCTCCACAGATCCCCCACATAACAGCGTCTTCCACAGATCCACCCCATAACAGCGTCCTCCACAGATCCACCCCATAACAGCGCTTCCTCCACAGATCCCCCATAACAGCGTCCTCCACAGATCCCCCACATAACAGCGTCTTCCACAGATCCACCCCATAACAGCGTCCTCCACAGATCCACCCCATAACAGCGTGTCCTCCACAGATCCCCCATAACAGCGTCCTCCACAGATCCCCCATAACAGCGTCCTCCACAGATCCCCCACATAACAGCGTCTTCCACAGATCCACCCCATAACAGCGTCCTCCACAGATCCACCCCATAACAGCGTCCTCCACAGATCCACCCCATAACAGCGCGTCCTCCACAGATCCCCCATAAAAGCGTCCTCCACAGATCCCCCACATAACAGCGTCTTCCACAGATCCACCCCATAACAGCGTCCTCCACAGAACCACCCCATAACAGCGCGTCCTCCACAGATCCCCCATAACAGCGTCCTCCACAGATCCCCCACATAACAGCGTCTTCCACAGATCCACCCCATAACAGCGTCCTCCACAGATCCACCCCATAACAGCGTCCTCCACAGATCCACCCCATAAGCCGCGAGATTTACACTGGGAGCAGACCGCGAGATTTACACCGGCAGTAAGTACCGGCCCCTGCACAGCCTCCCCTCCCCCTGGACATCCCCCCCTCCTCCTGGACAGCCCCCCCCCCCCCTCCCTGGTCAAGTATGAAGTAGGGAGGGGGGGGAACAAAAAAAAAATAAACAACCTGATAAATATAAAACATTTTTATCCTGTTAGGAATGGAACCCAGTACTTCTAATCCCGGACCAAAACAAAAACGCAGGTCATACGAAGCTGGTTTCAAGCTCAAGGTTGTGTCAAGAGCAGAAGAAAGCAATAACAGTATTGCAAGTAGGGAATTTTGTGTTGGTGAAAAACAAGTGAGGGAGTGGCGGAAAATGAAAGCTGACTTGGAAAAGATTCCAAAGGCAAAAAAAGCTCGACGTGGTTTAACGACTTCATATGGGGCTCTAGAGACTGAATTGCATAAATGGATTATGGAGTGTCGTCAAAATGGTTACTGCGTAACACGCATGGGAATTCGCTTACGTGCCCTTCAAATGGCTAAAGATGACAAATTAAAAGCACCAGGCATTAAAAATTTTGTTGCATCCGCAGGATGGTGTACCCGCTTCATGAATAGGTTTGGCCTTTGTTTGCGGCAAAGAACAAAGATTTCACAGAAGTTGCCAAAAGACCTTGATGAAAAATTGATGTCATTCCATTCATTCATCATAAAACAAAGAAGGATCCATAACTATGACCTGGGAGATATTGGGAATATGGATGAAACACCTATGACCTTTGATCTTCCAAGCAACAGAACTGTGGCAAGTTTGGGAGAAAAAACTATTTTACTCAGAACCACAGGAAATGAAAAAAAAAAAACATTTCACGGTTGTTCTGTCATGTTTGGCTAATGGAACTAAGCTACGGCCTGTCATTATTTCTAAAAGAAAGATCTTGCCTAAAAAGGTCAAATTCCCACCACAAATTACAGTGCGCGCACACGTTAAAGGCTGGATGGATGAAGACGGAACAAAAAAATGGCTGGAAGAAATTTGGAACGGACGACCAGGAGCAGCCTTAAAGAAAAAAACATCATTGCTAGTTTGGGATATGTTCAGAGCCCACACATCTGATGACATAAAAAAATTGGCAAAGTCTTCTCAAGTTACTTTGGCCGTTATTCCAGGTGGACTTACATCTGTATTGCAGCCCCTAGATGTGTGTTTAAATAAACCTTTCAAAGACCGCGTGCGAAAGAGGTGGCATGAATGGATGTCATCTGGTCAACCCCAACTGACAAAAGTTGGAAATCTGATGAAGCCCGACATAGAATTGATAGCAACATGGGTTCGTGATGCATGGGAAAAGATTCCAGAGGACATGGTGAAACGCGCCTTCAAGAAATGTGGCATTAGTAATGCTATGGATGGCAGAGAAGACAGCGCTTTGTATGAGGACAGCAGTGATGGTGATGACTGCGAACTCAGTGATGATGACAATGTCTACGCTGATAACCTCACACCAGCTACAGTTGAAGCTCTGTTTGGACATACAGACGATGAGGAATCCAGTTTTGAAGGATTTTAACTCTTTTAGCTGTTTTAGCTTTAGTTGGTTTTTGTACTGTTAAAGTTATTGTTGATACCATATTGTTTTTCTTTGAAATAAATATTCAAAAACCTTTAACCTACTGATGCCTGAATTAATGTAATTTTATTGGTATCTATTTTTATTTTTGAAATTTACCAGTAGCTGCTGCATTTCCCACCCTAGTCTTATACTCGAGTCAATAATTTTTCCCATTTTTTGGGGGTAAAATTAGGGGCCTCGGCTTATATTCGGGTCGGCTTATACTCGAGTATATACGGTAGGTGAGCGGTGTAGGAATTATAACAGTTTGCATATGTGCCTCCCACTTGTTAAGGAACCAAAAGTAATGGGACAATTGGCTTCTCAGCTGTTCCATGGCCAGGTGTCTGTTATACCCTCATTATCCCAATTACAATGAGCAGATAAAAGGTCCAGAGTTCATTTCAAGTGTGCTATTTGTATTTGGAATCTGTTGCTGTCAACTCTCAAGATGAGATCCAAAGAGCTGTCACTATCAGTGAAGCAAGCCATCAATAGGCTGAAAAAAACAAAACAAAACCATCGGAGAGATAGCAAAAACATTAGGCGTGGCCAAAACAACTGTTTGGAAAATTCTTAAAAAGAAGGAACGCATCAGTGAGCTCAGCAACACAAAAAGACCCGAAAGACCATGGAAAACAACTGTAGTGGATGACCAAAGAATTATTTCCCTGGTGAAGAAAACACCCTTCACAACAGTTGGCCAGATCAAGAACACTCTCCAGGAGGTATGTGTATGTGTGTCAAAGTCAACAATCAAAAGAAGACTTCAAGAGTGAATACAGAGGGTTTACCACAAGATGTAAACCATTGGTGAGCCTCAAAAACAGGAAGGCCAGATTAGAGTTTGCCAAACAACATCTAAAAAAGCCTTCACAGTTCTGGAACAACATCCTATGGACAGATAAGACCAAGATTAACTTGTACCAGAGTGATGAGAAGAGTATGGAGAAGGAAAGGAACTGCTCATGATCCTAAGCATACCTCCTAATCAGTGAAGCATGGTAGTGGTAGTGTCATGGCGTGGGCATGTATGGCTGCCAATGCAACTGGTTCTCTTGTATTTATTGATGATGTGACTGCTGACAAAAGCAGCAGAATGAATTCTGAAGTGTTTCGGGCAATATTATCTGCTCATATATTCAGCCAAATGCTTCAGAACTCATTGGACGGCGCTTCACAGTGCAGATGGACAATGACCCAAAGCATACTGCAAAATCAGCCAAAGAGTTTTTGAAGGGAAAGAAGTGGAATGTTATGCATTGGCCAGGTCAATGACATGACCTGAATCCGATTGAGCATGCATTTCACTTGCTGAAGACAAAACTGAAGGGAAAATGCCCCAAGAACAAGCAGGAACTGAAGACAGTTGCAGTAGAAGCCTGGCAGAGCATCACCAGGGACGAAACCCAGCGTCTGGTGATGTATATGCGTTCCAGACTTCAGGCTGTAATTGACTGCAAAGGATTTTCAACCAAGTATTAAAAAGTGAAAGTTTGCTTTATGATCATTATTATGTCTCATTACTTTTAGTCATTTAACAACTGGGAGGCACATATGCAAACTGTTGTAATTCCTACACCGTTCACCTGATTTGAATGTAAATACCCTCAAATTAAAGCTGACAGTCTGCAGTTAAAGCACATCTTGTTTGTTTCATTTCAAATTCATTGTGGTGGTGTATACAGCCCAAAAATTTAGAATTGTGTTGATGTCCCAATATTTATAGACCTGATTGTATATATATTCCTTGATTGATATAGAAACAGATGGTGAGTGCCAATTTATCTTAATTATACTTACCTTACTGAATGTGATTGGGTGAATTAGTGTGAGCACTAACCCATAGCAGCTTAGAGGGTGAGCCACTATTATTTGTCTCCATGTCTTTGATATGTATGTCAGAACTGAATTACAGACACAAGCCAGAAATGTATGTGTTGTAGGGACAGTTTAGGTAGATTTAATCAATAGGTAAAAAATTCAGAGTTTTATCAGAGAAAGCATATGTTCGTCATTTAGAATTCTGTGTGTGTGTGTGAGTCATACTGAGGGCAGCTGCTGGTGGCAAGTGGAAAGTTTATATATGAACTGCAAATTCTCCAATCACCAAAATCCTTAACTGACCTAATTTTTTCTGTATATGAACAGTCAGCCTTATATAAAAACAAAAACAAAAAACCCTCAGGTTTATACAGTTCATAAGTATTCTACAGGCTTTTTCCAAGCATCTCAAACACCAGCAGCATACATGTTTCTGCAAACGCTGTGCAATTGTCCCTTTTTTCTAAAAATCTGTTTCAATTTTGCTATCTATTATTATTAAGCAATTCAGTGCATTTAATTGCAATAATACCAGTGTGTATGTAGAAGGGGACTCTAATTCCCTATTTCTCTTAACCTGCTGCCCCTCACCGATACTTGGATTCAGCATTCTGACACTGCTTCTCCTGCAGCTCTCTCTTATGGTAGCCTACATTTTTCACATACCCCCAGACTAGACAACAGACATGGTGGTGGAGTTGGTGAACTTCTTTCCCCATGGTGCACTTTCCAGATTATTACCCCAATACCATCCCTCTCATTCCTATCTTTTGATGACCATACCCTCACACTCTTCAATCCTCTCGACATCAGAGTGGCGGTTATTTACTGACTCACTGACTGACCCACTCAGTTTCTTGATCACTTTGCTGTCTGGCTGCCACACTTCTTGTCCTCAAAACTGCCAACTATTATTTTGAGTGACTTTAACATCTCCATTGACAGCCCTATGTCCCCATTTGCCTCCTAGCTTCTATCTCTAACCTCCTCTGTTGGACTTTCACAACTTTTAAACTCACAATCAAAAAAGACAGTACCGTACCTCTCTCCTTGGTCTTTTTCATGCTCTGCTCCGACTTCACTAACCTCTCACGCTCTCTGACCACATTCTTCACTCCTTCACTGTCACAAGTCCTCATCTATATCAGTACACTTCTACTTATCACACATTTACAAATCTACATGCCATTAGCACAAAAAAAAAATCACAGACTCTACAGTCATCGCTGTCCACAATTGCTTCCCTCTCCTGTCCAGAACTGGCTGCAAAATGCTACAATGACACCCTCAGAAGTGCCTTGGATGAAGTAGTACCCCTACACTCAGAACCTCGAAACAGAGATGAAAACCACCCTGGCTTACACCTTAAATTTGCTTACTTTTATGATGCTCCAGAAGTGCCAAACGTCTGCGTGTCAAATGCTGCTACTGTGGATGCAGGGTAAAAATGTGCCAGACCTATGCCAAGCTTGGCTTCTTCTAGTCCTGTGCCTGGCTAATTTTCTCCACAGTTCTAGTAGACTAAAGCACTGCCATGAGCAATAGCTGTAGGATTAAAATGAGCTGTGGGTGTTCAAACACAATCACAGGCACCACATCTCCATTGCACCACATTGAAGCAGCATCACCAGATCCAGTGAGAAAAAGAACTGGTCAGCAGCTATCCGACCAAGACTGTCTTTCCTCCCCCAGTCTAATTTGTATCAGCCAGGCTACATTTACATGCATTACAGTACCCTTGTCATTATCATCATCATAAGTTACTACTTCTCCTGATCAGACTACTCCTTGTCATCCTACTAAGCTTACTCATCAGCCATTGTTACGGATTATGTAGCCAGGAAACAACTCTACATGCCCAGCAGACTGATGGTATGCAAGCTTAACTCCCACCTGACAAAGTTGCTGGCGTTGCAGTCCTGCTGTACCACTTAGTTGATTCCTGTAACGGATCTCCTGGCACCCCGACCGGGTACCTCCGTCGATAGATGCTCCTAGTGCTTTCTGAGGACTCCAAGCACTCCACTTGACACCGTAAGCGCTGCAGACCCCACGAACCGCCGACGCTTGGTTGAGGTCTCACCGTTTCCTACCCACCCTGGACCTACGACAAGGCTCCAGGCTCCAGTGGGCGAACCTCTCCTACATCCAGAGAGCAGGAACAGCTCTTACAAGAGCTAGTAGTTATGCCAGGGGAGTATAGCAAATCTCCAGCGTATAGCAATCCCCCAGTGTCGATCAGTTACCCAAACACCAGCCTCAACATGGTAAAGGGTAAAACAGGAACTCTTTATTGAGGGCTAACCGCCCGTATTTATGCAGGTCCCCATCTGGTGGACACGCCCCTAGGGGACCAGAAGGAAGACTGTGACACAGGACAGATATGCAGCAATTAAGGATACACAGACAATACATCCCCACAATGCATCATGGTTTCCTCCTCTCTGCCCTGGAGACACCCGAGGAGCAATTCAATTATCTCTCAGGACAAAGGGAAATCGCCAATACACATGTGGAGACTACAGGACAGAAATCACCATTTAAACATACAATGTCACAACCCTTACAGTAAACACAGACATTTAACATATCCCCAGATAGCTCAAGTCTGAGTGCATATTATTAGGTGAATGGCACTCAGACTACACGAATACACTAAAATTTGCCATCTGGGTACCCTCACATAACATACAACACAATTCCAAAGACAGAAAAATACATGAACTTATATAACTATGCCGCTATTGCATAAAACCGGTGCATACAACATGGGACCGTAATCACATTGTAAGAGGCTGGCAAGTAGTCCTCTCCAAGCACTCGTGGCAACCTCAAAAGAGGGGAGTTTGTCACATATCTTCCCTTTGGGGTTAAGACTAAACAGGTATCTGACCTCCTGTCGGTCAGTACCTAGATTAGTCGGGAAGCTCCCCCACAAAGGAACATTAGCAGAGTTGCCCACCCACGGTAAATAGTTAACAGGGTAGCTCACCCACCAGGGACAGTACTGGTCTGTAGGGCCCAGGTTGTGGTGAAACAGTTCCGCATCCTCAGTCTCTCTGGTTCAGCTAGGCAAACCGCTGGGGCTACTTGGGGAACAGCGTCCAGCGGTGTTCTGCACTGATGCCAGCACTTCTGCTGGGGCGAGGGGGGTGCAAGCCAGTCCTGTAACAAGGGGGTCGGTGGAGCAGAGGCTAGCGGCTCTCTGCCCTGATGCCAGCTCTTCTGCTGGGGTGAGGGGGGTGCAAGCCAGCCCTGTAACAAGGGGGTCAGTGGAGCAGAGGCTAGCGGTGCTCTGCCCGGATGCCAGCTCTTCTGCTGGGAAGGGATCAGTGGGTATCGCAGGCTCATCCCCTGGCCCCAGAACTCGGTTGGAGGGATCAGTGGGTATCGCAGGCTCATCCCCTGCCCCCAGAACTCGGTTGGGAAGTAGCTGGGAAGGGGAGGGCTCACTTACCTCGTCCTCCTGGTATCCCTGCGGAGATGGCTGGGGATCTGGACCGACCGTACAGCATCCCAGTAGGACTGGCACCGAGCCCGCGGTCTCATCTGCGCCCGTGTAGAGGGGTTTGTGTTCCCTTTTTCCCGATATCTCTGGCTGCTGTTGGAAGATGGGGCCGATTGTCTCTCCTCCCCAGGACTCTGGTTGCTGTAGGGCAGAGGGACCCAGCATCTCCTCTCCCTGGAACTCAGGTTGCCTCTGGGGAGAGAGACCGGTTGTCTCCTCTCCCTGTGATATGCACTGCCGTTGGAGATCTGGGCAGGTGGCCCAGCATCCCTGTAGGGCCGGTAGAGAGACCTCGGTCCCATCTCCACCTGCCATCTGTGGGTCCTCCCAGGACCAGTCTGTGAGGTCCCTCAACATTTGCGAGTAAGGACCACCTGCACCCACACCTGGCAACTCCGGTTGCTGCTGAGGGTCTGGGCCAGCTGCCTAGCATCCCGGTGGAGGGCCCTCGTCCCGTCTCCACCTGCCTGTTGTGGTTCCTCACAGGACCAGTCTATGAGGACCATTACTTCGGGTTCCTCTGGCCGCCTCAGGGGGAGACTGCTAACCTCCTCGGATGCAGCCTCTGCTCGGCTGCTGTAACACTCCTTCCGCTGGGCAATTTCTCTCTCTTTCGCCAGTCGGAATTCTCATTCCATCCTTGTGTGTCGCTTGGCTGTGACCTGGTTCCAGATGGCCTGGTATATATCCATGGACACATTATCTCCATACTGGGCCTACTCGCTGCCTCACCTCGGCCAGCCAGTCATCTTCAGAGCCTTCCATACTTGTCTGCTCCAAGTCGCTGGATACCTCTGCTCCCAGGGGCGCTGCACGAGTGCTAGCGTTGCCCTCAATTTGTAACTCCACACATTACCGGTGTCTCTGAGCTGCTTCTCCTCGCACTAGGACGCCATCCCACTGCTTGCCACCAAATGTAACGGATCTCCTGGCACCCCGACCGGGTACCTCCGTCGATAGATGCTCCTAGTGCGTTCCGAGGACTCCAAGCACTCCACTTGACACCGTAAGCGCTGCAGACCCCACGAACCGCCGACGCTTGGTTGAGGTCTCAAAGTCTCCTACCCACCCTGGACCTACGACAAGGCTTCAGGCTCCAGTGGGTCAACCTCTTCTACATCCAGAGAGCAAGAACAGCTCTTAAAAGAGCTAGTAGTTATGCCTCCAGCGTATAGCAATCTCCTAGTGTCGATCAGTTACCCAAACACCAGCCTCAACATGGTAAAGGGTAAAACAGGAACTCTTTATTGAGGGCTACCCGCCCGTATTTATGAAGGTCCCCATCTGGAGGACACGCCCATAGGGGACCAGAAGGAAGACTGTGACACAGGACAGATACGCAGCAATTCAGGATATACAGACAATACATCCCCACACTGCATCATGTAGACACCCGAGGAGCAATTCAATTATCTCTCAGGACAAAGGGAAATCGCCAATACACATGTGGAGACAACAGGACAGAAATCACCATTTAAACAGTAAACACAGACATTTAACATATCCCCAGATAGCTCAAGTCTGAGTGCATATTAGGTGAATGGCACTCAGACTACACGAATACACTAAAATTAGCTATCTGGGTACCCTCACATAACATACAATACAATTCCAAAGACAGAAAAAAACATGAACTTATATAACTATGCCGCTATTGCATAAAACCGGTGCATACAACATGGGACCGTAATTACATTGTAAGAGGCTGGCAAGTAGTCCTCTCCAAGCACTCGTGGCAACCTCAAAAGAGGGGAGTTTGTCATAATTCCATTGTCTTTAGTGAATTGATGGCATGTGCTCAGCCTTGATGGAAGATACCTAGCCACCATTTTTTCTCCAAAAAAGTCACCCCTGCCTTGTACTGTCACATGGCAGAGAACGAGGGCTACTACTTGCAATTGTTGCTATGTGATAGGTACATGCCACTGTAGACACCTTGAGCAGCAAACAGGGACATTACAAGTCTTTTATGGCCGACTGGGTCAATGTTTTGCATTGCAGTTCTGATGCAGCACCACAAAAATGAGGCCGGGTCCTATTGACACCTCTACGTCTCTGTCATTCTGTTTTCCACACCAGGTGGATATCCACCCCTCTACATTCTCCTCAATATACATCCTACCATCTCCAACAGAAACAGGCCAGATATTTGCTTTCACTCACCCTGCCACCTATCCTATGTGTAAAGTGAAGTGTTGTCATGCCATTTTAGAGCTGATCAGCCTGGTTGAGAGCAACAAAGCAGATCAATTGCTAAAGTGCATCAAGCAACAAATATTCCACTGGCTGTCTCCCCGCCAACTCCAAAATGGGCAAGTTGGTCAGCAACAATGGCATAAACATTATGGCTATGCAAAATGTGGAGGAAATAACACATGCTTCCTTCTTGGTTCTTGTGATAAATTTAGAGGTGCAAGGTTTTCTGAAGTACAGTGGCTGGCATGAGGTTCTGGCCATTTCCAGGAGACTGTCCTCACATTTCAGACAATCTTATATGACATGAAACACACTTGCTGCGACAGTACAGTCTGACATTCCACTGCATGAGCTGTGATGTTCCAACTGACTGGAATTCCACCTTGCATATGCTTGAGCATCTTCACAAACAGAGTAAAGGAGTAACTGATTTAATCATGCACCAGACCACATCGACAGTGTCAGCTCATCAGAAATGAATGTCATGTACTCAGGCACCCCGAAGAGACCACCAGATTTTTCAGGGGGAATACCTGAGGCATCAACAATGTAATTTCTTAGATTTTTATATTAGAGCAAATGCTCATGCTGATGCAACAAGGGATGGTGGAAGAAGAACAGATTCAGTGTCTTACTGGCTGCCATGTAGCTGTTGGGGACCCACACAAACAAAGGAACATGGAGGAGGTAGTGGAGGAGGATTAGGGGCCTCCCACTGGTGGAGGTGGAAGAGGATGGTTTGCTTGTGCAAGAAGATGAGGCTGATGAACACGAAGAGGACACTGGCCATGATGACTAATTACATTAAATCAGTAGGCATTTATTTTAACCTCTTAATAGCCAGCTGTCTTTCATTCTCTTTAAGACTGACAGGGTGGGGATGGGGGGGGGGGGGGGGCGACTAATTTAGCTGCTTATATCTCTGGTTTGATATCAGCTAGAAATTTGGGCTTTGTATTGTCTGAAAGCTTTCAGACAATACCAGAATGAAATAAATCTGTTCAGTACAGGGGAATATATCAATGATAGAAATCGGGATACTGTGACTGAAGCTGAAAGTAAAAGCAGATTTTACCTGCGATGATTCCCAACTCTATTTATAACAGTGATTTCTCATTTGTTGCTTCTCATTCTGGTCTTGTATGGAAGCCTGAACTGTAAGCTATCAAACAAGACCAGTTGTATATTTGCTACAATTGAGAAGATATCACCATCTAAAGATGCCCTCCCACCTCCACTTTCTGCCTCAGCCCAGCTCCAGGATGTCAAGGCTGAGCTCCTCCTCCCTGAGCTCATTCCTCTCTTGTTATAATACTGAGAAGATGGACTGCACATGGCAACGCTGTGAGATGAGAGCTGCTGAATAGGAAAGTAGCATGCATTTGTGCGAGTTATTAGCAGGTAAACTGAAAATGGTAGAACACAAAAGCACCTATACAGCAGGGTATACTATACAATTAGGGAATAAAAAAAGAAACAGCAGTTACACTTTAATAACTCTGCTTTCTTTCTCTCTGCTTTGCTAAACTCTGCTTGGGTCTGGTTCCTGGACTTTCGGGCGGATCTGGTATCCTTGGATTGGGGTGCCTTTGACTGTTATCCCCCTCCTGACACTCAGTAAAGTAAATTAGCATGGACTCCTGGTGTTCCACAAGCTACTTCCCTTTTGTGGCTCCTCCTCTGGTGGCTATATCTTCTGGTCCTCCTCTCAGCTCCAATCTAGAACTGCCACTCCTCCCTTCTGGTAGGAAGCAAGACTGGTTCACCTCTCCCCAAAGGGGGAGAATAGAATGGCAAGTTTCATTCTGTCTAAGGATAGCTCTGCAATATACACTGCCACCTGCTGGTGAATCAGGTATATTACCTGAACAAAACAGTTTTATAACAGTAACATCAATGCACACTTGTGAAGGACCTGGAAATAAGTACACAGATGACATAGGCATTAACAATAAAAGGCAGAAGCGGAGTAAAAGAATAGTACCACCACTCTGGGGTGTTACACTTGCACACTATAAGAAAAAGCACTGGCCTATTTGGTGGTTGGGACTATGGGAGCATACATAAGCTAGTCATTTTTCCTAAACGATAAGTGTATAATGTGATGGAAAAATTAATCCAGCCAGCCAACGATGCAATATGGATAAAAACAATATATTAGTAAGTGCCTTGTATTATCTTCCTCTACGTGATGAATGCTATTTGCTGAACTGAGACAAACCCTTTAAGTCATAATTTTTGGAATGCTTGTTGAGAACGAGTCACTGTTTGTTTCTGATAGCACAATGTGCAAAAACTCCATCTGCCCCCAATAAAGGACAATTTTTAGAACATTTTTAAAATTTTAAGCAGCATAACTAATGTCATGGTACAATGTGCTTTTGAACAGGCTGTCTGTAAACACTGTCAACAATGTGTTTACCTATAGCTATATATGTCAGTGATATCAGTGTACCGTAACTCTGACACTATTTGCTATTCCTGTCATTGCATTGAAAAGCTTAAATGTGGGGGAGAGCAAAAAAAAATTTTTAAAAGAGAAAAAATATGAGGCCTAGGAACATGTGAAAACCAATTTCTGCCTAATTGGAGCACTTTTGATTCAGGTAGAATCAATTCGGGCTGAAATCTAATTTTTGTAATGATTCAGCAAATCGGACACAAATCGAATTTCTAGAAATTTGCTAATCTCTAATTACCATTTAACATCTGTTTATTCAGTAAAATTCACAATGTAAATGATGAGCATTGTGGTAAGGTGCAGGGTACCGTAATGGATGGCATATACGTGTCACCGAGGTTACTGGCCTCGGTAAGGTAAGAGCTGCATTTTGTGTGTTAACAGCAGAAGCTGTTGACACCTTTAATACTTAGTATGGCTGAAAAGCCAATCCGGTCCGGCTTTTATTAAGAGTAGGTAAAGAGTTATTTTGTGTGTGAACTAACACCAAGTGACTGTTCTGCTTTTCTGTTTGAGCAAGTGTGAAATAAACGCTCTTTTGTTTCATTACCTGGACTCCATTTGCTTCTATACTGCACCCACACCCCTGTCTACTGGAGTAATTCCCCACATTTGGTGTTGGATGCGGGCAGGTGCAGTGAGGCTGGCCTGAGGGCCGGGAAAGTTTTTTGTTTTGCCTTAAACACCGGTGGATGTCATACATTAAGTCGGCAAAGCTGCACCCTGATTTCCCTGACAAGATGGAGGCTGTTGTAAAAGCCCTCGTGGAGGCTAACCTGCAGCAGTGGGAGGCGAACAAACAGCAGCAAGAAACTAACCAGCTGCTGTTACAACATGTAATGGGGTTACAAGCAGCAGGAGCAACCCAAAGCGGTTCTCGCCATTCCAAAGATGGGTTCCTCTGACGATGTCGAGACCTACCTGGCGGTGTTTGAGAAAGTCGCCATCCAGGAGAAGTTGCCCAGAGATAAATGGGCTTAGATTCTCGCTCCATTCCTATAGTCTGGACCCCAGCAGGTTTTCTTCGATCTGCCCGACGAACAAGGATTGGGATCTTCTGTTGCCCTATCTTATGTTTGCGGTGCGAGAAGTGCCCCAGGCGTCGACGGATTCTCACCCTTCGAACTATTGTATGGTCGGCATCCGCGAGGTCTGCTGGACATAGCCAAAGAGCCGTGGGAACAACAACCTACTCTCCATAAGAGCTTGATTGAGTATCTCACCCAGATGCAGGAACGGATGGAGACAGTGCTGCCACTGGTAAGGGAACATATGGAAGCCGCCCAGCAAGCCCAAGAGGGGGTATATAATCGTCGTGCTCGGGTGCAGAACTTTAACCCTGAAGACCGGTTTCTGGTATTGGTCCCTACAGTCGACAATAATTTTTTGGCTAGGTGGCAGAGTCCATACGAAATACTTGAGAAAATGGGAACGGTGACCTACAAGGTACACCAGCCCGGACAGAGGAAGCCGGAGCAGGAGTACCATGTGAATTTATTAAAGCCCTGGCTAGATAGGGAGACCAGTCCGGACCGCTGTCCTCGGCCGGGGTTTTTAGTTTTAGAGTGTCCAGTTCCCTGTACTTACCTCAATCAAAGAGATATGCACCTTGACACAGGACCCATCTCTAGCCTCTATTTTACTTAATATACGCCTGGATAGCGTGCGATTAGAGAAAAGACTGCTTTTCCAACATCTCACCGCTGCTGCAAAACTATTAATACCTCAGCACTGGAACCAACCGAGCTCCCCCACCCTTCCACAATGGTTACATAAAGTTAATGCTTGATTTCTCAAGATATAGGATGGATAGGTAAAATACTGTGCTTCAACCCGTTTTACAACTAATAACCGATCCAACATAATCAACACCCTGGGCAATCATAGCCCTCCCAATATAATGGAGGTCCTACCCCTCTTTTCCCCCCTTTCACCCTTCCCCTCTTCCTCCTCTAGTCTCCGCCCACTTCTACTATACTGATGTTATAAAGATTATTCAACATTAGAATATATATATATCTCTAGCCCCCCACATTGTTTTTAATATTTCCCTTCAGCCTTAAAGTTTGAATTGACTTATTGTACTATTTGTCTTAATGCTGTGCATTGTCATAACATTTGTTGAATACTGGTCATTACTCTTCATTCTATAGACAATGTACTTCCTTTGCTGTATCACTTACTATTTTCATAAAATCAATAAAAAGAAAATTGAAAATAAAATAATAAGGCCATGGACGAGCTTTCTCTAAAGCTCCTCCATGTCGCGTGCAGCCATGGTCGAACTGGCTGCACGCAGAGCGGGGCTGAGGGGGCGGGGCTCATTATAGAAACATTACCATTTTGATTTTTTTAAATAAAGTATATTAGGAAAAAATGTTTTACCCTCCCACTATATAGTGGAAAGTACTTATATAGTGGCCAACAACTCTAATAAAAAAAGGAACACTTCCATCAGTAATAAATGTGTAATGCATAAATATAATAATTATTCAGTTATGTACTATTAATATAAGAGCACATGGCAAGCCACCTGGAAATCTCTTAAGCAATGTACTTGAAGTTTAGAAAGTGTTGAACAAAAATAACAACATTTTACAGCTATTAGTGTTTGATAAAAAGGAATTGTGGACATTTTCCAGGGAAACATTACTACTCTTTTTACCTGTGTCCAAATTTCCTCCTCCTGATTATTTAAAGTATTTCTTGTATAATTGTGTAGAGTGGGAAAGAGTGCAAGTGACGGCACAATTAATCATTCTGAACAGATAATGTAGAGGTTGTTTTTTTTCTAGACACAGTGGAGGTCTTAAGAAATTATTTTCAATAAAACATCAGGGTGGAAATAAAAAAAAATCAATTCAACTTAATTCCTGGGGTTAGCTTTGTTGAGTCCAAAACATCTTTGGATTTCTTTACAAAACCTGAATAACGGAACAGGTGATTTCTAAATCAAAAGTTCTAAGAAAATAAACAAAATATCTAGCCTATGTGAGGGATTAGCTTATCTCTGGGATCTCAGTCACAATATTCTCGCTGACAACCGTGTTGAATGTCCAAACAGTACATTTATTTTGATATTTTGGAACATAAATGAGGCTTTCTCCAGCCATACAGTCCAGCAGCTTCCGGGCTGTGACTCTTCAACATGTTCTTGGGGATTGTGGCCCAGTAGTCCTCCGGATTCTGGCCTTGTGACCCTTGTGACCCTTGTTCCCAGGCGTCACTGCATCCCCCAAAGTTCCGGCTAGCACCTAGCCCTGTGGCCACTCAGCCTTGCCCTGCTGAGACCACACTGACAGAGCCTCACACTGACACCCTGGGAGGATCTTTATCCCAGTCTGATTATCACAGACCTCACCTGCGATCCTCTTTGGTCCAAGGAAATACCTGTGCTGGAAGGGTGTGGATTGATAGATTTCACTTCCAATCCTATCTGTCAATCCAACTAAAATCCAGCCCAGACTACACCAACAAGAACCTTGTCTCAGCAACCTACATGCTGCTGAGACCATTACCTCCCATATTTTAGCTATCCCACCCAGCTGAGGTATCTAAGTGGGAAATACACCTCTTCCCACACTGTCCACCTTATCACACTTGTGACGAAACCAGCCTCGCCACTGTGTTTTGGAGGGGGCTGTTTGCCAGCCTCCTGCCCCAGGATTACGGCCCTTTGAGATACTTTTAAACCCCTGAACCTATTCAAGTGAATTTTGGATAGGTTTGTCCCCAAGTTAGGGCTCTTTCACACCTGCGTTCTTTTCTTCCGGCATAGAGTTCCGTCGTCGGGGCTCTATGCCGGAAGAATCCTGATTAGGGATGAGCGAACCCGAACTGTATAGTTCGGGTTCGTACCGAATTTTGGGGTGTCCGTGACACGGATCCGAAACCGGACATTTTTGTAAAAGTCCGGGTTCGAGTTCGGTGTTCGTCGCTTTCTTGGCGCTTTTTGAAAGGCTGCGAAAGCAGCCAATCAACAAGCGTCATACTACTTGCCACAAGAGGCCGTCACAGCCATGCCTACTATTGGCATGGCTGTGATTGGCCAGAGCACCATGTGACCCAGCCTCTATTTAAGCTGGAGTCACGTAGCGCCGCACGTCACTCTGCTCTGAACAGCATAGGGAGAGGTTGCAGCCGCGACGTTAGGGCGAGATTAGGCAGTGATTAACTCCTCCAAAGGACTTCATTCAGAGATCGATCTGCAGCTGTGGATGATTGAACTGCTGCTATTGAATTGCTCACTGATTTTAGGCTGCCCAGAGCGTTTTTCAGTCACTTTTTTCTGGGGTGATCGGCGGCCATTTTGTGTCTTGTAGTGTGCCAGCACAAGCTGCCACCAAGTGCATTAAACCCTCAATGGTGTGGTTGTTTTTTGGCTAAATCCTACATCAGGGTGAAGCTGTCACACCAAGTGCATTTAACCAGCAATAGTCTGGTTATTTTTTGGCCATATACTACATCAGGGGCAAGCTGAGCCTGTCACCAAGTGCATTTAACCCTCAATGGTGTGGTTGTTTTTTGGCTAAATCCTACATCAGGGTGAAGCTGTCACACCAAGTGCATTTAACCAGCAATAGTCTGTTCATTTTTTGGCCATATACTACATCAGGGGCAAGCTGTCACCAAGTGCATTTAACCCTCAATGGTGTGGTTGTTTTTTGGCTAAATCCTACATCAGGGTGAAGCTGTCACACCAAGTGTATTTAACCAGCAATAGTCTGTTTATTTTTTGGCCATATACTACATCAGGGGCAAGCTGCGCCTGTCACCAAGTGCATTTAAGTGCATGTGGTTGGTCAAACTGTCACACCAAGTGCATTTAACCATCAATAGTGTGGTTATTTTTTGGCCATATCCCAGTCTAATTCTGTCAGTAAACGTATACCTGTCACCCAGCGCCTAAATACTAGGCCTCAAGTTTATATCCAGCTAAATCTGTTGTTACTGGTGTGGCTGGTCAAGTTATTTAGTGTCCGTCAAATCACAGTTTTTGTTCTGGGTTGAAATACAATTCCCAATTTAGCAATTTCCTAATTTTGTGGTTTCTGCTGTATCAGGCCTACTTTAAATTTATCCCTAAAAGGGTAAATCAGATTCAAGGTGCACATAGGGTCATTCTGAATAACTTCACACACACGCTACTGTGCATTTCCAAGTCTAATTCTGTCAGTAAACCTATACCTGTCACCCCGCGCCTAAAAACTAGGCCTCAAATTTATATCCAGCTAAATCTGTCGTTACTGGTGTGGCTAGTCAAGTTATTCAGTGTCCGTCAAAGCACAGTTTTTGTTCTGGGTTGAAATACAATTCCCAATTTAGCAATTTCCTAATTTAGTGGTTTTTGCTGTATCAGGCCTACTTTAAATTTATCCCTAAAAGGGTATATCAGATTCAAGGTGCACATAGGGTCATTCTGAATAACTTCACACACACGCTACTGTGCATTTCCAAGTCTAATTCTGTCAGTAAACCTATACCTGTCACCCAGCGCCTAAATACTAGGCCTCAAATTTATATCCAGCTAAATCTGTCATTACTGCTGTACTGTTGTGGCTGGTCAAGTTATTTAGTGTCCGTCAAAGCACAGTTTTTGTTCTGGGTTGAAATACAATTCCCAATTTAGCAATTTCTTAATTTAGTGGTTTCTGCTGTATCAGAGCTATTTTAAATCTATCCCTAAAAGGGTATATAATATTCAAGGTGCACATAGGGTCATTCTGAATAACTTCACACACACGCTACTGTGCATTTCCAAGTCTAATTCTGTCAGTAAACCTATACCTGTCACCCAGCGCCTAAATACTAGACCTCAAATTTATATTCAGCTAAATCTGTCGTTACTGGTGTGGCTGGTCAAGTTATTTAGTGTCCGTCAAAGCAAATTTTTTGTTCTGGGTTGAAATACAATTCCCAATTTAGCAATTTCCTAATTTAGTGGTTTCTGCTGTATCAGAGCTATTTTTAAATCTATCCCTAAAAGGGTATATCAAATTCAAGGTGCACATAGGGTCATTCTGAATAACTTCACACACGCTACTGTGCATTTCCAAGTCTCATTCTGTCAGTAAACCTAAACCTGTCACCCAGCGCCTAAATAATAGGCCTCAAATTTATAGTCAGCTAAATCTGTGGTTACTGCTGTGCCTGTATTAGTGTAATACGGTACCTAAATAGATAGCCAGAAAGTGTTAGTTGTCTTTAAAAAAAGGCCTGAATTTGAATTCAATACATTGGGTCAAATAATATTTTTGTTGTTGTGGTGAACGATAACAATGAGGAAAACATCTAGTAAAGGACGCGGACGCGGACATGGTCGTGGTGGTGTTAGTGGACCCTCTGGTGCTGGGAGAGGACGTGGCCGTTCTGCCACAGCCACACGTCCTAGTGTACCAACTACCTCAGGTCCCAGTAGCCTCCATAATTTACAGCGATATTTGGTGGGGCCCAATGCCGTTCTAAGGATAGTAAGGCCTGAGCAGGTACAGGCATTAGTCAATTGGGTGGCCGACAGTGGATCCAGCACGTTCACATTATCTCCCACCCAGTCTTCTTCAGAAAGCGCACAGATAGCGCCTGAAAACCAAGCCCATCAGTCTGTCACATCACCCCCATGCATACCAGGGAAACTGTCTGAGCCTCAAGTTATGCAGCAGTCTCTTATGCTGTTTGAAGACTCCGCTGGCAGGGTTTTCCAAGGGCATCCACCCAGCCCTTCCCCAGCGGTGGAAGACATAGAATGCACTGACGCACAACCACTTATGTTTCCTGATGATGAGGACATGGGAATACCACCTCAGCATGTCTCTGATGATGACGAAACACAGGTGCCAACTGCTGCGTCTTTCTGCAGTGTGCAGACTGAACAGGAGGTCAGGGATCAAGACTGGGTGGAAGACGATGCAGGGGACGATGAGGTCCTAGACCCCACATGGAATGAAGGTCGTGCCACTGACTTTCACAGTTCGGAGGAAGAGGCAGTGGTGAGACCGAGCCAACAGCGTAGCAAAAGAGGGAGCAGTGGGCAAAAGCAGAACACCCGCCGCCAAGAGACTCCGCCTGCTACTGACCGCCGCCATCTGGGACCGAGCACCCCAAAGGCAGCTTCAAGGAGTTCCCTGGCATGGCACTTCTTCAAACAATGTGCTGACGACAAGACCCGAGTGGTTTGCACACTGTGCCATCAGAGCCTGAAGCGAGGCATTAACGTTCTGAACCTTAGCACAACCTGCATGACCAGGCACCTGCATGCAAAGCATGAACTGCAGTGGAGTAAACACCTTAAAAACAAGGAAGTCACTCAGGCTCCCCTTGCTACCTC
Source organism: Bufo gargarizans (assembly GCF_014858855.1). NCBI lineage: Eukaryota > Metazoa > Chordata > Amphibia > Anura > Bufonidae > Bufo > Bufo gargarizans. Next base: position 174,331,539 of record NC_058081.1, read on the forward strand.
TTCTGCTGCCGCCGCCTCGGCCTCTTCTGCTGCTGCCGCCTCGGCCTCTTCCTCCGCCTCTGGAGGAACGTTGGCACCTGCCGCCCAGCAAACAGGGGATGTACCACCAACACCACCACCTCCGTCACCAAGCATCTCAACCATGTCACACGGCAGCGTTCAGCTCTCCATCTCACAAACATTTAAGAGAAAGCGTAAATTCCCACCTAGCCACCCTCGATCCCTGGCCCTGAATGCCAGCATTTCTAAACTACTGGCCTATGAAATGCTGTCATTTAGTCTGGTGGACACAGACAGCTTCAAACAGCTCATGTCGCTTGCTGTCCCACAGTATGTTGTTCCTAGGCGGCACTACTTCTCCAAGAGAGCCGTGCCTTCCCTGCACAACCAAGTATCCGATAAAATCAAGTGTGCACTGCGCAACGCCATCTGTGGCAAGGTCCACCTAACCACAGATACGTGGACCAGTAAGCACGGCCAGGGACGCTATATCTCCCTAACTGCACACTGGGTAAATGTAGTGGCAGCTGGGCCCCAGGCGGAGAGCTGTTTGGCGCACGTCCTTCCGCCACCAAGGATCGCAGGGCAACATTCTTTGCCTCCTGTTGCCACCTCCTCCTTCTCGGCTTCCTCCTCCTCCTCTTCCACCTGCTCATCCAGTCAGCCACACACCTTCACCACCAACTTCAGCACAGCCCGGGGTAAACGTCAGCAGGCCTTTCTGAAACTCATATGTTTGGGGGACAGGCCCCACACCGCACAGGAGTTGTGGTGGGGTATAGAACAACAGACCGACGAGTGGTTGCTGCCGGTGAGCCTCAAGCCCAGCCTGGTGGTGTGTGATAATGGGCGAAATCTCGTTGCAGCTCTGGGACTAGCCGGTTTGACGCACATCCCTTGCTTGGCGCATGTGCTGAATTTGGTGGTGCAGAAGTTCATTCACAACCACCCCGACATGTCAGAGCTGCTGCATAAAGTGCGGGCCGTCTGTTCGCGCTTCCGGCATTCACATCCTGCCGCTGCTCGCCTGTCTGCGCTACAGCGTAACTTCGGCCTTCCCGCTCACCGCCTCATATGTGACGTGCCCACCAGGTGGAACTCCACCTTGCACATGCTGGACAGACTGTGCGAGCAGCAGCAGGCCATAGTGGAGTTTCAGCTGCAGCACGCACGGGTCAGTCGCACTACGGAACAGCACCACTTCACCACCAATGACTGGGCCTCCATGTGAGACCTGTGTGCCCTGTTGCGCTGTTTCGAGTACTCCACCAACATGGCCAGTGGCGATGACGCCGTTATCAGCGTTACAATACCACTTCTATGTCTCCTTGAGAAAACACTTAGGGCGATGATGGAAGAGGAGGTGGCCCAGGAGGAGGAGGAGGAGGAGGAGGAGGAAGAGGGGTCATTTTTAGCACTTTCAGGCCAGTCTCTTCGAAGTGACTCAGAGGGAGGTTTTTGGCAACAGCAGAGGCCAGGTACAAATGTGGCCAGCCAGGGCCCACTACTGGAGGACAGGGAGGACGAGGATGAGGAGGAGGTGGAGGAGGATGAGGATGAAGCATGGTCACAGCGGGGTGGCACCCAACGCAGCTCGGGCCCATGACTGGTGCGTGGCTGGGGGGAAAGGCAGGACGATGACGATACGCCTCCCACAGAGGACAGCTTGTCCTTACCTCTGGGCAGCCTGGCACTCATGAGCGACTACATGCTGCAGTGCCTGCGCAACGACAGCAGAGTTGCCCACATTTTAACGTGTGCGGACTACTGGGTTGCCACCCTGCTGGATCCACGGTACAAAGACAATGTGCCCACCTTACTTCCTGCACTGGAGCGTGATAGGAAGATGCACGAGTACAAGCGCACATTGGTAGACGCGCTACTGAGAGCATTCCCAAATGTCACAGGGGAACAAGTGGAAGCCCAAGGCCAAGGCAGAGGAGGAGCAAGAGGTCGCCAAGGCAGCTGTGTCACGGCCAGCTCCTCTGAGGGCAGGGATAGCATGGCAGAGATGTGGAAAAGTTTTGTCAACACGCCACAGCTAACTGCACCACCACCTGATACGCAACGTGTTAGCAGGAGGCAACATTTCACTAACATGGTGGAACAGTACGTGTGCACACCCCTCCACGTACTGACTGATGGTTCGGCCCCATTAAACTTCTGGGTCTCTAAATTGTCCACGTGGCCAGAGCTAGCCTTTTATGCCTTGGAGGTGCTGGCCTGCCCGGCGGCCAGCGTTTTGTCTGAACGTGTATTCAGCACGGCAGGGGGCGTCATTACAGACAAACGCAGCCGCCTGTCTACAGTCAATGTGGACAAGCTGACGTTCATAAAAATGAACCAGGCATGGATCCCACAGGACCTGTCCATCCCTTGTGCAGATTAGACATTAATTACCTCCCCTTAACCATATATTATTGTACTCCAGGGCACTTCCTCATTCAATCCTATTTTTATTTTCATTTTACAATTATATTGCGAGGCTACCCAAGTTGAATGAACCTCTCCTCTTCTCTGTCTGGGTGCCGGGGCCTAAATATATGCCAATGGACTGTTCCAATGTTGGGTGACGTGAAGCCTGATTCTCTGCTATGACATGCAGACTGATTCTCTGCTGACATGAAGACAGATTCTCTGTTTTGGGACCTCTCTCCTCTGCCTGGGTGCTGGGCCTAAATATATGACAATGGACTGTTGCAGTGGTGGCTGACGTGAAGCCTGATTCTCTGCTATGACATGCAGACTGATTCTCTGCTGACATGAAGACAGATTCTCTGTTACGGGACCTCTCTCCTCTGCCTGGGTGCTGGGCCTAAATATATGCCAATGGACTTTTGCAGTGGTGGCTGACGTGAAGCCTGATTCTCTGCTATGACATGCAGACTAATTCTCTGCTGACATGAAGACAGATTCTCTGTTACGGGACCTCTCTCCTCTGCCTGGGTGCTGGGCCTAAATATATGCCAATGGACTGTTGCAGTGGTGGCATACGTGAAGCCTGATTCTCTGCCATGACATGCAGACTAATTCTCTGCTGACATGAAGACAGATACTCTGTTACGGGGCCTCTCTCCTCTGCCTGGGTGCTGGGCCTAAATATATGCCAATGGACTGTTGCAGTGGTGGCTGACGTGAAGCCTGATTCTCTGCCATGACATGCAGACTAATTCTCTGCTGACATGAAGACAGATTCTCTTTTACGGGACCTTTTTCCTCTGCCTGGGTGCTGGGCCTAAATATATGCCAATGGACTGTTGCAGTGGTGGCTGACGTGAAGCCTGATTCTCTGCTATGACATGCAGACTAATTCTCTGCTGACATGAAGACAGATTCTCTGTTACGGGACCTCTCTCCTCTGCCTGTGTGCCTGTGCCTAAATATCTGACAATGGACTGTTGCAGTGGTGGCTGACGTGAAGCCTGATTCTCTGCTATGACATGCAGACTGATTTTCTGCTGACATGAAGCCAGATTCTCTGTTACGGGACCTCTCTCCTCTGCCTGGGTGCTCGGCCTAAATATCTGACAATGGACTGTTGCAGTGGTGGCTGACGTGAAGCCTGATTCTCTGCTATGACATGCAGACTGATTCTCTGCTGACATGAAGACAGATTCTCTGTTACGGGACCTCTCTCCTCTGCCTGGGTGCCGGGGCCTAAATATCTGAGAATGGACTGTTCCACTGGTGGGTGACGTGAAACCAGATTCTCTGCTATGGGACCTCTCTCCAATTGATATTGCTTAAATTTTATTTATTTTATTTTTATTTTTATTCATTTCCCTATCCACATTTGTTTGCAGTGGGTTTACATACATGTTGCTGCCTTCTGCAGCCCTCTAGCCCTTTCCTGGGCTGTTTTACAGCCTTTTTAGTGCCGAAAAGTTTGGGTCCCTATTGACTTCAATGGGGTTCGGGTTCGGGACAAAGTTCGGATCGGGTTCGGATCCCGAACCCGAACATTTCCGGGAAGTTCGGCCGAACTTCTCGAACCCGAACATCCAGGTGTCCGCTCAACTCTAATCCTGATCAGTTTTATCCTAATGCATTCTGAATGGAGAGAAATCCGTTCAGGATGCATCAGGATGTCTTCAGTTCAGGACCGGAACGTTTTTTGGCCGGAGAAAAGCATGCTGCGCTTTTTGCTCCGGCCAAAAATCCTGAAGACTTGCCGCAAGGCCGGATCCGGAATTAATGCCCATTGAAAGGCATTGATCCGGATCCGGCCTTAAGCTAAACGTCGTTTCGGCGCATTGCCGGATCCGACGTTTAGCTTTTTCTGAATGGTTACCATGGCTGCCAGGACGCTAAAGTCCTGGCAGCCATGGTAAAGTGTAGTGGGGAGCAGTATACTTACCGTCCGTGCGGCTCCCGGGGCGCTCTAGAGTGACGTCAGGGCACCCCAAGCGCATGGATCACGTGATCGCATGGACACATCATCCATGCGCATGGGGCGCTCTGACGTCATTCTGGAGCGCCCCGGGAGCCGCACGGACTGTAAGTATACTGCTCCCCCGCTCCCCACTACTACTATGGCAACCAGGACTTTAATAGCATCCTGGCTGCCATAGTAACACTGAACGCATTTTGAAGACGGATCCGTCATCAAATGCTTTCAGTTCACTTGCGTTTTTCCGGATCCAGCGTGTAATTCCGGCAAGTGGAGTACAAGCGGGATCCGGACAACGCAAGTGTGAAAGAGGCCTTATACTGGTTAAATTGATGTAAGTTATATGTATAGACAATGTAAACTCACAAAGTTGTAACAATTTATAATAAGTGTAACTTGTCAGCTTGGGAGGAATATGCTGGGTGTGTTTTCATTGTCCCAATTTTCTATTGTCCCATTGTGCCATTGTGTGTTTAAATGGTGATGTCTGTCCTGTTGTCTCCACATGTGTATTGGCGATTTCCCTTTGTCCTGAGAGATCATTGGATTGCTCCTCGGTTGTCTCCAGGACAGAGAGGAGGAAACCATGATGCATTATGGGGATGTGTTGTTTCTGTCCTGTGTCGCAGTCTTCCACCTGGTCCCCTAGGGGCGTGTCAACCAGATGGGGACCTGCATAAATACGGGCGGGTAGCCCTCAATAAAGAGTTGCTGTTTTTACATTCAACATAGAGCCTCGTCTCATGTGTATGGGGATTGCTATACGCTGTATACTCTCCTGGCTATTACTACTAGCTCTTGTAAGAGCTGTTCCTGTTCCTGGTTCCTGTGGTAGTATCGGTGTCGAGCGGAGTGCTTGGAGTCCCCAGGAGTCACTGGGAGCATCCATTAACGGAGGTACCCGGTCGGGGTGCTAGGAGATCCGTTACAACACTTATCACATATCCCCACCCTTTGTTCACACCTGTGGGGGTGAACAAATGTAATAACCGGATACTCGTGAGAGGGCATCCGCTGCACCTGTTTCCCTTTATTTTTCCAGACCCATGCCAGCAGAGCTTGGTTTATCACCAACATGGACTTATTACGAAGCAGATAATACCTAGGGGATTTCCTTGCCCATCTCATGACCAGATACTCCCTTTCACGAGCAAGGATGACGCACTTTTGCACTCGTGGCCTCTCCCTTTTCTTTTTCCTTTTACTCTCAATATTTTGCATTCAGCCTCTGGAATTTCTCTCAGAAGATTTTTTTATACCATCGGTAGGCTCTCTTTTTAGATTCTCTGGCTTCCGCATATGCTCCTCATGTCCTTTCTTGGACTGCTGCAGCTCTTGACTGAACGGTTCCCAGTCATGGTCCTGTCCCAACCCTTTCTCCTTTGCGAGTCTCCTTCAGCAGAGCATGCTTGTTCCCGCTCGCTTCTTTTACGTGCATCCGGTTCACTTCTTCCTTCTTTTCAGCAGTGGTTTCCCCCGCATTGGCGGCAGTTTCATAGACCTCTGCTACTTTAGTGTCTTTTTCCACTTCGGTAGCTACTCCTTCACGTCTTCCAACACATCGGCTATAACTTCTTCAGCCTTTGTCTTCTTGGACCCGGCACCATATATTTGCCCTCTTAAGCCCTTCTACTCTTTCTCACCGGGGTAGGAGGCACTGGGGACACCTCGTCTTCTGGCATTTTCTCCAGAGGCTCACCCAGGACACTGTTTTCCTTTCGAGGAGGAGTCAGAAGAGCCAGCCCATCGTAATAGACAGAATCCGCAAACTGATCGCTCACCTCCTCGTACTTCTTCCACAGCAGACTGCTGGCTATTTGGAAGGCCTTGTCGGCGGAGGGGATGTCTTTCAGGCCCGGGCTACACTCTACCATGGGTCTTTGGGCTTATGCATCCACATCAGCTCCATCAACTGGTTCAGCATAAGCATCTTCTCTGCCTCGGCCAGCACCGCAGAGCCATCATCTCCAGACCTATTCTTAACAGGCTCTGACTTCTTGGTTTCTTTCAGAGGATTCTTCTCTTCAGGTTTCTCATTTTCCTCTGATTGAGCCAACCTGTCATCTCGAGATGATCTTGCTTCTAACTTTTCAGGCTTGGTCCTCATTTCTTCCAACTGCTGCTCGAGAGCACGCTTAGACTTCTCCAACTCATAGATGTTCTTCCCGATGTCATCCTTTGAGCTCATGAGATCCTCCATCTCTGCTCTGAGTTGTTTGTTCAGCCTCTCAAATTCATCTTGTTCCTCAAGTGCTTCTTCCAGGGCTTAAGCCAAGGAGAGAGCCTTGGTCTCCTTCTCCCGAGCATCAGCCTCCGCTCGGTCATGTTCTTCGGCATATCAAGCCGAGATGTAATTCTCTTCAGCCAGGAGCTGGTGAAACTTCTTCTGTTTCTTCTCCAACTTAGACACCATTTGTCTCTGGTGGTCCAGGTCCACCATCTGATCACGCAACTCTTTATCAAGTTGAGTAATCCTGGCTTCCAAATGTCTTTTCTCATTCAAGAGAACAGACTTTCCTGAGGTGCTGTTTGAGACCTTAATCCGCCAGCTCATCTCTTTCCTGCTCTGCATGACGTCTAGATCGCTCAGAAAATGCAAGTTCTTCTTGAAGTTGAAGAATTTCCACTTCTATTTGTGACTCTGGATCCTTCACTTCATTCACCTCTTTCTGAGTTTCCTCGTTTGACTCATCTGGAGCTTTCTCCAGTTGCTCTGTGAGAACAGCTAGTCCCTTCTCTAGTGTATCTAGAGACTGTGCGGCGCTAACGAAAACATCTTCAAGTTTGCAGCTGTACTGTCCTGTCAGGTCACCTACAACTGTCTGGTTATAGGCTTCAGACACTAGGCTGACGTCACCCGACTGAACTCTCGTATCGTCAGATATAACTGTCATCTGGTCGCTAATAGTAACCACCTTAGTTTCGCAGGACCTTGACAGGGTAGCCTCACTCCGAGTTGCTATCGGTCACAGCACATACCTCACATACAACGCTCGTGTCCTTATTAATCCTGACCTCTAGGGGCACCGATGAGTCAATCCTTACCTGGGACATTTCCTTATTAACCATAGAAACCTGTGGAGAATGCCTATCCACCTCTGGTACATGTGGTACACACTCTAGCACTGACACACTTTCCAAATTGGGTTCCCCCAGCTGTATTCTCTCAACATTTACCCTTCCCCTCTTCCTCCTCTAGTCTCCGCCCACTTCTACTATACTGATGTTATAAAGATTATTCAACATTAGAATATATATAGCTCTAGCCCCCCACATCGTTTTTAATATTTCCCTTCAGCCTTAAAGTTTGAATTGACTTATTGTACTATTTGTCTTAATGCTGTGCATTGTCATAACATTTGTTGAATACTGGTCATTACTCTTCATTCTATAGACAATGTACTTCCTTTGCTGTATCACTTATTATTTTCATAAAATCAATAAAAAGAAAATTGAAAATAAAATAATAAAGCCATGGACGAGCTTTCTCTAAAGCTCCTCCATGTCGCGAGCAGCCATGGTCGAACTGGCTGCACGCAGAGCGGGGCTGAGGGGGCTGGGCTCATTATAGAAACATTACCATTTGGATTTTTTTAAATAAAGTATATTAGGAAAAAATCTTTTACCCTACCTCCCACTATATAGTGGAAAGTACTTATATAGTGGCCAACCACTTTAATAAAAAAGGAACACTTCCATCAGTAATAAATGTATAATACATAGTAACATAGTACATAAGGCCGAAAAAAGACATTTGTCCATCCATAATGCACTGGTAATAATTATTCAGTTATGTACTATTAATATAAGAGCATATGGCAAGCCACCTGGAAATCTCTTAAAGGGCTTCTGTCAGCCCACTAAACCGTTTTTTTTTTTTTTGGTTAATAATAATCCCTACACTGCGAGCTCCCTATACATAAGCTAAATATTCATTTTTGTTCAGTAGATTTAGTTAAAAAGCAATTTTTATAATATGTAAATTACCTTGCTACCAGCAAGTAGGGCGACTACTTGCTGGTAGCAGCCGCATCCTCCTCTCATAATTACGCCCCCTCCTCTGTGTGAGTGACAGGGCCAGGGAACGGGATCGTTCTCTGCTAGCCCTGTTTTAATTCAAAATATCGCGCCTGTGCCGTACCTGTCTTTAATCGGCGCAGGCGCACTGAGAGGCGGCCGCTCCATCCTAAATGCGACGGGTGTAGATGTGACGTCATCGGCGCAGGCGCATTGAGGATGGAGCGGCCGACAGAGCGGCCGCCTCTCAGTGCGCCTGCGCCGATTAAAGACAGGTACGGCGCAGGCGCGATATTTTGAATTCAAACAGGGCCAGCAGAGAACGATCCCGTTCCCTGGCCCTGTCACTCACACAGCGGAGGGGGCGTCATTATGAGAGGAGGATGCGGCTGCTACCAGCAAGTAGCCACCCTACTTGCTGGTAGCAAGGTAATTTACATATTATAAAAATTGCTTTTTAACTAAATCTACTGAACAAAAATGAATATTTAGCTTATGTATAGGGAGCTCGCAGTGTAGAGATTATTATTAACCCCAAAAAAAAAACGGTTTAGTGGGCTGACAGAAGCCCTTTAAGCAATGTACTTATAGTTTAGAAAGTGTTGAACAAAAATAACAACATTTTACAGCAATTAGTGTTTGATTAAAAGGAATTGTGGACATTTTCCAGGGAAACATTACTACTCTTTTTACCTGTGTCCAAATTTCCTCCTCCTGATTATTTAAAGTATTTCTTGTATAATTGTGTAGAGTGGGAAAGAGTGCAAGTGACGGCACAATTAATCATTCTGAACAGATAATGTAGAGGTTGTTTTTTTTCTAGGCACAGTGGAGGTCTTAAGACATTATTTTCAATAAAACATCAGGGTGGAAATAAAAAAAAAATCAATTCAACTTAATTCCTGGGGTTAGCTTTGTTGAGTCCAAAACATTTTTGGATTTCCTCACAAAACCTGAATAACGGAACAAGTGATTTCTAAATCAAAAGTTCTAAGAAAATAAACAAAATATCTAGCCTATGTGAGGGATTAGCTTATCTCTGGGATCTCAGTCACAATATTCTAAGTCCGTCTTTCCGCTATTTCGCCGTGCCGCCAGACCGCTGCTCCGTCCCCATTGACTATAATGGGGATGGGGCGGCGCTCCGGTGCAGTACGGCAGTTCGCGGTCAGAGGCCGCCGGACTAAACAGTCGGACATGCAGGACTTTTAGTCTGGCGGCCTTTCGCCGTGCACTGCAGTACTGCACCGGAGTGCCACCCCCGTCCCCATTATAGTCAATAGGGACAGAGCGGCAGCACGGCGAAATAGCGGAAGGACGGATCCGAAAGGGTGAACAGCCTGTTGGATCCGTCCTGCCGCAAGTGTGATAGTACCCTTACCCGAGATCTCTGATTTTCGCCATCCCAAATCTAGCCTTAATCACGGGCAGTTTCAGCAACACAGTAACCTTTTCCCCTGCAGATTCCTGTGAGGGAGCAATCACAACAGGCTTACCCACCTGTTCAGACACTGCTTTATTCCCAGTGTTATATACTTTTGAGTTTTTCGCATCAGTGACTTATAACCTACCGGCCCAGCAGGTAGCAACTGCCGTCGGCTTACTGTCACTCGGTTTGTCACATAATTAACAACCGGAATGTTCTTACCCAGCGATGGCACCAGTTCGGCAGTCTCAGGAGACGAGGATATTCCAGCGAAATCTCTACGGAGCGCTCACCAACTTTCTCTTGGTTCCTGGTATCACGATCACCGGCAAACTCCTTACTGCAACATGGCCTGGAGTCCATACCTTTCCCAGACGGTTACTCCAGCCGCACCCTTTAGGACACTGTGCACAGTTGCAGGGAATATAGGAACTTCTAAGAACCGCACCGCTCTCCATCTCCTTTTCTTCCACTAACATGTATGGTGGGCTGATTGGGCAGGTACAGGAACTGCACTGGCATATTAACCCCTTGTATGCCGCGGTAAAAGCTGATCGGGGGATGGAAAGGGTGTGTGGAGGGTAAGGGTGCCCTCTGCATCTCTATCGGATTCCCGCACTGCAGTGACGGGGACCCAATGTCAGAGAAGGCAGCCCTTAGGCTGCGTCTCACAGGCAGGCTGTCAGCATATAAGCTGACATGCAATGTATTACAATACAGGATGTATTGCAGAGGGGATCAGACCCCAAAAGTTCAAGATTGGGACAAAAATAAAATGTTAAAATAAAAATAAAGTTTCATGTAAAAAAAAATTCCCCTTACCAAAAATAAAACATAAAATTGCAAAAAATAAAATAAAATAGAAAACTAAACATATTGGGCATTGCCGCATCTGTAATGACCGGCTCTGAAAAAATTTAACATTATCTACCCACTCATCCCACCAAAAAATTAGCCCCTACATAAAACGATTGGGCAAAAAAATAAAATAAAACTATGGCTCTCAAAATATGGAGACACTAAAACATTATTTTTTTGTTTAAAAAATGCTCGTATTGTGTAAAACTTAAATAAAAAAAGTTGACATATTAGGTATCCGTAACTACCTTCTATAAAAAAAAATTACATGATCAAACCCCTAAGGTGAACACTGTAAAAAAAATACAATAAAAACTATTTGAAAAAAGCCATTTTTGTCACCTTACATTGCAAAAAGCATAATACCAAGTGATCAAAAGTCATAAGCACCCCAAAATAGTACCAATCAAAACGTCACTTCATGCCTCAAAAGATGAGCCCCTACATAAGACAGTCGCCTCCCCCCCAAAAAATAAATAAACTATGGTTAACAGAATATGGAGACACTAAAACATGATTTGTTTTTATTGTGTAAAACTTAAATAAATAAAAAATAATTTATACATATTAGGTATTGCCACATCCATAACGACCTGCTGTATATTACATGACCTAACCCCTCAAGAGAACACCGTTAAAAAATTAAAATTAAAACGGTGTGAAAAAAGCCACATCACAAAAAGTGTAATACCAAGCGATCAAAAAGTTATACACACCTCAAAATAGTACCAATCAACCGTCATCTCATCCCGAAAAAAATGAGACCTTAGATAAGACAGTCGCCCAAAAAATAAACTATTGCTTTCAGAATATAAAAATTTAATGTTGCCTCACAAAAAGTATAATATAGAGCAACCAAAAATGTCTATCTTTTTTGGAGTTTCAACTCTTAGGGGTGCATCAGGGTCTTCAAATGTGATATGGCAACTTAAAATTATCCCAGTAAAATCTGCCCTCCAAACGCCATATAGCGCTCCTTTCCTTCTGCGCCCTGCCGTGTAGCAGTACAGCAGTTTACTATCACTAATGGAGTGTTTCTGTAAACTACAGAATCAGGGTAATAAAGATTGAGTTTTGTTTGGCTGTTAACCCTTGCTTTGTTACTGGAATAAATTGATTAAAATGGAAAATCTGCCAAAAAAGTGAAATTCTGAAATGTCATCAAAATTTTCCTTTCATTCTTGTGGAACACCAAAAGGGTTAACAAAGTCTGGAAAATCAGTTTTAAATACCTTGAGGGGTGTCATTTCTAAAATGGGGCCATGTATGAGTGGCTTCTATTATGTAAGCCCCACAAAGTGACTTCAGACCTGAAATGGTCCTTAACCCCATAGGGACACAGCCTTATTTCACCTTAAGGACCAGGCCATTTTTTGCAAATCTGACCAGTGTCACTTTAAGTGCACATAACTTTAAAACGCTTTGACTTATCCAGGCCGTTCTGAGATTGTTTTTTCGTCACATATTGTACTTCATGACAGTGGTAAAATGAAGTCAAAAAAATTATTTTTTTTGCACAAAATAATACCTAATTTACCCCAAAATTGCAAAAATTAGCAAATTTCAAAGTTTCAGTTTCTCTACTTCTGTAATACATAGTAATACCCCCAAAAATTGTGATGACTTTACATTCCCCATATGTCTACTTCATGTTTGTAGCATTTTGGGAATGATATTTTATTTTTTGGGGATGTTACAAGGCTTAGAAGTTTAGAAGCAAATTTTGAAATTTTTCAGAAATCTTCAAAATCCCACTTTTTATGGACCAGTTCAGGTTTGAAGTCATATTGTGAGGCTTAGATAATAGAAACCTCCCAAAAATGACCCCATCTAAGAAACTACACCCCTCAAGGTATTCAAAACTGATTTTACATACGTCGTTAACCCTTTAGGTGTTGCACAAGAGTTATTGGCAAATGGGGAAGAAATTTGAGAATTTCATTTTTTTGTCTAATTTTCCATTTTAACCCATTTTTTCCACTAACAAAGCAAGGGTTAACAGCCAAACAAGACTGTATCTTTATTGCCCTGACTCTGCCGTTTACAGAAACACCCAATATGTGGCCGTAAACTACTGTACGGCCACACAGCGGGGCGTAGAGTGAAAGGTGCGCCGTATGGTTTTTGGAAGGCTGATTTTTATGGACTGGTTTATTTACACCATGTCCCATTTGAAGCCCCCTGATGCACCCCTGGAGTAGAAACTCCCTAAAAGTGACCCCATCTAAGAAAGTACACCCCTCAAGGTATTCAAAACTGATTTTATATACGTCGTTAACCCTTTAGGTGTTGCGCAAGAGTTATTGACAAATGGGGATGAAATTTGAGAATTAGATTTTTTTGTCTAATTTTCCATTTTAACCCATTTTTTCCACTAACAAAGCAAGGGTTAACAGCCAAACAAGACTGTATCTTTATTGCCCTGACTCTGCCGTTTACAGAAACACCCAATATGTGGCCGTAAACTACTGTACGGCCACACAGCGGGGCATAGAGTGAAAGGTGCGCCGTTTGGTTTTTGGAGGGCTGATTTTTATGGACCGGTTTATTTACACCGTGTCCTGTTTCAACCCCCCTGATGCACCCCTGGAGTAGAAACTCCCTAAAAGTGACCCCATCTAAGAAAGTACACCCCTCAAGGTATTCAAAACTGATTTTATATACGTCGTTAACCCTTTAGGTGTTGCGCAAGAGTTATTGACAAATGGGGATGAAATTTGAGAATTAGATTTTTTTGTCTAATTTTCCATTTTAACCCATTTTTTCCACTAACAAAGCAAGGGTTAACAGCCAAACAAGACTGTATCTTTATTGCCCTGACTCTGCCGTTTACAGAAACACCCAATATGTGGCCGTAAACTACTGTACGGCCACACAGCGGGGCGTAGAGGGAAAGGTGCGCCGTTTGGTTTTTGGAGGGCTGATTTTTATGGACCGGTTTATTTACACCGTGTCCTGTTTCAACCCCCCTGATGCACCCCTGGAGTAGAAACTCCCTAAAAGTGACCCCATTTTGGAAACTATGGGATAAGGTGGCATTATTTGGGGGACTATTTTTAGGGTACATATGATTTTTGGTTGCTCTATATTACATTTTTGTGAGGCAAGGTTACCAAAAATTGAGATTCTGAAATTTCATCTCCATTTGCCATTAACTGTTGAGGAACACCTAAAGGGTTAATAAAGTTTGTATAATCAGTTTTGAATACCTTGAGGGGTGTAGTTTCTTAGATGGGGTCACTTTTAGGGAGTTTTTACTCTAGGCGGGCATCAGGGGGGCTTCAAAAGGGACATGGTGTCAATAAAAAAGGCCATCAAAATCGGCCTTCCAGAAACCATGTCGGTCCTTTCCTTTTGCGGCCTCCCTTTTACTGATACAGCAGTTTACGACCACAAATATGGCATTTCTGTAAACTGCAGTATCAGGGTAATAAATATTAACTTTTGTTTGGTTGTTAACCCTTGTTTTGTTACCGAAAAAAACGGATTGAAATGAAAAAGTGCCAAAAATGGAGTTTTTGGCACCGTTTTCATTTTTTTTTTTAACCGTGTTAATCTGGGGGGTTGGGTCATGGGATATTTTTATAGAGGAGATTCTTACGGACGCGGCGATACCTAATAAGTCTACTTTTTTTTATAATTATTTAGGTTTTTGACTATATTATCCTTTTTGATACCCAAACATTTTTTTGGTATCTCTAAAGTCTAGGTGTCATTTTTTTTATTTATTTTTTATCTGATTATCTTATGTGGGGGCTCATTTTTTGCGGGACGAGCGGACGGTTTTTCTGGCACTATTTTGGGGGCTATATGACTTTTTGATCGCTTGCTATTAAATTTTTTGTTATGTTTGGTGACAAAAAAAAATCTTTTTTTGCACTTTTTTTTTTTTTTTTGGACCGTGTTAATCTGGGGGGGTTGGATCATGGGGTATTTTTATAGAGGAGATTATTACCGACGCGGCGATACCTAATATGTCTACTTTTAATAAATTATAGTTTTTTTGGGTGTCTCAAGTCTGAGAACCCTTTTTTTTTTTATCCCATGTCAGTCCTAAATTGGGATATAAATTTAGTACTCCATGGAAGTGTGATACTCCCTGAAGCAACCAATAATGCAGAGGCCCGGATGATCGGGGCACGTGTCACATTGAGTTGTGGTGTCCTTCCGTATCCCCCTCCTGTGACACACTCTGCACCTTTTTTGGGTTCGTCCCTTCTTTCCAGTATGGGGGACCACACCTGGAAAGTGTTGGCCAGGGACGATCCGGGCGCCTCCAGTTCCCGAGGTACTCCGGCCTGCTCTTTCCCGGTCCGAAAAGATCAGGTCTTTGAGGACTGCCTCATAGAATTGGAGGAATGTCCCTGTGCTGCCAGCGCTTCGGGATAGTACAAAAGAGTTGTACATGGCAACCTGCACCAAGTAGACCGCAACTTTTTTGTACCATGCCCGGGTTTTGCGCATGGCGTTATATGGCTTGAGGACTTGATCAGAGAGATCAACTCCTCCCATATACCGATTGTAGGCGACGATACAATCGGGCTTGAGGACCGTTGCCGCGGTACCTCGCACAGGGACAGGGGTGATGCCGTTACCATGAATTGTGGACAGCATAAGGACATCCCTCTTGTCCTTATACCTGACCAGCAACAGGTTTCCAGTGGTAAGGGCACGGGTCTCACCCCTGGGGATAGGTACCTGGAGGGGGAGGGCAGGGAGGCCGCGTTGATTTTTCCGCACGGTCCCACAAGCGAACGTGGATCTGGCGGCAAGGGACTGGAACAAGGGGATACTGGTATAAAAGTTATCCACGTAAAGGTGGTAACCCTTATCCAGCAGTGGGAACATAAGGTCCCACACAAGTTTCCCGGTAACACCCAGAGTGGGGGGACATTCTGGGGGTTGAATCCGGGAATCTCGCCCCTCGTATATACGAAATTTGTAAGTGTACCCTGAGGTACTCTCACAAATTTTGTATAGCTTCACGCCATACCTCGCTCGCTTGGTGGGCACATACTGGCGGAAAATGAGTCTCCCCTTGAACGCAATGAGAGACTCATCAACCGCGACCTCTCTTCCAGGTACATAGGCCTCCATGAATTTGGCCCCAAAGTGATCGATGACCGGCCGTATCTTGTACAGACGGTCATGGGCAGGATCACCTCGGGGGGGACATGCTGCATTATCGGAATAATGCAGACATTTCCGAATGGCCTCAAACCGGGAGCGTGTCATGGCTGTACTGTAAAGTGGGGTCTGGTATAGGACGTCCCCACTCCAGTACAGCCTGACACTGGGTTTCTTGACCAGGCCCATATGCAGCACGAGGCCCCAAAATGTCCTCATTTCGGCTGCACTGACCGGCGTCCAGCCACCGGGCCTGGCCAAAAAGGAGCCCGGGTGTTGAGCGACGAACTGTTGGGCGTACAGATTCGTCTGCTCCACCATCAGATTTACCAGTGGGTCACTGAAAAAATGACGAAAAAAGTCATATTCAGTGTAGCCCACTGTGGAAATCTGGATTCCTGATTGGCCTACAAAATCAGGAATCACGGGCTCGTATCGCTCTGGGCTACACCAGACAAATTCACCGGCAGGGTGCTCCGGTGGATTTAACTGGTGGGCCGGGAAACCAGTACGAGCCCCAGAGCTGCTCGTACTAGGCTGGGCCACAGGGTCCCTAACATGGCGGTCCCCTTGCTCCGCCTGGCGGCGTCTCCGCCGCCTTGGGGGCTCATCATCATCGCTAGATGATGAGGAGGATGCGGATGACAACAGGAATGTGGGGTCATCCTCATCCTCACTGGGACTCTCGGATTCGGAGGCAAGCTGGGCGTATGCCTCCTCGGCCGAGAACGTCCGGCGGGCCATAGGGGAGTGTGTGTCTGCGTGTATATGTGCGTGTGTGTAACTCTTTATTTTGTGTGCGTGTGTGTGGGGGCACGGGTGTTCACGAACTCACCCTAAAACTAAAAAAATAAAAAAATAAACTGACTAAAAAAAAGGCCAAAAAATGTGGAAAAAAAATTTCAAAACCGCTGATCAACCGTCCGAAGTTGATCAGCGGTGGGGTGTGCGATGCGCTAACATTGGCCGGACACTAAGAGTGCCGGCCACAGTCAGCGTACACAAAAAAAAATAAAAAAATCATGCACCCCAAAAAAGTGGGGGGGGGGGGGAGGGGGGGCAGGGGGGGGCAAGTGGCAGCACCCCTGGGGGGTCTAGGGTCACACAGCTGTGCTGTGGACCCCAGACACCCTAACTAGGGTGATGCAATGAAAAGTGAAAAAAACTAACTTTCCCTTTTTTTCCCTGCCTAACCCAAACTTTCCCTAGCTGTCCCTATGTACCTGATGGGGGGTGCTGGTGGCAGAGATCGGGTCCTGGGGGCACAGATCGGGTGCAGGCAGCGGCAGCAGACACGTGCAGGCAGCTCCTCTCTCCTCCGGCTCCGGAACACAAAAGGAGGAGGAGAGGAGCGCCTGCCTCTTTTGAATCTGCCGCCGGACCGCCCACTGACCAATCAGAAAGCGATCCTGAGTGGTGATGTCACCATCACCACTCAGGATCGCTGGATGGTGATTGGTGGAGTGAAATCACACCACCATCACCATCCTGTTCCGGGTTATCGGGTCTTCAGAGACCCGAATAACCCGGAAATGCAGAAAACCGCAGGTCTGAATTGACCTGCGGTTTTCTGCGATCGCCGACATGGGGGGGTCACAGGACCCCCCGGCGCATTTGCCCCAGGTGCCTGCTCAATGATTTGAGCAGGCACCGGGTTCCGATCACCGCCCGCCGAGCGGCGGTGATCGGAACCATTCATGACGTACCGGTACGTCATGTGTCCTTAAGTACCAGGACATCATGACGTACCGGTACGTCATGTGTCCTTAAGAGGTTAAAAAGTGGGTTTTGGAAATTTTCAGAAAAATTTTGTTTCTAAATTTCTAAGCTTTCTAACATCACCAAAAAATAAAATTCACAAAAATGATTCAAACATAAAGTAGACATATGGAAAATGTAAATGAATAACTATTATATTAGGTATCATTATCTGTTTTAAAAGCAGAGAAATTGAAATTTGGAAAGTTACACATTTAAAAAAAAAAAAATTATATTTGGTATTTTTTTAAAATAGTAACATAGTAACATAGTACATAAGGCCAAAAAAAGACATTTGTCCATACAGTTCGGCCTGTCATCCTGCAAGTTGATCCAGTGGAAGGCAAAAAAAAACTGTGAGGTAGAAGCCAATTTTCCTCACTTTAGGGGAATAAAAATTCCTTCCCGACTCCAATCAGGCAATCAGAATAAATCCCTGGATCAACGATCTCTCTCTAGTAACTATAGCCTGTAATATAATTACGCTCCAGAAATACATCCAGGCCCCTCTTGAATTCCTTTATTGTACTCACCATCACCACCTCCTCAGGCAGAGAGTTCAATAGTCTCACTGCTCTTACAGTAAAGAATCCTCTTCTATGTTTGTGTACAAACCTTCTTTCCTCCAGACGCAGAGGATGTCCCCTCGTCACAGTCACAGTCCTGGGGATAAATAGATGATAGGAGAGATCCCTGTACTGACCCCTGATATATTTATACATATTAATTAGATCTCCTCTCAGTCGTCTTTTTTCTAAAGTGAATAACCCTAATTTTGATAATCTTTCAGGGTACTGTAGTTGGTCCCATTCCAGTTATTACTTTAGTTGCCCTCCTCTGGACCCTCTCCAGCTCTGCTATGTCTGCTTTGTTCCCTGGAGCCCAGAACTGTACACAGTACTCCATGTGTAGTCTGACTAATGATTTGTAAAGTGGTAGGACTATGTTCTCATCACGGGCATCTATGCCCCTTTTGATGCAACCCATTATCGTATTGGCCTTGGCAGCAGCTGCCTGACACTGTTTTTTGCAGCTTAGTTTGCTGTTTATTAAAATTCCTAGATCTTTTTCCATGTCAGTGATACCGAGTGTTTTACCATTTAATAAGTACGGGTGACTTGCATTATTCCTTCCCATGTGCATAACTTTACATTTGTCAGCGTTAAACCTCATCTGCCACTTATCTGCCCAAGCCTCCAATCTATCCAGATCCATCTGTAGCAGTATACTGTCCTCTTCAGTGTTAATTACTTTACACAGTTTAGTGTCATCTGCGAAAATTGATATTTTACTATGCAAGCCTTCTACAAGATCATTAATAAATATATTGAAGAGAATAGGGCCCAATACTGACCCCTGAGGTACTCCACTAGTGACAGTGACCCAATCTGAGTATTTACCATTAATAACCACCCTCTGTTTTCTATCATTGAGCCAGTTACTTACCCACTTACAGAGGTTTTCTCCCAGTCCGAGCATTCTCATTTTATATACTAACCTTTTATGTGGTACAGTGTCAAATGCTTTGGAGAAGTCCAGATACACGACATCCATTGATTCGCCGCTGTCAAGTCTAGAACTTACCTCCTCATAGAAACTGATTAAATTTGTTTGACATGATCGATCCCTCACGAAGCCATGCTGATACGGCGTTATTTGCTTATTTCCGTTAAGATGCTCTAACATAGCATCTCTCAGAAAATCTTCAAACAGTTTACCTACAACAAATGTTAAACTTACCGGCCTATAGTTTCCAGGCTCTGTTTTTGGACCCTTTTTGAATATTGGCACCACATTTGCCATGCGCCAGTCCTGTGGGACATTCCCTGTCAATATAGAATCTGCAAATATCAGAAATAAGGGTCTGGCTATGACATTACTTAATTCCCTTAGGATACGGGGGTGTATGCCATCCGGTCCTGGCGATTTGTCTATTTTAATCTTTTTAAGTCGCTGTTGTACTTCTTCCTGGGTCAGACAGGACACTTTTAATGGGGAATTTATTTCAACATTCGGCATGTCATCTGACAGTTTATTTTCCTCAGTGAATACATTGGAGAAAAAAATATTTAACAGCTTTGCTTTCTCCTCGTCGCTCTCTGCGACTCCCCCCTCATTACTCTTTAACGGGCCGAAATAAAAATGAAAAATATTGACTGCCCTCTAGGAAACACACACCAGTTCTGGGTTTTCTTTTCACAAGAAGCATTGCCTGATGTGAATGATGCCTCGCACAAAAGAGCTCTCAGAATACCTACGATTAACAATTGTTGACTTGCATAAAGATGGAAAGGGTTATAAAAGTATCTCCAAGAGCCTTACAAAAGCTAAAGACTTACAAAAGTCTCTGGCATATGCTAACATCCCTGTTAGCAAATCTACGATACGTAAAACACTAAACAAGAATGGATTTTATGAGAGGATACCACTGAGGAAGCCACTGCTGTCCAAAAATAACATTGCTGCACGTTTACAGTTTGCACAAGAGCACCTGGATGTTCCACAGCAGTACTGGCAAAACATTCTGTGGACAGATGAAACCAAAGTTAAGTTGTTTGGAAGAAACACACAACACTATGTGTGGAGAAAAAGAGGCACAGCACACCAACATCAAAACCTCATCCCAACTGTGAAGTATGGTGGTGGGGGCATCATGGTTTGGGGCTGCTTTGATGCATCAGGGCCTGGACAGATTGCTATCATCGAAGAAAAGATACATTTTGCAGGAGAACTTAAGGTCATCTGTCCACCAGCTATGGTACCACTGTGGAACACATTCGAACGATGCCCCACTAGGCATAATCGCCTACACATCAAAACTCAGGAAGGAGGACAAAGTGCAAAAAAAGGAAGACTGATAAATACATCGGATCAGAGAAAATATACCATACATATCATAACAATAAAGGATAGCTCTGAATCATTCGTGGAACGAAAAATATCTGTATAAGTAATCCCCTCTTTGAAGAATCATTTGAGTCTCTACTAGGGATGAGCGAACTCGAACTGTATAGTTCGGGTTCGTACCGAATTTTGGGGTGTCCGTGACACGGACCCGAACCCGGACATTTTCGTAAAAGTCCGGGTTCGGGTTCGGTGTTCGTCGCTTTCTTCGCGCTTTTGTGACGCTTTCTTGGCGCTTTTTGAAAGGCTGCAAAGCAGCCAATCAACAAGCGTCATACTACTTGCCCCAAGAGGCTATCACAGCCATGCCTACTATTGGCATGGCTGTGATTGGCCAGAGCACCATGTGACCCAGCCTCTATTTAAGCTGGAGTCACATAGCGCCGCCCGTCACTCTGCTCTGATTAGCGTAGGGAGAGGTTGCGGCTGCGACAGTAGGGCGAGATTAGGCAGATTAACTCCTCCAAAGGACTTGATTAACTGATCGATCTGCAGCTGTGGATCATTGAGCTGCTGATCCTCAATTGCTCACTGTTTTTAGGCTGCCCAGACCGTTTGTCAGTCACATTTTTCTGGGGTGATCGGCGGCCATTTTGTGTCTTGTGGTGCGCCAGCACAAGCTGCGACCAAGTGCATTTAACCCTCAATGGTGTGGTTGTTTTTTGGCTAAAGCCTACATCAGGGTGAAGCTGTCACACCAAGTGCATTTAACCAGCAATAGTCTGTTATTTTTTGGCCATATACTACATCAGGGGCAAGCTGCGCCCGTCACCAAGTGCATTTAACCCTCAGTAGTGTGGTTGGTCAAGCAATCACACCAAGTGCATTTAACCAGCAATAGTCTGTTCATTTTTTGGCCATATACTAAATCAGGGGCAAGCTGCGCCCGTCACCAAGTGCATTTAACCAGCAATAGTCTGTTCATTTTTTGGCCATATACTACATCAGGGGCAAGCTGCGCCTGTCACCAAGTGCATTTAACCCTCAGTAGTGTGGTTGGTCAAGCTATCACACCAAGTGCATTTAACCAGCAATAGTCTGTTCATTTTTTGGCCATATACTAAATCAGGGGCAAGCTGCGCCCAACACCAAGTGCATTTAACCAGCAATAGTCTGTTCATTTTTTGGCCATATACTACATCAGGGGCAAGCTGCGCCCGTCACCAAGTGCATTTAACCCTCAGTAGTGTGGTTGGTCAAGCTATCACACCAAGTGCATTTAACCAGCAATAGTCTGTTCATTTTTTGGCCATATACTACATCAGGGGCAAGCTGCGCCCGTCACCAAGTGCATTTAACCCTCAGTAGTGTGGTTGGTCAAGCTGTGACACCAAGTGCATTTAACCAGCAATAGTCTGTTCATTTTTTGGCCATATACTACATCAGGGGCAAACTGCGCCCGTCACCAAGTGCATTTAACCCTCAGTAGTGTGGTTGGTCAAGCTATCACACCAAGTGCATTTAACCAGCAATAGTCTGTTCATTTTTTGGCCATATACTAAATCAGGGGCAAGCTGCGCCCGTCACCAAGTGCATTTAACCAGCAATAGTCTGTTCATTTTTTGGCCATATACTACATCAGGGGCAAGCTGCGCCCGTCACCAAGTGCATTTAACCCTCAGTAGTGTGGTTGGTCAATCTATCACACCAAGTGCATTTAACCAGCAATAGTCTGTTCATTTTTTGGCCATATACTACATCAGGGGCAAGCTGCGCCCGTCACCAAGTGCATTTAACCCTCAGTAGTGTGGTTGGTCAACCTGTGACACCAAGTGCATTTAACCAGCAATAGTCTGTTCATTTTTTGGCCATATACTACATCAGGGGCAAGCTGCGCCCGTCACCAAGTGCATTTAACCCTCAGTAGTGTGGTTGGTCAAGCTATCACACCAAGTGCATTTAACCAGCAATAGTCTGTTCATTTTTTGGCCATATACTAAATCAGGGGCAAGCTGCGCCCGTCACCAAGTGCATTTAACCAGCAATAGTCTGTTCATTTTTTGGCCATATACTACATCAGGGGCAAGCTGCGCCCGTCACCAAGTGCATTTAACCCTCAGTAGTGTGGTTGGTCAAGCTGTGACACCAAGTGCATTTAACCAGCAATAGTCTGTTCATTTTTTGGCCATATACTACATCAGGGGCAAGCTGCGCCCGTCACCAAGTGCATTTAACCCTCAGTAGTGTGGTTGGTCAAGCTGTCACACCAAGTGCATTTAACCAGCAATAGTCTGTTAATTTTTTGGCCATATACTACATCAGGGGCAAGCTGCGCCCGTCACCAAGTGCATTTAACCCTCAGTAGTGTGGTTGGTCAAGCTGTCACACCAAGTGCATTTAACCAGCAATAGTGTGGTTATTTTTTGGCCATATCCCAGTCTAATTCTGTCACTAAATCCATACCGGTCAATAAGTTATTTAGTGTCTGTCAAAGCACATTTTTTGTTCTGGGTTGAAATACAATTCCCAATTTAGCAATTTCATAATTTAGTGGTTTCTGCTATATCAGAGCTATTTGAAATCTATCCCTAAAAGGGTATATAATATTCAAGGTGCACATAGGGTCATTCAAAATAACTTCACACACACGCTACTGTGCATTTCCCAGTCTAATTCTGTCACTAAATCCATAACGGTCACCCAGCGCCTAAATACTAGGCCTCAAATTTATATCCCGCTAAATCTCTCGTTACCGCTGTCCTGTTGTGGCTGGGAAAGTTATTTAGTGTCCGTCAAAGCACATTTTTTGTTCTGGGTTAAAATACAATTCCCAATTTAGCAATTTCATAATTTAGTGGTTTCTGCTATATCAGAGCTATTTGAAATCTATCCCTAAAAGGGTATATAATATTCAAGGTGCACATAGGGTCATTCAGAATAACTTCACACACACGCTACTGTGCATTTCCATGTCCAATTCTGTTAGTAAATCCATACCGGTCACCCAGCGCCTAAATACTAGGCCTCAAATTTAAATCCCGCTAAATCTCTCGTTACCGCTGTCCTCTTGTGGCTGGGAAAGTTATTTAGTGTCTGTCAAAGCACATTTTTTGTTCTGGGTTGAAATACAATTCCCAATTTAGCAATTTCATAATTTAGTGGTTTCTGCTATATTAGAGCTATTTGAAATCTATCCCTAAAAGGGTATATAATATTCAAGGTGCACATAGGGTCATTCAGAATAACTTCACACACACGCTACTGTGCATTTCCCAGTCTAATTCTGTCACTAAATCCATACCGGTCACCCAGCGCCTAAATACTAGGCCTCAAATTTATATCCCGCTAAATCTCTCGTTACCGCTGTCCTGTTGTGGCTGGGAAAGTTATTTAGTGTCCGTCAAAGCACATTATTTGTTCTGGGTTGAAATACAATTCCCAATTTAGCAATTTCATAATTTAGTGGTTTCTGCTATATCAGAGCTATTTGAAATCTATCCCTAAAAGGGTATATAATATTCAAGGTGCACATAGGGTCATTCAGAATAACTTCACACACACGCTACTGTGCATTTCCAAGTCTAATTCTGTCACTAAATCCATACCGGTCACCCAGCGCCTAAATACTAGGCCTCAAATTTATATCCCGCTGAATTTGAATACAATACATTGGGCCAAATAATATTTTTGTTGTTGTGGTGAACGATAACAATGAGGAAAACATCTAGTAAGGGACGCGGACGTGGACATGGTCGTGGTGGTGTTAGTGGACCCTCTGGTGTTGGGAGAGGACGTGGCCGTTCTGCCACATCCACACGTCCTAGTGTACCAACTACCTCAGGTCCCAGTAGCCGCCAGAATTTACAGCGATATATGGTGGGGCCCAATGCCGTTCTAAGGATGGTAAGGCCTAAGCAGGTACAGGCATTAGTCAATTGGGTGGCCGACAGTGGATCCAGCACGTTCACATTATCTCCCACCCAGTCTTCTGCAGAAAGCGCACAGATGGCGCCTGAAAACCAACCCCATCAGTCTGTCACATCACCCCCATGCATACCAGGGAAACTGTCTCAGCCTCAAGTTATGCAGCAGTCTCTTATGCTGTTTGAAGACTCCGCTGGCAGGGTTTCCCAAGGGCATCCACCTAGCCCTTCCCCAGCGGTGAAAGACATAGAATGCACTGACGCACAACCACTTATGTTTCCTGATGATGAGGACATGGGAATACCACCTCAGCATGTCTCTGATGATGACGAAACACAGGTGCCAACTGCTGCGTCTTTCTGCAGTGTGCAGACTGAACAGGAGGTCAGGGATCAAGACTGGGTGGAAGACGATGCAGGGGACGATGAGGTCCTAGACCCCACATGGAATGAAGGTCGTGCCACTGACTTTCACAGTTCGGAGGAAGAGGCAGTGGTGAGACCGAGCCAACAGCGTAGCAAAAGAGGGAGCAGTGGGCAAAAGCAGAACACCCGCCGCCAAGAGACTCCGCCTGCTACTGACCGCCGCCATCTGGGACCGAGCACCCCAAAGGCAGCTTCAAGGAGTTCCCTGGCATGGCACTTCTTCAAACAATGTGCTGACGACAAGACCCGAGTGGTTTGCACGCTGTGCCATCAGAGCCTGAAGCGAGGCATTAACGTTCTGAACCTGAGCACAACCTGCATGACCAGGCACCTGCATGCAAAGCATGAACTGCAGTGGAGTAAACACCTTAAAACCAAGGAAGTCACTCAGGCTCCCCCTGCTACCTCTTCTGCTGCTGCCGCCTCGGCCTCTTCCTCCGCCTCTGGAGGAACGTTGGCACCTGCCGCCCAGCAAACAGGGGATGTACCACCAACACCACCACCACCACCTCCGTCACCAAGCGTCTCAACCATGTCACACGCCAGCGTTCAGCTCTCCATCTCACAAACATTTGAGAGAAAGCGTAAATTCCCACCTAGCCACCCTCGATCCCTGGCCCTGAATGCCAGCATTTCTAAACTACTGGCCTATGAAATGCTGTCATTTAGGCTGGTGGACACAGACAGCTTCAAACAGCTCATGTCGCTTGCTGTCCCACAGTATGTTGTTCCCAGCCGCCACTACTTCTCCAAGAGAGCCGTGCCTTCCCTGCACAACCAAGTATCCGATAAAATCAAGTGTGCACTGCGCAACGCCATCTGTAGCAAGGTCCACCTAACCACAGATACATGGACCAGTAAGCACGGCCAGGGACGCTATATATCCCTAACTGCACACTGGGTAAATGTAGTGGCAGCTGGGCCCCAGGCGGAGAGCTGTTTGGCGCACGTCCTTCCGCCGCCAAGGATCGCAGGGCAACATTCTTTGCCTCCTGTTGCCACCTCCTCCTTCTCGGCTTCCTCCTCCTCTTCTTCCACCTGCTCATCCAGTCAGCCACACACCTTCACCACCAACTTCAGCACAGCCCGGGGTAAACGTCAGCAGGCCATTCTGAAACTCATATGTTTGGGGGACAGGCCCCACACCGCACAGGAGTTGTGGCGGGGTATAGAACAACAGACCGACGAGTGGTTGCTGCCGGTGAGCCTCAAGCCCGGCCTGGTGGTGTGTGATAATGGGCGAAATCTCGTTGCAGCTCTGGGACTAGCCAATTTGACTCACATCCCTTGCTTGGCGCATGTGCTGAATTTGGTGGTGCAGAAGTTCATACACAACTACCCCGACATGTCAGAGCTGCTGCATAAAGTGCGGGCCGTCTGTTCGCGCTTCCGGCGTTCACATCCTGCTGCTGCTCGCCTGTCTGCGCTACAGCGTAACTTCGGCCTTCCCGCTCACCGCCTCATATGCGACGTGCCCACCAGGTGGAACTCCACCTTGCACATGCTGGACAGACTGTGCGAGCAGCAGCAGGCCATAGTGGAGTTTCAGCTGCAGCACGCACGGGTCAGTCGCACTACAAAACAGCACCACTTCACCACCAATGACTGGGCCTCCATGCGAGACCTGTGTGCCCTGTTGCGCTGTTTCGAGTACTCCACCAACATGGCCAGTGGCGATGACGCCGTTATCAGCATTACAATACCACTTCTATGTCTCCTTGAGAAAACACTTAGGGCGATGATGCAAGAGGAGGTGGCCCAGGAGGAGGAGGAGGAGGAGGAGGAAGAGGGGTCATTTTTAGCACTTTCAGGTCAGTCTCTTCGAAGTGACTCAGAGGGAGGTTTTTGGCAACAGCAGAGGCCAGGTACAAATGTGGCCAGCCAGGGCCCACTACTGGAGGACGAGGAGGACGAGGATGAGGAGGAGGTGGAGGAGGATGAGGATGAAGCATGGTCACAGCGGGGTGGCACCCAACGCAGCTCGGGTCCATCACTGGTGCGTGGCTGGGGGGAAAGGCAGGACGATGACGATACGCCTCCCACAGAGGACAGCTTGTCCTTACCCCTGGGCAGCCTGGCACACATGAGCGACTACATGCTGCAGTGCCTGCGCAACGACAGCAGAGTTGCCCACATTTTAACCTGTGCGGACTACTGGGTTGCCACCCTGCTGGATCCACGCTACAAAGACAATGTGCCCACCTTACTTCCTGCACTGGAGCGTGATAGGAAGATGCGCGAGTACAAGCGCACGTTGGTAGACGCGCTACTGAGAGCATTCCCAAATGTCACAGGGGAACAAGTGGAAGCCCAAGGCCAAGGCAGAGGAGGAGCAAGAGGTCGCCAAGGCAGCTGTGTCAATGCCAGCTCCTTTGAGGGCAGGGTTAGCATGGCAGAGATGTGGAAAACTTTTGTCAACACGCCACAGCTAACTGCACCACCACCTGATACGCAACGTGTTAGCAGGAGGCAACATTTCACTAACATGGTGGAACAGTACATGTGCACACCCCTCCACGTACTGACTGATGGTTCGGCCCCATTCAACTTCTGGGTCTCTAAATTGTCCACGTGACCAGAGCTAGCCTTTTATGCCTTGGAGGTGCTGGCCTGCCCGGCGGCCAGCGTTTTGTCTGAACGTGTATTCAGCACGGCAGGGGGCGTCATTACAGACAAACGCAGCCGCTTGTCTACAGCCAATGTGGACAAGCTGACGTTCATAAAAATGAACCAGGCATGGATCCCACAGGATCTGTCCGTCCCTTGTCCAGATTAGACATTAACTACCTCCCCTTAACCATATATTATTGGACTCCAGGGCACTTCCTCATTCAATCCTATTTTTATTTTCATTTTACCATTATATTGCGAGGCTACCCAAAGTTGAATGAACCTCTCCTCTGTCTGGGTGCCGGGGCCTAAATATATGCCAATGGACTGTTCCAATGTTGGGTGACGTGAAGCCTGATTCTCTGCTATGACATGCAGAATGATTCTCTGCTGACATGAAGCCAGATCCTTTGTTACGGGACCTCTCTCCTCTGCCTGGGTGCTGGGCCTAAACTTATGAAAATGGACTCTTACAGTGGTGGGTGACGTGAAGCCTCATTCTCTGCTATGACATGCAGACTAATTCTCTGCTGACATGAAGCCAGATTGTCTGTTACGGGACCTCTCTCCTCTGCCTGGGTGCTGGGCCTAAATATATGCCAATGGACTGTTGCAGTGGTGGCTGACGTGAAGCCTGATTCTCTGCTATGACATGAAGACTGATTCTCTGCTGACATGAAGCCAGATTGTCTGTTACGGGACCTCTCTCCTCTGCCTGGGTGCTGGGCCTAAATATATGCCAATGGACTGTTGCAGTGGTGGCTGACGTGAAGCCTCATTCTCTGCTATGACATGCAGACTGATTCTCTGCTGACATGAAGCCAGATTGTCTGTTACGGGACCTCTCTCCTCTGCCTGGGTGCTGGGCCTAAATATATGCCAATGGACTGTTGCAGTGGTGGCTGACGTGAAGCCTGATTCTCTGCTATGACATGAAGCCAGATTGTCTGTTACGGGACCTCTCTCCTCTGCCTGGGTGCTGGGCCTAAATATATGCCAATGGACTGTTGCAGTGGTGGCTGACGTGAAGCCTCATCCTCTGCTATGACATGCAGACTGATTCTCTGCTGACATGAAGCCAGATTGTCTGTTACGGGACCTCTCTCCTCTGCCTGGGTGCTGGGCCTAAATATATGCCAATGGACTCTTGCAGTGGTGGCTGACGTGAAGCCTCATTCTCTGCTATGACATGCAGACTAATTCTCTGCTGACATGAAGCCAGATTGTCTGTTACGAGACCTCTCTCCTCTGCCTGGGTGCTGGGCCTAAATATATGCCAATGGACTGTTGCCCAACTTACTTAGCCGGTTCAGCTGTAAAACCCAAGAAAGAAAAAACTTGACTACTCGTCAATAAAACAGAAACGCAAATAAGACAAATAAAACAATAATAACAATAATAATAATAGTACAAAACAAACCAAAAAAAATATATATTTTTTTTTCCATCACCATTTTTTTTTTGTAATTTTTTTTAAATTTTATTTTATTTTTTTAAATATAACACATAAGGCAAAACAAACCTCACCTCGCTAATCTAGCCCTAACCCCCACTACCTACTCCATCACCCTTCACCCAAGGCTGACCTTCGCCTCACGTCTCTCTCGTGTCCGCATAGTCCGAGGCCAGCCCTACCTCCACCACCCACATCTAGCCCCTCGCCCCATGTCCACCCATGTCCGCATAGTCCAGGGCTAGATGCAGGCCTCCTACTTCAATACACACATAAAACACTTAAAAGCACAAATAAAAGACCCCTTCCCTCACCCACCCAACCTAACTAGCCCCAACTCATTCTATCCTAATAAACAACATAAACAACATAACTATTTAACACACACTGCAAAATATTTTAATATACAGAACTACCTGAAGGCCCAAGCTCGGTCTCTGTAAGCCTTTCTTCAAAGCTCAACATCCCACAAAACAAAAATCTACGGTGAAAGCATCAGCCCACCACCAGGAAACGTATGACTAGGCTAGGGTACGCTAAAAGCAAAGCCTCTCCAGAGGAGAGAGGCCCTACTGGTACCCAGTCTCTCATACTCCAAAGAACGCACCTTCACCAGGTCACCCAGAATGTTCCTACATACCACGTCCACTGGGAGGACTTTCTGCTGCGTTGAAACTAAGCACCGTGCATTCCACGTGTAGAACCTAACCACTATACTGACTAAAAAACATGTGCACAGGTCCCTTCTACTAATGTCTCTGAGCACTCCATAAGCCCACTCCGCATAGGAGAGGCTGGCTAGCCTAGGCCAGCCAATGGAAGCTCCCACCCGTTGGTAAACCTCTGTATTAAAGGGACACTGAATCAGGAAGTGATCCATACTTTCCAGTATGGAGCCACACTCCTCCCGGGGACAACCCCTTTCATCAGAGTTCCTGTATTTCAAGTTGTCCCTCACATACAGCCTCCCGTGAAAGCAGCGCCAAGCCAAGTCCCAAAACTTCAAGGGGATCCTTGCAGAATTTAGCAACTGTAACTCCTTGTCTAGATCCCGGCTTGGGCAATCCCTGAGGGCCAGGGGCTTCTGGAAGTGGGACAACAAGACCCTCTCGTCAAGGGACCTCCTTGACAGAGTCCTGATCTCCCTCACCTCCAAACCCCACCGGCGGATCACCTTCAGAATCGGGGTGACGTAAGTCGGAAGATATCCGTGAGGCGTACGCAAGTCCTTCACTTGCCCTCCTGTCTCCCATTCCTGGAAGAAAGGCCGAAACCACCCCCGGCAGGAGACTACCCACGGAGAAGCCCTCTCCATCCAGAGGTTCGCCAGATTCGCTTTAACAAAGGTGTTTACAAGAAACACCACGGGGTTGACCATAGATAACCCCCCTAGTCTCCTCGTGCGGTAAGTCACTTCTCTCTTGATCAGGTTCAGTCTATTCCCCCATAAGAGCTGGAAGAACAGACTATAAACCCGAGTCCAGAGAGGCTCTGGCAAGATACACACGCTACCCAAATAGATAAGCAAAGGGAGTAAGTAGGCCTTGATCAGGTTTACCCTTTCCCTGAGGGTCAAAGACCAACCCTTCCACTGGTCGACCTTCTGAGCGGCGATCCTAAGCCTGTCGTCCCAATTTTGAGTGGGATAGTCCCCATGGCAAAATGGATGCCTAGGACTTTGGCTGACGACTTGGGCCCTGGGAGGGTGTCCGGGAGATCAAAAACTGGATCACCCCCTCCCAGCCAGAGAATCTCACACTTATCCCGATTGATCATGGACCCGGATGCCTCCGAGTAGCGATCCACTTCAGACATCACGTACTCCGCCTCCCCTCTCGAGGATACGAAAATGGTGACATCGTCAGCGTACGCTACTACCCTCAGAGTGGCTTCCGGCGCCGTCCGATCCATCCCGACTCCTGCCAACGGTCCACGATCGATCCGTTTAAGAAAGGGATCAATCGCGAACACGTATAAAAGCGGGCTCAAAGGACAACCCTGGCGGACGCCAGACCCAACCTCAAAAGAGCAGCCAGACCAACCGTTCACAAGCGGGAAACTCTCTGCCCCTGCATACAAGATCTTTAACCAATCGACAAACCCCCCCGGCAGGCCATACTTCAGAAGGACCGACCAGAGGTACTCATGGTTCACCCGATCAAACGCCTTTGCTTGATCTAAGGACAGCATGTACCCCTTCCAGTAGCCCGCTCTACTCTGCTCCACTGCCTCTCGGACACCGAGTACAGCACTAAAAGTGCTGCGGCCTGGAACCGAGCAATGCTGGGCCACCGAAAGGAGTTGGGGTGCAAATTTTACCAGCCTATTAAAAAGTATCTTGGCCAGAATCTTTCTGTCCGTATTAAGAAGTGCTATGGGACGCCAGTTCTCAATACGGCTCGGATCTTTACCCTTTGATAGAAGGATCAGAGCTGACCTCCTCATTGACCGAGGCAGAGTGCCCGAGGATAAACACTCATTGAATACCTCAGTCAAGAGGGGACATAAAGAGTCCTTAAAGGTCTTATAAAACTCAGATGTTAAGCCATCCGGGCCTGGCGACTTCTTCAGAGCTAACCCTTCCACCGCCAGGATAACTTCCTCCTTCCTGATCTCTTCTACCAAACCGTCAAAAGAGAGGTGAGCTCCTGACTCAGGGGTGACCCCAGCCAGGAAAGCCGACATCTTGTCCCGATCCAGATTCCTCCTCCCCAAGAGGCACGAGTAAAAGGATCTAACGACTTCCAGGATCCCTGATCTGGACCTGCTCAGAGATCCCGTACTATCGACCAGTCCTGTTATTAATTTACTCTTCACTGACATCTTACAATTTCTGTAGGGGTCGGGTGAGCGGTACCTCCCAAAGTCCCTCTCAAAAACTAAAGATGTGTGCCTATCATACTGGCACCTCTTGAGCAAAGATTTCACCCTGGAGATATCCTCGCGGCTACCACCAGTCGAGACCAGATGCTCGAGTTTCCTCCTCAGACCCTGATACAGGCGGTACCTGTCCAGGGACCTGAGGCTCGAGAGCCGGCGGAAGAACCTTGCAGCCCGATCTTTGAATATCTCCCACCACTCTGACTTAGTATCACAGAGATCCAGTAAAGGTACCTGACTCTGAAGGAAGTCCTCAAAGGATTGTCTCACCTCCGCTTCCACCAAGACACCCGAATTCAGCTTCCAATAACCTCTTCCCATTTGGGGGGATTCTGAAATATTCAGAGAAAACATAATTAAACAGTGATCGGAGAATTCCACCTCCACAACCCTTAAGGGCGAAAAGGTAGCCTCCTCCTTCAAATAAAACCTATCTATTCTAGACCTTACCTGACTACCTCTATAGAAAGTGAAACCCCCGTGGCCTGGGGTATGCCTAATGTGGACATCCTCCAGACGAGCCTCACTAGCTACTCTATTCAGAAAAATACTATCATAAGTCAGCTGGTTTCTGGTGCCTCCCCTGTCTTGGGGCCTTGTGACAGTATTAAAGTCCCCACCAAAAACCACCTGCCGGCTTGTAAAAAGGAAAGGCTTAATCCTCATAAAGAGACATTTCCTGTCCCACCTGGACTGGGGCCCGTAGATATTAATCAGGCGCAGTTCCTGTCCCTTCATGAGGACATCCAAGATCAAACACCTCCCCATTTCTAATTCAATTACTCGTCGGCATTCTACCGGTGCGGTAAAAAGGACCGCCACTCCGCTATACGGCTCAGCCGCAAGAGACCAGTAGGAGGGCCCTGGTCTCCACTCCCTCTTGGCTTTATAAATCGCTGCCAAATCTGGCAGCCTGGTCTCTTGCAAAAACAAAATGTCAGCTTCAACACGGCTGAGAAAATCGAAGGCTGTGAAATGAGCCGCATCCGACTTAATGCTGGCGACATTAATGGTCGCCAGAGTCAGCAGAGCGGGTACCGCCATAAAGAGTAGTTAAATTAGACGGCCTTCTTCCCATCCTTCTCCCCCCTCCCGGGGCTGCCTTCTAGAGCAGCACGACCTCTCTTGAGGGAGATAGTGGTATCCATCTCTGCCACCACCACCTCCCTCTGCGCACCACTCCTGGCTTTCTCAGTCTCAGGGCCCGGTTTTGCCACCCCTCCTGAGGACCTTGCATCCCCACCAGAGGGGGGCGCGGGGCCCCCTGAAGGCCCTCCCTCCTTCGCCTCCGGCCCCTCACCTTCAACCTCCTCCTCAGCAGAGGAGGCAGAGGTCTCATCCAAGATGAGGTACCGGTTGGAGAGCTCCAGAGGGGAGCCGGTTACACCTTCCCTGGCAACTTTGGTCGGGCTAGATCTTTTTTTAGTACGCCGTCTCGGCCGATAAAGGCAGATGATGGAATGTGGGAAACTGTACTACCCAGACGCCTAAGCTTGATATTAAACGTCCAGGCACCCGACCAAATGCCAAACTCGTCCAGGTTTTTAGCTGGTATTCCCTGGACCTCTCCGTACCTTCCCAGCCAGGTCATGATGTCAATACAAGAGAGAGACTCGTTACGGGTCAGCACGGTCACTCTCTTGACCTCACTCTGGCGGGTTATCGCTTTTGCAACGAAACCACGCCAGTCCGGCATGTTCTTCACCAGCTCATATCCGGACCAGAAGAGCTCAAGCCCCTCCGGCCGGACAAAGCTGATGTCAAACTCCTTGGAGCCAAAAGGATGGATCAAGGCAAAAATGTCAGTAGCCTTGAAACCCATCCCAAGCAGGAGCTCCACTACCCTCTTTCTTGTAGGGCAAGCTTCATCGCTACTCCACTTGAGACAGACCACATTCCGTCTGGCTCCAGGGCCGGTTGTGGGTGAAGACCAGGCGGTCTCGCCCCCGTTCTGTTCTCGGAAGGTCCGAACGCCATGTCTGTTGAACCAGAATGAACATTCCACCTTCTCTCCCTCTACGGAAAAGGAACTCTCCCCCTTTTTGAGGGCCTCCAGCAGTCGCCGCTGCAAGTCACCGTTACCAGACCCTGAGAGCGAGGAAGCCAAAGAAGTCAGCCCCTCCCCCCCTACAGCCGCAGCCACACTGGCATAACTTCTGCCAGGCGCCACGGATGCAGGAGGGGCAGCAGAACCGGCTCCCCCCCCCTACCTGTCACGCCGGACCCCTCTGAGGAGGCCATACGGGGGGACCCCGCCACTTTTCCAGCAGCAGGACAACCCCTCGCATTCACCCCCCCATCAGGATCCGGAGTGACCCCTGACCTAACATTCCCTCTGTAACCATTTTTTGGGGTAACCACTTTTTCAGTAGCCACCTCCATCTCCTCTCCCACCCCCAAACACTTAGCTGGGCCAGCTGGGACCATAACATTCTTATTATTATTAATATTCACATTCTTTGCCTCAGCCTCAGTAGCCCTTGTCACCACTTCCTTGGCTTCATTGGCATTATTTGCATTGTGGTGGACCATGGCCTCCGCCACTATCACCCCCCTCCCCCCCTCTTCAGAGGAGGACAGAGAGGATGCAGCGGCGTCCACAGCCCTGAGAACCTTGTACCTCTGGTGTTTCATTGCTAGCTTAGCTAGCTTTTTTTCACTTAATTTAGTGTTTGCAGTGCTTTTCATCACGTCCTTAACAGTTCCTATGAGCCAGTGCTCCATGCTTGCTCCAGCCACGTCGCCGCTCTTGGCCACGCCCCCCGGTGGCGCGATCTCCCCCGATGCACCCCCAACACCCCGCTCCACCCCCTCATCCCCAACCCCCTCCACCCGCCCACACACAGCAGGGGTACCGGGGACCCCAGGAGCAGAGGGGGCAACGGGAGCCACAGCGGGAGCCGCAGAACCGGCGGGACCATCCTCCAATTTGCGGGCAGACACAGGGGAGGAGGAGGTAACCCCACCACACCGCCGCAATTCAACCGAGCACTTTTCCAGTGCTATAGCTGATGCGACGGTGGGCGGAGCCACACCGGATGTAGCCACGCCATCTCCCCTCGTCACTGACTCCTCACTGTTCGGCTTTTCAGCCGCTCCACCCACAAACATCAAACCGCCCCTGTTACTGCAAACAAGGACGGTGTCCTGTGCCATCTTTTTAATAGCTATACTTTCCTCACTCCCACGCTCTGGTCTCACTTCAGAAACCAGGCTAGGGGGGGTAGTGGGGTTAGCCCCCTGGACTGACTTTGCAGTCAGTCCAGAGGGCAGTGGGTGAGAAACATAGACCAATTTCATTTCTTTGTTCTTTTCTTGTTTCTTTGTTTTTGGGAATGAGCTCGTCCTCCAGGAGCTCATTCCCAAAAACAAAGTTTTCAAGGTGAGCCCGGGGGGATTCTAGGTTACGAATTTGCTCCATTAATTGCCCCCCTACCCCACTGCTCTCACTATCCTCCTCCTCCTCTGAGCTTGTGGGGGGGAGACAGACCTGCTCAGGCCGGATCCCTGAGTCCGCAGGCCCTGCAGACTGACCCCCCAGGCTCACCACAGACCTTTCCTCCTCATTATCTGAGGGGTCCATTGCTTTTCCCTCCTCCAGTTCTCCTTTAAACCTTTTCTCATTTTTAAGTTTTTCCTCAAAAGGACCACTATTCTTGAGGATAGCGGCCCTCCTGTCCTCCAATATGCATATTTCGTCTTTTAGGACTCTAATCTTAGCCGATATTTCTGGCCTCTTCACCTTAGAGGCTTTGTCCGCTTTTCGCCTTTCACACTTTAGCTCGCCTCTGAGCCTCTTTAAGGCTTTTCCAGCCTCCTCGTACTCCTGGAGATAGGCTGCTATACGGGAGCTATATATGGCGACAGGCTCCCTGGGCCTCATGCAGCCCCAGTCGGCCTCCACCGTTCCCGACCCACCTCCAGGAGCACCCTGCGTACCTTTAGGAGATTCCATTCTCCTGGACTTGCCGGCGATCTTCACGGCTTCGCCCCTGGGGGCCACAGGGGACACTTCCACATGACCCCTGCTTGATCTTCTGACCCCCGGAGCGGAAGATGGAGCAGAGGCCGGTAACTCACCTCCCCTACCTCCCGCCGGCCTACCCCGGGAAGCAGGATCCTGGGCCTTGCCTGAGCGCATAGCCCAGGCCCTTACCAGCTCCCTAGGGAGAGGCAGGGCCTGGGCTGGGGAGAAAGGTGGAAAACCTCCCCACAAGCCTGGTCCCTCCCAGGGGATTAAGGTGATGAAAAATCTCCCTGGGGCCTTAACGAGGTGGAAGTCTCCTGGAGCTGCTGCACGCACACCTTTCCACCTCAGCTGCAGGAAACAGACACGCCCATGCCAGATTGTCTGTTACGGGACCTCTCTCCTCTGCCTGGGTTCCGGGGCCTAAATATCTGAGAATGGACTGTTCCAGTGGTGGGTGACGGGAAGCCAGATTCTCTGCTATGGGACCTCTCTCCAATTGATTTTGGTTAATTTTTATTTATTTAATTTTTATTTTAATTCATTTCCCTATCCACATTTGTTTGCAGGGGATTTACCTACACGTTGCTGCCTTTTGCAGCCCTCTAGCCCTTTCCTGGGCTGTTTTACAGCCTTTTTAGTGCCGAAAAGTTTGGGTCCCCATTGACTTCAATGGGGTTCGGGTTCGGGACGAAGTTCGGATCGGGTTCGGATCCCGAACCCGAATATTTTCGGGAAGTTCGGCCGAACTTCTCGAACCCGAACATCCAGGTGTTCGCTCAACTCTAGTCTCTACCTAAATGCTGGAGCCTTTTGAATCTCTCCTGAGACAAAGTCGGAGAACAGGCGCAGTATGCTGGAGTCTCCTAAACTTAATGTGGAGACAAAATTGAAGAGTATGCGTGGTAGGATGTACGCACCGAAAAAAATCTCTAAGTATGGGCACATGCGCATCGAATTTGGATTTTTCGGAGGTTCAGAGACTAAGTCGGTGAACATGCGCAATAGGAATAACTCACAAATATATTTACTTAAAGTTCGGACGCATGCGCCCCGACTTTAAATCTGTAGAAGAGGTGGAAAGCAGGAACGGAGAGTCCAGACCGGCAGGACATGCGTGGTTGCCCCAAAAGATATCGGGACAAAGGTATACGTTTTCACGCAGGCGCACACCCTCTGAAAGTATTGGTGATGCTTACGATTGACCAAGCACTGAGAGCGGAACTCATTGGCTTGATTGTATCGCTATCACACGATCGCCGGATGCCTATTGGTGAATAGGAAGGAAAAGATCCGCCCATAGGATATTTAAACATCAACTCACATGGCGATCTGGTTGATAGTAGCTCCATTGCCCCTGAAGACGCCACAGCAGTGGTGAAACATGTCGGGGGAGCTACAACTTAGGTTTTAAGCAAGTGCAGTTTGAACTCAGTGTCCGTGTCTTGGTGCGCTGCAGGCACTAAGCACGCTGACACAAACGGAAAGGGAAAGCTTATCCTAATCCATTAGTAGAAATGAAGGGATAGATTAATAGGTATCAGAGAAGTACACTCTCAGACTCTGGTGTATGGTTAATAGAGAGCAGAGATCTCGTCATACCAATATAAAAACCAGAGCATGAAAATAGAGAAGTATCTGATCCCTGAGGATAGGATAACAGAAAAATAAAGAAAAAGTGACTGCAAATATAAGCAGTAATATTCACAAGTAATAGTATACTCCCTTGCCGCTGAGCACAAACGCACTTTATTTTTAAGACAATTATTTTCTCTTTTTTGTCTTCCGTATATTTTAAAGTATGAAGCAAATGTTATGTTTTAAATTAGACCTTAAACGGAAATCTATTAGCCGTAGGCTACTTGAACTTTAAATCAAATAAAACATAACACAGGGAATATACATGCAATACAGGTAAATACAGACCAAGCAGTCCTGGATCCCAACACGTGTTTCGCGGTCGCTTTTTCAAGGGATACTGGTGGTGTGTCTACACTGGTCATATATAGTCTCCAAATTAGATTGATTGGAATCTCCTAGGCTACACATTAATGGCTAAGAGAACGCATTGCATCACTTCCGGTTCCATCAGTGTCCGAACACTAAACCAGTTCTTCATAATATAAAGTAGTGCTATAGGGCAGAGAACATGTTTAAAAACCTTGAGGGGGCCATATCCTGCAGCAGAGGTACACAGGGAATCCTTGGTGACAGGCAGAGGAGGGCCGGGGCCCAAGCCGGACGCATCGGAGAACCGGATATCCGGTATGCGTTCCACCATGGAACGCATCAGCCTCAAGCCCGGCCGGCAAGGTCCCCTCCTACATCCAGGCCAGGAACAGCCGCAAATCACGCGAGATCCGCAAAGTGAAGTGCATGATGCGTTCCACGCTGGAATGCAAGCGACATTCGGCCTTAGGATTCAGTCAAAGATCACTCTTTACATCATGGCTATATGTTTCCCAGCAAGGCCCACCTATATACCGAAAATAACATAGGTATCTCCTTATGGATGGTCTAGTACATACATTCATACCCACAAATAGTGCATTAATAACCAATACTGTATTATAAAATACCAAATATTAAGACCATATATACAATATGGATATAGACACTTAGTACTCATCCGTACATTTTTTGTGAAAAAGAAAGTGAAGTAAATAAATAAAAAGTGATACGTGCAAAAAATAATAATAAATAAATAGTGAAAAAACTGAAGAAAGGATAAAATAATAATAAACGTGATAAAGTGAAAATAATTTAATAATTATGATAGTAACCCTTATTCATAATATATTGTGTACACATAAATCCCTACTCTGTCGTACTATATCAATAAATGTATCTATTCAATACAGGTAGGACCTTTGTCATTTCCACTTTTTTTAAAGTTACAAGAACGCTCTATGTATTCTCTGTTTATACACCCTCATTGCTGGCACTCTTCATCACCCACGATTCACCATCGGACACTCTTCGCATTATATACGATTCATCAACGGACACTGTGATATATTGTTTGATACAGCCATCAAACAAAATGCGACCCAGAATAACCTAATAATGCAGAAAAAACATTATAAAAAAATTAAAAACACAAAACTGTGTATTAAAAAGGTCAAAGAGATACACACCACTTAGACCTACAGAGGTAATCATTCACGTAAGGCAAATCAACAAATATTATTAAATTACCCCAAAAATGGCGAGCCGCTTAACGTCTCATTCAGGCCAGATGGTATCACCGTGTTTAACTCAAAAATCCATTTAACCTCCCTCTGAGCAAGGACCTTTTTCAAATTACCTCCCCTCCCACCTATCAGTACCCTATCAATCCCCCTTACCTTGAGGAGAGAGGCATCACAATTATGATAGATCTTGAAGTGCTGGGGGACCGTTTTTAGGTTTTGTGGGTCATCTTCGTCCTTCACTCCCAAAATTCCAAGCACATGCTCTCGTGTTCGTCGTCTCAGCTGTCTCGATGTCATCCCTACATAAGATAAATTGCAGGGACATGTAGCAACATAGATCACCCCTACTGTTGTACACAAAATCGTGTGGGTGATCTCATAGTTCTTCCGCCCAGTACAGTCTGTGAAGGTGTTTGTTCGTATAATATTGGGGCATGCAACGCATTTTCCACAGGGACGACATCCCCATTTGGGACCCTTGAACCCAAATAGGTTCCCCGTAGGCTTGCCTTCATAATGACTATGGACTAGCATATCCTTTAAATTCTTTTCACGTCTAAAGGTGAGAGAGGGATGATGTGGTAAATAACCCCGCAGGGTATGAATCATCCATAGAATGCTCCAATGTTTCTCAAGTATAGAGGTAAGTTCTTCATGACCAGAGTTATACGATGTAATAAACCTCACCATTTTGCTACCATCCTTTTGTTTACCGCGATCTTCCAGCAATTTCACTCTTTTGCAGTGTTTAGCTCGCAAATATGCTTTTCTTACCGAGCAGTCACTGTATCCACGATCTTTAAATCTCTTGGTTAAATCACCTGCCTGTTTTTCAAAATCTTCATCCCAGGAGCAGATTCTTTTCAGTCTCAGGAACTGTCCAACGGGTATGCCATCTAGTAATTTTCTTGGGTGATAGGAATCGGCACGGAGGAGACTGTTCACAGCGGTCGGCTTCCGGAATAGATCTGTATGAATAAAACCCTCATTATCCACATGTAAAGACACATCCAAGAAATCCATCTTGGTTCTACCCATCTTATACGTAAGATGAATATTTACGTTGTTCTCATTGAGGAGTGCCATAAATTCTTTTAGATCCTCAGTGTTTCCCTGCCAAATCATGAGAACATCGTCGATATATTGACTCCACATGTGGACCTTCTCGACGTGTTTAATTGGGTCCGTTAAAAAGATGTTTCTCTCCCAGAGCCCCAGGAAAAGATTTGCATAGGAGGGCGCACAAGATGCCCCCATTGCGGTTCCCTGGAGCTGTAGGTAGAAAGACCCCTTGAAGATGTACGTTCGTACATATGGGTTGGCCACAGGACCACATTCCCTTCTTTGTCCGAGGATTTAATTACGAGGTTCTCCATTTTGTTAAGTTGTTTTAGAGCCAGACGTTGTCGTCTATTGAGGTTGTCCCCGGCTGTAAATTTTTGAACCGACCTCAGGTCATCTGTAACAACTTTAACAAAGATGTATATATTTGAGAATAATGACATAGAGGGAAATTTCTTTGATTTTGGTACCAAAGCTACAGGTAGTCTACTTACCGGTGCAGCATCCAATTGTTCATTCTGCAAATCCTCCAAGGTACGGATTGCTTCCAATTCAACTGCTGTGAACATAGTATCCTCCGTGCCCCCCCTATGATATAACTTCTTAAAAATGAGGTTTCATGCAAATAACTGTAAATCTTTT
The DNA here is from genome assembly GCF_014858855.1 of Bufo gargarizans. Taxonomy (NCBI): domain Eukaryota; kingdom Metazoa; phylum Chordata; class Amphibia; order Anura; family Bufonidae; genus Bufo; species Bufo gargarizans. The sequence goes on from NC_058081.1 coordinate 174,372,116, forward strand.
ACCGCTGTAAAAAGATTAAAACCGGTTTTAGGGATGAAGTTAAGACCCAGGCTCAACACCTGCAATTGTTCATCACTCAGAGTATGGTTAGATAAATTGATTACCTGTAAGCGTTGATTCTTGGGGTCACCTGTACCCTGAAATCTTCTTGTTGGTGGGCGACTTCTCGCTACTTCATTCCGTCTTCTCCTGTATCATGTAGGGTATGTTCTCATATTCAAGTCTGAGCTACTTGCCTCGTTATCAGTTGAGAGGAGTGACGACACAGATGCACTTCTACTCCGTGGCTCTGTCCTCTTCTGTTTCCACTTATAGATCCTGCTCTGATCCAGGTCCTGTAGTTCCCTTTGAAATTTACTGGTCTTCCTTTCCTTAATTTTTTCTCCCATATTTTGAAAGCCTCATTGACCTCACTTTTAAACACCTCCCGTTAATTCTCATTCAGCATCTGACTTATTTGTTCTTCCAAATTCTTTAATTCGTTATTCACTTCTACAAGCATCATGTCATTTGTGGTAATAAGAGTCTCCATAAATGTCAGGGAGCATAAGTTACATACTTCCTCCCATTTTGTGTTAAGTTGTCCGTACCAAGATTATGGGATGGAAAAACCTGTACTCTTAAACCACGTGGAATCAAATTCCTCATAATTAGAGTTGAGCGAACACCTGGATGTTCGGGTTCGAGAAGTTCGGCCGAACATCCCGGAAATGTTCGGGTTCGGGATCCGAACCCGATCCGAACTTCGTCCCGAACCCGAACCCCATTGAAGTCAATGGGGACCCGAACTTTTCGGCACTAAAAAGGCTGTAAAACAGCCCAGGAAAGAGCTAGAGGGCTGCAAAAGGCAGCAACATGTAGGTAAATCCCCTGCAAACAAATGTGGATAGGGAAATGAATTAAAATAAAAATTAAATAAATAAAAATTAACCAAAATCAATTGGAGAGAGGTTCCATAGCAGAGAATCTGGCTTCCCGTCACCCACCACTGGAACAGTCCATTCTCAGATATTTAGGCCCCGGCACCCAGGCAGAGGAGAGAGGTCCCGTAACAGAGAATCTGTCTTCATGTCAGCAGAGAATTAGTCTGCATGTCATAGCAGAGAATGAGGCTTCACGTCAGCCACCACTGCAACAGTCCATTGGCATATATTTAGGCCCAGCACCCAGGCAGAGGAGGGAGGTCCCGTAACAGAGAATCTGTCTTCATGTCAGCAGAGAATTAGTCTGCATGTCATAGCAGAGAATGAGGCTTCACGTCAGCCACCACTGCAACAGTCCATTGGCATATATTTAGGCCCAGCACACACACAGGCAGAGGAGAGAGGTCCCGTAACAGAGAATCTGGCTTCATGTCAGCAGAGAATCAGTCTGCATGTCATAGCAGAGAATGAGGCTTCACGTCAGCCACCACTGCAACAGTCCATTGGCATATATTTAGGCCCAGCACACACACAGGCAGAGGAGAGAGGTCCCGTAACAGAGAATCTGGCTTCATGTCAGCAGAGAATCAGTCTGCATGTCATAGCAGAGAATGAGGCTTCACGTCAGCCACCACTGCAACAGTCCATTGGCATATATTTAGGCCCAGCACCCAGGCAGAGGAGGGAGGTCCCGTAACAGAGAATCTGTCTTCATGTCAGCAGAGAATTAGTCTGCATGTCATAGCAGAGAATGAGGCTTCACGTCAGCCACCACTGCAACAGTCCATTGGCATATATTTAGGCCCAGCACACACACAGGCAGAGGAGAGAGGTCCCGTAACAGAGAATCTGGCTTCATGTCAGCAGAGAATCAGTCTGCATGTCATAGCAGAGAATGAGGCTTCACGTCAGCCACCACTGCAACAGTCCATTGGCATATATTTAGGCCCAGCACACACACAGGCAGAGGAGAGAGGTCCCGTAACAGAGAATCTGGCTTCATGTCAGCAGAGAATCAGTCTGCATGTCATAGCAGAGAATGAGGCTTCACGTCAGCCACCACTGCAACAGTCCATTGGCATATATTTAGGCCCAGCACACACACAGGCAGAGGAGAGAGGTCCCGTAACAGAGAATCTGGCTTCATGTCAGCAGAGAATCAGTCTGCATGTCATAGCAGAGAATGAGGCTTCACGTCAGCCACCACTGCAACAGTCCATTGGCATATATTTAGGCCCAGCACACACACAGGCAGAGGAGAGAGGTCCCGTAACAGAGAATCTGGCTTCATGTCAGCAGAGAATCAGTCTGCATGTCATAGCAGAGAATAAGGCTTCACGTCAGCCACCACTGCAACAGTCCATTGGCATATATTTAGGCCCAGCACCCAGGCAGAGGAGGGAGGTCCCGTAACAGAGAATCTGTCTTCATGTCAGCAGAGAATTAGTCTGCATGTCATAGCAGAGAATGAGGCTTCACGTCAGCCACCACTGCAACAGTCCATTGGCATATATTTAGGCCCAGCACCCAGGCAGAGGAGGGAGGTCCCGTAACAGAGAATCTGTCTTCATGTCAGCAGAGAATTAGTCTGCATGTCATAGCAGAGAATGAGGCTTCACGTCAGCCACCACTGGAACAGTCCATTCTCAGATATTTAGGCCCCGGCACCCAGGCAGAGGAGAGAGGTCCCGTAACAGAGAATCTGTCTTCATGTCAGCAGAGAATTAGTCTGCATGTCATAGCAGAGAATGAGGCTTCACGTCAGCCACCACTGCAACAGTCCATTGGCATATATTTAGGCCCAGCACCCAGGCAGAGGAGAGAGGTCCCGTAACAGACAATCTGGCTTCATGTCAGCAGAGAATCAGTCTTCATATCATAGCAGAGAATCAGGCTTCACGTCACCCACCACTGTAAGAGTCAATTTTCATAAATTTAGGCCCAGAACCCAGGCAGAGGAGAAAGGTCCCGTAACAGACAATCTGGCTTCATGTCAGCAGAGAATCAGTCTTCATATCATAGCAGAGAATCAGGCTTCACGTCACCCACCACTGTAAGAGTCAATTTTCATAAATTTAGGCCCAGAACCCAGGCAGAGGAGAAAGGTCCCGTAACAGACAATCTGGCTTCATGTCAGCAGAGAATCAGTCTTCATATCATAGCAGAGAATCAGGCTTCACGTCACCCACCACTGTAAGAGTCAATTTTCATAAATTTAGGCCCAGAACCCAGGCAGAGGAGAAAGGTCCCGTAACAGACAATCTGGCTTCATGTCAGCAGAGAATCAGTCTTCATATCATAGCAGAGAATCAGGCTTCACGTCACCCACCACTGTAAGAGTCAATTTTCATAAATTTAGGCCCAGAACCCAGGCAGAGGAGAAAGGTCCCGTAACAGACAATCTGGCTTCATGTCAGCAGAGAATCAGTCTTCATATCATAGCAGAGAATCAGGCTTCACGTCACCCACCACTGTAAGAGTCAATTTTCATAAATTTAGGCCCAGAACCCAGGCAGAGGAGAAAGGTCCCGTAACAGACAATCTGGCTTCATGTCAGCAGAGAATCAGTCTTCATATCATAGCAGAGAATCAGGCTTCACGTCACCCACCACTGTAAGAGTCAATTTTCATAAATTTAGGCCCAGAACCCAGGTAGAGGAGAAAGGTCCCGTAACAGACAATCTGGCTTCATGACAGCAGAGAATCAGTCTGCATGTCATAGCAGAGAATCAGGCTTCACGTCAGCCACCACTGCAACAGTCCATTGTCATAAATTTAGGCCCAGCACCCAGGCAGAGGAGAGAGGTCCCGTAACAGACAATCTGGCTTCATGTCAGCAGAGAATTAGTCTGCATGTCATAGCAGAGAATCAGGCTTCATGTCAGCCACCACTGCAACAGTCCATTGGCATATATTTAGGCCTAGCACACAGGCAGAGGAGAGGTTCATTCAACTTTGGGTAGCATCGCAATATAATGGTAAAATGAAAATAAAAATAGGATTGAATGAGGAAGTGCCCTGGAGTCCAATAATATATGGTTATGGGGAGGTAGTTAATGTCTAATCTGGACAAGGGACGGACAGGTCCTGTGGGATCCATGCCTGGTTCATTTTTATGAACGTCAGCTTGTCCACATTGGCTGTAGACAGGCGGCTGCGTTTGTCTGTAATGACGCCCCCTGCCGTGCTGAATACACGTTCAGACAAAACGCTGGCTGCCGGGCAGGCCAGCACCTCCAAGGCATAAAAGGCTAGCTCTGGCCACGTGGACAATTTAGAGACCCAGAAGTTGAATGGGGCCGAACCATCAGTCAGTACGTGGAGGGGTGTGCACACGTACTGTTCCACCATGTTAGTAAAATGTTGCCTCCTGCTAACACGTTGCGTATCAGGTGGTGGTGCAGTTAGCTGTGGCGTGTTGACAAAAGTTTTCCACATCTCTGCCATGCTAACCCTGCCCTCAGAGGAGCTGGCCGTGACACAGCTGCCTTGGCGACCTCTTGCTCCTCCTCTGCCTTGGCCTTGGGCTTCCACTTGTTCCCCTGTGACATTTGGGAATGCTCTCAGTAGCGCGTCTACCAACGTGCGCTTGTACTCGCGCATCTTCCTATCACGCTCCAGTGCAGGAAGTAAGGTGGGCACATTGTCTTTGTAGCGTGGATCCAGCAGGGTGGCAACCCAGTAGTCCGCACAGGTTAAAATGTGGGCAACTCTGCTGTCGTTGCGCAGGCACTGCAGCATGTAGTCGCTCATGTGTGCCAGGCTGCCCAGGGGTAAGGACAAGCTGTCCTCTGTGGGAGGCGTATCGTCATCGTCCTGCCTTTCCCCCCAGCCACGCACCAGTGATGGACCCGAGCTGCGTTGGGTGCCACCCCGCTGTGACCATGCTTCATCCTCATCCTCCTCCACCTCCTCCTCATCCTCGTCCTCCTCGTCCTCCAGTAGTGGGCCCTGGCTGGCCACATTTGTACCTGGCCTCTGCTGTTGCAAAAAACCTCCCTCTGAGTCACTTCGAAGAGACTGGCCTGAAAGTGCTAAAAATGACCCCTCTTCCTCATCCTCCTCCTCCTCCTCCTGGGCCACCTCCTGTTCCATCATCGCCCTAAGTGTTTTCTCAAGGAGACATAGAAGTGGTATTGTAACGCTGATAACGGTGTCATCGCCACTGGCCATGTTGGTGGAGTACTCGAAACAGCGCAACAGGGCACACAGGTCTCGCATGGAGGCCCAGTCATTGGTGGTGAAGTGGTGCTGTTCTGTAGTGCGACTGACCCGTGCGTGCTGCAGCTGAAACTCCACTATGGCCTGCTGCTGCTCGCACAGTCTGTCCAGCATGTGCAAGGTGGAGTTCCACCTGGTGGGCACGTCGCATATGAGGCGGTGAGCGGGAAGGCCGAAGTTACGCTGTAGCGCAGACAGGCGAGCAGCAGCAGGATGTGAACGCCGGAAGCGCGAACAGACGGCCCGCACTTTATGCAGCAGCTCTGACATGTCGGGGTAGTTGTGAATGAACTTCTGCACCACCAAATTCAGCACATGCGCCAAGCAAGGGATGTGCGTCAAATTGGCTAGTCCCAGAGCTGCAACGAGATTTCGCCCATTATCACACACCACCAGGCCGGGCTTGAGGCTCACCGGCAGCAACCACTCGTCGGTCTGTTGTTCTATACCCCGCCACAACTCCTGTGCGGTGTGGGGCCTGTCCCCCAAACATATGAGTTTCAGAATGGCCTGCTGACGTTTACCCCGGGCTGTGCTGAAGTTGGTGGTGAAGGTGTGTGGCTGACTGGATGAGCAGGTGGAAGAAGAGGAGGAGGAAGCCGAGAAGGAGGAGGTGGCAACAGGAGGCAAAGAATGTTGCCCTGCGATCCTTGGCGGCGGAAGGACGTGCGCCAAACAGCTCTCCGCCTGGGGCCCAGCTGCCACTACATTTACCCAGTGTGCAGTTAGGGAGATATAGCGTCCCTGGCCGTGCTTACTGGTCCACGTATCTGTGGTTAGGTGGACCTTGCTACAGATGGCGTTGCGCAGTGCACACTTGATTTTATCGGATACTTGGTTGTGCAGGGAAGGCACGGCTCTCTTGGAGAAGTAGTGCCGGCTGGGAACAACATACTGTGGGACAGCAAGCGACATGAGCTGTTTGAAGCTGTCTGTGTCCACCAGCCTAAATGACAGCATTTCATAGGCCAGTAGTTTAGAAATGCTGGCATTCAGGGCCAGGGATCGAGGGTGGCTAGGTGGGAATTTACGCTTTCTATCAAATGTTTGTGAGATGGAGAGCTGAACGCTGGCGTGTGACATGGTTGAGACGCTTGGTGACGGAGGTGGTGGTGGTGGTGTTGGTGGTACATCCCCTGTTTGCTGGGCGGCAGGTGCCAACGTTCCTCCAGAGGCGGAGGAAGAGGCCGAGGCGGCAGCAGCAGAATAGGCCGAGGCGGCAGCAGCAGAAGAGGTAGCAGGGGGAGCCTGAGTGACTTCCTTGGTTTTAAGGTGTTTACTCCACTGCAGTTCATGCTTTGCATGCAGGTGCCTGGTCATGCAGGTTGTGCTCAGGTTCAGAACGTTAATGCCTCGCTTCAGGCTCTGATGGCACAGCGTGCAAACCACTCGGGTCTTGTCGTCAGCACATTGTTTGAAGAAGTGCCATGCCAGGGAACTCCTTGAAGCTGCCTTTGGGGTGCTCGGTCCCAGATGGCGGCGGTCAGTAGCAGGCGGAGTCTCTTGGCGGCGGGTGTTCTGCTTTTGCCCACTGCTCCCTCTTTTGCTACGCTGTTGGCTCGGTCTCACCACTGCCTCTTCCTCCGAACTGTGAAAGTCAGTGGCACGACCTTCATTCCATGTGGGGTCTAGGACCTCATCGTCCCCTGCATCGTCTTCCACCCAGTCTTGATCCCTGACCTCCTGTTCAGTCTGCACACTGCAGAAAGACGCAGCAGTTGGCACCTGTGTTTCGTCATCATCAGAGACATGCTGAGGTGGTATTCCCATGTCCTCATCATCAGGAAACATAAGTGGTTGTGCGTCAGTGCATTCTATGTCTTTCACCGCTGGGGAAGGGCTAGGTGGATGCCCTTGGGAAACCCTGCCAGCGGAGTCTTCAAACAGCATAAGAGACTGCTGCATAACTTGAGGCTGAGACAGTTTCCCTGGTATGCATGGGGGTGATGTGACAGACTGATGGGGTTGGTTTTCAGGCGCCATCTGTGCGCTTTCTGCAGAAGACTGGGTGGGAGATAATGTGAACGTGCTGGATCCACTGTCGGCCACCCAATTGACTAATGCCTGTACCTGCTCAGGCCTTACCATCCTTAGAACGGCATTGGGCCCCACCATATATCGCTGTAAATTCTGGCGGCTACTGGGACCTGAAGTAGTTGGTACACTAGGACGTGTGGATGTGGCAGAACGGCCACGTCCTCTCCCAGCACCAGAGGGTCCACTAACACCACCACGACCATGTCCACGTCCGCGTCCCTTACTAGATGTTTTTCTCATTGTTATGGTTCACCACAACAACAAATATATTATTTGGCCCAATGTATTGTATTCAAATTCAGCGGGATATAAATTTGAGGCCTAGTATTTAGGCGCTGGGTGACCGGTATGGATTTAGTGACAGAATTAGACTTGGAAATGCACAGAAGCGTGTGTGTGTGAAGTTATTCTGAATGACCCAATGTGCACCTTGAATATTATATACCCTTTTAGGGATAGATTTCAAATAGCTCTGATATAGCAGAAACCACTAAATTATGAAATTGCTAAATTGGGAATTGTACTTCAACCCAGAACAAAAAATGTGCTTTGACGGACACTAAATATCTTGCCCAGCAACAACAGTACAACGGTGGGTAACGAGAGATTTAGAGGGAATTAAATTTGAGGCCTAGTATTTAGGCGCTGGGTCACCGGTATGGATTTAGTGACAGAATTAGACTTGGAAATACACAGTAGCGGGTGTGTGTGAAGTTATTCTGAATGACCCTATGTGCACCTTCAATATTATATACCCTTTTAGGGATAGATTTCAAATAGCTCTGATATAGCAGAAACCACTAAATTATGAAATTGCTAAATTGGGAATTGTACTTCAACCCAGAACAAAAAATGTGCTTTGACGGACACTAAATATCTTGCCCAGCAACAACAGTACAGCGGTGGGTAACGAGAGATTTAGAGGGAATTAAATTTGAGGCCTAGTATTTAGGCGCTGGGTCACCGGTATGGATTTAGTGACAGAATTAGACTTGGAAATGCACAGAAGCGTGTGTGTGAAGTTATTCTGAATGACCCAATGTGCACCTTCAATATTATATACCCTTTTTGGGATAGATTTCAAATAGCTCTGATATAGCAGGAACCACTAAATTATGAAATTGCTAAATTGGGAATTGTACTTCAACCCAGAACAAAAAATGTGCTTTGACGGGCACTAAATAACTTTCCCAGCTACAACAGGACAACGGTAACGAGAGATTTAGAGGGATTTAAATTTGAGGCCTAGTATTTAGGCGCTGGGTGACAGGTATGGGTTTAGTGACAGAATTAGACTTGGAAATACACAGTAGCGGGTGTGTGTGAAGTTATTCTGAATGACCCTATGTGCACCTTCAATATTATATACCCTTTTAGGGATAGATTTCAAATAGCTCTGATATAGCAGAAACCACTAAATTATGAAATTGCTAAATTGGGAATTGTACTTCAACCCAGAACAAAAAATGTGCTTTGACGGACACTAAATATCTTGCCCAGCAACAACAGTACACCGGTGGGTAACGAGAGATTTAGAGGGAATTAAATTTGAGGCCTAGTATTTAGGCGCTGGGTCACCGGTATGGATTTAGTGACAGAATTAGACTTGGAAATACACAGTAGCGGGTGTGTGTGAAGTTATTCTGAATGACCCTATGTGCACCTTCAATATTATATACCCTTTTTGGGATAGATTTCAAATAGCTCTGATATAGCAGGAACCACTAAATTATGAAATTGCTAAATTGGGAATTGTACTTCAACCCAGAACAAAAAATGTGCTTTGACGGGCACTAAATAACTTTCCCAGCTACAACAGGACAACGGTAACGAGAGATTTAGAGGGATTTAAATTTGAGGCCTAGTATTTAGGCGCTGGGTGACAGGTATGGGTTTAGTGACAGAATTAGACTTGGAAATACACAGTAGCGGGTGTGTGTGAAGTTATTCTGAATGACCCTATGTGCACCTTCAATATTATATACCCTTTTTGGGATAGATTTCAAATAGCTCTGATATAGCAGAAACCACTAAATTATGAAATTGCTAAATTGGGAATTGTACTTCAACCCAGAACAAAAAATGTGCTTTGACGGACACTAAATATCTTGCCCAGCAACAACAGTACACCGGTGGGTAACGAGAGATTTAGAGGGAATTAAATTTGAGGCCTAGTATTTAGGCGCTGGGTCACCGGTATGGATTTAGTGACAGAATTAGACTTGGAAATACACAGTAGCGGGTGTGTGTGAAGTTATTCTGAATGACCCTATGTGCACCTTCAATATTATATACCCTTTTTGGGATAGATTTCAAATAGCTCTGATATAGCAGGAACCACTAAATTATGAAATTGCTAAATTGGGAATTGTACTTCAACCCAGAACAAAAAATGTGCTTTGACGGGCACTAAATAACTTTCCCAGCTACAACAGGACAACGGTAACGAGAGATTTAGAGGGATTTAAATTTGAGGCCTAGTATTTAGGCGCTGGGTGACAGGTATGGGTTTAGTGACAGAATTAGACTTGGAAATACACAGTAGCGGGTGTGTGTGAAGTTATTCTGAATGACCCTATGTGCACCTTCAATATTATATACCCTTTTTGGGATAGATTTCAAATAGCTCTGATATAGCAGAAACCACTAAATTATGAAATTGCTAAATTGGGAATTGTACTTCAACCCAGAACAAAAAATGTGCTTTGACGGACACTAAATATCTTGCCCAGCAACAACAGTACAGCGGTGGGTAACGAGAGATTTAGAGGGAATTAAATTTGAGGCCTAGTATTTAGGCGCTGGGTCACCGGTATGGATTTAGTGACAGAATTAGACTTGGAAATACACAGTAGCGGGTGTGTGTGAAGTTACTCTGAATGACCCTATGTGCACCTTCAATATTATATACCCTTTTTGGGATAGATTTCAAAGAGCTCTGATATAGCAGGAACCACTAAATTATGAAATTGCTAAATTGGGAATTGTATTTCAACCCAGAACAAGAAATGTGCTTGAACGGACACTAAATAACTCGCCCAGCTACAGCACTAGGGACAGATTTAGCTGGATATAAATTTGAGGCCTAGTATTTAGGCGCTGGGTGACAGGTATGGGTTTAGTGACAGAATTAGACTTGGAAATACACAGTAGCGGGTGTGTGTGAAGTTATTCTGAATGACCCTATGTGCACCTTCAATATTATATACCCTTTTAGGGATAGATTTCAAATAGCTCTGATATAGCAGAAACCACTAAATTATGAAATTGCTAAATTGGGAATTGTACTTCAACCCAGAACAAAAAATGTGCTTTGACGGACACTAAATATCTTGCCCAGCAACAACAGTACAGCGGTGGGTAACGAGAGATTTAGAGGGAATTAAATTTGAGGCCTAGTATTTAGGCGCTGGGTCACCGGTATGGATTTAGTGACAGAATTAGACTTGGAAATACACAGTAGCGGGTGTGTGTGAAGTTATTCTGAATGACCCTATGTGCACCTTCAATATTATATACCCTTTTTGGGATAGATTTCAAATAGCTCTGATATAGCAGAAACCACTAAATTATGAAATTGCTAAATTGGGAATTGTACTTCAACCCAGAACAAAAAATGTGCTTTGACGGACACTAAATATCTTGCCCAGCAACAACAGTACAGCGGTGGGTAACGAGAGATTTAGAGGGAATTAAATTTGAGGCCTAGTATTTAGGCGCTGGGTCACCGGTATGGATTTAGTGACAGAATTAGACTTGGAAATACACAGTAGCGGGTGTGTGTGAAGTTACTCTGAATGACCCTATGTGCACCTTCAATATTATATACCCTTTTTGGGATAGATTTCAAAGAGCTCTGATATAGCAGGAACCACTAAATTATGAAATTGCTAAATTGGGAATTGTATTTCAACCCAGAACAAGAAATGTGCTTGAACGGACACTAAATAACTCGCCCAGCTACAGCACTAGGGACAGATTTAGCTGGATATAAATTTGAGGCCTAGTATTTAGGCGCTGGGTGACCGGTATGGATTTAGTGACAGAATTAGACTGGGATATGGCCAAAAAATGAACAGACTATTGCTGGTTAAATGCACTTGGTGTGACAGCTTCACCCTGATGTAGGCTTTAGCCAAAAAACAACCACACCATTGAGGGTTAAATGCACTTGGTGACAGGCGCAGCTTGCCCCTGATTTTGTATATGGCCAAAAAATGAACAGACTATTGCTGGTTAAATGCACTTGGTGTGACAGCTTCACCCTGATGTAGGCTTTAGCCAAAAAACAACCACACCATTGAGGGTTAAATGCACTTGGTGACAGGCGCAGCTTGCCCCTGATTTTGTATATGGCCAAAAAATGAACAGACTATTGCTGGTTAAATGCACTTGGTGTGACAGCTTCACCCTGATGTAGGCTTTAGCCAAAAAACAACCACACCATTGAGGGTTAAATGCACTTGGTGACAGGCGCAGCTTGCCCCTGATTTTGTATATGGCCAAAAAATGAACAGACTATTGCTGGTTAAATGCACTTGGTGTCACAGCTTCACCCTGATGTAGGCTTTAGCCAAAAAACAACCACACCATTGAGGGTTAAATGCACTTGGTCGCAGCTTGTGCTGGCGCACCACAAGACACAAAATGGCCGCCGATCACCCCAGAAAAATGAGACTGACAAACGGTCTGTGCAGCCTAAAAACAGTGAGCAATTGAGGATCAGCAGCTCAATGATCCACAGCTGCAGATCGATCAGTTAATCAAGTCCTTTGGAGGAGTTAATCTGCCTAATCTCGCCCTACTGTCGCAGCCGCAACCTCTCCCTACGCTAATCAGAGCAGAGTGACGGGCGGCGCTATGTGACTCCAGCTTAAATAGAGGCTGGGTCACATGGTGCTCTGGCCAATCACAGCCATGCCAATAGTAGGCATGGCTGTGATGGCCTCTTGGGGCAAGTAGTATGACGCTTGTTGATTGGCTGCTTTGCAGCCTTTCAAAAAGCGCCAAGAAAGCGTCACAAAAGCGCGAAGAAAGCGACGAACACCGAACCCGAACCCGGACTTTTACGAAAATGTCCGGGTTCGGGTCCGTGTCACGGACACCCCAAAATTCGGTACGAACCCGAACTATACAGTTCGAGTTCGCTCATCCCTACTCATAATGTATTGCTCCAATGATGTTCTATTCCACCATATTTTAAGGCGTCTATGTGAAAGGTTTTTAAACTTCACCTTAAGTTCCCGTGAATTCCTCTGTTCCACATCCTGTGAGCGGCAGCTGCCACTATTAACAATACTTTCTGCCTGGGACTTCCACGAGGCCTCCCGGACTGAAAAATCCATTGTAATGGAAAACTGCAAAGAGAAGAGATTCACTTAGCAGAAATACACATCCAAAATCGCAAGCGAGTAAACGCCCGGTATTGTTGCTGTCCTGGACCAATTACACGTATAAACCCAAAGCTAAACTCAGAACAGCATAAATTATAGAAATACAAAATCTTTTATTGGACATACACTTGTATAAAACATAGAAATCCGTATACATAAGTAGCATTATATCACACAGGATGATCTCCACAGGTCTGTTCCATTATAAGACATATAGTTTTGCAATAAAAGATCCCTGACTGTGCAATACAGTAATCAATCACAGCCTTCAGTCAGTATATATAAAGTGCATAGTGCTTCAAATAAAACATGACACAGGGAAAATACATGCAATACACGTAAATACAGACCAAGCAGTCCTGGATCCCAACACATGTTTCGTGGTCGCTTTCTCAAGGGATACTGGTGGTGTGTCTACACTGGTCATATATAGTCTCCAAATTAGATTGATTGGAATCTCCTTGGCTACGCATTATTGGCTAAGATCGAAAACCGGAAGTGCGATGCGTTCCACACTGGAACACATCGCAACACTTCCGGTTCCGTCAGTGTCCGAACACTAAACCAGTTCTTCATAATATAAAGTAGTGCTATAGGGCAGAGAACATGTTTAAAAACCTTGAGGGGGCCATATCCGGCAGATCATCCTGTGTGATATAATGCTGCTTATGTATACGGATTTCTATGTTTTATACAAGTGTATGTTCAATAAAAGATTTTGTATTTCTATAATTTATGCTGTTCTGAGTTTAGCTTTGGGTTTATTAGAAGATGGGTGTTGCAACAGGACAATGACCCAAAGCATAGAAACTACGCCTTCTGGAGTGGCCCAGTCAGAGTCCTGACCTCAACCGGATTGAGATGCTGTGGCATGACCTTAAAAAAGCGATTTCACACCAGACATCCCAAGAATATTGCTGAACTGAAACAGTTCTGTAAAGATGAATCGTCAACAATTACTCCTGACCGTTGTGCACGTCTGATCTCCAACTAAAAGAAACGTTTGGTTGAAGTTATTGCTGCCAAAGGAGGTTCAACCAGTTATTAAATCCAAGGGTTCACATACTTTTTCCACCTGCACTGTGAATGTTTACATGGTGTGTTCAATAAAAACATGGTAACATTTAATTCTTTGTGTGTTATTAGTTTAAGCAGACTGTGATTGTCTATTGTTGTGACTTAGATAAAGATCAGATCACATTTTATGACCAATTTGTGCAGAAATCCATATCATTCCAAAGGGTTCACATACTTTTTCTTGCAACTGTATATACAGTAGGTATAAAAAGTCTACACACCCCTGTTAAAAGTCTACACACCCCTGTGAAAAGATAAGTCATTTCAGAACTTTTTCCACCTTTTAATGGGACCTATAAACTGCTCCACTCAATTGAAAAACAAACTGAAATCTTTTAGGTGGAGGGAAGAAAACAAAACTAAAAAAACTAAAATAATGTGGTTGCAGAAGTGTGCACACCCTCTTATAACTGGGGTTGTAGCTGTGTTCAGAGTAATGCAATCACATTCAAAATCATGTTAAATAGGAGTCAGCATACATCTGCCTTCATTTAAAGTGCCTCTGATGGCAGATGTATGTCAATAGAAAGCTGAACACGAAGAGGAACTTCATCTTTCAGCATGACAACAACCCAAAGCATACATTCAAATCAAGGAATGGCTTCACCAGAAGAAGATTAAAGTTTTGGAATGGCCCAGCCAGAGCCCAGACCTGAATCTGATTGAAAATCTGTGGGGTGATCTGAAGAGGGCTGTGCACAGGAGATGCCCTCACAATCTGACAGATTTGGAGTGTTTTTGCAAAGAGTGGGCAAATCTTGCCAAGTCAAAATGTGCCATGCTGATATACTCATACCCAAAAAGACTGAGTGCTGTAATAAAATCATAAGGTGCTTCAAAAAAATATTAGTTTAAGGGTGTGCACACTTATGCAACCATATTATTTTATTTGTATATTTTTTCTTCCCTCTACCTAAAAGATTTCAGTTTGTTTTTCAATTGAGTTGTACAGTTTAGGGTCCATTCACACGTCCGTTGTTTCTTTCCTGATCTGTTCCGTTTTTTTGCGGAACAGATCTGGACCCATTCATTTTCAATGGGTCCTGAAAAAAATCAGACAGCACAATGTCAGATTTTTTTTCAGGACCCATTGAAAATGAATGGGTCCAGATCTGGTCCAGATCTGTTCCGCAAAAAACGGAACAGATCAGGAAAGAAACAACGGACGTGTGAATGGACCCTTATAGGTCACATAAAAGTTGGAAAATGATTTATCTTTGTCTCATTTTTTTACAGCACAGAAACCTGACATTTTAACAAGGGTGTGTAGAGTTTTTATATCCACTGTATGTATGTATATATTTTTTTATTATTTTTTTCACATTTGATTTTGTAATACCTAATATGTGACATATCAGTAGTTTTTATTAATGTGGGTCTCAACTGAGAAATTAATAAAAACAGCTAAGGCTAGTTTCACACTAGCATTCGGGAGATACGGCAGGCTGTCTGGCAGGGAACAGCCTGCTGGGTCTCTGCAGATCTGGCATTGACGGAGGCTACATGAATACTGTCAGACGCCATTAACTATAATGGGTCCAGCAGAGATCCGGCCGCAAACTGGCAAATATGCTGATAATTGGCTGGAGCGGTATTTCTCCAATTTGTCCGATTCTTGGCAAATAGCCGGGTTACACTGTATTTCTACCATTACTTATTATAGTTAATGGGGCCGGAAAGTATTCATGTAGCTGCCCAGTGCCGAATGTCGAGAGACCTGGCAGGCTGTTCCCTGCCGGAACAGCCTGCCAGAACTCCCAAGCGCTAGTGTGAACTAGCCTAAGGTTGCTCTTACATTACCGCTATTATTTCCATTCTTCTGCTCCGTTCTTCTGGCGCTGTTCTGAAATTGCAGCCTGATAACACATATTTAAGGGTACTTTCACACTTACGTTTTTCTTTTCCGGCATAGAGTTCCGTCACAGGAGCTCTTTACCGGAAAAGAACTGATCAGTTTTATCCCCATGCATTCTGAATGGAGAGTAATCCGTTCAGTTTGCAGTCGTTTTGACTGATCAGGCAAAAGAGAAAACCGCAGCATGCTACGGTTTTCTCTCCGGTGAAAAAAACGGAAGACTTGCCTGAACACCGGATACGGCATTTTTTCCCATAGGAATGTATTAGCGCCGGATCCGGCATTCAAAATACCGGAATGCCGGATCCGTTGTTCCGGCATGCGCAAGCGCAGATTGGTAAAAATGTGAAAAAATGTACAAGACGGATCCGTCGGTCCGCATGACAAGCGGAGAGACGGATCCGTCCTTGCAATGCATTTGTGAGACGGATCCGCATCCGGATCCGTCTCACAGATGCTTTCAGTCACATGCAGATCGGCGGATCCGACGACGGAACTGCCCACCGGATCACACTGCCGCAAGTGTGAAAGTAGCCTTAGGGTGCTTATGTTCGATTACACATAAATATATCCTTTAATCTCTAATTGTGTAATTGGGGTGAAATTGCGGCCTTATACTACAGATTTGGGGTGCTCACACTCTCTTAATATGCAAGTAGATACATTCATCTTTGTTTTGGGGTTGAAATTGTGGCTTGATACTACAAATTTTAGAGTGTTTACATTTTATTATACATAAGTATATCCATTAATCCTTAATTGTGTAATTGGGGTGGCCTGATACTACAGATTTTGAGTTGGTAATGTTCTCTTATACATAAGTATATCCGTTAATCCCAAACTACACTTGCTTCTGAGGAAGGGGAAACTTTCATCCCCGAAACGCGTTGAGACACATATTAATTGAAGGTGATGTGATCAGAAGCGCTGATGTCCTACTGCCATGATTCACTGTGATTCTACAAACAATCCTGGCCGGGGGGGGGGGGGGGGGGGGTACTCGTCACGGGTGTCATGTGCTTATCCTGTTGTCGGCCCCCCAGTGAAGTAAGTGCCTTGTTGGATGTTATCATTCCATTTTATCTACTATATTTGTTGGATGTTATCAATCCATTTTAATCTACATTGTGGTAAAATAACACCACTTTAAATATTTGAATATAGCAATGTGGTGAATAAATACCACTTTTTATACATGTACCATTTGAGACTTCCCGCCACACATTAGTGGGCACTGGGACTGCTTTGTCATGCCCATCTCTTAGTCATGCATTACTCAACACTGAGACAGTACGGTCGCATCTACCTCTCATCTTGGATTGGCGCTCTCTTCCCCTTCTCCCTTTTCCCCTGACCCCTTGGTCAGTTGAACCTATATCAGCTTACACCATCTCCTTTTTCTTCCATCTTACTTCTGTTTTGAGTGCCTTTATTGGATACTACTTTAGCTGCCTTCCTTGCTTCAGTCAGACCTTCGTTTTACTACTCTGTACCACCACTGTCGCTGCCCGTTTTTCTCACACGCTCTGGGGATTCATTCAGATCCCTTAGTGGTCGAACTAACTTCATTTTTTCCTTTTTGTTTTACAATCGCTAATTATGTAATTGGGGTGAAATTGAAGCCTGATACTACAGATTTTAGAGTGCTCATGTTCTCTTATATATATATATATATATATATATATATATAAGTACATCCATTCATGCTTGTTTCGGGGGTAAAATTGCACCCTGACACTACTGCTATTTTACCCTTACAGTTTCTGTTACAGTACAGTATGAAAGATAGGTGCCAGACCCTTCTAAGGGAATGGGCAGTAGTTAACATGTTTCTGGAGCTGGCAGAAGTAGCAGAAGAAGGGGGGAGGGGGTGGTAGCAGCAGTCGCAGCAACAGGCCAGAGCTGCCAGTGTCATCCAGCAGTCATGTTTTGACCAGCAACCCAGCTGTTCCTGAATGGTTGAATTGGTCTTCAACATCATCTCAAGTGACATCAGATACCCCCAGCCAGGAGGCGGTGGGTTCCTCTGACATCACACTTTGTTGGCATTGGCCGGGAACAAGCTCTGTTCCTCCACCTGTCCTGAACCTGCCTCTTTCATTTTATGTTCTTTCTGCTCGAGAAGTATTGCATGCCATCGGCTCAGCCCCACATTTCAGCAAGGCCGAGCTGCTAGAAGACAGTCAGAAGCTACTGCCCAGCCAAGATGTGGAGGAGAGATATTCTGCTTCCTCCTGTAGGCCGGCAAGTAGCGACTCTGAGAGTCGAGTGGGAGATGGTGCTAGAAGCAGTCAGGCATGCAGCCCTGAGACTAGTGAGAGTGACATCACTGACGTGCAGACAGTTGTGGATGATGATGTAGCTGATTGAATGTGGGAGCCGGGTGAGGAGGGGGGCTTCATCATCATCATCAGAGGATGAGAGCGGCGGCTTGCACATAAGGCAGCGGCTGAGCCAGCAAGCTGCTAGCGTGGCCATAAATCAGCAGGGTGTCAGCAATGTAAGATCTGGAGCCAAACGTGCCCGGGGTAGACTGCCTGCTACTTAGGAGCCTACCTGTTCATAAAGAACTAGCGGTGTTCAGGTTCACGTAGACAGCAGCAGCAGGTAGTCAGCATGGAGTGGTGGGTGGAAAATGCCATACTCGCCGGTGTAGGAATTTTTTCATCAAGTTGCCGGAGGACATCAGCATGGCAATTTGTAGAATCTGTGGGAAAAAGATGAGGAGTGGCCAGGGTGCCAATGTTGGACCATGGCCCTACATCAACACATTCAGCATCACCATGAAGTGGCCTGGGAAAACTGTGGCGCTAATGTAGTGGTACAACCTGATACAGCTACCACTGCATCACCCAGTGGCCTACACCCCTTCTCCATCAGTCAAGGCTCCACCACCTCAGCAGAAGAGAGCTATGTTTCCTTCCTCTCATCTCCTACTCCTCACCACTCATTTCCTCAGCAATCGATCACCGAGGTGATTACAAAAAGTCAACAGTATGCATGCACTTATCCAATGGTGCAGAAGTAGAATGTGCTCCTGACCAAGTTGCTGGTACACACCGGGGAGTAACTTCTCTGCGTCCTTCAAGAGGAAATAAAATCCTGGCTGTCTCCTCGCCAACTGGAAATCAAAGCCATGGTCACCGACAATGGGAAGAATGGGAGGGCTGACCCATGCGCGCTGCATAGCATACATCTTTAATCTGGTTATAAAGAAGTTCCTAAAGTCTTTCACCAAACTGCAAGACATCCTTAAAATGGCCAGGAAACTATGCATGCACTTCAGCCACTCTAAGGGTCCATTCACACGTCCACAGTGTTTTGCGAATCTGCAAACTGTGGATCCGCAAAACCCCGGGCCGGCACCCCAATAGAAATGCCTATTCTTGTCTGCAGCTGCAGACTGCTTCCAACACTATCTCCCACTCGACTCTCAAAGTCGCTACTTGCCTGCCTACAGGAGGTAGCAGAAGATCTCTCCTCCACATCTTAGCTGGGCAGTAGCTTCTGACTGTCCTCTAGCAGCTTGGCCTCGGGGAAATGTGGAGCTGAGCCGATGGCATGCAATACTTCCTGAGCAGAAGGAACAGAAAATGAAAGAATAGGATATGTTCTATTTTTTAGCGGAGCTGCAGACCGGAAGTTTGGGGCTGCGGACCGGAAATGAAGACAGCACTCTGTGTGCTGTCCGCATCTTTTCCATCCACATTGCATCCCCATTACTGCGGAACGGTTCCGGACCCAAAGTGTTGACGTCTGAATGGAGCCTTACACTGAAAAACACTCCCTCCTTGAGCTACAAAGGCAGAAAAGTGTTCCCCAACATCGCCTGTTTCCACCCGTTGGAACTCCACCCTCCACATATTGGACTGACTAT
Organism: Bufo gargarizans; assembly: GCF_014858855.1. Lineage (NCBI taxonomy): Eukaryota > Metazoa > Chordata > Amphibia > Anura > Bufonidae > Bufo > Bufo gargarizans. Next base: position 174,391,499 of record NC_058081.1, read on the forward strand.
ATAGGTAGAGGAAGGCAATAAACAATTTCTTGATGATGCAGGCAGACAAGAGCACTCCCCTGTGTTGCCAGGACTATGGGATGAACGCCGTCATTCCCCTCCTTCACGTCCTAAAGCAGATGCTGATAAATCTGGATGGTCAGGGAACAGGAGACGTGGCGCCTACATCTCACGGCCACCTGAAGACTGTGGGGGCTGAACTGGCGGAGAGGGAGGGGGGCATTAAAGCACAAGCAATGTATACACAAATGGGTGGTCTATCTGCACAAGTGACAGGAGAGGAGCAGGAGGAGTATGAGGAGCTAGAGAGGGATGAGGAATACCAGGCAGATGACCCAGACACACTGTGGCAGTATGCAGTGTAGATGGAGGCAGGGAGTCCCTCCGAGTCCCCTGCACAAATGGCCAGATGCATGCTGAATTGCTTGAGTAGTGACAGCGGTATTATCATCATTTGGCAGAAGGATGACTACTGGCTCTCCACCATGATAGACCCTCGCTACTCCGCTGAGAGGGAGCATAAATTCTACTGCTATCATTCTATGTAGTCAGTTGGATGCTGCTTATGTGCGCCATCGCCCATCCTCACGAAGGTCTGACCAGGGGGGCCCTCTGCCCCGACATTCCACTGCCATGACTGATGGAGGAGGGGCAGGTCCTTCAGCAGCAACTTAAGTCTAGAGTCTCTAACGAGCACTTTTCTTCACCCGCCTACTGAATAAACTACCCTCCAGAAGCAGCAGCAGCAAGACATGGAGCAGAACCTAAACCAGCAGGTGGTGACTTACTTACGGTAGACTGCACCCTGCAACCCCACATCCTGGACTACTGGACAGCCAAACCTGATTTGTGGCTGCAACTTGCTGAGTTTGCCCTGGACAAGCTTTCCTGCCTGGTCAGTAGTGTGGCGCTAAAGCAGGTGTTTAGTGTGGCAAAATACCCCCAGGAAAACTTGCCTTTTCACCCAAAACATGGAGCAGAACCTAAACCAGCAGATGGTGGCTTACTTACGGTAGACTGCACCCTGCCACCCCACATCCTGGACTACTGGACAGCCAAACCTGATTTGTGGCCGCAACTTGCTGAGTTTGCCCTGGACAAGCTTTCCTGCCTGGTCAGTAGTGTAGCTTCAAAGCGGGTGTTTAGTGTGGCTAGATACCCCAAGGAGAACTTGCCTTTCCACCCAAAATGTGGGAGACTGACCTTTGCAAAGATGAATTAGGCGTGGATTAGCCAGGATTTCTACATGCCAGTGCTTGATGCATCAGACTAGATCATTCTGGGTGTCACACCCAAGCTTTGTGAAAAGAGACCCTTTTCTTCTGGCCACCTGGCCACTAGCTTCAGCCACTATTCTGATGCTGCCACCTGCCTGATGACACACACCTATTGCCTCTGCTGCCATGTGCCACTATGTTGACTCCCCATGCGGTTTCCACCTCACCACTTTGTGACTTGGCTACTATGTTGACTCCTCATGCTGTTTCCACTTCCCTACCCTGCGACTGACCACTTTGCTGACTCCTCATGTGGTTGCCACTATGTTGACTCATCATGCGGTTGCCACCCTCCCCACATTGTAACTGGGCCACTGTGTTGACTCCTCATGCGGTTGTCACCTCACCACTCTGTAACTGGGACATTGTGTTGACTTCTTATGTGGCTGCCACACTCCCCACTCTGTGAATGGGCCACTATGTTGACTCCTCATGCGGTTGCCACCTTCCCACTCTGTGACTGACTGCTATGTTGACTACTCATACGGTTGAAACCTCACAACTCTGTGACTGGGCCATTGTGTTGACTCTTCATGCAGCTACCACTCTCCCTAATCTGTCACTATGTTGATTCCTCATGCGGTTGTCACCCTCCCTAATTTGTGACTGGACTATTATGTTGTCTCATGTTGTCTCCTCATGTGGTTGCCACCCTCCCTACTTTGTGACTGAGCCACTATGTTGACACCTAATGCGGATGTCACCTTTAGTAATGAGTGGCATAGGCAATATTTATTTTTATGGCATTTCGCACATTTTTTGCATAATATTTGTAATAAATTTTAGAATTCTAGAATTTGTGATCTTGTCATTATTTTCGCGATTGCGCAAATCGTCACTAATGATGCACATATTTGTTTGCAATACATGCAACTTCATATTTTATCAGGTCTGAATAGATAGCACGTCTGTAGCATGTATGTTTGGACAGCAGGGAAACAGTAATTCCTATCACACTACCTAACACTACCTAACACCCTGCACTGAAACCTATCAGCTACACTATATCACTATCTAACCTACACTGACTATCTCCCACTAACTATCTGTATTATATATATGAGCTAACTAACTATCTAATGTAATTGGATAAGGAATAGGATCCAGATGAAAGCACAGAGGACAGCAATGACACTGCTCTCTCTCTCTCAGAACTGCAAACAAAACTGCAGAAAATGGATGCTGGAGAGTTTCTTATATAGCAAAGGGGTAGGCAACTTTCCTATTAGTTGATAGGGATGTTGCTAAGCTCTGACAAAGATATTGCAGCCTTCTCATTGGCCCACAAGCAAGAAGGGTGGCTACTGATGAAAAAAAATCTAGAATATTCGCGATTACAAATATATAGCACTATATTCTACATCTTTGTGAATTCTTGAAGTGCCGACATTCGCAATAAAAATTTGTGAATTTGCAAATTTTGCGATTTAGCCACCTTTCTACTCTGTAAACTGGGCCATTGGGTTGACTTCTCATGTGGTTGCCACCCTTCCCACTCTGTGACTGGGCCACTGTGTTGACTCCTCACGAGGTTGCTACCTCAACACTCTGTGACTGGACCATTGTATTGACTCCACATGCAGTTGCCACCCTCCCTACTCTGCGACTGGGCCACTATTTTGACTCCTCATGTGGTTGCCACCTCCCTATTCTGTGACTCTGCCATCGTGTTGGCGTCTCTTATGTAGTTGCCACCCTCAGCACTCTATGACTGGGCCTCTATGTTGACTCCTCATGCTGTTTCCACCTCACGACTCTGTCTCTGGGCCACTGTGTTGACTCCTCATGCTGTTGCCACCTCACCACTCTGTCAATGTGTTGACTCCTCATGTTGTTGCCACCTCACCACTCTGTCACTGGGTCACTGTGTTGACTCCTTATGTGGTTGCTACCCTCCCCACACTGTAACTTGACCACTGTGTTGACTTTTTATGCAGATGCCACCTTACCTCTCTGTAACTGGGCCATTGTGTCGACTTCTAATGTGGTTTCCACCCTTCCCACTCTGTGACTGGGCTATTTGGTTGACTCATCATGTGGTTGCCACCTCACCTCTCTGTGACTGAGCAATTGTGTTGACTCCTCATGTGGTTGCCACTCTCCCTAATCTGTGACTGGGCCACTGTGTTGCCTCCTCACACGGTTGCCACCTCACCACTCTGTGACTGGGCCATTGTGTTGACTCCTCGTGCAGTTACCACACTCCCCACTGTATGACTGGGCCTCTATGTTAACTCCTCATGCAGTTGCCACCATGGGCATCAGAGGGGGGGGGCAAGTGCCCCCCTGGGGCCCTTGAAATCTGTGAACTGAGTTCTGCCTCTGCTCTGCAGCACTGGCGGATCCAGGGAGGCAACGGGGCAATTGCTCCCCCCGAGCTGCTCAGAAGTGGGGGGGGGGGCAGCGGGGCACAGGAAGATGAATGCTTCCATTGTGGAAGTGTTCATCTCCATAGTCATCTGTATCAACGTCCTCAGGACAGTGATACAGATGACTGTGCTGAGGCAGAGGAGGGAGAGGCGTGTCCCTTTCCCTTCCTCTGATAGGCTGCAGGCACTAGGCCGGCAGCTTATCAGAGGCCGGCGCAGGCGGTGCGATGACGTCATCGCGCCGCCTGAGCCGTACAGCTCGCGACACAGGTCAGAAGAGGCCTGCATCGCATCGCTGCCAAGAAGGTAAGTATAAGTGTTTATCTTTTTTTGTGTACAATACTGGTGGCTACTGGCACATAATGGGGGCCTCTGGCTACTGGCACATAATGGGTGGTTCTTACTACTGGCACATAATGGGTGGTTCTGGCTACTGGCACATAATGGGGGTCATTGGCTACTAGCACATAATGGGGGTCTCTGGCTACTGGCACATAATGGGGGGCTGTCATTACTGGCACATAATGGGGGGCTGTCATTACTGGCGCAAGGGGGGGCTGTCATTACTGGCACATGATGGGGGGCTGTTATTACTGGCACATGATGGGGGCTGTTATTACTCGCACATGATGGGGGCTGTTATTACTGGCACATGATGGGGGGCTGTTATTACTGGCACATGATGGGGGGGCTGTTATTACTGGCACATGATGGGGGGGCTGTTATTACTGGCACATGATGGGGGGCTGTTATTACTGGCACATTATTGGGGGCACTATAGGGGCATCTACTGAGGCAAGAAAGAAGGGGTGTTTTATATGGGGGACTCTGTACAGTATAATTTTATACTGGGACACATTATGGTGGGTACTATGAGGAAGAAGGGAGAGGAGTACTATGGGGTCATCTACGGGGGCACTAAGAAGGGGTATTTTATACTTGCAAATTATGGGGGACACTGAGGGCATCTACTGGGGCATTTCATACTGGTACATGATGTGGGGCACTAGGAGGAAGGGGGGGAGGAGCACTATGGAGGCATTTACTGGGGGCACTATATAGGGGTGTTTTATACTGGCACATTATGAGGGCACTATGGGGACATTAGCTCAACTGGGGGCATTACAAGGGGGTATTTTTTGCACTGTCACATTAAAAGGGGAATTATTTCTACTGGGGGGCATTATGGTGGGCTTTATTACTCCCACATGGTATGACCCACTAGTAGCAGAACCATCCTCTCCCTGCTCTGCTATTCCTCTGCCCCTTCTGCAAATCCTTATTATGAAATCTTTCTCATTAGGATAAAACACAACATCAGCTCCACTGAGCCCCCCAGCCAAGTGTTGAAGTGGTGTCCGAGATCCCCAAGGGCCAAGCCAAGTAATTGTAAGTTTGCATGTGAAATATGTTTATGTTATACACATATAGCCTACACTGTGCCACACAATATACAGTATACCACTACACTGTGTAGTCTGTTCTATAAGCACCATTGTTTCGTGGCGGCAGACAGAAAATAATCTGGAAGTGCCCCTCCCGAAACCAGGCTTTGGATCCGCCACTGCACAGCTCATGCAGTATTATACTTTGTGATAATGAATATGCCCCTTCATTATATTACCAGAAACAAGCAGAGCATGGATGTCAATAAAATTATGCCCCCCCTGGAAAAAAAATTGCGGACGCCCATGGTTGCCACCCTCCCTAATTTCTAATTTGTGACTGGGTCACTATGTTGGCTTCTCATGCATTTGCCACCCTCCCCACTCTGTGATGGGGCCACAGGTGTCTCTGTTTGGCCTTGTTGACATCACTATTTATTTTTCTGATCTGTCAGAAGGATGGCATAATGAAAAACACAAAGGATCCTGTCTTTGAAGCATCCGTAAGGCCTGTATCACATGGTCCCTGTTTTGCATCAGGATATGCTCATGATTTGGAAGTCAAAAGCAGGAGTGGGTAAAAAACACAAAAGACAGGCAAACATTCAAATCACATGTCATCTCTGTTTTTGATCCTCTCCTGGCCTTAGCAATACTGATGGATTACTGACCAAATGTTGAAAGTGTAAAGGTGTAGGCTCAAAAGACCATTTTTAGGGTTGTTTTTGTGACGAATCATAAGAAGAGAAAAATACAACATAATAGAACACATAGAACAGTGATATCAACACAAACTTACTGCTGACACCCTCTCCACTGTGTCATGGGGTTACTACTTGTATCAGTGTGTAACAGATGCAAAGTAGCTATTTCACTACCACAGTAGACTATGCATGTTTCTGCAATGCACAGTGTTGTACACCAATACACTGGCTCCCTGTAGCCGGGAAGAAGCTGATTTTTTATGTGCTGCATCACTAATGAATTTGATCGAATCCAATTTTTGGGGAAAATTCGGCAAAGCATCTAAATCTAATATTTAACCCCTTAGGGACCCATGACGTACCGGTACGGCATGGATCCCGAGTCCTTAAGGACCCATGACGTACCGGTACGTCATGAGTTTAAAGTGAGATTGTGGCGCCCCAGGGGTTAATCCGCACAGGATGCCGGCTGAAATCATTCAGCCGGCATCCTGTCACAACGCTGGGGGGGTCATATGACCCCCCCGTATCGGCGATCGCAGCAAACCGCAGGTCAACCACTGACTTGCACGGTTTCCTTATGACTAGGCAGATCACGTATCACTCCACCACCTTACAGGAGTCTTCTCAGCCATATTACCAAATGACTGCAGAGGCCTTATGTTCCTAGTATTGACCTTACATTAAAGAATAATTTGCAATTCCAGCTCACCTTGTGCATAAATACTCCACGTGCACCGAGGGACCAGGGGATCCAAAATGTGCTAAGAAGAAGAGAAATCCAGCACAATAGATGCGTTACAGTAAAATCTTCAGTTTATTTCAGCAACATAACTCCACGTGCAAACACAAGCGGTATTCTGATTGACGCGTTACGACTAAGGACTTCGTCCGAAACGCATCAATCAGAATATCGCTTATGTTTGCACTGTCTGTACATGGAGTTATGTTGCTGAAATAAACGGAAGATTTTACTGCAAAGCATCTATTGTGCCGGATTTCTCTTCTTATTGACCTCACATTGTCTTCATTCAGTTATACCACATTAGTCCTCTGTAACTGCTTTGAGCACCTGCCAAATATAAATGTTCTATCCACAAATCCCGCAGCTTAGTCCATCTATAAAAAAACGCTATGAAAACCTACCTGTGTATCAGCATTTAAAACTTTGATCCTCTGTGTTGATATAAAAAGATCCACTTCTGTTAACGTCTGAGAATCTCCTTCAGAGTTCTGGATTGAGAATGAAATGATAAGTGATATTATTAACAAATAAATAGTGGGATAAATAGAACTTCATGGTTTCTGATGGTGGATTTCTATATAGTGTTTTATTGTAAACCAGATCACAATTAATCAGCACATTTTAATTATCATAATGAAAAACAGATGAAAAAACTTCAATTGTTGTATGTTTTGCGTAATTCATCCATTAAAAGTCTGATCTTTGTGGTACGTATGAATATTTGTTAAGAAAGGGATCTTGTTTAACTTTCCCTATGGGTGCTTTCACACCATGGGGAACATTTATCAAAACTGGTGTAAAAGAAAACTGTCTTAGTTGCCCATAGCAACCAATCAGATTCCACCTTTCATTTTTGAGAGTTTCTATGGAAAATGGGAACTAAGCAAGTTTTCCTTTACATCAGTTTGATAAATCTCACCCCATGTTTTTTAGTGAATCTGTTTTTTCTGGAGAACTGTATCCGTTCAAAAAATGTACGCAAACTGATGTACATACGACAATTGTTTCCATTTTAACCTGGCACATGTAACAAAACAAATGGAGCTGTGTGAGCTGTGAATTTGCAGCTTTTTTGGGGACAAATAACATACAATATTAAAGCAGATAGATAAACAGATAACATTGTATGCCACTTTCAGTTGATTTTTGTGATTGAAAACCCTGCATCAGATTTTTTTTTTATGTCTTTATTTTTTTGCTGGATGGAATAGTGCTTTCCCATCCAGTTACAACACAGACAAGAATGCAAACTTCACAAAATGTATGCACCCTTGGAACATGTTTTTTGCCACATCTATTTCTATTTTCTGTTTAGAAAAACAAATGTTTCATGGGAAAAAAAAAATTATACTTGACTTTTTGACATTTTGGTGTGACTTTGTTGTTATAATAAGGGAAGGGATCATTCAGACAGCCGTATGAATGGGTCCACATCTGTACCCCAATTTTGTGGAATGGGTGTGGACCCATTCATTTCAATGTCCTCTGTCCGCATCTGTAGTTCCGTTCCATGGCCCCGCAAAAAGTTTTACATTACGTCTAGCTTGAAGTGCTGACTAATGTAAAATTTTAAATCTTTATTTAATTTCCTTAAAACTATCTTCCACAATATAGACATAATACTGTCAAGGAAACATCACAGAGGTGCTGAAGAGATCTAGATATTTGTATTTTGTTAACCTTTATTGTTAACTGACTCGGCGTTACTGCGCCTGCGCCAAGTTGTCTTTTTTGCGCATGCGCAGTGGGCCGGAATCTTCTGCTACCTTCGGCTCGCTAAACAAGACGGCTCGGCGCAGGCGCAGTAGGAGCCGAAGGTAGTAGAAAATTTTTGGGGAAAATTCGGCAAAGCATCTAAATCTAATATTTAACCCCTTAGGGACCCATGACGTACCGGTACGGCATGGATCCCGAGTCCTTAAGGACCCATGACGTACCGGTACGTCATGAGTTTAAAGTGAGATTGTGGCGCCCTAGGAGTTAATCCGCACAGGATGCCAGCTGAAATCATTCAGCCGGCATCCTGTCACAACGCTGGGGGGTCATATGACCCCCCCGTATCGGCGATCGCAGCAAACCGCAGGTCAATTCAGACCTGCGGTTTGTTGCGATTTCTGCAGTTTCTGATCGCCGCGGTCCCTGTATCACCCCCCCCCCCTGCACCTCTGAATGATTTTAGCCTGGTGGGAGGTGCAGGGGGGGTGTTGCGGGCGGTGCGATCCCGCCTGCCGCACCGCCCGCCTCCCGCCGAATAATCGTTGGTGTACAGTGGTTATACCAGGGTGTCAGCACATTGCTGACACCCTGGTATAAACGGCTGACATCTGTGAATGGATGTCATCCGTTTAACCCTTTCCATACAGCGGTCCGTACGGACCGCTGTATGGAAAGAGTTAACAGTACGATGCGGCTCCCTCCCTCTCCCATCGGGGGGCTGCTGTGCCTTTGCAGCCCCCCAACAGGATGGGGTGAAAGAGGGAGGGAGCCCCAGTCCTTACCCTTCCCCGTCTGCGAAGTTGTGGCCACAACTTCGCAGCGGGGAAGGTTCCCATGGCAACAGGACGCCTTCTCAGGCGTCCTGCTGTCCATGGCGCTGAACAGGTCTATGCTAAAGGAATAAATCGTTCTGACAAAGTGTAAGTAAAATACAGTACAGTACAATATATATTGTACTGTACTGTATTATACAGACATCAGACCCACTGGATCTTCAAGAACCAAGTGGGTCTGGGTAAAAAAAAAAGTAAGAAAAAGTGAAAAAAATGAGAAAATCAAAAAACAAATTTATCACTAATTAAAAATGAAAAAAATAAAATTCCCTACACATGTTTGGTATCGCCGCATCCGTAACGACCTGATCTATAAAACAGTCATGTTACTTTCCCCGCACGGTGAACGCCATAAAAATAAAAAAATAAAAACTATGAGAAAATTGAAATTTTGCCCACCTTACTTCCCAAAAAAGGTAATAAAAGTGATCAAAAAAGTCACATGTATGCCAAAATAGTGCCAATCAAACCGTCATCTCATCTCGCAAAAAATGAGACCCTACCCAAGATAATCGCCCAAAAATTGAAAAAACTATGGCTCTTAGACTATGGAAACACTAAAACATGATTTTTTTTGTTTCAAAAATGAAATCACTGTGTAAAACTTACATAAATAAAATAAAGTATACATATTAGGTATCGCCGTGTCCGTATCGACCGGCTCTATAAAAATACCACATGAGTTAACCCCTCAGATGACCACCGTAAAAAAATAAAAACGATTTAAAAAAAAACATTTTTTGTCATCTTACGTCACAAAAAGTGCAATAGCAAGCGATTAAAAAGTCATATGCACCCCAAAATAGTGCCAATAAAACAGCCATCTCATCCCGCAAAAAATGAGACCCTACTTAAGATAATTGCCCAAAAACTGTAAAAACTATGGCTCTTAGTCTATGGAGACACTAAAACTTATTTTGTTTTAAAAATGAATTCATTGTGAAAAACTTACATAAATAAAAAAATTGTATACATATTAGGTATCGCCGCGTCCGTGACAACCTGATCTATAAAATTACCACATGATCTAACCTTTCAGATGAATGTTGTAAATAACAAAAAAAAGCGGTGCCAAAAAAGCTGTTTCTTGTTACCTTGCCACACAAAAAGTGTAATATAGAGCAACCAAAAATCATATGTACCTTAAACTAGTACCAACAAAACTGCCACCTTATCCCGTAGTTTCTAAAATGTGGTCACTTTTTTGGAGTTTCTACTCTAGGGGTGCATCAGGGGGGCTTCAAATGGGACATGGTGTCAAAAAAACCAGTCCAGCAAAATCTGCATTCCAAAACCATATGGCATTCCTTTCCTTCTGCGCCCTGCCGTGTGCCCGTACAGCGGTTTACAACAACATATGAGGTGTTTCTGTAAACTACAGAATCAGGGCCATAAATATTGAGTTTTGTTTGGCTGTTAACCCTTGCTTTGTTACTTGAAATAAAATATTAAAATGGAAAATCTGCCAAAAAAGTTAAATTTTGAAATTGTATCTCTATTTTCTATTAAATCTTGTGCAACACCTAAAGGGTTAACAAAGTTTGTAAAATCAGTTTTGAATACCTTGAGGGGTGTAGTTTCTTAGATGGGGTCACTTTTAGGGAGTTTCTACTCTAGGGGTGCATCAGGGGGCTTCAAATGGGACATGGTGTCAAAAATCCAGCCCAGCAAAATCTGCCTTCCAAAAACCAAACGGCGCACCTTTCACTCTACCCCCGTTGTGTGGCCATACAGTAGTTTACGGCCACATATGGGGTGTTTCTGTAAACGGCAGAGTCAGGGCAATAAAGATACAGTCTTGTTTGGCTGTTAACCCTTGCTTTGTTAGTGGAAAAAATGGGTTAAAATGGAAAATTAGGCAAAGAAATGAAGTTCTAAAATTTCATCCCCATTTGCCAATAACTCTTGTGCAACACCTAAAGGGTTAACAACGTTTTTAAAATCAGTTTTGAATACCTTGAGGGGTGTAGTTTATAGAATGGGGTCATTTTTGGGTGGTTTCTATTATGTAAGCCTCGCAAAGTGACTTCAGAGCTGTAGTGGTCCCTAAAAATTGGGTTTTTGTAAATTTCTGAAAAATGTCAATATTTTCTTCTAAAGTTCTAAACCTTGTAACATTCCCAAAAAATAAAATATAATTTTACATATGGGGAATGTAAAGTCATCACAATTTTTGGGGGGTATTACTATGTATTACAGAAGTAGAGAAACAAACTTTGAAATTTGCTAATTTTTCAAAATTTTGGGTAAATTAGGTATTTTTTTATCCAAAAAAAAATAATTTGTTTGACTTCATTTTACCAGTGTCATGAAGTACAATATGTGACGAAAAAACAGTTTTAGAATGGCCTGGATAAGTCAAAGCGTTTTAAAGTTATGAACACTTAAAGTGACACTGGTCAGATTTGCAAAAATTGGCCAAGCCCTTAAGGTGAAATAGGGCTGAGTCCTTAAGGGGTTAAATTGTTCATTTATCTCTAGGTATCAGTCTTTGAATCGTTTATCCAGTTCTTTATACATTGTTTGCTAGTTAGTTTGGAGACCTTAAATTTGCCCAGTCAGCGCAGGTATTGCTGGATAGATATTGTTACTAAAGAGGTAAATATTAAAGGCCAGATTTATCATTGGCTCAAGTCAGAATAATAGAGTGAAAAAGTCACACATTTTTGCGCAATCTCTAAAAATGTGCAAAAATTTGCGACTTTTTTCTGCTCTACGCTATGCTCGCCAGTTTTCTGAAAGTGGGCGTGTTTTCTTATGTAAATGAATCTCTAGACAGATTTACTATTGCGACTATTTAAAAAGTCGCAAACAAATGTGCAATTTCACTCCAGTGAGGACCATGCTTATCTTATGAGACTTTTTAATAGAACATGCGACTTTTTTGTAAAGACGTGCGACTTTTGTAAAGCTGCTTACTGACGGATAAACTGCTACCGTCAAACCACACTTATCACAGTCTTAAAGGGCCGATCATAAATCTGACTTGGCTAAAACTGACTTTAGCCATATGTGAAAGTGGAGTAAGCTGTCAGAGTAATGATAAATCTGTCCCTAAGAGTATAGATAGTGAAGTTTTTGAAACACAAATATCTTACTTTTTAATTCCTTCATTTAAGACAATATTGAAGGTTAAATATAAATTGCACTTAAGGCATAGCCGTTTCCGCTGTTTGCAATCTTTCCCTTTGGTATGACCTATCTATATAAAATAAACACTGTGCAAAATAACTACATATACCAAGGTCTAATAAAAAAAAAACATCAAAAACTGATCATGATATTAATCTAATGGAAAAGTGCTGTGAGATCATAGAGTAACCAGAAAAATATACAATCCTAGCACCCCAGGCTTACTGTGAAGAGTCTTTCCTTGAATAACACAGAGAAAAGTGATTTCTCAATAATGAATCTAATGTAGAAAAGCATGAAATGAAAACTGTTTTGTAGCTATGTTGTAGAAAATCTGCTTTTAATTAATTAATCATCTGGTTGACTAAAGACTCCTCCTGAATATATTAGAATTGGCATTTTCACGTCTCTTAGTATTCTATGCAGTGCAGCCAACAACTAATTGGATTTTTGTACATAGCAGCATCCTGTATAAGATTATCATAATAATATTTAGATATTTAGTTAATGAAATTTTAATATTGTAAACTTTACCTAACTCATTTTACTTTTCATGTGTGACACTTCTGGTAACTCATGCTGAATAAAATTATACATGTCAAGATACCTGTCTCTATGACTTTGTAGCCTGTGATTATTTTTACAAATATAATTTTTCTCCCAAAAATAATGATGGTTTATGGAATGTCTGCCTAAATCATAACACATTTCACATTTCATAGAAGCATCCCATATAGTGGCAAAATTATATTCATTACAGTATGGTTGTCTCCATGGTTAGCTGAGGGTAAGATGTGACTCTTGGATGTCATGCACATGGCCTGGCTGTTTGGACCATACTGAATGACAGCACACTGAATCTTTGTGGCTCGGCACTATGGAGCATATGGAGTGCCTTACAGGTACAGATTCATGGATTCAAGGAATGACTGAACTCCTAAAACTGTGAAGAAAATTATAAGAACAATCTATAAAGCCATTTTAATAACTTGGCTAAAGTTTAGAATCCAAAACCTCTATGATGCCTTCTTAAACTGATGAGACCATCATCAAAAATGCTGATAAAAACAAATGAAAAATCTCTTCTTATGGATGCTGTGGCTTCAGCAAAATTGTGAGAATTCAATGGTATGAGGCGAGTCTTTAGGATAAAATGACCAGGTTTCTCGAACTACAGGTGGAGCCATTTTATTTTTACAACGCAGATGCACATTTTCTCCAAAAAATCCTTAAAGGGGTTGGCCCCATCAGTCATTGATGGTATTTTGCTTTTATATGCCATCACTGTTAGATACACGTGTGTCCCACCTTGGGGACCCCCTCCTATTTCAATTCACTGCTATGGGACTGATGAAAATAGCGGAGCCAGCTTGGCTATTTTTAGAACTTCCATAACAGTGAATGGAGGGTGGCTGCACTTGAGCACTGAGCTCTCCTTAACTTCAGGGGGCCCTTTGTGGATATAGGAGTGGTTCCTAGAGGTGAGACCCACACCTATCTGACACTGATGGCATATCCTAGTGATATACCATTAATGTCTGACATGGGAGCACCCCTTTAACTATCAACTTTAAAGCCGGCTATACATATTCAATAGCTGACAAACAATCATTTTGCTTACAACTATCACTCCCGACTCCATCTCAACTCCCACATACACATGCTCATATTATTCAGTCAAACATGTTTATGTTGTCACTGGGGAGAAAGGAGAAAACCACTGTCAGACTTTATCCTGACTGGATTGTCTTCTGGGAGAACAAAAGGACCAGACAAAAATATTCACTTCACCTGCTCCTTCTCTCCCATGACATTGTGTGTTCGAGGAAAGTCAGGAGCTTCCAATACACAGTACATTATCAGTTAAACCTGCTGTTCAAGATGAAATGCACTAATGTGTGATGGGCCTCTAGTCTTGACAGCAGTTTTGCTAGTTCAAAGAACTGAGCTCTTTTATAAATGTTGCAAAAGGTTCCCATAGATGCGTCACGAACATGTGCAGCATTGTACACTGTAAGAATGTATTCAAATGTGACAGATTTCTGTTGCAGAAAATGTATCGACCGGAATACTGTCCTATATATACATCTAAATAAGTTTGTGAGGTTGGTTAGCACAGCATTTTTAGAATTATATGGCTCTGTTTGAAATGGTACTATTGATTTCTATGAAGAATAATATTGAAGAGCAGCATGGACAATTTTTGGCATAATATTCACGATAAATTTGCCCAAATTTGAAAAGTTCTAGAATTCGTGATCTCCAGTCGTTATTTTCTTGATTGTGAAAATCGCCAATGTAATATGTGCTTATTGTGCGTGCAATACAGGCTTGGGTCACTTTTGCTACATTTTTTAAGCTGCTAGTTTCCTGAGACTGTGATAATTCCTATCACATTTCCTAACAGCCTGCACTGGAGCCTACACTATATCACTATCTAACCTAAACTGACTATCTCGACTTTAACTATCTGTAATATATATATATATATATATATATATATATATATATATATATGAGCTAACTATCTAATGTAATTGACTCAGCAATGTAAATGAGTCCACAAACAACAGAGCACAGCAATGACACTGCTTTCTCTCTCAGAACTGCAAAAAGCAGCAGAAAATGGCTGCTGGGAAGATTCCTATATAGTAAGGGGTAGGCAACTTTCCTATTGGTTGCTAGGGATGTAAGCTCTGACAAAGATGTTGCAGCCTTCTCACTGGCCCACAAGCAAGAAGGGAGGTTACTGATTAAAAAAAAAAAATCTAGAATATTCACGATTATGAATATATAGCACTATATTCTATATCTTCGCAAATTCTTGGAGTCCGATATTTGCGATAAAAATTAGCAATTAGAATATTGGCGATCAACTTTAAAGAATATATGCAAATAACATATCTTAATGTCACTGGCAAGAGAAAAGATTAGTATTCTTTTCTGTTTTGGAAGAAAAGCAAATTTGAATATGTTTCCCAGAAATCCAAAGTTATCCAAATTAGCTTGCCTGACAAAAAAGAAAAAGAAAAAAGGGGATATCCTATCTAATGCCAGAAGAATTAAGGCATGCAATTTGTAATATGCTCTTCTTAGAATCCATTAATGGTAGTGTTGAGCGAGCATGCTCTGCCGAATACCTGTGCGGCTCGAGCATCGTTATGCTCGGTACATTGCGGTACTCTGCCGAGTAACCGCATGTACTCGAGCGCCATGCTTGAGTTTCCTCGCCGCACGTTTCGTGGCTGCTAAGCAGCCAATAAACATGCAGGTAAGTACTGCCATCACTGTAATTCCAGTAGCCATGTTGGCTACTGGCATTACAGTGATTGGCTGGCCGGAACGCGTCATCGGGTGCTATAGCACCCGATGATGCAGGTTTGGCTCGTGGCGAATCAGGGAGAGCTGCGGTTAGGAAGGGACAGATAATGTAGAGAGTTTGTGATCACAATTTATTCAATTTTAAAACATTTCAAGAGTCATTTAAAGGACTAATTTAATCTTGCAAAGTAGTCAGATTTTTTTTTTTCCCCATACGTTGTGATTCTTTTTCTATAGAGGGTGTCTGCAGTGACTTGTGACATCTGTTCAGCAATACCTTCTGTGTGTCAGGGGCAGAGATAGGAAGAATATTATTGAAAACAAATTATATTTTTTCCATAATTTATCCACATTTTTCCTATAAACGGTCCCTGCAGTGAATTGTCACATCTGTGCTCAAATAACGTGTGTGTGTCAGGCCCAGATAATGGGGAAAATATTTGCGAAAAAAGTATATTTTTTCCATAATTTATTTATAATTTTCTTATAAATGGGCCCTGCAGTGAATTGTCACATCTGTGCTGCAATAGCGTCTGTGTGTCAGGGCCAGATATTGGGAGAAATATTACTGACAACAATTATATTTTTTCCATAATTTATTCAAATTTTTCATATAAATAGTCCCTTATAGCATATAACATTTAATATGAAGAAGGGGAGCATTAAGGGACGGGGAAGTGGCCAAACAAGTGATCCCACACACGGATATTCGGAGGATCTCTTTGCATTGCCATTAATTGATTTGGCCCTCTCGCCAAGCACGCTTGAAGAGGGGCCTGAGATCTTGTGCCCCGATTCCCAACCTCTTGAACATCCAGAGTCACAAGAACATGACGCTGGGAAACGGCAATTAGTGTTTAATGAGGTGGCTGATGATGAGACACAGTTGCCAATGACTCAACCGCAATTACTGTCTCAAGAGGTTGAGGAAGAGGATGACACACAATTGTCAACTACTGAGGTTGTGGCTAGGTCAACAAATCAGGAGGATGATCAGAGTGAGGAAGGTGGCAACAAGCCGAGCGAGGAGAGCAGTACAGAGGGGGATCTGCAGCACTGCAACAGGCTGGAAGAGGCAGTGGGGTGGCAAAAGGTAGAAGGCGGGCACCACCGAACAGGCCCGCAACTATTCCATGGAGCACCCCCTTGCGTAAATCTCCCTTGCCAAGGGGTAGGTGTGCGGCAGTCTACTAGCAACCAGACCACCACCAGCATGATCCGCCACATGTCAACAAAACACCCTAATAGGTGGGCCGAACGCCTGGGTCCACAATCTGTGTCTGCGCGTCACACCACTGCCTCCTTTTCCCCTGTGTTATGTGCTGGCCAATCCCCTGTCCAAGATGCAGGCCCGAATGCCTCCCACCCTGCACGTGGACCTTCGCAAGCACCATCAGCAACCACATCCACTTCCCTGTCCCAGAGCAGCGTCCAAATGTCTTTACCCCAGGCATTTGAACACAAGTGCAAATACCCAGGCACCCACGCAGAGGCCATAGCACTAAATGTGCAGCTTTCCAAATTACTGGCCCTGGAAATGTTGCAATTAAGGCCCCATGCACACGGCCGTATTTCACGGCCGTGTGCGGGCCGTGGAACCGCGGCCTGGATCCCTCCTGAGAGCAGGAGCGCACGGCGTCACTGGTTGCTATGACGCCATGCGCTCCCTGCTGCCGGCACAGTACAGTAATACACTGGTATAGATCATACCAGTGTATTACTGTATTGCGGCGGCAGCAGGGAGCGCACGGCGTCATAGCAACCAGTGACACTGTGCGCTCCTGCTCTCAGGAGGGATCCAGGCCGCGGTTCCACGGCCCGCACACGGCCGTGAAACACGGCCGTGTGCATGGGGCCTAAGGCTTGTGGAGACTGAGGCCTTCCGCAGCCTGATGTCGGTGGTCCTCCCTCGTTACACAGTCCCCAGCCGCCACTATTTTTCAAGGTATGCCTTGCCAGCCTTACACCAACGTGTGTCCCTTAACATCACATGTGCCCTGACAGCTAGTGGGAAGGTCCACTTAACCACGGACACATGGACAAGTGCTTTCGGCCAGGGATCCTATATTTCCCTGACGGCACACTGGGTGAATGTTGTGGAGGCCAGGAGCGACTCGTACCCTGGGATGGCACAGGTGGTACCGACACCAAGGATTGCGGGCCCCAATACCATCAGGGTTTCCGCCACCACCTACATTAGTGGCTCCAACCCCCACTTCTGCTCCTCCGCCTCCTCCTCCACTTCCACCTCCGAAGTATCCACGTGCAGCACCAGTCAGTCGTCAGTCGGTAGCTGGAAGCAGTGTAGCACTGCAGTGCTGAAGCAGCAACAGGCCAGCTAAAGCTGATCTGCCTAGGTGACAAACAGCACACCGCCATAGAGCTGTGGCAGGGGATAAGAGACCAGACTGAGCTGAGGGGCATTACGAAAATTTAGTCATGCCTTTCGGTCTGACCAATGCCCCTGCTGTCTTCCAACATTTCGTTAATGATATTTTTAGTCATCTCATCGGCAGGTTTGTAGTCATATACCTAGATGATATCTTAATTTATTCGGCTGATCTGAAAACACATGAAGTACATGTCAGGCAAGTACTGCAGGTCCTACGGACGAATAAATTATATGCGAAAATTGAAAAATGTGTCTTCGCCGTTCAGGAAATACAATTCCTGGGATATCTATTATCTGCTTCAGGTTTCCGTATGGATCCTGGGAAGGTCCAGGCAATTTTAGATTGGGATCTTCCTGAGAACCTTAAAGCTCTACAACGGTTTTTGGGTTTCGCAAATTTCTACAGAAAGTTTATTAAAAATTATTCAGTGATCGTTAAACCCCTTACTGACATGACTAGGAAGGGGACTGATTTTTCTAAATGGTCTGACGCCGCTAAAATTGCATTTTCCTCTCTAAAAGAGAGATTTACCTCGGCACCTGTCCTAATTCAACCTGATGTCTCCCAGCCTTTTATTGTTGAAGTTGATGCGTCGGAGGTGGGAGTGGGGGCTGTATTGTCTCAGGGTCCGTCTCCTGGCAAATGGCGTCCTTGCGCTTTCTTTTCCAAAAAATTATCTGCAGCAGAAAAGAACTATGATATTGGAAATAGGGAACTGTTGGCGATTAAACTGGCGTTTGAAGAGTGGCGTCACTTCTTAGAGGGAGCAATCCACCCCGTCACGGTAATTACGGATCACAAAAACCTTCTGTACCTAGAATCGGCTAAGCGTCTCACCCCTAGACAAGCTAGGTGGTCGCTATTCTTTACCAGATTTAACTTTGTAATCACCTATCGTCCTGGGGCAAAAAATACCAAGGCAGACGCATTGTCTCGTAGTTTCCCTGGAGGGGGTAATGTTAGTGATCCGGTACCTATTTTACAAAGAGGAGTGGTTGTCTCTGCTGTACACTCTGTTCTAGAGGGAAAGGTGTTAGAGGCCCAGGGGGACGCCCCGGCCTCTTGCCCCTCAGAGAAATTGTTTGTACCGTTAAACCTGCGTCTTGAGTTATTGAAGGAACATCATAATTCGGCACTTGCTGGGCACCCGGGTAGTAAAGCAACCTTGGAGCTATTGTCTCGTCGTTTTTGGTGGCCAAGGTTGCGTCAGGATGTAATAGATTTCGTGTCTACTTGTTCTACTTGTGCACGCGCGAAAGTCTCTCATACACGTCCAGCAGGGTCTTTATTGCCACTTTTCATCCCCAATAGACTATGGACACATCTATCAATGGATTTCATCACTGACTTACCTTTGTCTGCGGGTAAAACAGTTATCTTGGTAGTAGTAGACAGGTTTAGCAAAATGGTACACTTTATTGCGCTACCCACACTTCCTAATGCTAAGACTCTTGCTCAGGTGTTTATCAGTGAAATCGTGAAGCTTCACGGGGTCCCTTCCGATGTGGTTTCGGATCGGGGAACCCAGTTTATTTCTAAGTTTTGGAAAGCTTTTTGTACCCGTTTAGGGGTACACTTATCCTTTTCCTCAGCTTTCCATCCTCAGTCGAATGGACAGACTGAGCGTACCAACCAAAACCTAGAAACATATTTAAGGTGTTTTGCGTCTGAAAACCAAGAGGTGTGGTCATCATATTTACCGTTAGCCGAGTTTGCCATAAATAATCGCCGTCAGGAATCCACTGGCAAGTCACCATTTCTTGGTGCATACGGTTTTCATCCCCAATTTTGTACTTTCAAAGAGGGGGGGTCTTCTGGGGTTCCCGAAGAGGAACGGTTTTCTTCATCTCTTTCATCGGTATGGCAGAAGGTGCAAGCTAACTTGAAAAATATGAGTGGTAAATACAAATGCATGGCCGATAAGAAACGGTCACCAGGTCCGGACCTAGGAGTGAATGACTATGTGTGGTTGTCTACTAGGAATATTAAGTTGAAGGTTCCCTCTTGGAAACTGGGTCCTAGGTTCATTGGTCCTTATAAAATTGTAGCCGTCATTAACCCTGTGGCTTTTCGCCTGGAGCTACCTCAGACTTTTAAGATCCATAACGTCTTCCATAAGTCGCTGCTCAAGAAGTATGTTCCACCTCTAGAACCATCACCGCTGCCACCTCCTCCTGTTGTTGTGGATGGTAATCTGGAATTTCAAATATCCAGAATTGTTGATTCTCGTCGGGTCCGCCGCTCTCTTCAGTATCTGGTGCATTGGAGGGGTTACGGTCCCGAGGAAAGAATGTGGGTTCCAGCGTCAGAGGTAAACGCCAACAGGTTGATTCAGGCTTTCCATGTCTCTCATCCGGAGAGACCTGGTCCTGAGTGTCCGGAGGCCCCTCGTGAAAGGGGGGGTACTGTCACGAGGGTGTCAAGAGCCACGTCTGACTCCGTTATACCCGGGGTCAGGAAGTCGCAGCGGGTGGCTGCGCGCTCTATGTCTAAAGATCACGGTGTTTCTTAGTGTTTGTTTTCTGTGTTTGCCTTGCTATCCTTTTTGTCTCACTCAGGGATCCGTAGCTTCTCCTCCTCAGCTGTTTCTTGTCTGCCACTCCCAAACTCCTTATATTCTCCTCTCACACTTCTCTTGTTGCCAGTTATAGAGCTTCCTGCCTGGACATCTATGCTGACCCACTGGAGCTGAGAATCTGGTTGTTGTTCCAGAGTGCTACCCTCCGGATCCCTGTTGGGCTTTTGTTGTCTCCTGTTGTTGCCCTCCTGGGATTATATGTTTAGTTTGTATTGTCTGTCCTCCCCTTGGTGTTTTCCTTTAGAGCTAGTGGTGCGGACTAGTGTTCCCACCGCCCTGTTCACTATCTAGGGCTCATCCTAGGGAAAGCCAGGGTTTTAGGCACGTGATCGGCGTACGGGTGAGGAACCCGTCTAGGGACGACAGGGCAGCCAGGCGCCAGTCGCAAGGTGAGTCAGGGGTCACCACCTTCCCTCTCACTAGGGCAGGGCCTCCCTCTTTTCCTCCCTCCGTGTCACGTATGTGACAGTTACGCCGATCGTGATAGATTGTCAACGCCAGTTCTGTGAGAAGGTCTGGCAGACGTTATTCTCTACCTCTTGCATGACGTTCTTTGTTTTGGTTTCACGTTGTCATCTCCTTTCCTTCTCCCAGGTGTCACCTATTTAGACTAATTGTCTCCTTTAATATTCCCTCCCATACTGCCTTACTTTGCGGTTTATACTACTTCCTGGATGAGGTGTTCACTGCTTCAGGCTGCTGCTGCTGTTTCCTCAGATAAGTCCTTTTCCTTTATTTGTGTTTCCTTGCTGGCTTGATTCTAGGTGACCCTGACTCCGTCCGTATTAAGTGCAGGGGGCCGGTGGTCGTGTCCCCTCACTATTATAGGGTTTTCAGGTGTCACACGGTATTAGGTATGTGGGCAAGCAATTGTCTACCATAGAGACCCTTGCATGCAATCGTCTACCATAGAGACCCTTGATTGACCACATGCAAGGTCTTTCGCTGTAGGTAGCAGATCTCTTCCATAAAACTGTGTCTCAGTGTCAGGTGACCGGTTCTGCTGGCGTTCATGGAGTTTGTTCCGAGCCTAAGGTCTCGATTCCGGATACGTTCTCCGGGGGTAGTGAGAATTTGGTTTGCTTTAGGCCTTATGCACACGACCGCTGTTTTATTCCGTGTCCATTGTGCCGTTTTTTCGTGATTTTCTGCGGACCCATTGACTTTCAATGGGTCCGTTGAAAACTCGGCTAATGCAACGTTTGTCATCCGCGTCCGTGATCAGTGGTTCCAGTCCGTCAAAAAAATATAACCTGTCCTATTATATTTGTGGAAAATGGTTTGCGGACCCATTCAAGTCAATGGGACCGCTAAAAAACACGGAGGCACACAAGATTGTCATCCGCGTCCGCGTCTGTTTTTATCCTATCATGTGCATGGCAAACCTGTCTTAGATTTTTTTTAACTTTCCTTTATGTCTGGTGATCCTCCAAAAATAAAGGAAGACACACGGAAACAAAAACGGAAACGGAACAACGGAACCCCATTTTGCGGAATGGAATACAACAACGGTCATGTGTATGAGGCCTTAGAGAGGTTTGCAAACTCCATTTTCGTCTACTTCCCCATTTCTCTGGTGATGAGGAGCAGAGGGTGGGGATCATCATCCCGCTGCTCAGGGATAACGCTCAGTCTTGGGCCTTTTCGCTGCCGGTGGGGGCACGGCCCCTCCGATCGTTGGATGAATTTTTTGTAGCCCTGGGGCAGATATATGATGACCCGGATCGTATTGCTCTGGCTTAATCTAAACTGCGTCTTTTATGCCAGGGTAATCAGAGATATATTGTTCTGAATTTCGGAGATGGGCAGCTGATACTGGTTGGAATAATGCTGCACTCCGAAGTCAATTTTGCCATGGTCTTTTTCGGAAAGATTGAAAGATGCATTTGCTTTTCATGAGAGACCTGCCTCGTTAGAGTCTGCCATGTCTCTAGCTGTTCGTATTGACAGGCGTCTTAGAGAGAGAGAGGAGACTACTTCTTCCTGTCATATTCAGCCCAAGACAGTGGGGCTGTCTCATTCGATGCGCAGGGGTCTCAGTCTCTCTCAATCCCCTCTGAGGAGGAAGCCATGCAGCTGGGTTTGCTTGCGTCTGATAGTAGAGGATTCAGCTCTCAGAGGAGGGTTTGTTTCTGTTGTGGGGGTATAAATCATTTGGCTAATGTTTGCCCCTCTAGGAGATTCATGGAGTTTTCTGAGGGTAATAAAAGAAAAAGAAAAAGGAAAAAAAACCTCCAAAAAACTTTCCAATTGCTACTATTGGCAAGGTTGATGCGGAAATTGAAGGTTTGCCCTTTACTTGTAGTTGCCGTTTTCTCCTACCTGCCAGGGTGGCGCTAGACAGCAAGAACATTGTTTGTGAGATTTTTGTAGATAGTGGAGCAGCTGTCAATCTCATTGATAATCAATTTGCAATAATGCGTGGTTTCCAGGTATGCACTTTGGAAAAGGATATACCTGTTTTTGCTATCGATTTCGCTCCACTTTCACAAAGATCGTTAAAGGGCATAGTTCACAATATCCATTTGACTGTGGGTGCCGCTCATGTTGAGGATATGTCGTGGATTACCTACTCCTCTAGTGTTGGGGCTACCCTGGCTCACTAAACATAACCCCACCATTGATTGGCAAGCAAGGCAAATAAATGGTTGGAGTGAGTTTTGCAGAGAGAATTGCCTCACGGCGTCTCTTTCAGAGGTTTCTACCAAGACTGTACCATCTTTTCTCTCTGAATTTTCGTATGTGTTTTCCGAGAGTGGTGTCCAGGAGTTTCCCCCTCACCGGGAGTACGACTGCCCTATTAATCTCATCCCAGGCGCCAAGCTGCCAAAATCACGTTTATAAAATCTCTCCCAACCTGATAGAGTCGCTATGTGTACTTATATCTCTGAGAGCCTGAGAAAGGGACACATCCGACCCTCAAAGTCACCTGTTGCTGCAGTTTTGTTTTTTTTTGTTAAGAAAAAAGATGGTCCTTTAAGACCTTGTCTGGATTTCAGGGAGCTGAACCGTATCACAATTCGTGACCCATATCCGCTTCCTCTGATCCCAGACCTGTTTAACCAGATTGTTGGGGCAAAAGTTTTTTCCAAGTTGGATTTAAGAGGGGCATACAACCTAGTCAGGGTCAGGGAAGGGGACGAATAGAAGACGGCCTTCAATACCCCTGAGGGTCATTTTGAGAATTTGGTTATGCCTCTTCCGTCATATCAACATGCATTGCATATTCGTCACATATAATGCCCTCGTATATATATGGCCTTCGAATATAATTTTTTACAGGGTCCACTCACCAGCAGGCCCTCACATATAATTTTTTAGAGGGTCCGCTCACCAGCAGGCCCTCACATCTAATTTTTTACAGGGTACGCTCACCAGCAGGCCCTTACATATAATACAATGCTGGGATGGTGTTTGTGCTCATTATCCCCCTTGTTTTATGGTATTTTACTATCCACTGATCTTTGTAATTAATAAAGTATATGATTTTTCACAACTGGACGCCTATGAGCTTTAGTTCCTCAGTTTTCTCCTTGTATTCAAAAGCTTTTCTAGTTATATAGCATGTCGGGAAGTCTATTTATATAAGCCGCACCACTGTGTGCATACTCAATTGGCTACTGATACCCATGGTTGTGGTTTGTGTTTTTACTTTATATACAAGTAAATATGAAGGAATGAATGTTTTCAATAAATTTTTCCTATAAAATCATTTTTTTACTTTGGTTTTGTTCGTAAAACCTTAATTAGATTGTGGGCCTGGTGATCAATTTAAGGCTCTTTATGCAGCAGCAGCATGGTGATAAAAATGAGTGGCAAGGTGACATATTGTGGAAATGGCAGCATGAGGAGGCCACATAGTGGCACACTGATTGAGTCTGGAAAAAACACTAAGGCCACAGATTGTTTAGAAAGATGCAGATGGAACCAAATCTGTAGAGCTGTATGATGGTCACCTGCAGATTAATGCAGACTAGGGGCGTAGCTATAGTGGAAGCAGAAGAAGCTGCAGCTTTGGGGGCCTGACCCAGAAGGGGACAATCCAGGAGGAGGACTAAAGGATTTGGTCAGGGCCCCCTCAACATTATTACACAATGAAATTATATACAGTGACAGTATAGACAGTGTATAGAACAGATGGAACAGCTGCCCTGGTCTGAGAGATCGATCTTTACTAGCCACAGGAATGGGGGCGGGATGAAAGGAAGGGGTAACAAAAAAGTTAAAATTAGTTTGGGATGGAGCCCCATTCAAAAAAGTTAGGTTTATCGATTCCAAAACCTTAATTAAATTGTGGGCCTGGTGATCAGTTTAAGGCCTTTAAGCAGCATCAGCAGCAGCAGCATGGTGATAAAAATGAGTGGCAAGGTGATATGGTGTGGAGAAGGCCACATAGTGACACAATGACAGAGTCTGGATAAAAGACTGAGGCCACAGATTGAGAAAAATGCAGATGGAAACAAATCTGTAGAGCTGTATGCGGTCACCTGCAGATTAATACAGCCATCAAAATCAAGTTGGGTTTGTCGGTTCCACCTCAGCTCACCAGCAGCCCCGCAACTCAAATCTTTCACAGGGTCAGCTCACATGCCGGCCCGCAACTCAAATCTTTTACAGGGCAGCTCACATGCAGGCCCTTGCATATAATTTTTTAGAGGGTCAGCTCAGCTGCAGGCCCTCGCATATGTTTTACAGGGTCAGCTCACCCACAGGCACTCGCATATAATGTTTTACAGGGTCAGCTCACCAGCAGGCCCGCACCTAAAATCTTTTACAGGGTCAGCTCACTTGCAGGCTCCGCAACGCAAACCTTTTACAGGGTCAGCTCATCTGCAGCCTATCAACTTATGCTGCCTTGCTTTAAAGTAGTAGCCATAGCCGTTTTTCAGAATTCCGCTCGAAATCGAACAATAATTCGCTGTTACCAGTGGTCACCATGTTAGGCGCATAAAAGAACATCGAAAATTGATAGAGAAGATATCAAAATGGATTGTGGACGCTACGGGGACGTTCGATCAGGCAGAAGTTATCTAGAGTCAACAAAGCAGCAGCAGGGTCTCTCCTGTATAACGTTTCCTCATCCAAAATACCGCAGTGACATTCCCTGTAATTTTGCATTACTCATTCCAATAACAGAGCATGTTAAGAGTCCTGTATTGTTATTTATCATCACTACCTCCACGAGTCGGGAGTGTGTGATTTGAGCGCCACCCACTTGCCTTCCTTGGATGTGGTAGCCGTTTCTCAGGCTCCATCTCCGGAATCAAACACTGATTCCCTGTTACCCATAGTTTACAATAGTTTTGAGCTGACAATTACATCGAAAGTTGATATGCCAGACATCCGAATGGATCGTCGCCATCACAGGGACGTGCCGTCGGCCCCAGGTTAACTAGTCACCAAAGTGGCAGCAGGCCACCGCCCATAATGTTTTAGATGGTCAGATCAGCGGGCCCTTGCTCCTAATGTTTTTAAGGGTCACCAGCAGGCCATCAATCATAATTTTTAAAGGGTGTGTATGATGCCCTCCTTTATGTGTAACTAAGGATGTGCTTCTTCCTTGTAAAATGTGTCGCAGCACTTGCACTTTATATACAAGTAATTATTAATGAAAGAATGTTTTATCAGTTTTTCCTCTAAATTCGTATTATTGTCATTATGTAAAAGTGGCGTACTAGTCAGACAACATAGTTCCCAGCAGTGACCAGCGAGTCCACGATGCATCCATACAATGTCCCCATGTTGTTACAGAACCATTTCGGTGGTGTTACCAACAATTTCTGACATTTTCTTATGAACCAGGCACCCTCCCCTCTTCAGAGCAGGGGGTAGCTGGTTTAATGCTCGGGTTCTCCCGTTGACTTTTATTATAGGCGATGTATATCACGATGTATTCAGCCCGAGCCCCCGAGCACTCTAGAGGTACGGTGCTCGATTAATACTAGTCACCAGGCATACAATACTCCTGCATATTTTTCGATCTCTTTAATGATAAAGAGCACCCTAATAAGAACCCCACAAAGCATGTCAACCAAGTATGAGAAGTTTCTCTTGAGGTGTTCTGGTTCTCTTATTTTTCTACAAAGAGGACTAGCTTACATGTTTCATTGAGGGATGTATAAGTTTTGTGGGATGTTGTATTTCTCTTGTCTTACTTTCAGTTGCATGTTACTTTGGAGATCTCTCTGGTTCATATGACATTAAATCAAAATGTTGACATAAAATTGCTAAAGGTGTTGTCTGCCTTTTATAATTATATTATTGATGCTAGTACCCCCTCAACCTCTCTGATGGTAAAGGGGAAATGGGAAGAGGATGTTGGAACAATATCTCCAGACCAATGGAATGACATCCTGGCTTTAACTCCTAGTCTTACATTGAATGAATCTCAGAGACTATCCCAGCTATACCTGCTACACAGAGTGTATAGAACCCCCAAACTTCTATTTAAAATATGTGTGCGACCGGACTCCACATGCCCTAGATGTGGCGCAACGGAAGCAACACATGCTTCATATTGTATGGAACTGCTGAGAGTTGGGAAAATACTGGGAAGAGATACAAAAAATCATAGCCGTAACAACTCAGATAGGATTGCCCAATGATCCCAGAATCTGTGTGCTGGGTATACTTGACTCCATAGGATTAAATGATAAACTATCCTTATGTATTCACAGAATGTTGTTCCAGGCAAGGGTCTTAATCACTAATCATTGAATAAGAAATAGGCCTCCTAACAAGCAGGAATACATAAATAGGATGAATACGATTCTACGTCTTGAAAGAGCGGTATATGTCAAAAGAAAATGCCCAAACAAATTTTGGTCAATATGGCAGGGCTGGATTGAATCTGGACTAGGGATTGTTTGAGAGGACAACTGTCCTTAATGGGATGTCTGTCTTAGTTTAAGATACATTTTAATGAGGATCGAGTGTTCAACTTATTGTTATCTTAGGTCGATATGACATCCTTTGTGAAATGTTAAATAAAATACAGTGAGGGTTCGGTGGTGTAATCATCTCTCTGCAAGACATACTCTAGGGGGGGGGGGGGGGAGTTGGGTGAAAGTTAAATTTGTTATTTAGCAAAATCTCTGTATTGCTATGTAATGTGATCGCATCAGATTTCTGTCCATGTTAATGACTGACAGGATCTTGATCATTATGTACAAATGTGTATTTTATTGATAGTTTATTTAAAATCAATCAAAATGATTTTTAATTGAAAAAAAAATTCCCAACATTTAGAATAAATGTAATAGTCAATTGTAATACAAAACCAGCACTTTAATAGACATTTCATTTGATACATCAGTAGCTACAACTTTTATGTCAATTCTTGTAGAGATTGCTATGCGGTTCGCCCAGCGGTCGTTTGACGGTGAACTTTGCTCGTTCGCGATTTCGCCGAACGGGCGAACATATGGCGATGTCCACCGGCAGCATATTCTTTTACATTGTGAAGAGCTTTACCCATGACACATCCATCAGGTGGTACAGGACAGCCAATTGAGATGTTTTAGCACATGGACATACTCCCTACCTTATAAATAAACCCGATCTGGCCGCCATTTTGCATTCAGTCTTTTGCCGATGTAGGGAGAGGTTGCTGTGTGGAGCAGGGACAGACTGTTAGGGACACCAAACGCTACCTAATAGGGCCACAAAAGTCCTTTTAAGAACTGGTATAGGTGTGCTATCAATAGGTGTGCTATACTGAGGGGTGTAATATACTTATAATATACTTTCTAACATAGAAAGTATATTATAGTGCATTTGTATTGTGCAGCAGTTGTGTGCGGTTTTGCTGAGATACCGCAGCTAGATAGAGGGACAAACGCTATTGGAACAAATAATTTCTACTGGTGTGATATACCAGTGGCCACCCAAAGAAACTGATTGAAGCAGGAGTGTGATATAGCTTCTTCCACAAATACTGCTCTTCTATAGGGACTTTTGTCACAGGGTCATTTTGAAAATGACAGGCAAAGGAAGAGGCAGGCCATTCCGCAGGGGTAGTAGGGGTCGGCAGGTGCACCAGACCGGAGCCTAAGTGGGAAGTTGCAGAAGGTCCATGCGATTTTGTCAAAGGACGCACCAGACTTGGTTTAGTGGCTCACTCAGCCTTTTGCTTCTGGACCCTCCTTATCCTCTCTATCTGCACCCTCTTCACTCTCTGCTGTGTAAACCCCCGAAGACACCACCACCACCATAGCCCCTCCATTCGAGTCAGAGGAATAATTTTTTCATCCATTCCCAGAACTTACCGAGGCGCAGCCATTCTTGGCATCGGATGAGGAAGAAGAGGTAGCAATGGCCGCCACCCAGCGGTCTGACGACAGTACCCAGATCAACCAACCCATCGAGAGCCGCCCTCCGGATCCAGCCTGAGTCAAAGCCTAGACCGACAGGTGTCCGACTACATGGGGTTAACGGCCAGTATGGACGCTCTGAGAAGCAAGGAACCCCTTGACTACTGGATGTGCAGGCTTGACCTGTGGCCAGAGCTGGCACAATTTGCCACAGAACTCTTGGCTTGCCACTCGTCCAATGTCATGTTCGAAAGGACGTTCAGCACAGCAAGAGGGATCGTGACCGCTAAGCGCACTCGCCTAGTTCACGACAGTGTGGACTACGTCACATTTCTAAAAATGAATGAGGCATGGATCTCGGAGGAATTCTAAACCTGTGACGACCATGTTTAATTTAATTTACTCATTCCAGCCCACAAATATCCGCTACCACCCAGAACAAATAATTGTTCCTGTCTTAGGTAAATACAGCGGCATAAAAGGCCTTTTCTGTCCGTTGAATGCCTAATGTTTTGGGCCTCAGAGGAATTCAACACCTGTGACGACCACATGTTTCAACTATTGTCATTAGTTTTTTTTTCAAGAGGGGGCATTTCGTTAGCCATGTTTTTAATCCAATTTTATATTTTTAGTTATTTTAAACATATGTATTTGACCTGTATTTGTACTGGCCTACAGTAAAATTGATATCCATTGACCATCTAATATACCTCCGGCCACATAATCATTTGATCTTTTCTGTCCAGTGAATGCCAGTAGTCTAGTAGCCTACAGTAAAATTTTTATCCATTGACCGCATAATGTACCTCGAGCCACATAATCAGAATTTCTTTTATGTCAGGTGAATGCCTCATTTTTAAGGCCTGTACTCCCGTGGCCTAAAATAAAGTTTATCTAGGCTCCAACAGGGCACATTTCAGAGAATTTCCCTTTAAGATGCATACATTTCCCCTGATTAAGATACATATTTTTTGTTAGAATTTTTGACATTGATCCCCCTCTAGTATGTCACTGTCCACATTGTGGGACTATTTGTGCACTTCTACTAAGTAGTTTGTGGCTGCAAATATGAGCTGAATGTTTTTCAGGTTCGCCTGCCATTCAAGTGAATGGGGCCCGCCGCGAACTTGCGGTTCACGAACATTCGATCGAGTTCACAAACCATCCCGGCCGATGTTCGTCCATCACTAATTTCTTGTAAACTTCTTTATGTAATAAAAAAAATTCTGCACTACTTAAAGTGAATCTCAGATTTGAAGCCACATCAGTAAGTGTACTAGAGAATTAGAGTGTTACTATAGTTTGCCAATGACTATAACTGATTTCTTATGGTCAATATATCTCATAATTGGCCTCCAATACACATTCATCCATGTGATAGCATCTGTTGCCCTTTAGTACCATATCAAGCAATATCAGTACCATAATAATATGCAAATGAAGCAACGTGTTCATGTGTGTAAAGGACTGCAACCGTTACATTCACAAATCCATGCTGAAAATGGAACAGGCAAACCCCCTTTCACGTCTATTAAATAGTCATTCTTCAAACTTTATCTCACTGAGCACACAGTGGCAGAATCTTGGAAGATGTCCCATACATCGGCTCATTAGCTATACATAAGAGTTGTGCAGCTGCCCCTTCTTCACATGAGCAGGGATAAGAGAGAAAATGGAAAATGCCTCGGTGGGTAGTCATTCTGTTTTCTTGAAGTTCATCCCAGCCTGAAGAGAGATTGGGGATATTACATTAGAATTT
Source organism: Bufo gargarizans (assembly GCF_014858855.1). Lineage (NCBI taxonomy): Eukaryota > Metazoa > Chordata > Amphibia > Anura > Bufonidae > Bufo > Bufo gargarizans. The sequence continues at coordinate 174,422,023 of NC_058081.1, forward strand.
ATCAGTAATGCTCAGTGTGTGGAAAAGCCAAATACTGTGAATTGCCTAAAATAAAGATGTCTCATTGTTTTATGTTGGCGGATGCAGCATAAGTCTTAAAGCCTTTACTCCAGACTTGACATTGATGACTTTAGCTAAAGAAATCTAGAGCAATTGGATCAACTTGAAGTTGATTAAGCTACTACAAGATGAGTAATTACAGATGACAACCATTAATAAAAAAAAGTACTTGCCAATATCTTGAAGCTAAAAAAATAATGTACCATGACGATAAAAAAAAAATCCCAAATTCTGTTTACCATGATTATGACAATAGAGGACTAATGTCCTTTACAGTGCCTACATTCTGTCAATAAGAAAAGCAGCAAATTACCAATTTGTGCTCTCCAATGACAAAACAGAAAAGAGATGGTGTGTTGAGCTTCAAAGAATTTATGGTGGATTTAGAAGGAATTGTCAGCATTTTATTTTTGTTGCAGGTGGTTGGGCAACAAACAGATAGACTGAGTTGTAACTAATTATTTATTTAGCGAAAATGATGTGTAAACTGTGACAGGCTAGATGTACTGTAGCTGATATATACAGTACATATAGAACTATGTTCATATTTATGAAATATGACTCACATCAGCTATTACGATAATATAATGCTTGAAAAACACTCTTTATTAAGTTAACAGAAGCACTAGTTAAAAACAATAATATGCTCAGCCTATACATAGACAGACAGTTGCCCTTTTCTGGGGTTGTCTATCCTGGTGATGTGACCTGCTTGTGTTCTTAGCAGCGCTGTAATTTGCACTCTACTAGTGTCACATTAGGGTTCAGTGAGGCCCTGAACTTCGCCCAAACAACTGTCCCTGCCTGCTTGCACTATCCGCCCTAGATGATGGCCCACAACTGGACGGCGGTCTCTTCCTTAAAAAGTGCAGGGGCCTACAGGAAAAAATGCATGGACAAAATAATAAACATAGTGCTAGATACTGTGAACAGATAAATGATTAAATGAGTCAGAACCAGAACAGAACCAAACAGAGTATAGCAGCATCGTACAAGCCAAAATCAATACCAGGAGAATCCATTATAAAGCCAGATCAGAAACTGGAAGCCAGAAATTATCCAAATCAAGATGTCAAACCAGGAATTCTCATCAGGTACAAATTGTCAGGCAAAAGGGGTAGTATAAAGAACATGCTGAGGTCCAAAAATTCAGAGGTCAAAATGCAATAAAGCAGGTATATGATGGGACAAATTAATCTGTTTGCCACAGTTATCTGTTCAAATAGAGTTCTCCGTCGGTCACATGGGACGTCTGGCCATATTAGAACAACCAATTAGAGAAGTCCGGTACCGTACATATGATGCACTGGAAGAAGCCTTTTCCTGGCGAAACGCGGGTCGAGGTACTGCTCTGCCCAGACATCCGACACTTCCACACATCATGGGTAATTGATACATTCCTATGTTTGTCTCTTGTGTGATTATGTATCAGTGATTGTCACAGTATACCTTCCATTGCCATGCCTTTGTTCTGATCATATTTTTGCACAGCTGTGACCAGACCTCTTGTTCTTTAGTAATTGTAGGCTGACCATTGTTTTTTTATGCGTTACTTTGACACGGCAGTGGTAGCAGTGGATACAATTCACATCTATCTATTTGGACATGTATTTAGTTATATGTTATGTGTGGGTACTCTATATTGAACCTATTGTGTGTGGTTGACTATTTTTGGATTTTCTGGTCTGTCTCCTTGTTAGTGCGGTATGTGTGAGGGTGGGGTTCATTTCCCATGACCAAGTGCCTTATGTTATTCTTGTGTAAACTTGTTATATCTTATATGAGTGTTCTTCAAACTTTTTTAGGGTTATTGGTTGTTTTTTTTGGTTACGTCTGGCCATGTTACCTGTGAAGTCATGACTGATCCTAACCTCCCCTCCGTTTGGTAGGCATGTTAAAAAGACAGAGGGCTCTATTACAACAGCCCACATTGGAACACTCCTGCCGACATACTGCAGTGGGGCCAAGATGCTGGCAGTGCAGGAAAGTGGAGCCAGGAAATCATGTTACCTGGCAAAGGGATGCTAGCAGCGCAGCTTCAGGAGTGCGCATCTGCCAACTACCGTGGAGGTCATACAGAAGTGCTGGCAGCACTGCCTGCTTGCAGGGCATGTCTGCCAGCCAGTGACAACTGGGCACCTTTATAAATGGCTTACCTCCAGCTACTCCAGTTTCTGTCTGATTCTGGCACTACTCAGCGCTGGGACCATGAAGACATAATGTCTCTCCAGTTCTCTACTGTGGCTGCCCTGGTATCTGAGCTCTCTCTCTGAATGAGCTGCATGCCTGGTCTACACACAAGTGTACACACTGGAGCAGTATTCGCTGCCCACTTCCTTTCCAGGCTGAATATCCAGCCATCCTGAGTAAGTATCTGGCACCCTCTACTGTCACAACACTATCTTTATATCGTACAACATAAATATTTCACTTTTTATTATCACATATTGTTTTAGTGACGTACTGTCAAAGCAGTACATCCTTTTGTGTCTCCTCCCCCCCCCCCCCCCTTGTGCAGAAAGTCATCCTGTCTTGCATGGAATTTATTGATAGGGAAGTCAGACTGAAAAATGACAACTGCTGCCTGAGAATATGATAATTTCTGAGTATTTCCAAAATAACTGTTTGGCGTTTTTATTTTAGATAAGAAAAGATGACTGTCAATAAACTTGTGTAACTAGCAAAATTATTTGAATGTGGAGCTTTCATTTATAGTAATATTTTAAAGGAACTTTATAGTTTAGCTCTACAATGATGTCAGGACTTGATATATACAGTATACAGTCAAATGTTTGTGAATGCCCTATCAGGTTTTTTAGCCATGCCTACTAAAATAGAGGCAAAAAGCAAGCAGAACGGTATGCAAACTTCATAGACTAACAGCAGTATTAGTATGTGTTGTACCAACATTAAACTTACAAGTTGTCACAAACTTACCTTTCCGGGCTCCAGTGGTGAGATCTAGTGATGGATGGATCTGTCAGCCGAGATGATTGCGTTCGCGATCGAATGTTTGCGAACCGCGCTTTCGCGGCAGGCCCCATTCACTTTAATGGCAGGCGAACCTGAAAAACCTTCAAGTCATATTTGCATATTAAAGGGAAACACTCAAAAATGTGCTCTGCTGGAGCCTAGAAAAAATGTATTTCCTATCGGTTTGATGTATACAAATGTGCAGCACTCCACGTTTTTGTATCCTGCAGATTCCATTTAAAAAAATGCATACGTTAATGCACATTTTTTTTCTACCATGGAACTGTATGGTGAACGAACCCCACTGTACAGCATCAGTCTAAAGCATCTGTTAACGCATACATTTTTGGTATGCATTAAATGGATGGCAAAAATACGATGTGAACCGAGCCCTAGTGTCAGAATAAGCACCAGTACCCAGCGGAGCAGTGTGGCGGAGAGGGGAGGCCGCCATGTACTGGCAGAGCGCTACCTGGTTCTGGTAGTCAGGGATGAGGACTATGTTTCCCAAGGATCATTTTGTACTGGGAAATACAGGGCACAGTATAATACAATAGAATCTATACAATATAAAGATATTAGCCCTACCCCCGAATAATAATACAATTAGGTGATCATTTATTATATAGAAATACATTGACTGGATAACACCATACCGCGACCGGATAAAAGGGTATTAGAGGCCACAGTACATGGAATGACTAGGGGCACTGCACAAGGTGTAGTAAGAGGGCACAATGCAGGGTATAAGGGGGCACAGTACGGGGTGAGAGGCACAGTACGGGGTGGGGGGCACAGTCACTTCTGTGACATTAGAAGTAGCAATGGACGAACATCGACCTGGATGATTCGTGAACACGATCGCCCAAACACAATCAAATGTTCGCAAACCGCAAGTTCGCTGCGGGCCCCATTCACTTTAATAGCAGGCGAAACTGAAAAACCTTCAGGTCGTTTTAGCAGCCACCAAATACTTACTAGAAGTGCACAAATCATCCTACAACATGGTCAGTGACATACCAGAGGGGGATCAATGGCAAAAATTCCCACTAAAAATATGTATTTTAATCAGGGGCCACTTTTATGTGTTTTAAAGGGAAACCGTCAAAAATGTGCCCTGCTGGAGCCTAGAAAATTTTTATTTTAGTCCACGGGAGTACAGGCCCCAAACATTAGGCATTCACCGGACAGAAAACATCAAGTGATTATGTGGCTGGGGGTACAGATGTAGCAGGGGTAACACACACACTCTTAACTCAAATTTCTTTACTCACCGCGTTATCTTGAAACAAAAGCCATTGAAGAGCAAATGCTTAACACATTTAGTTGCATTTAGTTTAGATAACATGTCTCATAAAGCATGTACAGCCGTATATTAGACAGTCGATGGATATCAATTTTACTGCAGGCCAGTGGACTACAGATCCCAGGAGGTTGCAGGATTGAAGGATGAAGCAGAGCCAGGCAGGCAGAGCCATTAACAGTAGCAATGGTGCAGAACCAGACAGGTGGAGCCGTTACTGATAGAAACGGTGCAGGACCGAAGGATGCAGTATAGCCGAGGTCAGACGAGCAATGGGTCAGGATAGGTGGCATAGGAACATAGTCAGGCAATCCGGGTTTGCAACAGGCGATAGCAGGATGTCACAGAGTAGCAGGGTAAACCGCAAGGAGGAGGAACAAACCAGAGAGCTAGTTCCAAGCAAGAGGAATGCACAAGCAGAAGCTAAAACACAATACTCAAGCAATTAGTAACAGGCTTGAGAGATTTAAATGTGAAACAGGAAGTAAGATGGCACCCAGCTGAGACACAATCCACCATCTTAACTGAGGGAGAACTTAAGGGCAAGACAATCTGAACTAAACAGAAATTGCAGGATGATTCCTGACATCAAGTGATTATGTGGCTGGAGGTATATTAGACTGTCAATGGATATCAATTTTACTGCAGGCCAGTGGACAACAGGCCCAAAAAATTATTAATTCAACGTACAGAAAAGAACAAGCGATTATGTGGCTGGAGGTATATTAGACGGTCATTGGATATGAATTTTACTGCAGGCCTGTACAAATACATGTCAAATACATATATTTAAAATAAATAAAAATATAAAATTAAATTAAAAACATGGCTAATAAAATCAGCCCTCTTGAATAAAAACCAAATGATAATAGGTGAAATTCGATAACACGTAGTCGTCACAGGTGTTGAATTCCTCCGAGGCCCCAACAATTAGGCATTCACCGTACAGAAAAGATCAAGTGATTATGTGGCTGGAGGTATATTAGGCAGACAATTTTACTGCAGGCCAGTGGACTACAGGCCCCAAAAATTATTCATTCATCGGACAGAAAACATCAAGTGATTATGTGGCTGGAGGTATATTAGACAGTCATTGGATATCAATTTTACTGCAGGCCAGTGGACTACACGCCCCAAAAATTATTAATTCCCTGTATAGAAAAGAATAATTGATAATGTGGCTGGAGGTACATTAGGCGGTCACTGTATAACAATTCTACTGTTGGCCAGTAAGATTACAGGCCCAAAAATTATTCATTCACCGGACAGAAAATATCAAGTTATTATGTTGCTGGAGGTATATTAGAAGGTCATTGGATATCAATTTTACTTCAGGCCAGTGCCATATTCGATTTCGCGTTATTTTGCGAATATTCGATTGAATATTCGTCTCATATTCTATTTATCGCAAACAATATGCGATTTAATTATTCGCATATTGCGATTTTAACTGTATAAGGAAACTTTCCTATTGGTTTGCTAATGGCTATGTATTTTATGAATGTTCGCTATATTGCTATATATTCTTGTTTTAGAATATGACGAATATTCTAAAAAATGAAGTTATAGCAATATAGCGAATATTCGTGAAATACACATATAGACTGCAATTTAGCTAATATAGTGCTATAATCTTTTTTTATAGTCACATTTTTTTTCTCTTCTGCACTTCAGATTTGGAAAAAATGTACCCTATAAAAAAAATACTATAGCACTATATTAGCTAAATTGCAGTCTATATGTGTATTTTACGAATATTCGCTATATTGCTGTAACTTAGTTTTTTAGAATATGACGAATATATATTTTTTCAATCTGTACTGTTATTCCACTTTGGCATACTCCTCCCAGACAAGCATCCCCGTCACCATGGGAACGCCTGTGGGTTGGAATATACATTATGATCTGAGTTTTCACAATCTCAGGGGAAACTCAGATCCGATGGTATTTCCCATGGCGTTCCCATGGTGACGGGGACGCTTGTCGGTGAGAAGTATGCCAAAGTTGATTAACAGTACACATTGAAAAAAAAATAAAATATATTCTACATAACGAATAAATTCGCTATATTGCTATATATATTCTTATTTTTTTATATTCGTGGATATTCCAATAAAAAGAATATATAGCAATATTCAGCCGATCTCTAATAGTTTGATAAATGAAAATTTGGCTAGACGGGCTTAGAACATTACCTCGGTCAGGCAGGCCAAGCAGGAAGAAGCACCAGTACGGCAACGGCAAGGTGCAATAATCAAAATCGTGATTTTGAATAAAAAAATGTTTTCCAAAAATATATTTAATTTATTATATTTGCTATAGCTCTCCCTAATTTAAAGGGAACCTGTCATGTGGACATTTGATTATAATCTAACTAATTATATACAATCATTAACTACTAAAAAGTACCTTAGATGTATTTACTTACTGGTGTGACAGATGGTTACCTCATAATATACACACAAAGATGCTGCATGCAAATGAGCTGATTTGAGTCCAGCGTGATGTCATTGAGTCTAGTGTATATTTAATTCAGAGCTATAGCCACTCCCCTGCCCACCTGCTGCTGATTCATATGGAAAAAAAACTGTCAATCTGCAGCCGGTAGGCGGGGAGAGTCAGGAGCTCATAAATATTCAGGACTCATCATTATTAGCTGGAGCTTTTCAATACAAGATTTTGGCAGATTGACTGGGTCAATTAAAGAAAGTGGCCCAGCATTTTGCTAAGAGAATCAGTCACTTATTTATGTTGCCCTTAGTTAGGACACCATAAAACTGGTGACAGGTTCCATTTAAATAAAGCGGGTAATGTAAACGTGAGTGAAAAAGCATCTGGCGTAATTTACAGTATTCAAACCGCCCAGTGACTGTGACCAGTGTGAACTACCCTTCATCAAGCATTCATCACTAGTTGATTGAACTTTACAAGTTAATGAATACAGTGACTACTGGAAGTACATCAAAGTTTAGACACATATTTGAGAAAGATGAGGACATCATATTAACTGTAAGTAATATTCTCTTAAAGCATATATGTTGTTTTTGAACATATTGCATGCAGCACAATGATTGTTCTGTAGATCACAAATTCTGAAATATTCGTAGATGCGATTATTATCTATATTGATACCATTTTTATTAAAAAAAATTGACACATTTTAACTGGTTACAGTATATATTACGAATTGGTGAAATTAGCTTTCTTGTTTCGTCGGCGCACGATGTTAATAGCATGTATGTATGGTCCATGGAAAAACTCTATAACATGCACATAGCACATCAATTTTCCTGCCACTAAATATATACCACACACTATATAACACACACACAATATATAGAGAGATTCTATTTTATGACCAAGAGCTTTCTTTGTCTGAATGTAAAGTCTTGCCGGTTCATTTTGCGTTACACAGGGTGCACCCCGGCGAGGCGAACCAGCTATACAACACCTACGGTACTGTGCCTTAACAAGACAGGTACATCTCAGCTTACTTGGGCAATATCTGATTTGTCAGAGCCTACACACATAGTATCACAATAGAATCAGGATTCTTAACAGTAACATGAAAATGTAAATTTGGCTTTAAAATTATTATTTTTTCGGATATATGTTTAATATGTGGTATACTAAAAAGGTTTTGAATATATGCTTTCATCTTTATCCATCAGCATTTCTTCTTCGGGGATATAACTGGACCAGGAAAAGAAAGGACAAAATTGAAATAGTACTGTCTCTTCAATCTGAATTATATGCCAAATATTGAGTGCAGCATGAAATACCAGCCATCCCAAAAAAATGGTGTGACATCAAGCGGCAACACTATGATCGAGTAGTAGAGTATAGTAAGCGATTATGCTCAGGTACAATGCTTACATGAATTTGGTCCCTCTCTCTACAACACTGTCTATATACAGTAATGCTGCTAATCCATACAGATGTAGTAGACTCTACCTCTTAAATCAAATTTATTAACTCATCACGTTTTCTTGAAACAAAATCCATTAAAAGAAAAATCTTGACGCATAACATTTCATTTAGTTTACATAACATGTCTCATAAAGCATGAGTGTTAACTTTACCACATCCGTATTTTATTATTGTAACGGATATCTTACACTCCAGCTGAGTAAATCCATACAGTGTCTCCCAAAAATCAAGTAAATCTGAAGGTGTTGTGAATATATAGCTCCCAATCCCCGATGCGGTCGATGACTAAGACCATTGTGTTTGCTAAATGTATCACAGGCAATATCCATTATGTTTGTGGATTGTGTCACGGGCAATATCCATTGTGTTTGCTAATGTCCATTGTGTTTGCTAACTGCGTCACAGGCAGATAAGGTGGTTTGTGTACATTTAAAGGGCGAAATAGGGTTAACTACATGAACAGAAGACGAAATACAAGAGTCTGGGCATTTATAAACAGGGGTTTTGTCACAATTCTTTTTACAAATGATAACTTAATACCAGTTTTGACATGTACAAAATGATCCGGTTACGTCATACATCTCTCCCTCGCTGTGATTGTATACATATATAGAGTTATACAGCGCGGGACCCATGTATGATGTCACCGGATGATTTCACAAACACATAAATATATATATATATATATATATATACGTCTCGTTTATGTATACATTAACAGCAAACATCTTTCAGTATTCCGGTGAAAGGACCCGTCCATTACATATATCCCCCTCGTAATTTGCATGGGATTACAGAGTATATATACAGTACAGACCAAAAGTTTGGACACACCTTCTCATTCAAAGAGTTTTCTTTATTTTCATGACTATGAAAATTGTAGATTCACACTGAAGGCATCAAAACTATGAATTAACACATGTGGAATTATATACATAACAAAAAAGTGTGAAACAACTGAAAATATGTCATATTCTAGGTTCTTCAAAGTAACCACCTTTTGCTTTGATTACTGCTTTGCACACTCTTGGCATTCTCATTCAAACTCTTTGAATGAGAATGTGTGTCCAAACTTTTGGTCTGTACTGTGTATATATATATACAAACCGGATTCCAAAAAAGTTGGGACACTATACAAATCGTGAATAAAAACTGAATGCAATGATGTGGAGGTGCCAACTTCTAATATTTTATTCAGAATAGAACATAAATCACGGAACAAAAGTTTAAACTGAGAAAATTTACCATTTTAAGGGAAAAATATGTTGAATCAGAATTTCATGGTGTCAACAAATCCCCAAAAAGTTGGGACAAGGCCATTTTCACCACTGTGTGGCATCTCCCCTTCTTCTTACAACACTCAACAGACGTCTGGGGACCGAGGAGACCAGTTTCTAAAGTTTAGAAATAGGAATGCTCTCCCATTCTTGTCTAATACAGGCCTCTAACTGTTCAATCGTCTTGGGCCTTCTTTGTTGCACCTTCCTCTTTATGATGCGCCAAATGTTCTCTATAGGTGAAAGATCTGGACTGCAGACCAGCCATTTCAGTTCCTGGATCCTTCTCCTACGCAGCCATGATGTTGTGATTGATGCAGAATGTGGTTTAGCATTATCTTGTTGAAAAATGCAGGGTCTTCCCTGAAAGAGATGACGTCTGGATGGGAGCATATGTTGTTCTAGAACCTGAATATATTTTTCTGCATTGATGGTGCCTTTCCAGACACGCAAGCTGCCCATGCCACACGCACTCATGCAACCCCATACCATCAGAGATGCAGTCTTCTGAACTGAGCGTTGATAACAACTTGGGTTGTCCTTGTCCTCTTTGGTCCCGATGACATGGCGTCCCAGATTTCCAAAAAGAACTTTGAATCGTGACTCATCTGACCACAGAACAGTCTTCCATTTTGCCACACTCTATTTTAAATGATCCCTGGCCCAGTGAAACGCCTGAGCTTGTGGATCTTGCCTAGAAATGGCTTCTTCTTTGCACTGTAGAGTTTCAGCTGGCAACGGCGGATGGCACGGTGGATTGTGTTCACTGACAATGGTTTCTGGAAGTATTCCTGAGCCCATTCTGTGATTTCCTTTACAGTAGCATTCCTGTTTGTGGTGCAGTGTCGTTTTAGGTCCTGGAGATCACGGGCATCCAGTATGGTTTTACGGCCTTGACCCTTACGCACAGAGATTGTTCCAGATTCTCTGAATCTTCGGATGATGTTATGCACAGTTGATGATGATAGATGCAAAGTCTTTGCAATTTTTTGCTGGGTAACACCTTTCTGATATTGCTCCACTATCTTTCTGCGCAACATTGTGGGAATTGGTGATCCTCTACCCATCTTGGCTTCTGAGAGACACTGCCACTCTGAGAAGCTCTTTTTATACCCAATCATGTTGACAATTGACCTAATTAGTGTTAATTGGTTTTCCAGCTCTTCGTTAAGCTCAAACTTACTTTTTCCAGCCTCTTATTGCTACTTGTCCCGACTTTTTGGGGATTTGTTGACACCATGAAAATTTGAATCAACACATTTTTCCTTTAAAATGATACATTTACTCGGATTAAATGTTTGATCTGTCATCTACGTTCTATTACAAATAAAATATTGACATGTGCCATCTCCACATCATTGCATTCAGTTTTTATTCACAATTTGTTTAGTGTCCCAACTTTTTGGGAATCCGGTTTGTATATATATATATATATATATATATATATACACACACACACCAGTAAATTCACCTCATAAACCAATAATTCAATGCTATATGAGAGGTTAAGATTGTAATAGGGGGAAGGTATGAGAGATCAGACATTAGTGATGTAAACTGTTGATTTTACATGGAAGACTAAAATTAACCTCTGAATAGACCTGCAATAAACTGTGGATAAATAGAATTTAACAATCAAGTCCGCTCACCAGTCACCACCTATCGGCAAGCGAGTTTAACCCCCCCCTTCTACCCCCCCTTCTAATAAGTGACTGTGACAACTAAGGCTACTTTCACACTAGCGTTCAGAGCGGATCCGTTCTGAACGGATCTGCTCATATAATGCAGACGGTGGCTCCGTTCAGAACGGATCCGTCTGCATTATATTGTCAAAAAATGTCTAAGTGTGAAATTAGCCTGAACGGATCCGTCCAGACTTTTACATTGAAAGTCAACGGGGGACGGATCCGTTTGAAGATTGAGCCATATTGTGTCATCTTCAAATGGATCCGTCCCCATTGACTTACATTGTAAGTCTGGACGGATCCGCTTGCCTCCGCACGGCCAGGCGGACACCCGAACGCTGCAAGCAGCGTTCAGGTGTCCGCCTGCTGAGTGGAGCGGAGGCTGAACGCCGCCAGACTGATGCATTCTGAGCGGATCTGCGTCCACTCAGAATGCATTAGGGCTGGACGGAAGCGTTCGGGTCCGCTTGCGAGCCCCTTCAAACGGAGCTCACAAGCGGACAGCCGAACGCTAGTGTGAAAGTAGCCTAAGTCAACAGGGAGGGAGGGCGGGCAGGCTGCAGATCATGAATATGTGGCTTGGCAGACAGTATAACGCTGGCATACACCAAAAGTAACTTACCCAAGATAACACCATCCAATAACCCTGTATCTAATTGCAGAACTGTTGTTTAGTTCCCCTAACCGTCAATAACCTAGCCACAATACCCTATAGCACATCCTCCTAAAAAAATCCTGTGTTAGCTAATCGTACCTTGTAACTTCGACTTGTTCTACCCATCTACAACACTGTTTTTGGGATATTATAAAACCACAAATTGAGGAAAATACACCATGTGGATAATAATAAATCCCAAGCAGATCAATACATCTCTGAATTTCTTGATCTATTACTTTGTTATGTTTTTGTTCTAAATTCTTAACATTGTGTGATTATTTACAGGGTTTCCCGTTCCATCAACAGAACGACGAAGACCAAAAGGCCTGTTGTGAAAATGGTGCAGGTGTCGATGGATGAAGAGTCGGAGGAGCAGTCGGAGGGAGAGCAGGCTGGACCCTCTGCAAATGTCTTGGCCACTTCCCCCCCTGATGTCTGCAGTTCCCCCTCTGATGTTTGCAGTTCCCCGCCTGATGTCTGCACTTCCCCCCTGATGAGTCGGAGGAGCAGTCGGAGGGAGAGCAGGCCGGACCCTCTGCAATTGTCTTGGCCACTTCCCCCCCGATGTCTGCACTTCCCCCCATGATGTCAGCACTTCATTCCCTGATGTCTGCAGTCCCCCCCTGATGTCTGCAGTTCCCCCAGATGTATGCAGTTCCCCATCTGATGTCTGCAGTTCCCCTTCTGATGTCTGCACATCCCCCCAATGTATGCAGTTCCCACCCTGATGTCTGCAGTTCCCTGCCTGATGTCTGCACTTCCCCCCGATGTCTGCACTTCCCCCCTGATGAGCCGGAGGAGCAGTTGGAAGGAGAGCAGGCCAGACCCTCTGCAAATGTCTTGGCCACTTCCACCCCTGATGTCTTCACTTCCCCCCATGATGTCTGCACTTCATTCCCTAATGTCTGCACTTCCCCTCCTGATGTATGCACAATGGTGGAAGTCGAGGCAGAGGAGGCCAGACCTTCTTATCCACCAGAATCTAACCACCCAGGTCAAGAAGAAGAGGAGGTGGGTGAGGTGGTCTACACCCCCCACCAGGAGGGTAAATATGTGCACACATGAAAATAATTCTATATACATAAGATGTTCACATGCATCACATGATCCCCCCCACCCCCCTTTCAACTCTGGAGCAAAAATGCACATATGTAAGAAATCTAAACTATAGCCGACCTTAGATAACATGGCTGCCTTTTTACCTGAGCAGCCTTTGCACCCCGGTTAGCAAGCGACTGCGCCTGGGGCCCGGGGATTTGTTGTTACATAATAGTACGCCCCTGTGCGTCCAGTCACTTCCCGCTGCGGCTTATTAGTGAATTGGCCGGTTGGTAATTGTTTATAAGTCCCTACAATGAGGGGGTCAACCTAAACTACCTTACTATAAAGAAACAGAAATGTACCCTTCCATTAGGCGCACGACCGTTGTTTAGGTCCGCATCCGAGCCGCAGTTTTTACAGCTTGGATATGGACCCATTCAATTCCATGGTTTCGAAAAAGATACGGTCTGCAATCCCTGTGCTGTCCCATCCATAGCTTTGTTATGTGGTGCCTAGAAAAAATATTACCTGTTCTATTGTTGTCCATTTTGCGGACAATAATATGCAGTTATTGAAATGGCTGTCTGCGCAGTTACGCTAAATGCATAACGCACAGGGAAGCCTTACAGGTTTTTCAGATACACCATTTACGCGCAATGCAAAACACACAATGGTCGTGTGCATGTAGCCTAAGGCCCCTTGCACACGATCATATGCCCTCCGAGACATACGATCCATGAGCATGGCATATGTCTCGGTACGGCATACAAAGTGCGAATTGTTGCGCGCAGCATCATAGGTTACTATGCCAATAATGTATATTAACTATAGGTTACTATTGATGCCGTGTGCATCGGCCACCCGCGGGACGATTGTCCTGCACTCATATGAACACAGAACTATAGTCCAACGGGTGGACGATGCGGAGAGTATCATAGTAACCTCTATATATACAGTGGCATCCTTCATCATAGAGTTTGAAAGAAAAATGTATATGTTAACGTTTACATTTTTTCTACTGGACTGGCAGTTGGGTGCTGCACTTTTCCCATTTTTTCCCCCAACATATACGTAAAAACGTATGCCAAAAATGTGATGTGAACACAGCCTAACCTTTTATTTAACCCCTAATGTAACCCGAACCCTCACTAATCAGATTTAATAATTGGACTTTTTATTGGGGGGGGGGGGGGTGGCCCAATTCTGAGCTTTGCTATGGGGACCAATGATTTCTACGTACGCCCCTGTCCCAAACATTAGGTATTCACCTGGCAGAAAAGGCATTTTATGCCGCTGTATTTACATAAGACAGGGACCATTATTTGTTCTGTGTAGTGGCGGATATGTGTGGACTGGCATGAGGAAATTCAATTAAACGTGGTTGTCATAGGTTTGAATTCCTCCGAGATCCATGCCTCATTCATTTCTAGAAATGTGAGGTAGTCCACACTGTCGTGAGCTAGGCGAGTGCGCTTATCGGTCGCGATCCTCCCTGCTGTGCTGAACGTCCTTTCAGACAGGACACTCGACGAAGGGCAAGTCAAGAGTTCCATGGCCAATTGTGCCAGCTGTGGCCATAGGTCAAGCCTGAACATCCAGTAGTCAAGGGGTTCTTCGCTTCTCAGAGCGTCCATATCAGCCGTTAACCCGATGTAGTCGGACAACTGTCGGTCTAGTCGTTCCCTGAGGTTGTATCTGGAGGGCGGCTGTTGATGGGTTGGCTGCAAGAATGATCTCATATCCGGAATGAGCAACACATCACTTCTTGCATGCATTGAAGGATTGGTACTTGCAACTGTTTCTCTGTGGGTGGAAATTCCTCTGCCAGCGCCCGCAAAAGCAGAATGCAGCATCTCTCGAAGCAAGGCCTAGAAATGCTACATTCTGACAGCCCGCTGTGATGCTGGTAACATGTGTTTTGTGTTTGGACTGGAGGTCTAAGTACGTTGCCAACCAGTACTGGTCCTTGCACTTTATGGTTTTAATATATAGGTCCCTCTTCAAACACTGGAGCATGAAGGCCCCCGTTTGCACTTAATTGGAAGCAGTGGAGCGGCCTGGTTCCTGCTCATCGCCCAGGAGAATGTCGTCCTCGGTCTCCTCCCCCCAGCCATGGACAACACCAGACATCCCCGAAAAGTTTAAAGCTTGCTCTTCTTGCTCCTCCTCCTCCCCCCAGGGACCATCCTCCTCTGACTCCTCTTCAGACTCCTGCTGACTTGTCTCAGATGGAGTATCCCCCCTGGGAATTCATTCAGCATTGCGACTTCCTCATCTTCCTGCTCCTGCTCCTTGACGGCTTGCTCAATGACACAACGCAATGCACGCTTTGGGAGTGCACACGGCAGAGAGTAAGGAGGGTGCTGATACAGAGGATGAGGAGGGTGCAGAAGTGGAAGGCTGAGTGAGTCACTCAACCAAATCTGGTGCATCCTTTGACGTAATTGCACGCACCTGCTCCGGCCTGGTGCACCTTCCCGACCCCTACCACCCTTGCGGAACGGCCTGCCTCTTCCTCAGCCTGTCATTTTCAAAATGACCCTGTGACAAAGTCCCTATAGAGGAGCAGTTTTTGTGGAAGCAGGTATAGTGTAGGCCTCAATCAATATTTTGTGGAAGCTGGTATATCAATCCCCTCTATTAGTATTTTGTGGAAACAGGTACATAGAACCCAATAATGAGTATTTGCTGGAAGCTGGTAAATCAAACCCCATAATCAATATTTGGTGGAAGCTGGTGTATCGCAGACCTCAATCAATATTTGGTGAAAGCAGGTATTTCAATACCATCTATCAGTATTTTGTGAAAACAGGTATATAGAACCCAATAATGAGTATTTGCTGGAAGTTGGTAAATCAAACCTCTTAACCAATATTTGTTGGAAGCTGGTGTATCGAAGGCCTCAATCAATACGTGGTGGAAGCCGGTATATCAATACCCAGTATCAGTATTTTGTGGAAACAGGTATACAGAACTGTCATGGAACCATGAACCAGACGTACAACAAGAGATAAGTGGAAATAAGAAGGCTTTATTGACAATCAAGCTGTAAGCAAAAGTCCAAACGGATGGCTAAACCGGAGCAGGGTCTTGCGTAGACAGAGGTCAGGAACCAGAAGGGTAGTCAGACGAAGCCTGGATCAGGAACCAGCAGGGTAGTCAGACGAAGCCAGGATCAGGAACCAACGGAGTAGTCAGACGAGGCCAGGATCAGGAACCAGAAGCAGCAGCAGTCTTAGAAGCATGTGAACACAGGAGGACCAAGCAAGGAACTGAAGCTACAGACCTCCTATATATGAGCTAGGCATCCAGCTCCTCCCAGTGGGAAGGAGAAGCCGCAGGGTGGGAGGCTACAAGAAACCCAGAAACCAAGATGGCCGCCAGCACATGTCAAACGAAGGAGAACAGTAAGAAGGTAAGACCATGACAGTACCTCCCCCTCAAGGGCCCCTCCTCCGCGGAGTAAGGAACGGTTTCTGAGGGAAGCGTGCGTGGAAGGCTCGGAGCAAAGCAGGAGCATGGACATCTGCGGAGGGAACCCAGGAACGCTCCTCTGGACCATAACCACGCCAATGGACCAAAAACTGCAACCGACCGCGGACCAGGCGTGAGTCCAGGATATTGCTCACCTCATATTCCTCACGATTGCCCACTTGGACCGGACGGGGCCGAGGAACCGAGGAAGTGAAACGATTACACACCAATGGCTTCAACAGGGAGACATGAAACACGTTGGAGATCCGCATGCCAGGAGGAAGCGCAAGGGCATAGGCTACCGGGTTTACCCTGCGAAGCACTCGGAAGGGACCAACAAAGCGAGGCGCCAGCTTGGGAGTGGGCACTCGAAGGTTGAGGTTGCGGGTGGACAACCATACGCGGTCTCCGACCTGGTAGGAAGGAGCGGGCGCTCGTCTGCGATCAGCCTGGAGTCTCTGGCGCTGCGCAGAGACCTCAAGGGACCTCTGGATCTGTACCCAAGAAGCACGTAGGATGGAAAGGTGATCCTCCACAGCCGGAATATCCTGGGGAGAGAATACCTCCGGTAACACGGCAGGTTGGAACCCATAATTGGCCATGAAGGGAGACGTCCCAGAGGAAGAGTTCACCGCCGTGTTCCTGGCAAACTCAGCCCAAGGCAGGAGGTCAACCCAATTGTCTTGGTGATCGGAGACATAGCAACGAAGGAATTGCTCCAAGGCCTGATTGGATCGTTCTGCGGCCCCATTGGACTGAGGGTGGTAGGCCGAGGAGAAAGAGAGATGAATCCCCAACTGGGAGCAAAAGGCGCGCCAGAACCTGGACACAAACTGACTCCCCCGATCTGACACAATCTCCTTGGGCAAACCGTGCAACCGGAAGACCTCCCTGGCGAAAATCGTGGCCAACTCTTGTGCAGAGGGTAACTTCTTGAGAGAAACACAGTGGCACATTTTGGAAAACCGATCCACAATCATGAGAATGACCGTATGGCCTTGGGATGCAGGGAGGTCCACAATGAAATCCATCCCCAGGTGTGACCATGGGCGCTCCCCGGTGGCTATGGGTTGCAAAAGGCCCAACGGAAGGTGCCGAGGGGACTTACTCTGGGCACAAACGGAGCATGCCGCTACATATGCGGCGATGTCGGAACGTAGAGAAGGCCACCAGAACAGACGTGAAACAGCCCAGGACAGCTGATTCTTTCCAGGATGCCCCGCGGCCTTGGAGTTATGGTAGGTTCGCAACAACCGAGTGCGCAACTCCTCAGGCACAAAACACCTGCCGTTGGGTCTCCCAGAGGGAGCACCAGATTGAGCCGCCAAAATCTGCTCACCCAGGGGAGAGGTCAGGCTGGTGCGAATGGCGGCCAGGATCTGATTCGGAGGTATGACCGAAGTCAGAATCGACTCCTCCCCGGACAGCTCGGAGTACTGCCGTGATAAGGCATCCGCTCTGATGTTCTTGGAACCGGGTAGGTAGGAGACCACGTAATTAAAACGTGACAAGAACAGAGCCCATCTGGCCTGACGTGGTGTCAATCTCTTGGCCTCAGAAAGGTAGGTCAGATTCTTGTGGTCCGTCAGGATGAGAACCGGAACCACCGAACCCTCGAGCAAGTGCCTCCATTCTTTAAGGGCCTGCACGATGGCCAATAACTCCCTGTCACCAATCTGATAGTTGCACTCCGCGGAAGACAGTTTCCGGGAGTAAAACCCACAAGGAAGCAGAGGACCCTCTGGTGTTCTACGCTGAGACAGAAGGGCGCCTACTCCCATCTCAGACGCGTCCACCTCGAGGACAAAGGGCAACCCAGGGTTGGGATGCGACAGAATCGGAGCCGACACAAAGGCGGACTTTAGAGCCTCAAAAGCTCGGATGGCCTCGAGCGGCCAGACCTGGAAATTACTGCCCTTCCTGGTCAGATCCGTGAGAGGCTTGGCTAGCATAGAAAAGTCCCTGATGAACTTCCGATAATAATTGGCGAAGCCCAAAAAGCGCTGCAGGGCACGGAGACCACTGGGCTGGGGCCACTGTAAGACAGCCGAAACCTTCTCAGGATCCATGGAGAACCCCTCAGCGGAAATGATGTAACCTAAGAAGGTTACCTGGGATCGGTGAAATTCGCATTTCTCAAGCTTACCGAACAGCCTGTTCTCTCGTAACCGTTGCAACACTCGTCTGACATCCATAATGTGGGCCTCCATGGATTCAGAATATACCAAGATGTCATCCAAATAGACCACCACACACTGCTGCAACAGGTCACGGAAAACATCGTTGATGAATTCCTGGAAGACTGCGGGCGCATTGCACAACCCAAAGGGCATAACCAAGGATTCATAATGACCTGTCCTGGTGTTAAACGCGGTCTTCCACTCATCGCCCGCCTTGATCCTTACCAGGTTATATGTCGCCCTCAGGTCGAGTTTGGTAAAGACCGTGGCCCCTTTGAGGCGATCGAACAGCTTGGAAATCAAGGGTATCGGGTAAGCGTTCTTGATCGTGATGCGATTGAGACCCCTGTAATCGATGCAAGGCCTCAACTCACCGCCCTTCTTTTTCACAAAGAAAAATCCAGCCCCTGCCGGGGACGAGGATTTGCGAATGTGTCCGCGTGAAAGCGCCTCCCTCACGTACTCCTCCATGGCCTCATTCTCCGCTACCGACAGTGGATAGACTTTGCCACGAGGAGGAACGGCACCAGATTGTAACTCTATGGCACAATCGTATGGGCGGTGCGGAGGTAGGGCAACCGCGCGCACCTTATCGAATACATCCCGGTACTCTTCGTATTCAGGAGGCAACAGAGAGTCCGAGGAAGTACACAGCAACTTGACAGGCCCATGGATGCAACTAGCCCCACACTGCGGTGACCACGAGAGGATCTCGGCCGATCTCCAATCGAAAGTCGGATTATGCTTCTGGAGCCAGGGGTACCCCAAGACCACCGAGTAGTGTGGAGACGAAATCACCTGGAGACAGACCGACTCTCTGTGAACGGCACCAATGGCTATCCCCACTGGAAGGGTCTCATGAGTCACGTGTGGCGGCAGAAGGGGTCTGCCGTCTATCGCCTCAAGAGCCAGTGGGGAACCTCGAGGCTGCAGAGGAATGTAATTAGCGGCAGCGAACACACTATCAATGAACAAACCACCAGCACCAGAGTCCACCAACGCCTGGGTCGTCACCGAGCCCCCGACCCAGGAGAGGACAACAGTGATCAGTGGTTTGTCAACACGGGAAACCGGGGACGAGGAGACTCCACCCAAGATCTGCCCCCGACAGGATCTCAGGTGCGAGCGTTTCCCGGACGGTTCGGACATGCCAACCGAAAATGCCCACCGAGACCACAGTACATGCATCGGCCCTCGCGTCTCCGGAGTACCCTCTCCCCCTCGGACAGGCGAGCAAACCCCAGCTGCATGGGTTCACCCCCAGACAAGTCATCCCCAGGAGGCGTGGGAGGAGAGGGAGGCACGGGTGGGACAGCAAACGTAGGCGCCAATCTGTTAGAAAACCTCCGCAGGCTCTCCTTAACCCCTTAAGGACCAGGCTCATTTTCACCTTAAGGACCAGGCCATTTTTTGCAAATCTGACCAGTGTCACTTTAAGTGCTGATAACTTTAAAACGCTTTTACTTATACAGGCCATTCTGAGATTGTTTTTTCGTCACATATTGTACTTCATGACACTGGTAAAATAAAGTCAAAAAAATTATTTTTTTTGCATAATAAAATACCTAATTTACCAAAAATTTGGAAAAATTTGCAAATTTCAAAGTTTCAGTTTCTCTACTTCTGTAATACATAGTAATACCCCCAAAAATTGTGATGACTTAACATTCCCCATATGTCTACTTCATGTTTGAATTATTTTGGGAATGATATTTTATTTTTTGGGGATGTTACAAGGCTTAGAAGTTTAGAAGCAAATCTTGACATTTTTCAGAAATTTACAAAAACCCAATTTTTAGGGACCACTACAGCTCTGAAGTCACTTTGCGAGGCTTACATAATAGAAACCGCCCAAAAATGACCCCATTCTATAAACTACACCCCTCAAGGTATTCAAAACTGATTTTACAAACTCCGTTAACCCTTTAGGTGTTGCACAAGAGTTATTGGCAAATGGGGATGAAATTTGAGAATTTCATTTTTTTGCCTAATTTTCCATTTTAACCCATTTTTTCCACTAACAAAGCAAGGGTTAACAGCCAAACAAGACTGTATCTTTATTGCCCTGACTCTGCCGTTTACAGAAACACCCCATATGTGGCCGTAAACTACTGTACGGCCACACAGCGGGGCGTAGAGTGAAAGGTGCGCCGTATGGTTTTTGGAAGCCAGATTTTGCTGGACAGTTTTTTTGACACCATGTCCCATTTGAAGCCCCCCTGATGCACCCCTAGAGTAGAAACTCCATAAAAGTGACCCCATCTAAGAAACTACACCCCTCAAGGTATTCAAAACTGATTTTACAAACTTTGTTAACCCTTTAGGTGTTGCACAAGATTTAATGGAAAATAGAGATACAATTTCAAAATTTCACTTTTTTGGCAGATTTTCCATTTTAATATTTTTTTTCCAGTTACAAAGCAAGGGTTAACAGCCAAACAAAACTCATTATTTATGGCCCTGATTCTGTAGTTTACAGAAACACCCCATATGTGGTCGTAAACCACTGTACGGGCACACGGCAGGGCGCAGAAGGAAAGGAATGCCATACGGTTTTTGGAAGGCAGATTTTGCTGGACTGGTTTTTTGACACCATGTCCCATTTGAAGCCCCCCTGATGCACCCCTAGAGTAGAAACTCCAAAAAAGTGACCCCATTTTAGAAAGTACGGAATAGGGTGGCAGTATTGTTGGTACTAGTTCAGGGTAGATATGATTTTTGGTTGCTCTATATTACACTTTTTGTGCGGCAAGGTAACAAGAAATAGCTTTTTTGGCACGTTTTTTTTTTTGTTATTTACAACATTCATCTGACAGGTTAGATCATGTGGTAATTTTATAGAGCAGGTTGTCACGGACGCAGCGATACCTAATATGTATACAATTTTTTTTTATTTATGTAAGTTTTATACAATAACTTCATTTTTAAAACCAAAAAATTGTTTAGTGTCTCCATAGTCTGAGAGCCATAGTTTTTTCAGTTTTTGGGCGATTATCTTGAGTAGGGTCTAATTTTTTGCGGGATGAGATGACAGTTTGATTGGCACTATTTTGGGGTGCATATGACTTTTTGATCGCTTGCTATTACACTTTTTGTGACGTAAGATGGCAAAAAATAGCTTTTTTTACACCGTTTTTTTTTTTTTTTTTACGGTGGTCACCTGAGGGGTTAGGTCATGTGATATTTATATAGAGCCGGTCGATACGGATGCGGCAATACCTAATATGTATACTTTATTTTTATTTATGTAGGTTTTACACAATGATTTTATTTTTGAAACAAAAAAAATGATGTTTTAGTGTTTCCATAGTGTTTTCAGTTTTTGGGCGATTATCTTGAGTAGGGTCTCATTTTTTGCGGGATGAGATGACGGTTTGATTGGTACTATTTTGGCGTACATGCGACTTTTTTGATCACTTTTATTACCTTTTTTGGGAAGTAAGGTGGGCAAAATTTCAATTTTCTCATAGTTTTTATTTTTTTATTTTTATGGCGTTCACTGTGCGGGGAAAGTAACATGGCCGTTTTATAGATCAGGTCGTTACGGACGCGGCGATACCTAATATGTGTAGTTTATTTTATTTTTTTAATTTTTATTCAGTGATAAATGTTTTTTTTTTTATCTTAACTTTTTTCACTTATTCTTTTTATTTTTTGACCCAGACCCACTTGGTTCTTGAAGATCCAGTGGGTCTGATGTCTGTAAAATACAGTACAGAACCCCTATAGGTTTCTGTACTGTATTTTACTTACACTGAACAGATCTATGCTTTCAGCACAGATCTGTTCAGCACCATGGACAGCAGGACGCCTGAGCAGGCGTCCTGTTGCCATGGGAACCTTCCCCGTCTGCTCAGTTATGGTCAGAACTTCGCAGACGGGGAAGGGTGAGGACGGGGCTTCGGGGGGCTCTCTGGGGGCTCTCTCCCTCTCCATCGGGGGGCTGCAAAGGCACAGCAGCCCCCCGATCGGAGAGGGAGGGAGCTCCCTCTTACTGTTAACCTTTTCCATACAGCGGTCCGTACGGACCGCTGTATGGAAAGGGTTAAACGGCTGACATCGCATAAACGATGTCAGCCGTTTATACCAGGGTGCCAGCAATGTGCTGGCACCCTGGTATACCCACTGTACACCAACGATTATGCAATAGGAGGCGGGCGGGGGATCGCGATCCCGCCTGCCGCACCGCCCGCCTCCCGCAACGCCCCCACCGCCTGCGACACCCCCCCTGCACCACCCGCCGCCATCAAATCATGCAGGGGTGCAGGGGGGGTGTACTATATTGATTTTAGGCACTCTAAAGTTTCTGATCCCCGCTGTCAGGGACCGCGGGGATCAGAAACTGCAAAAAGCGCAGCAAACCGCAGGTCTGAATTGACCTGCGGTTTTCTGCGATCGTCGATGCGGGGGGGTCAAATAACCCCCCCCTGCATTGTTACAGGATGCCGGCTGAATGATTTCAGCCGGCATCCCGTTCCGATTAACCCCCGCGGCGCCGGCATCGCTATTTAAAGCCATGACGTACCGGTACGTCATGTGTCCTTAAGGACTCGGGAAACATGCCGTACCGGTACGTCATGTGTCCTTAAGGGGTTAAAGGAAGGTCTCTCCCTGAGTCTGGTGTCAATCAAAATCAGGAAAGAAATAAGAGACTCGAGCTCCACTGGTAGGTCCTTAGCTGCAACCTCATCCTTCAAGGCATCCGAGAGACCATGAGAGAAAGCAGCGACCAGAGCCTCATTATTCCAGCCCACCTCTGCTGCCAGGGTACGAAACTCAATGGCGTATTCAGCTACGGATCGTGAACCCTGTCTGATGGACATAAGGAGCTTCGCAGCAGAGGCAGCACGAGCCGGCACATCGAATACCTTCCGAAGAGAAGCAACAAAACCGGAAAACTCGGCAACCACCGGATTGTTGTTCTCCCATAAAGGGCTGGCCCAGGCCAAGGCCTTGTCCGAGAGCAGCGAGATCAAGAAGCCCACCTTTGATCTCTCAGTAGGAAAGGCATGTGGCAGCAACTCAAAATAAATGCCCACCTGGTTAAGGAAACCTCGGCACTGAGTTGGCTCTCCCCCAAAGCGCTGTGGAAGGGGGGCAGAACCGGTCATACCCCGAGACACCGCAGGCGCAGTAACAGGTGTCGGGGTAGACTCTGGCGCAACAACCGGAGCGGCAGTAGGAGCGGGCCCAGGAGCGACAACCGACCCATCGGCAACGGAAGCGAAATGAGCCGTGCGTTCAAGCAGGGTTTGCAACGCCACAGCGAACCGACCCAACAGGTGATCCTGCTGATCAAGTCTGGCAACCAGCGTAGGTAGCGAGAATGGCCCTGTACCGTCAAAATTCATGGCTTGGTCCTAATGTCATGGAACCATGAACCAGACGTACAACAAGAGATAAGTGGAAATAAGAAGGCTTTATTGACAATCAAGCTGTAAGCAAAAGTCCAAACGGATGGCTAAACCGGAGCAGGGTCTTGCGTAGACAGAGGTCAGGAACCAGAAGAGTAGTCAGACGAAGCCTGGATCAGGAACCAGCAGGGTAGTCAGACGAAGCCAGGATCAGGAACCAACGGAGTAGTCAGACGAGGCCAGGATCAGGAACCAGAAGCAGCAGCAGTCTTAGAAGCATGTGAACACAGGAGGACCAAGCAAGGAACTGAAGCTACAGACCTCCTATATATGAGCTAGGCATCCAGCTCCTCCCAGTGGGAAGGAGAAGCCGCAGGGTGGGAGGCTACAAGAAACCCAGAAACCAAGATGGCCGCCAGCACATGTCAAACGAAGGAGAACAGTAAGAAGGTAAGACCATGACAAGAACCCCTTAATGATTATTTGCTTGAAGCTGGTATATCAAACCCCTTAATCAATATCTGGTGAAAGCTGGTGTATTGCAGACCTCAATCTATATGTTGTGAAAGCCAGTGTATCACACCCCTCAATCAATATTTTGTTGAAGCTGGTGTATCACACCCCTTATTCAGTATTTTGTAGAAGCAGGTATATCGCACCTCTTAATCCGTTTTTTGGGGGGCAACAGGTATTTCACACCAGTTGCAATTAGTTATTCGAATAGCTTTTGTCCCTCTATCTAGCTTCTGTATCTCAGCAGCACCGCACACAACTGCTGCACAATACAAATGCACTATAATATACTTTCTTAGTTAGAAGGTATATTATAGGTCTATCACACCCCTCAATTAGTGATGAGCGGCAGGGGCAATATTCGAATTTGCGATATTTCACAAATATATGGTAGAATATTCATCATATATTCGCGAATATCCCAATTTGAGATATTAGTTTTATTACGAAAAATCTGTAATAAAAAAATTGCATAATGCAAATTTTTATGCGAAAAATGGTGTTGGTCAAAAACGAGTATATAGCACTACAGAATATACTGCTATATATTAGTTTTTAGAATATTCGTCATTTTTTCCATCTGAACAAATGATTCCTCCCTGCTTAAAATGCTGGTGGGTCAATAAGTCATTGGCCCACAAGCAAGAAGCAGGGAGGAATCATGACTTTAAATGTTGAAAAAGGACGAATATTCTAAAAAACGAATATCCAGCATGCCACAGTCCAGGTGTTAGTCCCCTTGAAACAACTTTTCCATCACTATTGTGGCCAGAAAGAATCCCTGTGGGTTTTAAAATTCACCTGCCTATTGAAGTCTATGGTGGTTCGCCTGGTTCGCCCGTTCGCGAACATTTGCGTAAATTCGTGTTCGCCGTTCGCGAAAGGAACATTTTATGTTTGTGACATCTCTAGTTCTATATACCTGTTTCCACAAAATACTGATGGAGGGGATTGATATACCAGCTTCCAGCAAATATTGATTAAGGCCTGCAATACACCATCTACCAGCAAATATTGAATAAGGGGTTTGATATACCAGCTTCCAGAAAATACTGAATAAGTGGTTTTATATACCAGCTTCTAGAAAATACTGAATAAGTGATTTTATATACCTGCTTCCACAAAATACTAATAGAGGGGATTGATATACCAAATATTGATTGATTGAGGACTGCGATACACCGACTTCCACAAAATGTTGATTAAGCGGTTTAATATACCAGTTTCCAGCAACTACTCAAAAAGGGGTTCTATATACCTGTTTCCCAAAAATACTGATAGAGGGGATAGATATACCAACTTCCACCAAATATTGATTGAGGCCTGTGATACACATGCTTCCACCAAATATTGATTAAGGGGTTTGATATACTGGCTTCCAGCAAATAATCATTAAGGGGTTCTATATACCTGTTTCCACAAAATACTGATAGAGGGGATAGATATACCGGCTTCCACCACTTATTGATTGAGGCCTTCGATACACCAGCTTCCAACAAATATTGATTAAGAGGTTTGATTTATCGACTTCCAGCAAATGCTCATTATTGGGTTCTATATACCTGTTTCCACAAAATACTGATACAGGGTATTGATATACCTGCTTTCACCAAATATTGATTAAGGTCTGCGATACACCAGCTTCCACCAAATATTGATTAAGGGATTTGATGTACCGACTTCCGGCAAATGCTCATTTTTGAGTTCTATATACCTGTTTCCACAAAATACTGATACAGGGTATTGATATACCTGCTTTCACCAAATATTGATTAAGGTCTGCCATACACCAGCTTCAACCAAATATTAATTAAGGGGTTTGATTTACCCGCTTCCGGCAAATGCTCATTATTGGGTTCTATATACCTGTTTCCACAAAATGACAGACTTTCAATCATATATAACATTTAATATGAAGAAGGCAAGCAGCAAGGGACGGGGCAGTGGCTGTGCCTGCTGCCAGATAAAAAATAAAAAAAACAGCAGATAATGCTTCCAGTCGGTTAAGCAAAACCCTGTCTTCCATTAAGTCCAGTCTCAGTAGCCAAGAGTCTGCTCAGCGCAAACCTCACCCTTATCCACCTTCTTCCCACCATGGAAAGTCTGGGCAAACAAGTGATTCCACACACGGATATTCCGAGGAGCTCTTTTCAGCGCCATTCCTTGATTTGGCCATCTTGCCAAGCACGCTTGAAGAGGGACAGATCTTGTGCCCTGATTCCCAAACTTTTGAGCATCCACAATCACAAGAAGATGACGGTGGGGAATGGCAATTACTGTTTAATGAGGTGGATGATGATTATTAGACACAGTTGCCAATAAGTCAACAGCAATTAGTGTTTCAAGAGGTTGATGATCAGGATGAATCACAGTTGCCGATAAGTGAGGTTCTTGTTAGGTTAACAAGTCAGGAGGATGTATGGACAAGGGCATTCGGCCAGGGACGCTACATTTCCCTGACAGCACACTGGGTAAACGTTGTGGAGGCCGGGAGCGAGTTGTACCCTGGGATGGCACAGGGCAGTACGTACATGCATGTTTATTGGCTGCGCAGCAGCCAAGAAACGTGCGGGACAGAGACTCGAGCATTGCATTCGAGCACATGTGGTATTCGGCTGATGTTCGGCCGAGCATGCTCAATCAACACTAACTGGCACTGACTGTAATGCCGTAGCCATGTTGGTTACTGTCATTACAGTGATTGGCTGGCCGAAACGCGTCATCGAGTGTTATATAGCACCCGATGACACGTGGTTCAGCTCAGTCTTAGTCAGGAGAGCTGCAGCAGAAGGGACAGAGAGTGTAGGGACAGGAATTTTTCATTTTTATTTTAGGCAGGGTTTATTGTTGAAAGATGTTAGAGACCCAAAAGTCCTTTTAAGGACTATTGTTTTATCTGGCTGCAATATATATTATTAGCGCAACCTGCGCTAAATAGCGTGCAATTCTTTGGCTGCTGCTGGCAGTGACATTACCTGCGCTACATCTCCTGAATAACTTTTGCGCATTCTAAATATCTGTGACATTCAGTCTCATTTTTTCTTAGCCGCTGGTGACAGCGACATTACCTGCGCTACATCTCCTGTATAACGTTTTCGCATCCTAAATATCTGTAAGATTCAGTGTAAGTTTTTATTAGCCGCTGCTGACAACGACATTACCTGCGCTACATCTCCTGTATAACGTTTGCACATCCTTAATATCTGCGACATTCAGTCCAATTTATTTGCGCATACACTTACAAAACCTGCGCTACTGTACCTGTACTTGCAAGCATATGTACCATTTAATATGCTGCTGATGGTGCATGCAGAGGCCATGGCCGTGAGCACGGTGAAACTGCCTGATGCCAGAGCACAAGAAACACACTCATCCATGATACCTAGCTTCATGTCCCAGCTTTCAGGGTGGCACAGGACACCACTCTCGAAGTGACACCAGTGCGACCAGGTGGTCGGTTGGATTGCAGCAGATAATGCTTTCAGTCGGTTAAGCACCATCCTGTTCTCCACAAAGTCCAGTCTCATTAGCCAAGAGTCTGGTCAACAAAATCCTCACCCTGATCCTCCTTCGCCAACCATGGAGAGTCTTGGCAAACAAGTGATCCCACACTCGGATATTCCGAGGAGCTCTTTTCATCGCCATTCCTTGATTTGGGCCTCTTGCCAAGCCCGTCTGAAGAGGGAAATGAGATCTTGTGCATTGATTCCAAAAGTCTTGCGCATCCACAGTCAGAAGAAGATGACAGTGGGGAACGGCAATTAGTGTTTCACAAGGTGGATGATGATGATGAGACACAGTTGCCAATAAGTCAATGGCAATTAGTGTCTCAAGAGGTTGATGGTGAGAGATAGTTGTCAATAAGTAAGGTTCTTGTTAGGTTAACAAGTCAGGAGGATGACCAGAGTGAGGAAGTGGAAGAGGAGGTGGTGGACAATGAAATCACTGACCTAACCTGGGAAGGTGGCAAGCCGAGCGAGGACAGCAGTACAGAGGGGGAAGGATCCACAGCACCGCAACGGGCTGGAAGAGACAGTGGGGTGGCAAAAGGGAGAAGGCGGTCCACACCAAACAGGCTCAAAACTGTTCCTCCGGCACACCCTTGCAGCAATCTCCCTTGCCAAGGGGTAGGTGTTTCGTAGCATGGCGCTTTTTTGAGCAAAGTGCGGACGATAAAAGAATTGTCATTTGCAACTTGTGCCGTACCAAAATGAGCAGGGGCGTGAACATTAGCAACCTCACCACCACCAGCATGATCTGCCACATGGCATCAAAGCACCCTAATAGGGTGTTACGAGCTGCCCAATCCCCTGTCCAAGACGCAGGCCCGGATGCCTCCCACCCTGAACCTGGACCTTCGCAAGCACCATCAGCTAGCACATCCACTTCTGTGTCCCAGCGCAGCGTGCAGATGTTCATACCCGAGGCCTTTGAGCAAAAGGGCAAATACCCAGCCACCCACCCACAGGGTATAGCACTAAATGCACACCTTTCCAAATTGCTGGCCCTGGAAATGTTGCCATTTAGGCTGCTGGCCCTGGAAATGTTGCCATTAGGCTGACTGAGGCTTTCTTCAGGCAGCCTAATGGCGGCGGCCTTCCCTTGTTACTCAGTCCCCAGCTGCCACTATTTTTTACAGTGTGCCGACCCAACCTTACACCAGCATGTGTCCCGTAACATCACCCGTGCCCTGACCAACGCAGTTTTTGGGAAGGTCAATTTAACGACTGACACATAGACAAATGCTTTTGGCCAGGGATGCTACATTTCCCTGACGGCACACTGGGTGAACGTTGGGGAGACCGGGAGCAAGTCGTACCCTGGGATGGCACAGGTGATACCAACGCCAATGATTGTGGGCTCTACTTCTATCAGGATTTCCACCACCACCTACATTAGTGGCTGGAACCCCCCTCTCCTCCTCCGCCTCCTCCTCCACTTCCACCTCTGAATTCTCATTTCGCAGCACCAGTTAGCCATCAGTCGGTAGCTGGAAGCAGTGTAGCACTGCAGTGGGGAAATGGTAACAGGCCGTGCTGAAACTAATTTGCTTTGGTGACAAACAGCACACCGCTGCAGAGCTGTGGCATGGTATAACGGACCAGACTGAGCTGTGGCTCTTGCCCTCAACCTACAACCAGTAACAAAAAATATAAAAGTGGAATCGCACTCACCAGGACTTGAGGTCTTCCGGTATGCAACAGCCTACCTGGAGTCCAAGATTCATCAGGGCTCCTTAATGTAGAATCCAAAAAAGAGAAGATGGAGGCAGCATGACCGGTAAAAATCCCTTTAATGCGGGAACCGCCAAGTGAACAGACGTGCAAGTTTGTGACGTTTCGGCTGCAGCACAGCCTTTATCAAACACGTGTTTGATAAAGGCTGTGCTGCAGCCGAAACGTCACAAACTTGCACGTCTGTTCACTTGGCGGTTCCCGCATTAAAGGGATTTTTACCGGTCATGCTGCCTCCATCTTCTCTTTTTTGGACTCAACCTACAACCAGGCATGGTTGTGTCTGATAATGGCTATAACTTGGCTCCGCAAGACATATCCCATGCCTAGCCCGCGTGTTAAACTTAGTGGTTCAGCGGTTTCTCAAAACCTACCCCCGATTGGCCTGAGCTACTGGTGAAGGTGTGCCGTGTGTGTGCCTATTTCCAAAAGTCATCTACAGCTGCCGCCGGTCTGGCAATGCTGCAGCAGCGCTGGAAATTGCCAGCTCACCAACTGTTGTGCGATGTGAGCACACGCTGGAACTCCATGTTCCACATGTTGGCCAGGCTTTGTGAGCAGCAGACGGCAGTAGTGGAATACCAGCTGCAACATAGTCGTCGCCTTTCAGTCAGCTTCTGCTCTTCACAAGCGACGAGTGGGCATGGTTGTCTGACCTCTGTGAAGTTTTACACAACTTTTAGGAATCAACACAGATGGTGAGCGTCGATGCTGCTATTATCAGCGTAACCATCCCTCTTCTGTGTCTATTGAAATGCTCGCTGCTCACAATGAAGGCGGATGCTTTGCATGTGGAAGAGGTGGAAATGGGGGAAGACATTACAGATGGTGATAGCAAGACCACCCTCAGTTCATCTTCTCAGCGCAAATTGGATGATGATGAGGAGGAGGAGCAGGAGAGGGTTGCCGGTTTATTCCATCTGTTCAGCGTGGATCGGCCAAAGAGGAGGAAGAGGATGATGAGATTGAGAGTCATCCTCCTGACGAGGACAGCGAAGTCTTGTCTGTTGGAACTCTGGCACACATTGCTGACTTTATGTTATGCTGCCTCTCCCGTGACCCTCGCATTATACGCATTTTGGCCAACACCCAGTGGCGTAACTAGAAATTACTGGTCCCAACAGCATATTTTTGAATGGGGCCCCCCTTCCCCAGTAATTTTTTCACAACCCCTTCCTTTCATGCCACCCCTATTCCTGTGGCTAGTAAAGATCGCTCTCTCAGACCAGGCCCGGCAGCTGTTCCATCTATTTTGTACACTGTCTATACTGTCACTGTATATTATTTCATTGTGTAATACTGTTCAGGGGACCCTGACAAAATCTTGTAGTCCTCCTCCACTTGGATGGGCCCCTTCTGGGTCAGGGCCCCAAAGCAGCCGCTTCTCCTGCTTCCCCTATAGTTACGCCCCTGCCAACACCGATTACTGGTTGTTCACCCTTCTCGACCCCCGCTACAAAGAGAACTTCTCATCTCTCATTCATGTGGTGAAGAGGACTAACAAAATGGTGCAATACCAGAAGGTACACACAGCAAGGAGGGAAAAGTTTTGGAAGTTGGTGAAGGAGTACGTAGCAGACTGTATCAGCGTACTCAGTGATCCCTCTGTGCCTTACAACTATTGGGTGTCCAAGCTGGACACATGGCACAAACTGTCACTCTATGCCTTGGAGGTGCTGGCCTGCCCTGCCACTACAGTTTTGTCTGAGCGGGTATTTAGTGCTGCTGAGGGAATAATAACTGATAAGCACAGTCGCCTGTCAACTGAAAATGCTGACAGGTTGACTCTTATCAAAATGAACAAGGCCTGTATTGCCCCTGCCTTCTCTACTCCACCAGAGGAAAGCGGCTGAACATAAAGGCACTTTAATTGTGGCTTTTATGATGGATTGAATACACTGTATTCCCATGCACCCCTTCCACCACTAAAAAGGACATATGGTTCAATCTTCCTTTTCTTGTCCTCCTCCTCTTCCTCCATCATATCAACATGCTCATTAGGCTGCCCTCGCTCCTAATGTTTTAAAGGGTCAGTTCAGCAGCAGACCCTCACCCCTAATGTTTTAGAGGGTCACCAGCAGGCCCTCGCCTATAATGTTTTAGATGGTCAGATCAGCAGCAGGTCCTCGCCCCTAATGCTTTAGTTGGTCAGATCAGCAGCAGGCACTTGCCCCTAATGTTTTAGAGGGTCAGCTCAGCAGGAGACCCTCACCCCTAATGTTTTAGATGGTCAGATCAGCAGCAGGCACTCACCCCTAATGTTTTAGAGGGTCACCAGCAGGCCCTTGCTCCAAATGTTTTTGAGGGAATTTTTGGCAGCACTTGCACTTTATATACAAGTAAATATACAGTAAACAATGTTTCCTACCAATTTTTCCTCTAAAATCAATTTTATCTTGGACTCCAGCAGAGACCTAGGAGTCCAAGATGCATCCTCCCCATGCTGTTCCTGAACAATTTCAGTGGTGTTTTCATCAATTTCTGACTTTTTTCTATAAACCAGACACCCTCCCCTCTTCAGAGCAGGTGCCTGGTTTAATGCTCTGGTTCTCCCATTGACTTCCATTGTGCTCCCGAGCATCCCAAAGTGTTCTACTTGAGCACCAGAGCACCCAATCACTTGGGTGCTTGATCAACACTAATACTCACCTCATCTATTTGCTCGTGGAGAGGCCAAAGTGGCCACCTCGATTGAATATACCTTGCAGTGATGACATCACCGAACCTGGCTAGTGTGATGTCGTTATCATGTCACCATCATGAGATTTCGCGCAGTGTCTTCAATGAGGATGGCCACAATGGCCTCTTTGTGAAATTCGGCGAAACAGCAAAATCTAAATTTAAGTCTAAAATCACCATGCTCAAAACTATGCAGCAGCTAGTGAACTGTAACTCACGCAACTGGAGTAATGCAAAAATTATGCCTCAATGTGGGGCAGATCACTGCTCCTGTTTATAATCAAACAGTAGATGTGTATAATAGTTTATGTGTGTAGTAGTGGGACTGCGTAGCCGTAATAGTAGTTGCAGTAGGGGAATAACAGCAGGGAATAGTGGCTGCAGTGATGGGGGTGGTACAGCGACAGTTAGAAAACATGATGGTAGGCTGCCAGAGACCACATTAGCATGATGGCAGTAGCAGCCATTTGTTACAAAAAATAATAGTAGGCAGGCAAAAAGCACTGCAGCATGATGGCAGCAGCAGTAGCCACCATTTGGTATGGAACACGATGGTAGGCAGGTAGACAGCAGAG
Organism: Bufo gargarizans; assembly: GCF_014858855.1. Lineage (NCBI taxonomy): Eukaryota > Metazoa > Chordata > Amphibia > Anura > Bufonidae > Bufo > Bufo gargarizans. Next base: position 174,454,959 of record NC_058081.1, read on the forward strand.
TGGCATGAAAGCAGCAGTGGCGTCAGCAGCAGATATATAGACATTATGGTAGGCAGGCAAAGATCAGCAGCAAGATGGAGCAACATCAGCAAGGACAGGTCTATTCATCTGGAGTGTAAAAATCCTCACTGATCCATGCCTAATTCACTTTGACAAAAGCGATGTTTTGGACACTGCCGGTGGACAACTTTGTCCGTTTGGGTGTCACAATGCCACCTCCTGCACTTAAAACCCTCTCTGAGATGACACTAGAGGCTGAGCAAGAGAGAACAGAGAAAGCATACTAGGCCAGCTTGGGCCACAGTTTCAGTCTACCTGCCCTGAAGTCCATGGGGTCAAGGTAAGACTGAACCTGACAAACGGTAGGTATTAATTAGCAGATTTGCTTCAGCCTTGCGCAAAATAATTCTCCATCATGTTGATGAACTGTCTGCTGCTGCCAGGTAGTAGGTGGGTGATTATGTGTGGGGCAAAGAGGAGCCACAGGCATCTGCTTGACGAAAGCTGTGGTAGATGTGTGTACAGTGTTTCCCAGTAATAAAATAATATGACCTGTCAGTAATAAAATAAAATGCCTGTCAGTGCATAAGAAAGCAAGCATACAGCTTTCCATTCTGGCCAGCAGACCTGTTCTTTCCATCTCCAGGTGTCATGCCCGGTGTCATCCTCATCATCATTCATCATCATTACCCTCCTGCTCCTCCATTACCACCAGCTTCTTCTCCTACTCCAGTGGCAGATACTCATCCTTCCCCATAAGACTTTCTCTTTCTGAGTCCCCAACAGCTACAGAGTGGACAGCAAGATGCATAAACAGTTTTTCTTTGGCTGTCATCCCTGTTGCATCAGTGTTATCATCTGTTCTAAAAGAAATATCAGGAGGGTGACATTGTTTATGTTGCAGTTGTCCCTACTGACAAATCTCGTGGCCTCGTTGAAGGGCTTCAGTACGTGACTGACATCTCTGATGATCTACCACTGCCTGATCGTGAAAAGCACATCATCCCTGCTTCCCTGTCTTGTGCATGACAAAATCATTCACAGCTTTAAACTTCTCATACAGATGCTATAGCACGTGAAATGTCAAGTTAAGTGGTATAACAGCAGACAATTCTGTTGCTGCAAGTCCGGGGGAGCGTACCACAAAAGAATGCATGAAATGCTTGGATAGTCTCATGGACATTCCTAGCACCTTCCACAACCTAGTGTACTTTTTTTTATGTTGCAGAACATGTTGCACCATGTAGGAAGCATATGTTATTTCCCCAAAATGCAGTATGACCATGATGTTCTGCCCATTGTTGCGCTCGCCACTTTACCCAGTATGAGGTGGAGATCTGACAACCAGCAGGATGTTTGCTGCTTGATGCACTTTAGAGCTCAGTGATCAGCTGTGTGGCTACTCTCACCCAGACCGATCAGCTCTAACACCGCATGGCAATGCTTTTCTTTAAACATGTTATAGGAGCTAGGGGGAATGGGAGTAATACTATACCCTGCTTCTTTTGGGGATAGGTTGTTGTTGCTGAATGGGGCACACTCTAAAATCTTACGGAAAGCTTTTATAGAAGAGTGGTGTTTGTTACAGCTTCACAAGGGGAATCAACGCCATGTTATAGCTCATATAGGTGTGATGGTGAAAGTGAAATGTTAATTGAGCACCAAAGTGCTCAGGTGCTCTACCGAGCACCCGAATATAATGGAGTTCAATAAGAGAACCCGAGCATTAAACCAGGCATCCTCTGCTCTGAAAAGGAGAGGGGGGAGGGTATCTGGTTTACAGAAAAAGGCTAGAAATTGATGGAAACACCACCACAATGGCTTGGAAAAAGCATGGGAAAGACATCTGGATGCATCTTGGACTCCTATTACCTATGACATACAATAGACAACCACACAAAGACTATATGCGAAAAGCCAGGTATGTGCAAGACAGCAATCTATCTATGAGACAGATGCAGTCAGCACACCTTACGATGGCAGCCTTGTGCGCTATGAGACATTCAAAACCAGCTCTCATCTGACTGAAAGCCAGTAAGCCTCAAAGTTGCTTCATATCTGTTGGATGGCTTGGGTGGACCTCTGCACCTAGATCACTATCATTAGGGTGACAAAAAGTTCTGATTGTCCTAACATAATATTCAATAACCTTTCTATCTTTCTATTTTCTTGCATGGAAAATTTGCGATTACAATATTAGCGGTCGACACTACTCATTAACAATGCCATTTATTGGATTCATAGTTTTGTCATAAGACTATGAAACCAATAGATGGCGCTGTTCATGAGTCATGAACAGATCCATCTATTGGATTTATAGTCTTGTCATAAGACTATGAAAACCAATAGATGGCGCTATTTATGAGTCATGAACAGTGCCATCTATTGGAATCATAGTCTTGTTGCTAATACTACACTTATTTATAAAGTGAGAGTCTTGGCAAATACATTTTGTACAAAACCATTTGAGCCCAACTGCCGAATGTCAAGGCGATCTCTGTAAGACGGAAACCTAACACTAAATACTACCTGTTATGCGCCATAATGGCTGCCATAAAGTTCAGCAAGTTCAGCAAGTGTTCCATATGAATTCTGGATCCACTCTGCCTTTTTCCCTGTTTTGATGCCAAAATGGCCTCCATTACTTCCAAGGGATGCATGTACCAACATGCATGCCAAGCCCACTCCATACCTTTCCTTGTGCCAGACGGCTTCCAATGAATGTAGTGAGAGCAGGACACAGATTTATACGGAAACTAATTAAAATCAGCCTATGGGGCTGACAGGCTAATCAGGAGGGCATGACTCGCTGGAGTGCCACACCTCAAGTGCTGTAAACCATTTGAGCCTGTCTGCCGACTGTCAAGGCGATCTCTGTAAGACGGGAACCTAACACTAAAAACTACCTGGCGCACAACAGGCGCATAACTGGCGCATAACAGGTAGTATTTAGTGTTAGGTTCCCGTCTTACAGAGATCGCCTTGACAGTCGGCAGACAGGCTCAAATGGTTTTGTACAAAATGCATTTGCCAAGCATCTCACTTTATAAATAAGCGTAGTATTAGCACTATAATTTTTTTTGTGACTATGGCATTATTGTACTTAATCTGGTTTGTAGTTGCAGTCTTTTTTCTATATATTTTCAGCCATGGCAGTGTGCACCTGTGCATAGGGATGTGCTGACTAACCCCCTTTTCTTTGCAAAATAACATATAAAGTATCTGTCACGGATGTAGTAGGGGAAAACACCAAAATACATCAAGAAGGAAGGGAAAAGGCACTAGGCCGCACATCTAGGGAATGAAAAGGGTCACCACCTATAAAATCCTGCTCCTGGCCCTAACTCCTATCTGTATGGGCACCTCTCCGTATGAGCACCTAACTTCTGAGGCTGATGGCTGATGGATGAACAGGACTTCAACTAGAACCACACTCCAGCTCTTCCAAAAACCAAAAGAAGCTATCCAGAGCAAGGTGTGATGGGTAAAGTCAGACTAAATAGGGGAAGGTAAAGGTCACATGATCCGCACCTGAACAGGAGGTGTGGACATACCAGCAACACACAGACAAAATGAAACCAAAAGAGGCTGTCAGACCTTCTTAAACCTGTCACCGGTGTGAAAGTACCCCCCCTTCTACGGGTGACCTCCGGGCACCCAGGACAGACCTTATCAGGATGAGCTCTGTGGAATGCTCTCACCAGACGACTAGCATTAACATCGGTCGCTGGAACCCACATCCTCTCCCCTGGTCCGTACCCTCTCCAATGAACGAGATACTGGAGGGATCTCCGGAGAACTCGGGAGTCCACAATCCTGCTGATCTGAAATTCTAAATTGCCGTCCACCATGACAGGAGCGAGAGGCAAGGAGGATGGCTCAACAGGTTCAACACATTTCTTTAACAACGATTTATGAAATACGTTATGGATTTTTAATGCCTGCGGAAGTTCAAGACGGAAGGCTACAGGGTTAATAATGGCAGTGATCTTATATGGATCAATAAATCTTGGCCCCAACTTTCAAGAAAGTACCTTAAGTTTAATGTTTCTTGTAGACAGCCACAATGAATCACCCACTCTCAGTTCCGGACCACTCATACATTTCCTGTCAGCCGCACGCTTATACCTGTTACCCATCTTTTCCAGGTTATTTTGAATTTTCCGCCAAATAGAAGACAAAGAAGAGGAAAATCGTTCCTCCTCAGGAATGCCTGAATTATGAGCACCAGAAAATGTACCAAACTGTGGATGGAACCCATATGCCCCAAAAAACTGTGACTTATCAGTGGATTTCTGTCTACGGCTATTTATAACAAACTCAGCTAAATTATCTGAAACAAAACATCTCAAGTAAGTCTCCAGATTCTGATTAGTGTACTCCGTCTGTCCATTCGACTGAGGATGAAAAGCCAAAGAGAAGGACAATTGTACACCCAGATGAGTACAGAACGCTCTCCAGAATCTGGAAACAAACTGAGTCCCTCTATCGGACACCACATAAGAGGGAATGCCATGTAGTTTCACAATGTTGTCGACAAGAGTTTTAGCATTGGGTAGACTAGGTAATGCAATAAAGTGTGCCATTTTACTAAAACGATCGCCAACCACCGCAAAAAAATCCGTGGACAAATGGGTCCAAGGTCTGGACGGGATAGGCAATGGAAGCAGAAATCTGGAAGGCCAAGTATGTGTCACCTTAGCACGCGCACAGGTACCACAGGCTGACACATAGTCCTCAATACTAGATTCTGGTGGCAACCCCGGCCACCAGAATCTGTGAGAGATGAGATCGACAGTTGATCTACTCCCAGGGTGCCCAGCAAGCACCATATAGTGATGTTCCTCAAACACCTTGTGAAGTAATTCAGAAGGAACAAACAATTTCCCCTGCGGACAAGAGTCCAGAGCATCCTCCTGTGCCTCCAACACCCTGGCTTCGAGATCAGGATAAACAGCGGATATAACTACCCCTTCAGATAAAATGGGACTAGGGTCATTAGACTCACCCCCCATGAAAGCTACGTGACAAAGCATCCGCCTTGATGTTCTTAACCCCAGAGCGGTAAGTGACGATGAAGTTAAATCTGGTGAAAAACAATGACCATCTGGCCTGCCTTGGGTTCAGTCGCTTAGCCGACTCCAAGTAGGCCAGATTCTTGTGATCCATAATTACCGTAATAGGATGATTTGCTCCTTTCAACCAATGCCGCCATTCCTCGAACGCCAACTTAATGGCCAGCAATTCCCTAGTCCCCACATCATAATTCCTTTCAGCAGTCAAGAGTTTTTTAGAAAAAAATGCACATGGGTGCCATTTACTGGGTGAAGTAACCTGCGACAATATTGCTCCTACCCCAACCTCAGATGCGTCAACCTCAACAATAAATGGCTGAGACACGTTCGCTTGCACCAGAATAGGGGCCGAAGAAAAACATTCTTTCACAGCAGAAAAGGCCTGTAATGCCACAACAGACCAGATAGAAATATTAGCACCCTTCCTAGTCATGTCTGTTAAAGGTTTAACCACCGATGAATAGTTCAAGATAAATTTACGGTAGTAGTTGGTAAACCCCAAAAACCCCATAAGCGCTTTCAGATTTTCGGGTCGATCCCAGTCCAACACGGCACGGACCTTCTCGGGATCCATACGAAAACCTGAGGATGAGAGCAGGTAACCCAGAAATTGCACTTTCTGTACTGAAATACACACTTTTCCATCTTAGCATACAACTTAGTCTCTTTTAGGATCTGTAACACCTGTCTCACATGATCCTGATGAGTCTCCATATTAGGCAAATAAATTACTATTTTATCAAGGTATACAACGATAAACCTCCCCACCAGATGATGAAAGATGTCATTGACAAAGTGTTGAAAAACCACAGGAGCATTGGTTAACCCAAAGGGCATGACCAGGTTTTCAAAATGACCCTCAGGGGTATTAAATGCGGTCTTCCACTCATCCCCCTCCTTGATCCTTACCAGATCATGGACGGTAATACGATTGATCTCACAGAAGTCCAGACATGGTCTCAGTGTACCATCCTTTTTCTTTACAAAGAAAAATCCAGCAGCCACTGGGGACTTGGATGGTCTAATATGTCCCTTTGCCAAATTCTCGGTGATATACTCTCTCATTGCCTTTCTTTTGGGTTCCGAAAGATTATACAACCGAGATTTGGGCAATTTAGCTCCGGGAATAAGATTGACGGGACAGTCATAGGATGCAACTCCTGATTACCACTCTAAGAAAATTCAGAAATGAATGAGGGTACAGTTTTAGTGGTAACCATAGAGAGCGATGCATTGAGACAGTTGTCCATGCAAAAATCACTCCAATCGAGAATCTGTCTCGCTTGCCAGTCGATGTTAGGGTTATGTTTGCTTAACCATGGTAAGCCCAATACCAACGGAGCAGGCAGACCCTCCAACACATAACAGGAGATAGATTCCTGATGCAAATCACCCACTCTTAAATGAATGTCATTCACTACCTGCGACAGGCATTTTTGGGCCAGAGGTACAGAGTCAATTGCAAAGACAGAAATATTATTCTCAAATGCATTAGTAGCCAACCTGTGAATGCGTATAAACTATCCATCAATCAAGTTAACTCCTGGCCCACTGTCGATAAATGCTTCGATTTTCACAGTTTTGTACTCTAGCGCCACCTCGGCAGACAGGAGAAAACAGGTACTACCAGTAAAAGACAAAAGTAGGTTTTCTTGCTCCCCACCGATACTACCAATAGTAATTTGGTGATTAAACATTTTTTTTCCTTTTTGTTTACACCTTGATGCTGCAATTATGGACAAATATTCACAAAATGTCCCCTCTTGCCACAACAAAAGCAGACTCCTTTCACATGACCCAAGCTTTTGCCAGTAGTTCCAGGAGTAGCTCCTCCTAACTGCATAGGCTCATCACAAGGCACAACCACCCGTGTCTCTCCACCATAAGTGTCAAAGGAAGCAGTACCCTTATTGGACAGTACATCCTGAAGGTGAGGACCCCTAGATCTCTCTCTCAGGCATCTATCAAGACGTACAGGAAGGGACATAGCTGCTTCCAATGACTCAGGATTTTCATGAAAAGCCAATGCGTTCTGCAGTCTCTCAAAGAGCCCTGGTAGAATTGGCTATGGAGAGCAGAATCGTTCCACTCTGTATCCGTAGCCCATCTCCTAAATTCAGAGCAATAGGTCTCCTCAAAACGTTCTCCCTGCCGCAAACCCCGTAACTTGGTCTCGGCCTGAGAGATCCGATCCGGGTCATCGTAGATAAGACCCAAGGCTCTAAAGAATTAATCTACCGACCGGAGGGACAGTGATCCGGTTGGCAGAGAAAAAGCCCAAGATTGGGCATCCTCTTTAAGCAATGAAATAATCATACTCACACGTTGACACTCATCCCCAGAAGAGTATGGACGCAGCCTAATATATAATTTACATGACTCCCTGAACCGGATGAAATTGTTACTACACCCGGAAAACCAGTCCGGGGGAGCTACCTTCGGTTCAGGGCAGGCCTGGAACCCACCACCGGAACCAGCAGCCTGTGGACTCTGAATCTGCAAAACCATCGCACGGAGGTCTGCAACCTCAAAAGTCAAATTCTGAAGTTGTTTGACCAGTGCAGTCATAGCATCCATAGCTGCACAGATCAGAACAAAAAATGGCGGTATTGGCTCTGGATAATTTCACGGATTTAGTAGGAGAAAACACCAAAAGACAACAAGAAGGAAGGGGAAAGGCACTAGGCTGCACCGCTAGTGAAGGAAAAGGGTCACCACCTATAAAACCCTGCTCCTGGCCCTAACTCCTATCCGTATGGGCACCTCTCGATGGTAGAGATGCCCATACACAGGAACCTAGAAAACCCTGGTTGCCCTCGGATGCCCTAATGGTAATGACAGGGCAGAGACAACCCGCTCCTTCCCTGGTGAAGGAACCAGTGTCTAGCTGAGGCCTAGTAAACAACAAAGGTGGGGGGAATACAAAATACAACAAGCGGAACACTTAACTTCTGAGGCTGATGGATGATGGATGAACAGGACTTCAACTAGAATCACACTCCAGCTCTTCCAAAAACCAAAAGAAGCTATCCAGAGCAAGGAGTGATGGGTAAAGTCAGACTAAAAAGGGGAAGGTAAAGGTCACATGATGCACACGTGAACAGGCGGTGTGGACATACCAGCAACACACAGACAAAGTGAAACCAAAAGATGCTGTCAGATAACTAACGTGCAGATAATCTTTCAGACCTTCTCAAACCTGTCACTGGTGTGACAGAATCATCAATCCTTACATAAAGACACACTACCATAAGACTACATGACAATAAATCCACATGAACTCTGAAATGAGACACTGTGCACCTCCAGGAATACCTATAATAAAAAGAAAACTTTAACCACATCACCTGTATAGACGGGGGGAGAGAATTGTTTAGGGAATGGATTATTGCACTGTTTATATTTGTTTTATCTTTGTTTACACTGCACATACCTGTAAAAAAGGTATATGACCTGTAATTTGATCCATATGTACCTTTGAATGTAAATGTGCAAATTATATCAAAACCTAATAAAATGTATAAAAAAAGACTATGAAACCAATAGATGGTGCTGTTCATGAGTCATGAACAGCGCCATCTATTGAATTCATAGTCTTTTCATACGACTATGACTCCAATAAATGGCAATGTTCATGAGTAGTGTTGATCGCAAATTTTTATCGAAAATTTTCCATGCAAATGGTGTTTCAGCTAACAAATAAGCAGATTATTGTATAGAAACGTTATTGAATATTGTGTTAGGACAATCAGAAAACTTTTTGTCATCCTAATGATATTGATCTAGGTGCACAGATCAACTTAAGCCATCCAACAGTTATGAAGCATCTTTGAGACTTATCAGCTCTCAGTCAGATGAGAGCTGGTTTAGAATGTCTCATAGTGCACGAGGCTACCATTGTAAGGTATGCTTACTGTATCTGTCTCATAGATAGATTGTTGGCTTACACATACCTGGTGTATGGATTTGCTTTGGTAGGCAGGGTAAGCGGATGCAATACAGAGGCAAAACCAAGATTGAAAAGCAAAAACCAGTGTTTATTCACACAAAAAAGGCAGAAAAGAAACACAATTTGTGGCAGGGCCCTGGTGTTAATTCACACAACAAAAGTCCACAAAACTCAAAAACACGTCACCTGGCAATCCACAGAAGGCTTTAGGGCACCTGGCTTCCAGCTGGCAGCTCTCATGCAGCTCACAGCCTTGCAGTATGGCAGAACTCCTTAGCTCCCCAAACACAGAGCTCCACTATCACCTGGAGGTTCATTCCACCCCCAGCTGAGCTGCTGGCTGGGCTTTTAAACCGCAGCCCAAAACCTTGCCTGGATGTGGGAAACAGCCACCCACCCTGATCTTTGGCTGCTCCCAATAAGAACCGTCCCGGATTGGCTTTACAGTCACACTAAGTAAAGCAGTGTCAGTACCGCTGACACAGAAAATTACTGGTTCTTATCTCACTGAGGCCAGGAACCTCGTTGATACGTACCTTCTGTCAATTACGGAACCCTGCGCCTTTCTACACTGGCTTTTGGCATGTAGCCTTTGTGTGGTAGTCTATTGTATGTCATAGGTAATGGGAGTCCAAGATGCATCTAGACATCCCTCCCATGCTGTTTTCAAACCATTGCGGGGGTATTTCCATCAATTTCTAACCTTTTTCTGTGAACCAGACACTCTCTCTTCTTCACAGCAGGGGGTGCTTGGTTTAATGCTCGGGTCTCCCATTAATTTTCATTGTGCTTGAGCATACACAGTATTCAGCCGAACACTGCGATGTGCCGAGCATAGCGATGCTCGAGCCGAACTATCGTTCGGCCAAGCATGCTCTCTCAACACTAGTGAAGTGTCCACTTTCAATTGAAACAAAACTCTCCAGTACTCAATAAAATCCTAATTTTATTTAAATTATACGTACTGTGCTATCCTGCGTACAATGATCAGGTATAGTCCTACTGTCCTGTGAAGATTGATTAGGAACAGTAGTGCTGTACTGAGATGAGCAGAGTGATTAAGCATAGTTCTATTGTTATTTACTGTGTAGAATGATCAGGTACTGTGCTAAGGTACTGCACTGTGTAGAATGATTAGTTACTTTGCTAAGGTACTGCACTGTGTAGAATGATTAGGTACTGTGCTAAGGTACTGCACTGTGTAGAATGATCAGGTACAATAGTGCAGCACTGTGTAGAATGATGAAGTACAGTAGTACTGCACTTTGTAGAATGAACAGGTACAGTAGTACAGTACTGTGCAAAATGATGGAATACAGTAGTACTGCACTGTGTAGAATGAGAAGATATAGTAGTACTGTGCTGCACTGTGTAAAATAAACAGGTATAGTAGTACTGTACTGCACTGTGTATAATGATCAAGTACAGTACTGTGCAAAATGATGGCATACAGTAGTACTGCACTTTGTACAGTTCAATAATTGGGTATTGTGAAGAGTGATCAGGTACAGTAGATCCCTTACCAGCTAGCAAAGGTTTTGAAAGCTGAACTAGGAATGTGAGAACAGAGAACAGCCACAATTGTATGATCATTAGATGGGCACTGCACTGACAAACTGTAGACTAGAATATATGGCTGCTTCTTTATTAATACCGTAGCATCTGCTGCAGTTCCTTTACAGTTCACACCAGCTGTTCAATAACCATTCACATCTGATTTGCTGACTTCTAAAGTTGATGAAGCAAAATAAACCATTTTCTAGTATGTGTGGCAGTTTTACTGCATCATATTGCTTGAGTGTTTATTGAATAAGCCTATTATGAAGAGACAGCATACCCCCTAAAAGTGAATGAAATAAGGTGCCATTAAACTATAATATAGAATGCAGCATGAGCTCATCTTAATGCCTCTAGTGATTATTATCACATCTCTACCATACACACAATATAATTAATGACCATACTATGACTGGCAAAAAATCTGGGGTATCACAGTGGTATAGGACACTCATTCATACCAAAATATGTGCTACTCCAAAATTACACTCCTGCCTGTTAATTATCTTCTCAGGGGTGCACACAAAGAAGCACACCATAGTATACAAGTATATGGGCCCCTTGGGCTCCTTAAGCAATTATTTTCTCCTCCTACACCTCTATAGCAATCCACCAGTAATTGCCAGTCATAAATGCAGTGCATAGTTCCTTATACAGTATGTAATGTAATACAGAATTGTAACAAGAGAGTGCTTGATCTTATGTCAAAAGTTTGAATGACCCCCAAGAATAAAGTGGGCTTTCTTTGGCAGCTGCGCATACAGCTGGGGGTGCCTGGTGCCTGATCCCATTAATCTGATATTTATGTGGATATATCTGGTATAAATAAACCAAATTCACTTTTCTATACACTTTTCAAAACTAGAGTGAGAATGTCTGCACAAATAAGTTCAAAAAGTTGCAAAGCCCAATTTTACAGTTTTTTATAAGCCATAATTCTGGAGTGCAAGGTTTGATAAATTCCCTTTTACAGGTCATGGTCCCTTTATCAACCTCTATAGTCATTAAACACTTGATTACGTATAACAATAAAATGTGTTTGAGGAGCACTTAGCACTTGCAGTTCTTCATTGTTTTTTTAGATCTGGCACTTAAAGGAGTTATTCAATATCAATAACTGCCCCCTGATGTGCTGGGCCCCTAACAGGGAATATACTTACCTGGGCCCCGCACCGCTGCTGCTGCTGCTTCTCCCCGTGCACAGATGAAAACATTTTGTGTTGGGGGGAGCAGCCAATGGCAGACGGGGACGAGCCTCCCTACCGTCACCCACAATGCTAGGGAGGCTCGCCCCTGTCCCCGCCTGCCATTGGCTGCTCACCTGTCACCACCAGATCTTTGAGAAGTTCTGATAGACGTTCTTCAGTACTTCATGCATGATCTTCTTTTGTTTTGCTTTCGTTTTGACATCTCTCCTTCCTCTCCCAACTGTCATCTATTAGCAGTGATTGCTTTCCTATATATCTCCTCCCCATACTGCCTCACCTTGCGGTTTATACAACTTCCTGGACTGTGCTGATGCAGCTGCTACTGCTGCATCTACAAGATAAGTCTGTTCCTTTTTTTCTGTTTTCCTGTGGTCTTGATCCTAGGTGACCCTGACTCCCTCCGTATTTAGTGTAGGGAGCCGGTGGCCGTGTCCCCTCACTATTATAGGGTGTTCAGGTGTCATAAAGTCGAGGAACGAGGGTATGCAATTATCTACCATAGAGATTTTTGCATAGGCTGAGCAGTAAGGGAGAGTGCTAGGGCTGTTACAGGGCTTACCCTCGTGTTCCTTAGTTTTGGATCAAGTCAGTCGGATCTTCATTTGTGTCTTCTAGTTTTCTGCAACACCATCCGTGACATCACCCCCCCGGCACCGAATGTTTTAATCCTTGCATGGGGAGAAGCAGCAGCAGTGACCAGGAGCCGCGCAGGGAGCGGGGATCCAGGTAGGCATATTTCCTGTGAGGGGCCCGGCACATGGTAGGACAGTTATTGATATTGAATAACCCCATTAAGGAGCACTTTGAAGGACTTATGCTTATACTGTACAGTGACATCCAGTGTTCCGGGGACAGCCTTATGGTATGGCCACAGACAGTGTTGGGCTGGGGTTCCTTAGGCCCACCAGAGGAAATTATTCTCATGACCCAACTTCTATATCATCAATAATGTCTAATAGGTTTTGACAAAGAAATATATCCTAGGGGCAAGTGATTATCCCTATAGACAACTCTAGAGTCTAAGCCTACTAGAGGATCCTCTGGTACTCTGATGGGCCAGTTCAACTCTGGTCACAAGTAGAGACTGTTTCTGGCTGAAATCGACACCAAATCATGTAGATTATGATATGGATTTCTGTGCACAAACAGTGCACTTTTGCACTAGATTTTATCCTCTGCATTGTAAAGGGTAAAATACGCTGCAGAGATTCACAACTAAAAATCACTATGTTGCTAATTATAAATCCACACCTCATGTAAAATTGTATGTGGATTCCGGTGTGGACATTCCCTACAGCATGTGGATGAAATATTTTAAAATCTCCTCTCTTTTGCTGTTACTGTAAATGTTGGGGATTTTCTGCATTTCCACTGTAGAAAATCTACAGCATTTATACCACGTGTGGTCATACTATTAGTGTTCCCATAGAGATAGTTACACTGACCACCACAGTCCACCCAGACTCCTGGCAGTAAAGAAGTATTCCTAGTTTGCTGGTAGTTAAGGAGGTTCATTTTGGGAGTCTTCCAGGCATTCCAGTCTAGTAGACAGGGTATGCTGGTAGACCATTTGTGAAATTAGGAGTCTGTATTATGCAAATATCTCATAGCCAACTGTACACTGGCTGTCAGAGATGCAGCTCAGGGGGATACTGTCACTGAAGAGACTCCGCAATGTATGCAGACTTATTTTCAGACAATGCTTCATGGGAAAAAAAGATAAGGCTTCTCAACTCAGACAGCCAAAACCCAAGGCTGATACAAGATAATTTGACTACTTTCTTTTTTAAATGGAGCAAGTCTTGAAAATAACTCTACAAACTGATGTGCTGTAGGCATAACTACAAACACTGATGGGGACATTTATCAAAACTGGAGTATTGTATGCCGATCTTGATTCCCAGTGCTGCTGGAGAGTGGGCTAAAGTTATGCAGAGGTACACTCCTCCTAACTGCCGTAGATTTAAGTTAAGAATACCGGTGTGATGAAAGATACATTTTGCAGGCTTGCGGCACCGACTGCTCCCCACCCACAACATGTCCCCTCGTCTTGACACTTCTGAAAAGTTGTGTGAAGGGGGAAATGTCGCACATTTTGCTGCACAAATGGCTTGCGACAAAATGTGTGACTTATTTACGCCAAAAGTGGTGTAAATAGGTTAATGTCCTTGTAAGTCTCTAAAATAGGCAAGATAAACAAGATTAATGAAGAAATATTGCATTTTATGTACCCAGAATTATGGGATAATATATATTACCTATTTTTTCACCTATTTTTATCACACTCAGAACTTAAGAACATTTATGATGCTCAAGAGAAACATATTACTGACATCATTAACTGCTAACTGACTGTAGTATTAGGGAATCACAGAATTACCACCATTCTAAAATATAACCTTTAATTGTATTTAAATAAAAGTAAATACACCCTTATCTATACAGAGATTAGAAAATGCATAAGTGCAAAAAATAATAAATCAGAAAAATCAAAAAATAGGTCTAATGGTATGACCCATCTAAGGCTGATAGGGAGGTGGTAGAGCAGTAGTTGTGTTGGGCCTATAGGGAAGAATGTCCCTGATGCTGGCCCTGATGTAGATAATCCTGCCTATATACGGAATAGCCGCCCTGATAAGAGCGATCCCGTCTCTCGTACCTCCTAATAACCCTAAAGAATCCTAGCGGGTGAAGGGACACAAGAATCAATAGACTTGATAGAAGACCTATGCTAAAGTACACAAAATAATAAATAGAAAAAGTACCCAAGGAAAATAAATGTGGCAGTCGATAATCAAAAGAAAAGGTGAAAGAAATGTCCAATATCGTCCCTACGCGTTTCGCCTGATTGTTGTCAGGCTCATCAGGGGACAAAATTGATCATAGAGGACCGACACCAAAAAGTACTATAGTATTATGTACAAGAAGATTTATTTATTTTTGATTTTTTGAGAGCTATTTTAGATAAAATAATAGCAATATACGCCGCTGGCTATAATAAGAATAATGACACCTGTCAGTAAGATAACAGAGTATTTGATACAGGGGATCCCTCAATGGCCAGTGGTGGATCGAGAGGTGGGGGTCTGGATTGATGAACTCTACAGGTCCCCAAATCTCAAGATTTCCAAGTAGTGGCTATATGACGGTATATCATTTTATATATATAATGTATGATCCGAAAAAAAGGAAGGAAGGTCCCCCTGACTAGCTGCAGATTAGTTATGATACTATTAAGAGCGGACACCATACATACAAATCTGGACAAAGTTAGATAATTAAACAATTAAACCAAGATGTGGTCAATGTGCAGTAGGTACCATAGAAATTGGCTATTTAGATTATAGCAGTGCAGGATAGCGAGCAAATGGTGCTATTACAGCACATGGTACTTGCGTTCCCTTAAGCGATTGGGGGTCCACATGTTGAGTCCATAGATGAGGACGCCAGAAAACGATGTTGGGGTGGCGCTCAGATGGTGACGTGCGGCAGGTAGCAGGGACACACTGTAGGTAATACCTATATATAGAGTAAATCCGGACATCAGGAAGGCCGGGCGTCCACGTGATGGATGTGACGTGGGGCGTGCTACGTAGCACGCTCCCACGTGACCGGGAGACTGAGGCGGCCGTGCAGGTGACCTAGTGAGGTCACTGTGTGGGTCATGTGACGGGTAGCAGGGAGGCCGGGCGCCCACGTGATCTGTGTGACGCGAGGCCTCCTACGTCAGATGCCCTCACGTGACCGGGAGGAGTACGTGATCTGATGAGGTCACTAAACTGGTCACGTGAGGTGGGCGGGGCAGGGGGCCGAGATGGCTGATAGTACTCGCCATCATAGGTGAACGGTATCGCGATGTGGATCCGATGTTAATAAGGGGGGGGAGGAGTGTGGGCATTAGAGATGATGGGGTACATAATTAGTGAATCCTAAGAGGAGACGATGGCGAAGATGGCCGGGGATCGAAAGTTAGAAGTGTATCAAATGTAGGTGTAGGCATCAGGGATGACTGTAGTATTAATAAAAAATGAATATGGCCCATCCCTGGAGAACCACAAATGTAAGTCCAAGAAGGTGAGAAATATATGCAAGGTCTGGGTATAATTACATGCTATCAGAAATAACAGTATACTAGAATTTTATTTAAATAAGTCTGTCCAATCAATAATTTTAATTTGTAAAGTACTGCAGAAATAAGCATGCAAAAAGACATATATATATAAATAAATATATATATATATATATATATATATATATATTTTATTATTTATTTATTATTTTCTCCAATAAAAATGCAAATATACAATCATTTTAGTGTTTTTATATTGTAGGAAGGTGCAAGGGGCCATCATTGATGGAAGGCATGTGTCACCGAGGTACCTGGCCTCGGTGATGTAAGAGCTGGTAATTTCAAGGGTCAGCGGCAGCTAGTGCTGATTGACACTGTTTGCTGTTAGTATGGCTGTAAAGCCGATCCGGGCCGGATCTTACTGGGAGTAGCCAAAGTGCTGGGTGGGTTGTTTCCCCCCACGTTCCAGGCCAGGTCTTTACTGGCCTATATAAAACCCGGCCAGCAGTCTCAGCTGGGTGTGGATTGCTCCTCTCTGACAGTGGGGCGCTGTAAGTCTTTGTGTGTTTGGGAACTGAGAACTTGTGCCGTGCTAAAGGGCTGAGAGATGCCTGCTGGGAAACAGGCCCTAAAGCCTGCTGTGGACTGTAGGTGGAAAAACTGCTGGCCAGGTGAAGGCTTTTGTTCTGTGAACTTTTTATGGTGTGAACAAACACCAAGACTGCAAACGGTTACCTTTTATTTTTCCTTATGTGTGAATAAAACACTGAACTGTTTAACTTAAAGACTTTGTGGTTGCCTCTGTACTGCGTCCGCTAGCCTGTCTACCAAAGCAAATCCCCCACAATATATATCTACAATAACACCAAAAAATTTATAAAAAATAGGCCAGTCATTGAAACATCAAATGCATAAAGTATTAATCTAATCCCCCCCCATAAACCCGACCAAGCCACCCCCCCCCCCCCACCCACCACGGCTTTCAACACTGGGGACAATTGTAATGACCGGCGTCACGCACAGGGAGGGAAAAGGGAAAGCCCTGCCCAAGGGAGAGGGAAAGGTGGTGACCCCTGACTCACCTTGCGGCTGGCACCTGACTGCCCTGACGTTCCTAGACGGGTTCCTCACCCGTGCGGCGATCACGTGCCTAAACCCTGCCTTTCCCTAAAATGAGCCCTAGATAGTGAACGGGCCGGTGGGATCGTTAGACCGCACCACTGACACTAAGAAGGAAACACCAGGGAGAGGACAGACAATACAGACAAACATATAAACCCAGGTGGGCGACCACAGCAGACCACAAAGGTCCAACAGGGATCCGGAGGGAAACGTTCTGGACCAACAACCAGAGAACGCAGCAACACAGCTCCAGTGGGTCAGTATAGAAGTCCAGGCAGGAAGCTCTATATCTGGCAACCAGAGAAGTGTGAGAGGGGAATATAAGAAGGTTGGGAGTGCTGGACAAGGAACAGCTGAGGAGAAGGAGCTACGGATCCCTGAGTGAGCCAAAAAGGGTTGCAAAGCAAACCCAGAAAGCTACCATAAGGAAACAGCCCTATCTTACATAGAGCGCGCAGCCAACCGCTGCGACTTCCTGACCCCGGGTATAACGGAGTCAGGCGTGGGTCTTGACACCCTCGTGACAACAATGCAACTCAAAACCCAGACATTGCCCTCCCTAGGAGGTCTACACCATCGAAACCAGTCAATACCACCCAGCCCATACTTTTTTCCATTCACTCATTTGTTTTCCCCTCTTACATTTGATACATTCAAATTACTTTATTCTACACATATAGTTTTCCATTCTACAAAAGTGGGGGGCTTATCAGATCCCCATCTTTTGAGAATCAAAACTTTTGTAATTAGTAATCCTTTTAGCAAATACAACTAGTCGATTTTCTGTATTTTTCTATCCGAGGGGAGTGTACCAAGTATGGCGAACTCTAGTATGGGTTCTAATTTGAATTCAGATCTTAGCCCCAATACCTCAAATATAATTTGCTAATATCTCTGGATAGCCTGGCAACTCCAAAGTAGGTGAGTATACCCAGCATCATAACTCTTACATTTCAGGCAACAATATTCCCTTTCCTTATTATTATACATTTTGGATTGTAGTACCAGAGTGTAATATAGTCGATGCACTATTTTATACTGTATTAATCTGTAGTGACTAGAGATCGAGGCTTTTCTGATGAATGATAAATTTCTCCCCACTGAAGTGAGTTACTCCTCCCCAAATCCTCTTCCCATTTTAGCACACTTTTAAACTTAGTGACCTTCACTAATTCCTTTTGTAGTCTAAAATAAATTTGTGACATTTTAAACCTATTCCCAAAAGAGGTAAATCAAAAATCCAAAAACGGTTGTGCCTGAAAAATGTTTTATTAGTCGTGAAGTCGAAAGCGTGTTTGAGTTGTGCATATCTAAATCGACTCAGAACAGTGATTGCCGTACCTGGAATAAGTTCCGTCATAGGCTTTAATTTACCTAATGTGTAGATGTAAGAAACCTTAGTGATTCCTCTCGGACTCCAATAGCTATTTTAATTTAACCCAAGAAATTCCTTTGAATTTGTATTATCCCAAAGAGGGTTGAAGTGTAATGCTTGTGTAACATTCAAAATTACTCTAATCTTGTTACAAACTTTCTGCAGCATCTTACTTATAGGGCAAATAGTTCGCCTATCACCCAAATGGACGATTTCAAAGATGCTGAATATTTTCTTCACAGGGCCATTATACTCTCCGGAAATATATTGAACAAGATAATTCTCCCCAGTGTTCATATACCATTGTATTTGTGAGCATAAGTAATATCCCTGAAGATATAGTAAGGTGAGTCCCCCATCAGATTCAGCTAACCACAAACATCTTTGTTTAATTCGAACCCTTTTTCTGCCCCATATCAGGTCATTAATAAGTTTCTCCAGCATGTTAAAAAAAGCATCCCGATCCAGATGGGGCTAACGGCCATCACATAAAGTATCAAAGGGAGCAAAATCATGTTAGATAATGTGATTCTATCGCCAAGTCCTGATCTTCTCTTTAATTTTATTTATCATGGGGGTCACATTTAAACCAAAATAGCATTGTAATTTTGTACCGATTTTAAGCCCTAAATAGTCCAAATGGTCCAAAGGAGACAATACCCGCACTTTGATATCTTTATGTGGGACACTACGATTCAGAGGAAGGAGTACAGATTTGGACCAATTGATTTTATAGCCCTCCAATTCACTAAATTCATTAATTATCTGGATAAACCGGGGCACAGCTCTCCAACCAGCGTTTAAGTATATTAGGACATCGTCCGCATATAGGCTAATCTTGTCTTTTGCCCCACCTTCCCCGTCATCCGATCTGACTCTGCAAGCAAGAGGTTCCATGAAGATTGCGAAGAGCAAGGGCAACCCTGCCGAGTGCCACGCTGTAAATAAATAGCTGGCGAGCTCACCCCATTAATGTTGATTCTGGCAATAGGTTGACAATACTATAGCCGAGTCAAGTCAATAAAGTTGTTACCCAGGTTCATCCGGTCCATTATCTGCCAGAGGAAGGACCACTCCACCCTGTGAAAGGTCTTTGCAGCATCCAAAGACAGGATGGAGAGGTCTCCCCCCCCCCCCCCCCCATTCAAAAACGCTCTACATATATTGGCCTGAATTTGCCGTAAAGGGATAAACCCTGTCTGGTCTGTATGTATCAAACTGTATATTACTCTCTTCAGTCGATTCGCCAGCAGTTTTGCTAAAATCTTATAATCCGTGTTTAGTAGCGATATGGGTCTATATGACCCGACATCATTCCCATCTTTACTTTTTTTTTTTAATTAAAGTAACTGCTGCCTCCATTAACTATGGATGTAATCTCCCAGATATTCAGGACTCATTTAGTACTTGCAGTAGGCAGGGCAGTAACACTTCCTCATGGCATTTGTAAAAATCAAATGGGAGACCATTCGCACCTGGCGATGAGCTCCCCTTGATATCAGACAGAACTTCCTGCAACTCTATTAATTGAATGCGAGAGTTCAGTATAGCTGATTCCTGATCTGACAGAGAGGGTATATCGATATGATTCAGATATGACTCTATACGCTTCTCTTTGCCATTTATCTCTGATTTGTGTAAAGTCAAGAAGTATTAAAAAAAAGTCCTGCTCGATTTTATCTGGATTGTGAGTGATCTGCCCAGAACTCGTTCTGATCTGTCTAATTTTATTACAACTCCTTTGGTTTGCAATTATTGAGGAGAGAAATTTCCCCGGCTTGCCGGCTTCACAATAATGTCTCTGATAGTGATGATCGAGCATGCTCAGTCGAACACCTGTTCGGCTCGAGCATCTCGATGCTCGGCACATGGTGGTATTCGGCCAATTAACGTGCAGGTAAGTACTGCCCTTACTGTAATGCCGTAGCCATGTTGGCTGATGGTATAACAGTGATTGGCTGGCGGGAACTCGTCATTGAGTGCTATATAGCAACCGATGATGCATGTTCGGCTCATTGTTAGTCAGGGAGAGCTGTGCTGAGGAAGGGACAGGCAGTGTAGGGAGAGATTTAAGAATATTATTATCACCAAAACTTTTCAGAGACCCAAAAGTCCTTTTAAGGACTATTGTATGTGGCAGCAATATCTATTTTTAGCTCATCCTGCGCTGAATAGCGTACAATAGTTAGGCCGCTGCAGACAGCAACATTAGCTGTGCCACATCTCTAGTGTAAAGTGTGCACATCCCAAAAAAATCTGTGACATCCAGTGTAATTTTTCCGTAGACGGTGTCCGCTGCGGACAGTGACATTAGCTGCGCCACATCTCCAGTGTAAAGTGTGTGCATCCAAAAAATATCTGACATCCAGTGTACTTTTTCTGTAGACGGTGTCCGCTGTGGACAGTGACATTAGCTGTGTAAGTGTGCGCATCCAAAAAATATCTGACATCCTGTGTATGTTTTCCATAGACGGTGTCCACTGCAGACAGTGACATTACCTGCACCCCATCTCCTGTGTAAAGTGTGCGGATCCCAAAAATATCTGTGACAACCAGTGCACTTTTTCCGTAGATGGTGTCCACTGCGGACAGTGACATTAGCTGCGCCACATCTCCAGTGTAAAGTGTGCGCATGCAAAAAATATCTGTGACATAAATTGTCTTTTTTTCCATAGACAGTGTCTGCTGCGGACAATGTCATTAGCTGTGCCACATTTCCTGTGTAAAGTGTGCGCATCCAAAAAATGTCTAACATCTAGTGTACTTTTTTCCGTAGACAGTGTCCACTGCGGACAGGGACATTAGCTATGCCACATCTCCAGTGTATAGTGTGCACATCCCCAAAATATCTGTGACATACACTATACTTTTTAAATAGACGGTGTCCGCTGTGGACAGTGACATTAGCTGTGCCACATCTGCAGTGTAACGTGTGCGCAGAAAAAATTTATCTGTGACATACAGTGTACTTTTTCCGTAGACGGTGTCTGCTGCAGACAGTCATTTTACCAGCGCCACAACTGCAGTGTAAAGTGTGCGCTTCAAAAATGTATCTGACATACAGTGTACTTTTTCTATAGACGGTGTCTGCTGCGGACATTGACATTACCAGCGCCACATCTGCAGTGTAACGTGTGCGCTGAAAAAATGTATATGTGACATACAGTGTACTTTTTCCAAAGACGGTGTCCGCTGTGGACAGTGACATTAGCTGCGCCACATCTCCTGTGTAAAGTGTGCGCATACAAAAAATATCTGTGACATACAGAGTACTTTTTCAATAGACGATGTCTGCTTGTGACAGTGACATTACCAGGGGCACATCTCCAGTGTAACGTGTGCTCTTAAAAATGTATCTGTGACATCCAATGTACTTTTTCGCGTAGACGCTGCGTACAGTGACAATACCGGTGGTACCTCTCCTGTATAACGTTTCCTCATCCCAAATACCTGTGACATTCCCTGTAATTTTTTATTAGCCGCTGGTGACAGCATTGACATTATCTGCGGGATATCTCCTGTGTGATGTTTCCACATCCCAAATACCTTTTTAAATTTGTTTGCCCATACACTTCCAAATCCTACACTACTGTACGTGTGACAGACTTTCAATCATATATAAGATTTACATAGAAGCATAAAGCAGCTCTCACCTTCCTCTTCACCAACAGAGCACAGATAACGCACCTGTATGAGGTAAAGTGTATAACAGGAACAGTCTAAAAATCCAGCTCCTAGATGATGAAAAAATCGTAGCTTTATTCACAGTATTAAAATCTTCGACATACAGGATAAGTTCAGTTATGCGTTTCAGACCATATACAATTTGCGGTCCTTCCTCGTGACAAATTGAACTTCTGAAAATCTGCACCATATGAGCTGTTCACACAGCTGACCGTACAATCAGCCAATCACATGGTCGTGGAGAACAGCACACATGGCACAATCAAATACATCTGACCAACTTGAACACAACAACAAATAGGTATAACATAAAAGGACATATTTGGATGGACACCATAAATAAGTGTACAATCCTTGCAGATACATTAAAAACAACAATATATATGGACACGTGCACAAAAAAATATGTATACACATGAACATATAATAACTCTACTAACAGTGTAAAATTAAATCATGTCTTTTATTAAGACCAAATTTCTCGAACCGAGCTGAAAAATCCAATAAGCCTCCCAATTTAATAGTTTCCTCCTGTGATCCCCCCTCTCGCTGGAAGATAGACCCTTTCTATTCCTTGTGCTATTAAACCAGAAATATCATCACCATGTAAAACCGCAAAATGTGTACTAACAGCAGACACATTGCGATTTTTGAAATGTGGAACATCGGAAATGTGTTTTCGAATTCTGGTTTTAATTTCGTTTGTGGTACAAGTTCGCATGTCATCAAATATACGCAAACTTGGTATTGCAATTCAAATATGATTGTATGGCATATTCTTTATTATTTACAGTGGATTTGAAGTTCCTAGCTATTCTGGTATGTTCACAGAAGATACACTTAGCATGGCCACATTTATAACTACCCTTATTTACAAGCCAGGTCGGTCTCTGAATTTTTTATTCCTGGAATAGACTCGGGCTCAAAAAATTCACCAAAGTTATAAAATGTGCAATTCAATAAATAATGATTCATGCTACCCCCTCTGTAGTATAACATATATATATATATATATATCCTACTCACAGGGCTACTGTTATATCGTAATGCAGGCCGGCCGGGCAGACGAGCGGCAGCGGCACTCAATGACGTCACGTGCCTGCGCCGCCTGCTTCATTCATAAAGTAGGCCGGGCAGGCACGTAACGGCCTGCATTACGATATAACAGTAGCCCTGTGAGTAGGATATATTGAATGTTATACTACAGAGGGGGCAGCATGAATCATTATTAATTGAATTACACATTTTATAACTGTACTGGAGCGGCGGGGTCGGAGCACAGTGAACGCACCAGCCCCCAGCTCCTCCTCCCAGTCCCTCCCCGCTGATACATCGCAGGTTGCGATGCTGGAGCATGGCAGGCTGCGATGTCAAAAGGTGGTGGAACGCCGTTCCGGTGCGTTCCACCAGAAAAAAAGCCCTGATAATAGTATCTTGCAGGTGGTCGGTTGGATTGCAGCAGATAATGCTTCCAGTCGGTGAAGCACCACTCTGTCTTCCAATAATTCCAATCTCAGGAACCAAGAGTCTGCTCAACCCAATCCTCACCCTGATTCTCCTTCCTCCCACCATGGAGAGTCTGGGCAAACAAATGATCCCACACTCGGATATTCCGATGAGCTCATTTCAGCGCCATTCCTTGATTTGGCCCTCTCGCCTAGCACGCTTGAAGAGGGACAGAACTTGTGCCCTGATTCTCAATGGCAATTACTGTCTCAAGAGGTTGATAAAGAGGATAAGACACAGTTGTCAATCACTGAGGTAGTGGTTAGGTCAACAAGTCAGGAGGATGAGCAGAGTGAGGAAGTGGAAAAGGAGGTGGTGGACAATTAAGTCACTGACCCAACCTGGGAAGGTGGAAAGCCGAGTGAGGACAGCAGTACAGAGGGGGAGGGAGCTGCTGCACCACAACAGGCTGGAAGAGGCAGTGGGGTGGCAAAAGGGAGAAGGCGGGCCACACCAAACAGTCCCGCAACTGTTCCACCTAGATGTTCCGTAGTATGGCAGTTAATTGAGGAAAGTGCGGACGACAAAAGAATAGTAGTTTTCAACCTGTGCCGTACCAAAATGAGCCATGGCGTGAACACTAGTAACCTCACCACCACCAGAATGATCCGCCACATGGCAGCCAAGCACCATAATAAGTAGGATGAACGCCTGGGTCCACAATCTTTGTCTGTAGGTCACACCACTGCCTCCTCTTCCCCTGTGTTACATGCTGGCTAACTTCCCACCCTGTGATGGACTTTTTCAAGCACCATTAGCGATTACATCTACTTCTGTGTCCCAGCGCAGCGTCCAAATGTCCTTACCCCAGGCCGTTGAACACAAGCGCAAATACCCAGCCACCCACCCACAGGCCATCGCAGTAAATGTACATCTTTCAAAATTACTGGCCCTGGAAATGTTGCCATTTAGGCTTGTGAATACTGAGGCTTTCCGCAGCCTGATGTCGGCGGCCTTTCCGCGTTACGTAGTCCCCAGCCACCACTATTTTTCAAGGTGTGCCATACACCAACATGTGTCCTGTAGCATCACACGTGCCCTAACCAATGCAGTTACTGGGTAGGTCCACTTAACCACGGACACATGGACAAGTGCATTCGGCTAGGGATGCTACATTTCCCTGACCACACACTGGGTGAACATTGTGGAGGCCGGGAGCGAGGCATACCCTGGGATGGCACAGGTGCTACCGACGCCAAGGATTGGGGGCTCTATCAGGGGGCACCTACGTTAGTGGCTCCAACCCCCACTTCTCCTCCTTTGACTCCTCCTCCACTTCTACCTCCGAATTATCCGTGTGCAGCACCAGTCAGCCATCAGTTGGTAGCTGGAAGCAGTGTAGCACTGCAGTGGGGAAGCGGCAACAGGCAGTGCTGAAGCTGATATGCTTAAGGGACAAACAGCACACCACCGCAGAGCTGTGGCAGGGGATAAGAGACCAGACTGAGCTGTAGCTCTCGCCAGTCAACCTAAAACCAGGCATGGTTGTCTCTGATATTGGCCGTAACTTGGTGACTGCTTTGGAGATCGGCAAGCTCACACACATTCCATGCCTAGCCCACGTCTTAAACTTAGTGGTTCAGAGGTCTCTCAAAACCTACCCCAATTTGCCTGAGCTACTGGTGAAGGTGCGCCGCATGTGTGACCATTTTCGCTAGTGATCGACAGCTTCAGCCAGTCTGGCAATGCTGCAGCAGCGCTGGAAATTGCCAGCTTACTGGCTGTTGTGCGACGTTAGCACATGCTGGAACTCGATGTACCACATGTTGGTCAGGCTTTGTGAGCAGCAGAGGGCAGTAGTGGAATACAATACTGCAACATGGTAGTCGCCTTTCCAGACAGCTTCAGCTATTCACAAGCGAGGAGTGGGCATGGAAGTCTTACCTCTGTGAGGTTTTAAGAAACTTTGAGCAATCAATAGCGCTATTATTAGCGTAACCATCCCACTTCTGTGTCTACTCAAAAGCTTGCTGCTCACAATTAAGAACGACGCTTTGCATGAGGAAGAGGTGGAAATGGGGGAAGAAAATACACATGGTGATAGCCAGACCAAACTCAGTTAGCCTTCTGAGTGCAAATTGGATGATGAAGAGGCGGAGGAGAAGGAGCAGGAGACAGTTGCCTCCGCTACAGAGGGTAGTACCCATGGAAGTTTAATTCCATCTGTTCTGCGTGGGTGGGCAGAAGAGGAGGAAGAGGTTGAGGAGATTGAGAGTCATCCTCCTGATGATGACAGTGAAGTCTTGCCTGTTGGTACTCTGGCACACATGGCTCACTTCATGCTAGGCTGTCTTTCCAGCGACCCGTGCGTTATACGCATTTTAGACGGATTACTGGTTGTTTACTCTTCTCGACCCCAGATACAAAGAGATCTTCTCCTCTCTCATTCCTCTGTTGGAGAGGACGAGCAAATCATGCAATACCAGAAGGTCCTTGTTGAAAATTTGCTCCAAAAATTTCCATCTGACAACGCTGGTGGCAGAGTCTGTAGTTCCTTGAGCAACCGAGGAAAGGAGACAGGCGAACACACAGCAGTTCCAACAGATGCAGGGCAACACTCTCCAAAGCCTGGGACAGTTTCATGGCACCCCGCCAGCACCCTCACCCTGATGCGCGGCCTAGTGTCACAAGGAGGGAAATGTTTTGGAAGATGGTGAAGGAGTACATAGCAGACCGTGTCAACGTCCTCAGTGATCCCTCTGTGCCTTACAACTACTGGGTGTCCAAGCTGGACACGTGGCACAAACTGGCACTCTATGCCTTGGAGGTGCTGGCCTGCCTTGCCGTCAGCGTTTTGTCTGAGCGGGTGTTTAGTGCTGCTGGTGGCATTATAACAGATAAGCGTATCCGCCTGTCAACTGAATATGCTGATAGGTTGACTCTTATAAAAATGAACAAGGCCTGGATTGACCATGACTTCTCGATTCCACCAGAGGAAAGCTGATGAACATAAAGGCACTTTAAATGTGTTGTTTATAATGTACTGAATACACTATATTCACATGCACCCCTTCCACCACAAACAAGGGTATATGGTTGAATCTTCCCTTTCTCCTCCTCCTTTTCTTTCATCATATCAACATGCTTATTTGTTGCATATAATGCCCTTGCATATATGACCTTCGCATATAATATTTTACAGAGTCAGCTCACCAGCAAGCCCTCACCTACAATCTTTTACAGGGTCATCTCACCTACAGGCCCTTGCATATAATTTTTTAGAGGGTCAGTTCAGCTGCAGGCCCTCGCATATAATTTTTTAGAGGGTAAGCTCACCAGCAGGCCCTCACCTACATTCTTTTACAGGGTCCGTCCATTTGCAGGCCCTTGCATATAATGTTTTACAGGATCAGCTCACCAGCAGGCCCTCACCTATAATCTTTTACAGGGTCATCTCACCTACAGGCCCTCGCATATAATTTTTTAGAGGGTCAGCTCAGCTGCAGGCCCTCGCATATAATCTTTTAGCGGGTTAGCTCACCAGCAGGCCCTTACCTACAAACTTGTACAGGGTCATCTCACCTACAGGCCCTCGCATATAATTTTTTAGAGGGTCAGCTCAGCTGCAGGCCCTCGCATATAATCTTTTAGCGGGTTAGCTCACCAGCAGGCCCTTACCTACAAACTTGTACAGGGTCAGCTCAACTGCAGGCCCTCGCATGTAATGTTTTATAGGGTAAGCTCACCAGCAAGCCTGTACCTAAAATCTTTTACAGGGTCATTTCACCTGCAGGCCCTCACATATAATTTTTTAGAGGGTCAGCTCAGCTGCAGGCCCTCACATCCAATTTTTTTGAGGGTTAGCTCACCAGCAGGCCCTCACCTACAATCTTTTACAGGGTCCACTCATTTGCAGGCCCTTGCATATAATGTTTCACAGGGTGAGCTCACCAGCAGGCCAGCACCTAAAATATTTTGCAGGGTCAGCTCACCTGCAGGCCCTCGCATATAATTTTTTAGAGGGTAAGCTCAGCTGCTAGCCCTCACATATAATTTTTTTAGAGGGTCAACTCACCAGTAGGCCTTCACCTACAATCTTTTACAGTGTCAGCTCAGCTGCAGGCCCTTGCATATAATGTTTTACAGGGTCAGCTCACCAGCAGGCCCTCACCTATAATCTTTTACAGGGTCATCTCACCTACAGGCCCTCGCATATAATTTTTTAGAGGGTCAGCTCAGCTGCAGGCCCTCGCATATAATCTTTTAGCGGGTTAGCTCACCAGCAGGCCCTTACCTAAATACTTGTACAGGGTCAACTCAACTGCAGGCCCTCGCATGTAATGTTTTATAGGGTAAGCTCACCAGCAAGCCTGTACCTAAAATCTTTTACAGGGTCATTTCACCTGCAGGCCCTCACATATAATTTTTTAGAGGGTCAGCTGCAGGCCCTCACATCCAATTTTTTTGAGGGTTAGCTCACCAGCAGGCCCTCACCTACAATCTTCTACAGGGTCCACTCATTTGCAGGCCCTTGCATATAATGTTTCACAGGGTGAGCTCACCAGCAGGCCAGCACCTAAAATATTTTGCAGGGTCAGCTCACCTGCAGGCCCTCGCATATAATTTTTTAGAGGGTAAGCTCAGCTGCTAGCCCTCACATATAATTTTTTTAGAGGGTCAACTCACCAGTAGGCCTTCACCTAGAATCTTTTACAGTGTCAGCTCAGCTGCAGGCCATTGCATATCATTTTTTAGAGGGTCAGCTCACCAGCAGGCCCTCACCTAAAATCTTTTATAGGATTCAGCTCACCTGCAGGCCAATTCGCTTATAATTTTTTAGTGGGTAAGCTCACCAGCAGGCCATCAATCATAATTTTTCAAGGGTGTATGATGTCCTCCTTTATGTGAAATATAGGGTGTATTGGAGCGCCGGTTCCTTGTAATTTTGGCAGCCCTTTCACTAAGTGCATAGGCTTTATGAGTGTAGGAGTCCCACTACCTTTACAATTGTACCACAATGTGAATGAGGCCCTCCTTTGTGTGATATACAAGTTGTATCGGAGTGCCTCTTCCTTGTAATTTTTGGCAGTACTTGCACTTTATATACAAGTAAATATACAAGAAAGAATGTTTCCTAACAATTTTTCCTCTAAAATCGATTTTATCTTCGGTTTTGTGTGTATTATTGTCAGTCTGAAAAAGTGGCATACTACTCGGACAACATCATTCCCAGCAGCGACCTGGGAGTCCAAGATGCATTCAGACATCCTTACCATGCTGTTCTCAAACCATTTTGGAGGTGTTTCCATTAATTTCTGACCATTTTCTATGAACCAGACAACTCCCCTCTCTTCAGAGCAGGGGGAGCCTGGATTAATGCTCGGGTTCTCCCATTGCCTTCCACAGCTATGCATGAAGTCCTCCGCTTCCTCTTGAACCTCCTCAGGTCAGTGCAAATGCTGACTGCTCTCACACAAGTTGTCAACAGGGAGACTTTCTTAACTATCTGCTGTATGGCGTGGTGGTGTTTTCTTGCCACTTCTTAGGAAAAGGGAAGGCACCCAACTAGGAAGAGTCAGTGAAGACAGAGATAACTCCACTAAAAGGATTCTCTGGGGCAGCACGAAGGAGGAGCAGGAGGAATGCAGTGACCCCTTGCTCCAAGGCATGGTGTCAGACTCAGACATCATCTCCACATTATCCTGATGTGATTAAGGTGAGTAGTGAGTCATCTAATGCACAATCTTATCCTTTTTCCACCTGTGCGCACCGAGCCCAAACATGCTCAAGTCAGCACCACCTCACCTGACAGGAGGTCAGTGCGTAAGTCACCTGTTTGGGCTTACTTCACCCTGGCAGAAGACGATCAGACAATCGCCATCTGTTAGCTGCGCCATGCAATCAGTAACCCAGTGACATCCCTTCCAACTTGCGCGGGTGGTTTTAGCCACATAACTCCTGCACTTAGTCAGACCCAGGCATCAGCCGGGGGAAAGAGGAGCCAGGTCAGGGACTCCACGTTTGTTGTTCTCCTCAGTCCACCACTGGTCGACCTTGGGTCTGACAATGCAGGTGACAAAGAGGAGGGTGACCAAGAATTGGTGCCACCTCTCTTGTCAGGTGACAGCAGCACTGATGAGGAAGGTAGGCACCCAAGGAAAACAGTGCACCAGGTCACCAGGGAGAACAGTGGCAGGGGCTCCACTGGTAATGGCAGCAGCAGGTGGCTGCAGATGCGGCAGCAGAAGCAGCAGCAGGTGCCGCCTCCACCTGTGCGCATTGAGCCCGAACAGGTGCAAGCCAGCACTACCCCATCTGACAGGAGGTCGGTGCGTAAGTCATCTGTTTGGGCTTACTTCACCCTGGCAGAAGACGATCAGACAATCGCTATCTGTCAGCTATGCCATGCCAGGGTGAGGAGAGGGAGGTCTGTTGCTTGGCTGGGTACTACTGACCTTACCCAGCACCTGAGAGTCAACCACTGGCGGGAGTGGGACCAGATGCAGGGTGGTCGCAGCAGTGCCAACAGCATTGCGCAGGGGACAGCAGCTCCTGCTATGTCCTGCAGCCACCCCACCCCCTTCCAACAATGCATTACCACTCCCCCAATCCTTCTCCTAGAAGTACTGGTACCAGCAGCCAGACCTCTGCCTCCTCTGCAACCTCCTCTTTCGCCTGGACTGCCATTCAGTGCCAGCTGTCAGTTGCCGAGGCATTTGAACGCACAACGGCCTACGCACCCGGGGACTGACGGGTGCATTCACTCAATGGGCTCCTGGCAAGGGGTATCGCCCAACATCTGCTGACCTTCAATATTGGCAGATGTTGGAGCAGGCCCAACCCAGATGGCGTGTCCCCAGCCACCATTTCTTTGCCAGGACCGGCGGTGTTCCTGCCTTGTACCAGCACATTGTGCAGAATGTATCCCTGTCTCTGGATCATGCTATCAGTGACAGGGTGCATATGACAATGGATGCCTGGACCAGCAGACATGGGCAGGGATGCTATATCAGCTTCACAGCCAATTGGGTGTCCCTCTGAGGCGCCAGAGAGGGATCATAAGATGTGGCGGCATCTCAGTTTGTGGTGCCGCCTCGGGGTGTCCAGGGGAGAACTGCTGCTCTCCCTCAAGCCACTTTCTCCACAGCTGCTGAGCCCTCCATCAAGCGTCTCCATAGCTACACAAGTGTGGGGCACGGCCGCGCTGCCAGGCCGCGCTCCAGCTTGTCAGCTTAGGGAAACGGATACACACTGGACCTGATGTTCTGTCCGCCCTCCAGGCTCAGGTCCTCAAGTGGCTGATACCCTGAAGGCTTCAGGCAGGTAAGGTTGTCTGTGACAACGGCAGCAACCTCCTCACCCCCCGTCTATGCTGGCAGTCTAACACACGTGCCCTGCATGGCACATGTCCTCAACCTTGTGGTACAGAAGTTTCTATGCACATACCTAAGGTTGATCGACATCATGCAAAGGGTACGGAGGATTGCCAGCCACTTCCGACACTCCCCAACTGCCACCGCGTCCCTGTTCAAACTGCAGCAGGACAACAGCCTGACACCTCACAGGCTATTTGTGGACAGTGTGACATGGTGGAATTACACCCTCCACATGCTGGAGAGGTTGTGGGAGCAGCGAAGGGCTGTGAAAGAGTAACTGCTGGACCAAGGCACTTCCTGGCCATCACACCCACTCCCCTACATCACCAATGCAGAATGGGGACAGATACACCAGGTCTGCCAGGTGTTGGCCTCATTCGAGCAGGTAACCACGATGCATAGTGGTGAGCATGTCAGCCTCATTGACATGCTCCCCATAGTGTTCCTGCTGGACAGGACACTAGAATGCCTGCTTGATGTTGGGGAGAGTGCCTTGGTGGAGCAAGAAGAGGCAACACTGCTCTACCAGGCCCAGGATAAGGAGGTAGAATTTTTTGAGGAGGTTGTTGACATCCAGGAGTCTGGGCCTGGTCAGGAGGGAGAGCCGGTGCTGGGGCACCGTTAGTCCGGTGGTGGGGCGACTCCCAGAGGAAGCAGTAGCATCAGCAGGAGGACCAATACGCCCTGGTCCCAGGCAGCCGAGAAGAGTCACAGCAGGCTGTCCTCTTCCCCATTTCTGTCCACATGCTGCACTGCCTCTGGAGGGACCCCCGGATCAGAAAAATTAAGGAGAGGGATGATTTTTGGTTGGCCACCCTTTTAGACCCTCGCTGCAAGGGGAAACTGGAGCAGTTCATCCCAGCCAGCCGGCGGGATGCCCTTATGCAGCACCTGCGGGTCTGTCTGCTCCGCCAGCTGGAGCAGGCTAACCCTCTGCCTCACGCTCCAGTTCTCTCCACTCACCTCACCCAAGAGGTGGCTTGCCCAAGCACCTCCAGTACATATGTAGCTGGTCTCTACACTGCGCTGAATATTGTAGGATTAGGTAAGTCCAAAGAGAGGCAGTATATTAAGTGTTAGGGACCCATCTGCGGAAGCCACCTTGACGCCTGGTAGATGGGCCCGACACACATTTGATCAAATATGTGCTTCCATTTACCCATTTATAGTCAGTATTGTACCACTTTTATTTAGAATGACCCTCATTTCTTAGCTCTATTGTTTGTATGTATAATAGTGTGCAGCTCTTTTGTTTTTTATATATTTTTTAAACAGTAATTTTTATTTTTAGACACTATACTAATCAAACACATTAATTGTAGTTCACTTAGGCTAGTTTCACTTATCCATCTTGCCGCTAGTTAACGTGTGCCGCCGGACTGCTGCTCAGCTCCATCCCCATTGACTATAATATTGATTTACAAAAATGGCTCTAAAGGCTACTTTTAAGGGCTCTTTCACACTTGCGTTGTCCGGATCCGTCGTGTACTCCATTTGCCGGAATTACACGCCGGATCCGGAAAAACGCAAGTGAACTGAAAGCATTTGAAGACGGATCAGTCTTTAAAATGCATTCAGTGTTACTATGGCAGCCAGGACGCAATTAAAGTCCTGGTTGCCATAGTAGTAGTGGGGAGCAGGGGAGCAGTATACTTACCGTCCGTGCAGCTCCCGGGGCGCTCCAGAATGACGTCAGAGCGCCCCATGCGCATGGATGACGTGATCCATGCGATCACATCATCCATGCGCGTGGGGCGCCCTGACGTCACTCTGAAGCGCCCGGGGAGCCGCATGGATGATAAGTATACTGCTCCCCCGCTCCCCACTACACTTTACCATGGCAAACAGGGCTTCTGGCAGCCATGGTAACCATTCAGAAAAGGCTAAACGTCGGTTTCGGTAATGCGCCGAAACGACGTTTAGCTTAAGGCCGGATCCGGATTAATGCCTTTCAATGGGCATTAATTCCTGATCCGGCATTGCGGCAAGTGTTCAGGATTTTTGACCGGAGCAAAAGGCGCAGCATGCTGCGGTATTTTTCCGCCCAAAAAAAGTTCCGGATGCCCCTGAAGACATCCTGATGCATCCTGAACGGATTTCTCTCCATTCGGTCTCTCCCACAACAATTTTTTGTTTGATAATACTTTTATTTACAGCACTCTGGGGCGGCGATGGGGGCCCTAAGCTTCGCAAACCTTTTTATGGCGTTGTGGGAGAGAGAGAATATCGACCCAGTCTTAAACAAAAAAGGTGACAATGGAGAGCTATTTATTTGGTAATGCTATATAGATGACTGCCTGCTATTCTGGAAAGGGGATAGTAAGAGGTTAAACATGTTCATTGAGGGGTTAACTGAGAACAGTTGGAATCTCCAGTTCACCAGCAATATTAGTTGTACGACAGTGG
Source organism: Bufo gargarizans (assembly GCF_014858855.1). NCBI lineage: Eukaryota > Metazoa > Chordata > Amphibia > Anura > Bufonidae > Bufo > Bufo gargarizans. The sequence continues at coordinate 174,488,226 of NC_058081.1, forward strand.
ATTTTCTTGACCTAACCATTTTTGTAGAAGACGGTAATTTCAAAACAAAAACTTTTTTAAAAATAGGTTTTTAGAGAAGGGGTATGATGAGGAAGCATTGGAAAAATGTAGGCTAGAGTTACTGGAGAGAATAGAAGTAAGGGATAAAGATATGGTGAGACAAAGAAAGGATTTTAGGTTCATGTTTTTAACACAATATATTACTAAAGCAGGTCTATTGAAGAACATGATTAAGAAAAATTGTAATGTTTTAAAAAATTATCCTGCAATAGGAAAGGAGATCCAAGATCAGACTATAGCTACTTTCAAAAAGGTGGCCAATTTGCAGAATCGTTTGGTACATAGTGTAGGACCCACCACCACCACAGATGGACAAAATAATAGTCTAAAGAAATATGGAAATAAAACTAGTATTAAGAACAGATTCATATGGTGCGGTTTCTGCTTACCATGTAAAAATAAAGCCCGTTATAAAAGAATGAGAGCAGTGGAAGTAGTCCACTAGAATAATAGGGATCAAACTTTTAAAATCAAAGGTAACCTTTTGTGCAATAATATAGGGGTTATATACGTGCTGGTGTGCCCATGTGGCCTCCAGTATGTAGATAGGACTACCTACAATCTTTTTTTTTTTTTTAAACAATTTTTATTTCGGAAAGATGAGCAATGTACAGTCAATACATCACATGTATTACTCGTGCACGCAGGCATGAGCGACAAAGGTAAAATTTAAGCACATTTGACACATATGAAGATATTTCCGAATTTTCCATTTTCTTTTATAGAGTCACCCCTAAGGTAATAAACAGACCCACCCTCCCCCCCCCAACTGTTTCCCAACTTACAATGTCATGACAATGTATACCAGAAGTACTTTCGGGCAATTTACTTGCAAGTCATTACAGCATAAAGTACTGATCAGTGCCATATATTAACGTTCCCCACTTTTAGGCCCTAGATTACCTCTAATCCGTCTAATGTCCCCTTAAATTTCCCTTCTAGGTACCATCGTGTGTGCACAAAGGGCGTGACTACCTCTGTTTTTTCTTCTATTGTCAGCGAATGCACAATAAACTTTTTCCATGTACTGAAAAATTGTTTTGCAGACCTTTCTTTGCTATGTTCCACCTCCAGTCTATCTAAGTACATAATATATTTCATCGCCCCCATCGCCTCCTGAATTGTGGGAACCGTGGGGTATATCCAGTGCCTGAGTATGGTCTTTGTAACTGCCAGAAGGAACAAATGGGTGCCCTTAACTTGAGTTCAGTGGGATATTTTGCCTTTGTCATCTAGTGGTATGTAGTGGAAAATGCAGTGTAAAGGCGTCAACTGTGGCTTTATCCCCCATACCTGCTGGACATATTCGACGGTTTCCTCCCATAAAGGCTTTAAATTGGGGCAATGCCATAGACCATGTAGCAAATTAGCTTTTTGCTGTAGGCATTTGGGGCATCATCTCAAGTAATGCGCTGGTGCATCCCTATAGGTCAGATCAAAGGCGTACGTTGCCTTGTGTAGTATCCTAAAGTGCATCTCCCTCCACGTTTCACTGGCTATTGCTTGTCTCACTCTCTCCATCCCTTCTCTCAACATGGAAGTGACTGTGTCGCCTCCTAATTCCTCCTCCCACCTCTTATATACTGTCTCACCTAATGGAGTAGATAAAATGTTCTGCATTCTCCTATAGAGATCCGATAACGAGAAGTCCTGAGTTCCCACCAGGGCTCCGAACCAAGTTAATCTCTCAGAGTCACCTAATTTCGCTGATTGGGCCACACAGTAGGAATGTATTTGCTTGTACGACAAAAAATGGGAGGCAGGAATCTGGTATTTAGATTGAACAGCGGGCCATGTGAGGAGTTCAGTACCCCCGTCGCTCAGTAGGTGCTGTAATGTGAGTACTCCTTTACTCTTCCACAGCTGGAATAGGCTTGATCGCCTGCCTTCCTGGAATGCAGGGAGAGTCCATAACGGCATATATGAGGTAATATACATGGGTAGTCTATATAACTTTCGTATATTCTGCCATGCGGCCAGGGTATCCCTCAGCACTACATAGTTTTTGAGCGGCATAGGGAGGTCTCTCACTCTGGTGTGCAAAAGAGCTATTAAATCCCAAGGTGCTACCAATTCACTTTCCAGGGGGGTATTAGAAAATGCGAGGTCCCTTTCAACCAGTCCCTAGCGTGCCTAAACAAGAAGGCTAAATAATATCTTCTGATGGACGGCATCTGAAGTCCACCCTCCCATTTGGTTTCACTGGCTATCGCTTGTCTCACTCTCTCCATCCCTTCTCTCAACATGGAAGTGACTGTGTCGCCTCCTAATTCCTCCTCCCACCTCTTATATACTGTCTCACCTAATGGAGTAGATAAAATGTTCTGCATTCTCCTATAGAGATCCGATAACGAGAAGTCCTGAGTTCCCACCAGGGCTCCGAACCAAGTTAATCTCTCAGAGTCACCTAATTTCGCTGATTGGGCCACACAGTAGGAATGTATTTGCTTGTACGACAAAAAATGGGAGGCAGGAATCTGGTATTTAGATTGAACAGCGGGCCATGTGAGGAGTTCAGTACCCCCGTCGCTCAGTAGGTGCTGTAATGTGAGTACTCCTTTACTCTTCCACAGCTGGAATAGGCTTGATCGCCTGCCTTCCTGGAATGCAGGGAGAGTCCATAACGGCATATATGAGGTAATATACATGGGTAGTCTATATAACTTTCGTATATTCTGCCATGCGGCCAGGGTATCCCTCAGCACTACATAGTTTTTGAGCGGCATAGGGAGGTCTCTCACTCTGGTGTGCAAAAGAGCTATTAAATCCCAAGGTGCTACCAATTCACTTTCCAGGGGGGTATTAGAAAATGCGAGGTCCCTTTCAACCAGTCCCTAGCGTGCCTAAACAAGAAGGCTAAATAATATCTTCTGATGGACGGCATCTGAAGTCCACCCTCCCATTTGGTGAGGCACAGTTTGTCATATGCGATTCTAGGTCGCTTACCCTGCCAAAGGAAACGTACAAATGTTCGCTGGATCCTATTAACGTCAATATGTGTTAACAAAAGGGGTATCGTCTGGATAGGATAGAGTAGTCTTGCAAAACTCACCATTTTCAAGAGGTGAGCTCTGCCAAAGAGGGAAAGGGGTAATTTGGCCCATTTTTCCAGCTCCCCCTCTATCTTTCTAATTAAGGGATCATAATTTAGCTTATATAGAGAAGATGGGCTCCGTCCTATTTTAATGCCTAAATAGGTCAAATAGTGTGGTACCACTTCCACTCCACATAAGTTTTGTTGTAGTTGAGTTTGTGGTCCCCTCTTATCTAGGTATAACAATTGGCTCTTGGTAACATTTATTTTATATCCCGTGGTCCCCCCAAAATATTCAAAAGTGTCTAGGATCTTTTGAAGGTGAAGGTGCGGGGAATCTATAAATAAAAGTATATTGTCAGCAAAGCAAATTAATTTGAGTTCTTTCCTTCCTATCCGGATCCCTTTAAAGATGTCAGATTGGATCAGGTGTTGCACTAGTGGTTTGGTGGGGCTTGGTATATACTCTCTACCAACGTTTTAAAAGATCCCTCTATACCAAAGGCAGTCATAGATCTCCATAGCCAGTTCCAGTTCACAGTGTCAAATGCCTTTTCCGCATCGACAGATAACAAGGCAGGGCTCCCTCCAAGGTGCTTAGGGCTATGATGGATATAATCCTGCGCAACCAAGACCGAACGGATATTTGTCACCGCCGCCCTACCTTTTATAAAACCCACTTGGTGTGTCCCTATGAGATGCGGCATATATTGCGCCAATCTATTAGTTAGCAGCTTGGTCAATATTTTAAGGTCCTGATTTATCAAGGAGATTGGCCGGTATGAGGCAGGCTGTTCTACATCTTTGCCTGGCTTAGGGATAAGTTTGATATGTGCTAAGTTTCCAGACGGCATGTCCTTCCAGGCAGTTATTGAACAATGAAGTTAGAAAGGGGGTAATTTCCTCTTTGAGCCCTTTATAAAAGTCCGCTCCGAACCCATCTGGGCCCGGGGCTTTCCCATTTGTAAGTGATTTTATAGTAGCTTTGACCTCATCTTCCGTAATCTGCGCGTTAAGATGGGTTCGCATTTCTTCTGTAAGGCATGGGAGTGAGGTCTTAAATAATAGTTCCTCAGCTCTGTTGCTATCATACTCTGTTTGACTGTACAAGGTATAATAAATCACAGAAAAAATGCACCACACGGATATGCCACTGACTATACTGGCTAGTCATAAATGCAGATATTAAAAGCTGAGACTTTTGCCAATATATTCCTGTCAGGAAGATATCGGAGCCCAACAAGCACCACGTCACGGTTCTCAGCATGGCAAGGGGTCCTACCACTACGCTACCTATGGTGTGAACAAGGTCTGAAGGTGATGTAATCCAGCTCACAGCCAAGCTTCCACACAACCGCCTAGCAGGACAACTAGTGCAATGTGAACAAAGCCAGACTGTAAGCCACACCCATATCAGACCATGTGATGGAGGTTACCAGGTGCAAAGGAGAGTGTTTGAATGCCAGGTGAAGGCACATACACTACATATAAAACAAGACAAAAACACAGAAATATAGTGGCAAATCTGGGGGAGCTGCTCAACCCCTAACACTGTAGCGTGTTTTTCATTGGGGGAGCAGCCCCACCGCATGTGGACCGCAGCAAACGACTATCCCCAGCAAAAAATATTTTGCATACGGTGGAGGATGTCGGCGCGGTCCACATGCACCACAAAGGCATCCTACACAAAACGGAGCATTGTGCGGATGAAAATATAATCATAAATCACAGAAAAAATGCACCACACGGATGTAATCCATCACCTTCAGACCTTGTTCACACCATAGGTAGCGTAGTGGTAGGACCCCTTGCCATGCTGAGAACCGTGACGTGGTGCTTGTTGGGCTCCGATATCTTCCTGACAGGAATATATTGGCAAAAGTCTCAGCTTTTAATATCTGCATTTATGACTAGCCAGTATAGTCAGTGGCATATCCGTGTGGTGCATTTTTTCTGTGATTTATGATTATATTTTCATCCGCACAATGCTCCGTTTTGTGTAGGATGCCTTTGTGGTGCATGTGGACCGCGCCGACATCCTCCACCGTATGCAAAATATTTTTTGCTGGGGATAGTCGTTTGCTGCGGTCCACATGCGCTGGGGCTGCTCCCCCAATGAAAAACACGCTACAGTGTTAGGGGTTGAGCAGCTCCCCCAGATTTGCCACTATATTTCTGTGTTTTTGACTGTACAAGGTAGCATAAAATTGCCCAAAACAATCCACTATTCTCTTTGGGTCTGAAATCCTATTTCCTGATGTACCTACTATGCGTCTAATATTGGCGCTAGGTGCCCAAGGCTTAGCTAAGTTAGATAACATCTTTCCTGCCTTATTTCCAAATTTAAATAAATGTGCCGTCTTATGGTCCATGTTTAGTCTTGTACTCTGTTCCACATAAAAATCATAATTGTGTTTAGCTGTGACCCATTGAGTTTTATTAAGTTCCTTTGGGTTGTCTAGGAAGGCCGTGTATTTACTCCTTACCTCTCCTGTCGCTATGCCCAATTTTTGAGTCAGTTTTTTCTTTTTATTCGCAGTGTACGATATTATTCGTCCCCTAATTACCGCTTTGGCCGTGTCCCAAAATAGGGTGTGGTTATCTTGGTGCTCCCCATTGGTAGTTACAAAATCCCACCACCACCCCTTTAATTGAAGGAGAAATTCCTCATCCGTGGCTAAATAGCTAGGCATGCGCCATATGTAGTCTGTACCTCTAGGTATATTCTCCAATAGAGATAATGACACCGGGGCATGCAAGTATCTCTGCTCTCTGTACTCTCCCCGTCAGTCTTGGTGAGATTAGTCCATGTCTATTCTAGACCAAGACTGATGAGCGGAAGAGAAATGGGTAAACTCCCGTTCTGTTGGGTTCAAATGCCTCCATATATCCATCAGGGTCGTGAACTGCAAAAAGGGCTCAAGTGTCATTCTCTGCACGGTTGTTCCCCGTCGCTGTAAATTTGCAGCAACCCCCCGCCTGCAGTCCTCCTGGATATTATGGACTGCGTTCAGGTCTCCCATCAGTATCGTGTTTCCTAGACCCTCCTGTAGGACTTTCAATTCCAGCTCAGAAAAAAAAACTGGGTTGCAAAGAATTGGGTCCATATACATTAAACAGTGTCAGCCTGCCTACATCCGTATCCAGAGCAATTTTCAGTAGTCTGCCCCTATCATCTCTGTCAGTCGATAAAACATCACATCTAAGCTTCTTGTGTATTAAGATCATCACCCCCGCTTTCCTCCCGTCTGAAGAGGAACCATATATTTGTCCCACCCACATGCGTTGCATGCGCCAAAAATCTGCCTCCCCCAGGTGTGTTTCCTGTATCAAAGCTATATCGGTATGTAATTTCTTGAGGTGGTGCAAGACCATAATCCTTTTATGAGGGGATATCAACCCTCTTACATTCCAAGAAACCAATTTCATAATTTAAACTGGATAAATGATATCGGAAAAGAGGTGCCTGTGGGAGGCTGATTCTCAATAGGTGGTGATTCAGAAGGCCCGTGAGTGGTATTGTAAGTCATGACATCATATAAAACTGCTAACACATTCCCCCCCCAACATATGAACATATTCTTCTCTGAAAGACTTGAGAGTGTTCAACCAGCAAGTCAATACTTCATTGGACTTCCCTTTTTTCGCCTCGACCTGGGCTGGATCGCTGCAGTTCCTCTGCCCAGAGTCCTTCTTCTCTAACATTTTCCTCAGCTAACGCCCTTCCCTCCCCGGACATGAACATATACATGGAAATAAACTTGACAACCTCTCCCCCCTCCACTAAACATATTCAGCACATGTAAATTATTTCTTACATAGTCCTTTCCGCACGTGAGCCGCTCGCTCCATTATAACTTTCTGCAGTCACTGTTCCCCATGATTCTCATACGATAACGTGCAGTTATCCCCATTCCGGGCTGGACCCAGGATCTCCCCTTCGTCTCGGAGACACTGCAGGCGACACTGATGACCGCTTGTTACGCCTATTCTCCTAGTGGTTTCCTCGTGGCGGTGCGTTTCTTCCACTAAGCGACTCCATGATTAGATCACTTGGTGAATCGCAGTTTTCCAAGGCGTCCACTGCATCCATGGGTGTGTGGAAAGTGTTCACTCTGCCATCTTTCCTGAAAACTCTCAGTATCGCCGGGTAAATCAGCGCAAATTTAATCTTCTTGTGGACTAGCTGGGTACATATTTGGGAGAAAGCTCTCCTCTTCTTGGAAACTTCCATGGAATAGTCCCCAAAAATTAAAATCTGGTGACCACGCAATTTGAGCGGCTGTTTTAGCCGTCTATATTTGTGCAATATGGCCTCCTTATCCGCATATTTGAGGTATTTCACTATTGTCGTTCTCGGCCTCCTCGGTGGTTCGGCCTCCATGTTATCTTGCGGCGGGCCAATTCTGTGTGCCCTCTCGACCGTTGCTGGGGTCTGAAGGCCCAGCGCTTGTGACAGTTCGTCAGAGCAAATGCGGGCTAACTGGTGTGCTGGTATATTTTCCGGCAGGCCAAGAATACGCAGGTTGCTTTTGCGGGACCTGTTCTCTAAGTCCTCGACTTTGTCCCGGAGCGCCTTATTAGAATGTAAGATTTCCCTGAGCTGGGTATGAGCTTTGTCCAACTCGTCTTCCATAATGCCCATTCTTTGCTCCAGGTCTTGTACCTGCGCTATATGTTGGGTCACCGTGGCTTGCAGCTGCTGTAAGGAAGTTGCTATGGTGGCTTCCAGGGTGGCCTTTATGTCCAGCGCCAGCAATTTTGCCACCGCTATGGCCATTTCTTTACAGGAGGATTCCAGACCTCCAATCTGTTGCGCGTCGTCCGGCTGGGTATGTGGTAGTTCTTCCATCTCTTGTGACTGGAAGGGGTGAGAAGACGAGCGAGTCGTCCTCTTCTTAGCGTCGGCCATCTTGCCCCTCTGGAGCTCCGACAGGTCACACAGCGGGAGAGGTGAACTGGCCAGCGGGGTGCCACTGCGCACCACAAATTTCTCCATCAACCTCCCGTTATCTCGGGGAGGTAAATAATCGGGGTGGTGAAGCCCCGGGTCTCGGCTACACCCGCTGTTAGAGTCCGGGGAGACGGAGCTCTCTCTTCTTACCTCCTTACATAGACGCGCCGGAAGTCTACCTGCAATCTTAAAACTAGAATACAAGAACATATTCCTAATATAAAAAATGGTTTGGAAACGCATAGTGTGTATCTGCACTTTAAGCAGTTTCATAAAAACAAAACAAAAAAAAACTGGAGGGTTGCGGTTTGCGGGAGTGAAGGTGGTGAAGGCACCCATATGAGGAGGTGATCCCATTGTGAAAATCAAGAAATGTGAAGTGGAGTGGATGTATGAATTGGGCACCCTCCATCCACATGGATTAAACATTGAATGTGATATTAAACAATGTTTAGTATAGGTTATTCACTAAGATTGCAGTCTCCACTCCTGTAGTTTGAAGAGGCTGTAGGACCTTCGGGTAGGTGGAATATGAATAGTGATTGGCTAATTGTTCACATGTGACCGATATCACGTGATATGTGACGGAGGTAATGGATTTTATGAATGAAAAGAAGATTAGGCTGTATGTTCGGTGTGTGGTCTACAAATGGATTAGTGCAATAAAGGAACACAAAGTTTGAGTAAGATAGCGATATTAGATAGAAATCAGGGTATTAATTGTGTTTATTTTATTTTATTATGGTATTCCTTTTTATTTTTGTGGGAGGGTTTTTAGGTTGGGGCGGGATTTTATTAGGTTTTTAAACAGCTGTGTTTGGAGCATGCTATACGCCCCTGATGAAGCTTAATTGCAAAATCTGGGTCAGGCAGCTTGGAGAAATTTTATCTTGTATTTTTGTGATATGCTTGTTGCAAGTAGATACTTGTGAGTATAATAAACCATTTTATTTAAGCAGATGAGGAAGTGTCTCACTATTTTGCAAACCCCTTGGTTTCCTACAGAATATGTGGATTGAGGGAGCGAGTTCTTGTGGATTCAAGCCCTTTTTTTCCATGTCCGGGTTACCAGAAATGAGCCCTGGGATGTAAAGATTTAGCAGTGCGGTCCTATACAAGCTTTACAGAGGACTTCATTTAATATTCTTTCAACTGTCATGGCACTCACATGATGCAGTTTGGCAATTTTCTTGGCCGAGACACCTCTGTCGATTTGCTGGCTGATGCTGTTTCTCTTTTCGTGGGAAATCTTCATGGCTGCTCCTGGATTCGAACCAGTGATCTTTTCGCTTGGGAATCAACCTAATAACACACTGAGCTATTAGGGAATGAAAAAACAGATTATAATTTGTAGTATACAAGAATAAAAAGATACAAGAATAAAAAGATTTGTTCCACCACCAGGAGCAAAACAGTAACAATGCAGTTACATGACAAGAATCTGCATAACTTATCATATGCTAAATAACTACAAGTCCAATTTATGTATGAGATAGCCAAGATAATTGTCTAAAAATAATGACAGTCTTGCGTCCAAAGCTGTAGTGGATGGTGATATATGGAGCCTGAAAGTCAATAGTTCAAAACATTGTTACCCTTTTGCTCTACGGTGTATGAGTCCTAGGAGATGTCAGCGTATCATATACCAATTTCCTTGCCAATCAAAGCAAATTTTGTGGCAGATTTGGTGAACTGGGTACAAAACAAATTTAAAGTAACTAGCTCATCTCTAATGTGTTTTTATCCGTTTTGTCTTTGAATGTATGTACAATGATGCCGCACATCTGCCATTCCCCATTGAGTAGGGCACATATGTCAAACACATGGCCCTTAAGCTGTTGCAAAACTACAACTTCAATCATGCTAGGACAGCCTACAGCTATCAGGGCATGCTGGAAGTTGTAGTTTTGCAATACCCGGGGAGGCCATGAGTTTGACATCCTTGGAGTAGGGAAACTGTTGTTAAAAATGTAATGCTTCTAGCTAAAAGTATGCTTTACTTTTAAATAAAAAAATGCATTTTTCAATGAATTCCGTGACCATTTTATATATAAAAAATGGATACATCTTCTAGGTAACACTTAATCAGGTAGCACATTCCACTGTCTTCTGGTCACCGCTTTGAAGTGCAATGGAGATAATTAACAACTGACATGGTTGGGGATATATCTTCTATATTTGATATCCTTACAATTCACTGCAGGAAGTTCTCCTTTTTATTCCTGAAATTGGTCATTTGAAAAGAAAAGTGTAAGAAAAAATGTAATTTATAAGTCATTTCTACTTTGTATTCAAATCATCTATAGTACTAAAAAATATTCTCAAATATAGATGTCACAACGAAACCTGCAATGCTTTTACTACATATAAAGTATACAGTACAGCAAAGAACATACCAGAACAGCATTTTATATTCATTTTAAAGGGCATCTGTCAGCAGGATCAACCTCATCAAACCAGGCATAATGTCTGGAAGGGCGGCTAAAGCTGATTTTAATAATACGACGGAGTCCTCCCGCCACTACTTGCGGGGCTCTGTTCTCGATATAGGTGCGGGTCCCAGCGGTGGTCCTAGCGATATGCCTCCATTGTCTATGATGAGACAACCCCTTTAACTCTGGTATGCTTTCCAAGACTCTCCCCCTCCACATAATTAACAAGACTCAGCCCTTGAGTTGAGGAGGATGTGTTATAAAAAGCAGACTGGCGAAGCTAAAATGCACCAAGTGTCTAGGATCCGTATTTGGTGCACCTACCTTGCATATTTTTTTTAAAACACTGATTTTTCCTAAATGCCACAATGGATAAGGAGAAGAATGGTACAGTTTTATTAATCTTGGGCAGCCCTACCAGACATTATGCCTGATTTGATAGGGTTCTGCTGCCATATGCCCTGTAAAAATAACTTGCTAATGGAACTTTATATTATTAGAACACAATTGTCAGAGAAATACTTGCATGAAAGTTCTTTGGTAACAAAACAATAAATAAAGTTCCAGCACTCCAATATAATCGTGTGGTAACAAAATTCCAGCATGTGGTTCAATCCTCACACTCCAGCACCAGTTTACTCATTTCAGACACTTAGTTCTTAAACATAACATGAGTTATGAATGATTAAGGACTAAGTGTCTGAAATGCGTAAACTGGTGCTGGAGTGTGAGGATTGAACCACATGCTGGAATTTTGTTACCACGCGATTATATTGGAGTGCTGGAACTTTATTTATTGTTTTGTTGCAAAAGAACTTTCATGCAGGCCTGCAGATTGTACACCCTTTTATTAATGTTTTATTATGAAAATGAATGTGATGGCCCTTTAGATCTTAATGATAGAAATGACATGTCTGTATTCCTGTAAATGATTCTCCTTTGAATGAATTGCATTGCTGCAACAGCAGAAGGAGGGAGTGCCACTAAGCACAGATATTTGCTGCCAGCTGCTGGTGCTGGTGATCAGCTGTTCTGGCATCGTGGCCCCCCCTTAATTTTGGTAGAGGGATGCGCAGTTCGCACACCCCAAATTTCAGACCTGCCCTATACCAACTGTTGGTTGGCTTACTTTGAGACTGAATTTTATGCCAGAATATTTTGTGCAATTTTGGTGCTACCCCCCCTTCCAGAGAAGCCCACCCATTCATGCCCCCTTTTAGTGCAAGTCATTTCGCCTTCTGTAAAGGCTTTAAATGCAGCATAATTAATCTTACGTACCTGTCCATTAGCAGCTCTCTGTAGTGCCATTACATCCCATTGTTGTGTTGCAGTCGCTTGTATTCTTGCGCTGTGTGCTTGCGTTGCTTGCACCATTATTTGGGTGATCATCTCTTCTGATGGGTTGGGCCCCAAAATGCTAAGCCTCCATCTTACATCCTTTTGAAATTCTGTTTCTTCTAGCATCTCCATGGTAGGGTCGCTGGTTCTGTCGCTATCTAGCAATTCGACAATTATCATGGCTTTCGACTTATTACTTGCCACTATACCGCAAGCTTCCAGTAGTTCCTTTAATGTTGTTCGTTTGAGTCGTTTCTATCTGTGGGACATTCACTCCTTCTTTCGGTTCAATATATACATTTGGGAGAAAATCCCGCTGCTTGCCAGCAGTGTTACAGATATTTTACCCTCCAGCTGAGTAAATCCATACAGCTTCTCCCGAAAACCAAGTAAATCCGAAGCTGTGAATATATAGCGCCCAATCCTCCACAAACAGGATGCAGGACTTCAGGAAGATGGTAAAAACAATCAACTTTATTGATGGCCACAGCTCAGCCTTTTATCAAGTCCTCCAGCGACGGTTACTCCCATGGGGCCCTTGTGGGGAACAGGCACACGAAATACAGTGATCAATCAATATACAGTAAGATATAACACACTCCCACATGAACAGTAAAATCTCTCCTCTCTATCCTGGAGATAATTGGATAAAGGGGCCGGACATAGTTTCATGTGGTCGATGAACAAGACCATTGTGTTTGCTAAATGTATCACAGGCAATATCTATTGTTTGTGAATTGAGTCACTGGCAATATCCATTGTGTTCGCTAATGTCCATTGTGTTCGCTAACTGCGTCACAGGCAGATGAGGTGGTTTGTGTACATTTAAAGGGTGAAATAGGGTTAAGTACATGAACAGCAGACAAAATACAAGAGTCTGGGCATTTCTAAAACAGGGGTTTTGTCACACAGTAGTTATACAACTAAATATTCAAACATTTTTCAGAATATATAGTGAATGTTTCAGATTGTAAAGAAGAATACAAGCACTGCTATTATTTTGAACAGTCTAATATTCACTTTTCTTCAAAAAAGATTTAGAGGAACAACATAAATTTTATATATTGGATATAGTTTTTCTTATATTTTTTGATTTGGAATATAATGTGTAGTGTTCCCAATGCATTTGTGTGTATGGAAATAAAAGCTATTTTGAGCTTTATTCACTTTTTTAAACACACTGCTATTATTTTGAACACAACTGTGTATGCACACTGTGTATATGTGTTGAAAGCATACAGAAAGAAAAAAAAAATATGTACTTCACTGGTGCAGTTATTTGTGACAAAAGCGTTTAGTGGCCTATTTCAGTACAGAAAGAAAACTATATATGCACTTCAGTGGTGCATTTATTTTTTAGCAAAAGTGTTTAGTGGCCTATTTCAGTACAGAAAATATATATATACACACTTCACTGGTACATTTGTTTCTGCTAAAAGCGTTTACTGGCCTATTTCAGTACAAAAAGAAAACTATATTCTCAGTTCACTTATGCAGTTTTAGTTGTTAAAAGCGTTTAGTAGCCTATTTCAGTAGGATGGGAAAGGATAGGGAGAAATTATTTCACAGCATCTTAGTGCAGGTAGAGACATCAGAAGGCACTAGGAACAGTGCTAGAAAAGTGATTTACAAGTGCAGGGAAAGATTATTTGGGGATCCAAATAGCCATTATACAGCTCTATCATTCCAGCAATTTGTTCTTGGGGTGCAAGTGCTATGTTGAAAAGCCTTTATTACTTATACCGTATCTGTGTTAAAACCATACAAAAAGAAAAAAAATATACATGCTTCACTGGTGCAGTTATTTGTGGCAAAAGCGTTTAGTGGCCTAATTCGGTACAGAAAGAAAATTATATATACGCACTTCACTGGTACATTTATTTCTGCTAAAAGCGTTTCATGGCCTATTTTAGTACAAATAGAAAAATATATTCTCAGTTCACTTCTGCAGTTAAATTGAATGTGTTGAAAGCGTTTAATGGCCTATTTAAGTACAGAAAGAAAAATATATACTCACTTCACTGTTGCAGTTATTTGTGGTGAAAGCGTTTATTGTCCTATTTCAGTACAGAAAAAATATATATATCGTACGCACGTTACTGCTGAATTTATTTCTTGAAAAATCTTTAGTGGCCTATTTCAGTACATAAAGAAAAAATATATGCACTTCACTGGTGCACTTATTTGTGGCAAAAGCGTTTAGTGGCCAATTTCAGTACAGAAAGAAAAATGTATACGCCCTTCACTGGTGCATTTATTTCTGCTAAAAGCGCTTACTGGATTATTTCAGTACAAAAAGAAAAATATAGTCTCAGTTCACATCTGTAATATGCGTTGAAAGCATTTAGGTGCCTATTTCAGTACAAAAGGAAAAATATAAGCACTTCACTGGTGCATTAATTTCTGCTAAAAGCGTTTACTGGATTATTTCAGTACATAAAGAAAAATATATTCTAAGTTCACTTCTGCAGTTATATGTGTTGAAAGCGTTTAGGTGCCTATTTCAGTACAAAAAGAAAAATATACGCACTTTACTGTTGCAGTTATTTGTGGCTAAAGTGTTTAGTGGCCTATTTCAGTACAGAACAAATATATATTCCGTACGCACGTTACTGCTGCATTTATTTCTTAAAAAATCTTTAGTGGCCTATTTCAGTACATAAAGAAAAAATATACGCACTTCACTGGTGCACCTATTTGTGGCAAAAGCATTTAGTGGCCAATTTCAGTACAGAAAGAAAAATATATACGACCTTCACTGGTGCATTTATTTCTGCTAAAAGCGTTTACTGGATTATTTCAGTACAAAGAGAAAAATATATTCTAAGTTCACTTCTGCAGTTATATGTTTTGAAAGCGTTTAGTGGCCTATTTCAGTACAGGAAGAAAAAAAATTACTCACTTTACTGGTGCAGTTATTTTTGGCAAAAGCGTTTAGTGCCCTATTTCAGTACAGAAAGAAAAAAATAAAATAAAAATTATATATATATATATATACATAAAATAAATAAAGTGGCAGCACCGTCTCTGATGCAAACAAGAGGGTGCAGCTGGCCCAATGTGCATATAAGCCAATCCAATAGATAAAGGTCCAGCATAGAGCCGAAACGTTGAATGTCCTGCTTGGGTAAATAAAGATTTTTTGTATTTTTCTTTACTTCTTGGAGTGCTGCCCATCTTTTTTTACATACATATATATATATATATATATATATATATATATATATACAGTACAGACCAAAAGTTTGGACACACCTTCTCATTCAAAGAGTTTTCTTTAGTTTCATGACTATGAAAACTGTAGATTCACACTTAAGGCATCAAAACTATGAATTAACACATGTGGAATTATATACATAAAAAAGTGTGAAACAACTGAAAATATGTCATTTTCTAGGTTCTTCAAAGTAGCCACCTTTTGCTTTGATTACTGCTTTGCACACTCTTGGCATTCTCTTGATGAGCTTTAAGAGGTAGTCAACTGAAATGGTTTTCACTTCACAGGTGTTCCCTGTCAGTTTAATAATTTATGATAGTCCTACTGAATACACTGTTAGAATTTGTATTAAGGCAAGAAAAAAGCAGCTAAAGAAAAAGTAAAGAAAAACGAGTGGCCATCATTACTTTAAGAAATAAAGGTCAGTCAGTCCGAAAAATTGGAAAAACTTTGAAAGTGTCTCCAAGTGCAGTCACAAAAACCATCAAGTGCTACAAAGAAACTGGCTCACATGCGGACCGCCCCAGGAAAGGAAGACCAAGAGTCACCTCTGCTGCGGAGGATAAGTTCATCCGAGTCACCAGCCTCAGAAATCGCAGGTTAACAGCAGCTCAGATTAGAGACCAGGTCAATGCCACACAGAGTTCTAGCAGCAGACACATCTCTAGAACAACTGTTAAGAGGAGACTGTGTGAATCAGGCCTTCATGGTACAATATCTGCTAGGAAACCACTGCTAAGGACAGGCAACAAGCAGAAGAGACTTGTTTGGGCTAAAGAACACAAGGAATGCATCTGGCAGCGGCATGCTATTCCATCCAGTTTGCGTTTAGTTGGACCATCATTTATTTTTCAACAGGACAATGACCCCAAACACACCTCCAGGCTGTGTAAGGGCTATTTGACCATGAAGGAGAGTGATGGGGTGCTGCGCCAGATGACCTGGCCTCCACAGTCACCGGACCTGCACCCAATCAAGATGATTTGGGGTGAGCTGGACCGCAGAGTGAAGACAAAAGGTCCAACAAGTGCTAAGCATCTCTGGGAACTCCTTCAAGACTGTTGGAAGACCATTTCAGGTGACTACTTCTTGAAGCTCATCAAGAGAATGGCAAGAGTGTGCAAAGCAGTAATCAAAGCAAAAGGTGGCTACTTTGAAGAACCTAGAATATGACATATCTTCAGTTGTTTCACACTTTTTTGTTATGTATATAATTCCACATGTGTTAATTCATAGTTTTGATGCCTTCAGTGTAAATCTACAATTTTCATAGTCATGAAAATAAAGAAAACTCTTTAAATGAGAAGGTGTGTCCAAACTTTTGGTCTGTACTGTATATATATATATATATATATATATATAAACAACGAGGGTTCAAACAGTCGGCACTCCACTCTGAGGTCGTGGTGCTCGCGTCCAAGGTAGGAAAACCTACTTTAAACGCCAAAGGAAAGACCGGCACTTCACTTCTTGTTCATAGTAGTGTTCATTTATTCATGCATGCAGGAGACAAAGCGCCAAGCGACACGTGTTTCGGCTCGAACTCGAGCCTTTTTCAAGCATAATACACATAGACAAGAAACACATTTAAATAGTGCGCCATCACCGACGTCAAACGTGCAGACGTCACATCACCAAGGAAACATATGTATACAAAACATCCAACGCAACAATTACAAACATTGTGGCAACATGATCATAGTACTAGTAGACATCTGAATTTATCTCGAAGCTTTATATAAATGCTCAATATCAAAAATTGAATGGGCTGTAAGGAAAAGAAATAAAAAAGTAATCCGGCAGCATGAGATGCATAAAACTACATCCACTAATATCAAATAATTACCCCGAGAATTAAATCTCATACAGGCTACACATGGGTTAAGGACCTCCAATCTTGTCATTTTTTCTGCGACTAAAGAACACAAAAACATATATTAAAATATGTTATATACAAAAGTCCATTATACACACAATTCTGCATTTTTTGGCGTCGCTTTATACACGACATCTTTTGCGTATGGCGGGGCGGCCGCGAGTCCCTTGAGCAATTCACTCAGTATCTGAACACTATATGGCCTGAGTTATGTTTCACAGTTCAAAGTGATTTGCATAAGATACATTTTTTAGACACCTGGGTAATAAAAGGCCCTGATAATTGTATACAGACTGATTTATACATAAAAAAAACTGATAACAATAGCCTGCTGCACTATTCTAGCAATCACTCACCTTCTGTCAAGAAGTCCTTGCCTTTCTCTCAGTTTAAGCGGGTTAGAAGAATTGTGTCCGATGAATTAGTGAGGGAGATCAGACTTACTGAAATGGCGGATACATTTTCCTCTAGAGGTTATCCCGGATCCTTATTGGATTCTGAAATAAAGAAAATCAGGAATTACAGTAGTAAAGTTGAGGCAACAAAATCCTGCAGTGATAATAGGTGGCTACCGTTCATTGTCAAATACCATCCATGGATCAACAAATTCCGCCACGCTGTAAACAAACATTGGGATTATGCTCGCAGCTTACCCAGATGTTGCTGAATTTCGTGATATACCCATGATCTGTTACAAAAGAACAAAGAATATCAGAGATACCATTGTTAAAGCAGACATAGGTAGCACCACGAATATGCCACGTCAACTTTTTCTCTCTACACCTAAAAAGGGCACCTTTCCCTGTTTGCAGTGTGTTCATTGTTCTGCTGTGATCAAGGGTGAATCCTTTTCCCATCCACACACGGGTAAGAAATTCCCTGTCAAAGTTTTTTTTACCTGTGATAGCAATTATGTAGTCTATCTGTTAAAGTGCCCTTGTGGCCTTTTGTACATTGGTGAGACATCTACCAGAATGAAGGATAGGTTTAGCAACCATAAGTCCACCATACGGATTTTTTTTTTTTGCTGATGCATGTTCCCCTTCATTTTGATAGATGTTCTCACAATGTCTTACAATTAAGATTCCAGATCATTGAGCAGGTGCTGCCACCCCGGAGAGGTGGCAACAGATTGCTAATGCTCAAAAAACCGGAACATTTCTAGATTCACACTTTGCAAACCCTGGAACCCAGAGGTCTTAATAGGGAGTATGAACTGAGTGCGTTTCTGTAGACAATTGACAATAAATGTTAACATATTTTAATATATGTTTTGTGTTCTTTAGTCGCAGAAAAAATGACAAGATTGGAGGTCCTTAACCCATGTGTAGCCTGTATGAGATTTAATTCTCAGGGTAATTATTTGATATTAGTGGATGTCGTTTTATGCATCTCATGCTGCCGGCTTACATTTTTATTTCTTTTCCTTACAGCCCATTCAATTTTTGATATTGAGCATTTATATAAAGCTTCAAGATAAATTTAGATGTCTACTAGTACTATGATCATGTTGCCACAATGTTTGTAATTGTTGCGTTGGATGTTTTGTATACATATGTTTTCTTGGTGGTGTGACGTCTGCATGTTTGACGTCGTGATGGCGCACTATTTAAATGTGTTTCTTGTCTATGTGTATTATGCTTGAAAAAGGCTCGAGTTCGCTTGGTGCTTTGTCTCCTGCATGCATGAATAAATTAACACTACTTTGAACAAGAAGTGAAGTGCCAGTATTTCCTTTGGCGTATATATGTATATATATATATACGCACTTCACTTGTGCATTTATTTCTGCTAAAAGCGTTTGCTGGCCTATTTCAGTACACATAGAAAAATATATTCTCAGTTCGCTTCTGCAGTTATATGCGTTGAAAGCGTTTAGGGCCCTATTTCAGTACACAAAGAAAAATATATTCTCAGTTCACTTCGGCAGTTATTTGTGTTGAATGCTTTTAGTGGCCTATTTCAGTACAAAAAGAAAAATATATTCTCAGTTTACGTAGGTGGTTATATGTGTTGAAAGCATTTTGTGGCCTATTTTAGTACAGAAAGAAAAATATATACGCACTTCACTTTAGCGGTTACCATATTTTTCAGCTTTTTAAGACGCACCTGATGATATGACGCGCCTAGGTTTTTAAGGAGGAAAATAAGAAAAAAATATGTTTAACTAAAAGGTGTGCTTTTGGTTGGTTTTAAACTAATGGTGGTTATGGGGGATCTGTGAATGACACACTGTTATGGTGGCATATGTGGATGACACTGTTATGGAGGGGATCTGTGGATGACGTACTGTTATAAGGGATCTGTGGATGATACTTATGTGATTATAACACCCATGATCCTAAAGCAGTGATAGGCAAACTGCGGCTCTCCAGCTGTTGCAGAACTACATGTCACGACCCCTGGTCATGGTCGTGACTCCTTGGGAGCCGCATGCAGTTATCCGCGGTCTGGTGTTGTCGCAACCGCAGCTGGGGGCACTTAGTGTTTGCCTCAGGTGTGGTTGCCGCGAATAACAGGCATGCGTGCGGTTGCCCTTGGCAACGTGTTTTGGTGTGCACGTCCTTCGTCTGTGTTTTATGTGCACTCCCTTTGTCGTTTTGTGGTGCACGAGGTTATGTGTTGTATGCACGTAGACACCTCCCTTCACCTGTGGTTGTCCGCGGCAACATCTGTTGTTGTATGCATGTGGTGGCAGGGTCTCGGCCTGCGGGCTGTTCCCCAGTACATGGTGGCCACGCATGCTGTTGCTGGCGGTAACAGGTGAGTGGGTTGGTGTGGGTTATGTATTATGTGCACTTCCCCTTATATGTGTGTTTTCCCTTCTGTGTGCTGGAAGGGTTAACTTCCTTCCCAGTGTGTGTGATGTCACTGGGTGTGGTTGACTGGTGGGTGTGGCCTTTTGGCCTATATAGCCTGAGTCTCTTGCAGGCTTCAGTAGGTTGCTCTCAGCCATGCTGGCTGGAGCAGCCTCCTGTCTCCTCCATCTGCCTGGTGAGGACCATCCTTCTGGTCATAAAACCTCTGTCGGGAATTTCTATGTTTCACGGTGTTATTTAGGTGTGTGTGGGGTTTTATGTTAGTGCAGCTTGTGGTCCTGGGTTCCTGTGGGATGTCTGGTGTGTGCTGTGTTCGTCGGTGTCTGAACTGCAGCACCTGCACATGGGATCCAGGGTTTGTTGTCTGTGGCAGGTGAGTGATGTTTTGGTCCCATTTGCCTGTCACTGCCATAAGCCTGTTATTGTATCCCCCTGTGTTGCTTGGCCGTTGAGACTCCTGCTCCTCCGTGTCTAGGAGGAGCAGGTCGTCTTACTCTGTCCCCTAGTTCAGGGCCGACTTGAGGGCTTGTAGGGACTTTTAGGTTCCGGCGTATGAGCCCTCCTACCACCAAGGTTGGCTCATACTGACAGGAGACAGGGTCAGCGTTAGGGACGCAATAGGAGGTGACCTGCTCCCTAACTCTGTGGTCCCGGCCAAGGGGTAACCCTACCATCTCCTGGCACCGCACGGCTGGGGGTTTCCCCCACCGCCAGCCGTGACACTACAACTCCCAGCATGCAAAGACTGCCTACAGCTTTCAGCCTACAGCAGGGCATGGCGGGAGTTGTAGTTTTGCAACAGCTGGAGAGCTGCAGTTTGCCTATCACTGTCCTAAAGAATACACTTATGTATTGTAGGTACTGTACATTGGTGTATTCTCAAGGATGAGGGGAGTTATAGTCAGATTAAATATAAACACTATCCAGGGACTGTTCTGTAATTGGCATATGTTTATATTAAATTTGACTATAACCCCTCTCATCCATAGGAATCCATTCATATACTGCAGTACATGGGTGGATTTGGATTCCTATGGTTCAGGGGGATTATAGTCATATTTAATATAAACACATGCAAATGACTGAACACTCCCTGGACAGTGTTTATATTAAATATGACTATTACCCCCTCCTCATCCATAGGAAACCACTCATACACTGCAGTACATGGGTGGTGTATGAGCAGAGAGCAGCAAGGCTGGCAGGCACAAAAACAGAGGAGCTGGAGCGCACAGTGTGACAGGCATCTAGCACATGGACGAGAAGTGCACACTGGATCCTGGATCTCAGATTAGTGCCAGGGTGCTCGGGGGTCCCCCCGGCAGCAGCTGGAGTAGGGGACATGTGGGAGAAGTTTATACTTACTGGAGCTGCGGGCTCCGGTCCTGGGTGCACTCCGGATGCGCTGGCTGGTGGCTGGAAAAGGGGACAGGGGGGAAAAGTTTTCAGTTACTGGAGCTGCTTTCAGTACTGGACGCGCGGGCTAGTGACTGAGGGAGGGGACAGGGGGGAAACATTTTCACTTACTGGAGCTGCGGGATCCAGTCCCGGGTGCCCACCAGACATGCGGTCTTGCTAAGGAAGCGCGGGCTGGCAGCAAAAGCCTACTATGAAGCCACTAGACCGCCCAATAGTTTAATGGCATGCTCAGGAGCTGACTTAAGGGGGGAATATAATCTGGCTAGGATCAAGGAAGTGGATGAACGGAAGACGGCTTTTAATACTCCTGAAGGGCACTTTGAGAACCTTTTCATGCCTTTCGGGTTGACCAATGCCTCGGCGGTCTTCCAACATTTTGTGAATGACATCTTTCATCACCTGGTGGGGAGGTTTGTAATCGTGTATTTGGATGACATTCTTATTTATTCTC
Organism: Bufo gargarizans; assembly: GCF_014858855.1. Lineage (NCBI taxonomy): Eukaryota > Metazoa > Chordata > Amphibia > Anura > Bufonidae > Bufo > Bufo gargarizans. The sequence continues at coordinate 174,509,826 of NC_058081.1, forward strand.
CTGACGTGGAAACACATCAGAATCATGTAAGACAGATTCTAAGGGATAATAAATTATTAGCAAAATTAGAGAAGTGTGTTTTTGCGGTACACAAGGTGCAGTTCTTGGGCTACCTGCTGTCATCTTCGTGTTTTCGAATGGATCCTGAGAAAGTCTGTGCTGTATTGGACTGGGATTGACCTGAAAATCTGAAGGCTCTTATGTGGTTTTTAGGTTTCACCAACTATTACCGAAAATGTATTAAGAATTTTTCGACAATAGTAAAACCATCAGCAAACATGATTAAGAAAGGGGCGGATGTCTCTGTATGGTCTGATTCGGCTTTGCAAGCCTTTTCTGTGTTTAATAAATGCTTCTTTTTTGCATCCGAGGTGGGGGTAGGAGCAGTTTTGTCACAGGGCCCATCACCTGTTAAATGGCGACCATGTGCATTTTTCTTGAAAAAACAGTCCCACACTGAGAAAAATTATGATGTGGGTAACAGAGAGTTGCTGGCTATTAAATTGGCTTTTGAGGAATGGCGTCATTGGTTGGAAGGGGCGATTCATCCAATCACGGTATTCACTGATCACAAAAATCTAGCTTATCTGGAGTCGGCGAAACGACTGAACCCAAGACAAGCCAGATGGGTGCTGTTGTTCAACAGATTCAATTTCACTGCCACCTATCATTCTGGAATTAAGAATGTCAAGGCAGACCCCTTGTCACGTAGTTTCCCTGGAGGTGGTGATTTTGAAGACCCAAGTCCCATACTGTCTAAAGGGGTGGTGATATCCGCCCTTTACCCTGACCTTGAGGTGAAGGTGTAGAGGCTCAGGGAGACGTACAGGACTCGTGCCCCAATGGGAAACTATTTTTGCCACCGGAATTGTGTCACAAGGTGTTGGCGGAACATCATTGTATGGGTCTTGCAGGACATCCTAGGAGTAGGTCCACTGCCAACATCATGTCTCGTAGATTCTGGTGGCCAGGGTGGCGTAAGTGTGTGAAGGACTATGTGTCAGCCTGTACTACCTGTGCACGTGCCAAGGTGACACATACTCGACCTTATGGATCTTTACTTCCATTACACATTCTGTCCAGACCATGGACTCATGTATCAATGGACTTTATGACTGATCTACCTAATTCTTAAGGAAAGACAGTTATTCTGGTGGTTGTTGATCGCTTTAGGAAAATGGTACATGTTATTGCATTAACAGGCCTACCTAATGCTAAAACCCTTGCACAGGTATTTGTTGACAACATTGTGAAACTTCATGGCATTCCCTCTGATGTGGTCTCATATCCAGGGACTCAGTTTGTTTCCAGATTCTGGAGGGCGTCTGTACTTTTCTGGGAATTCAACTGTCCTTTTTTTCGGCTTTTCATCCTCAGTTGAATGGACTGACGGAGCGCACTAATCAGAGTCCGGCGACTTACTTGAGATGTTTTGTATCTGAAAACCAGGAAAAGATGTCGTTCATACCGAACTTTAGGATTTTTGGACCCCGGACCTGAACTCGAACATTTCAGTAAAGGTTCGGGTTCGGTGTTCAGGCCTTTCTTGGTGCTTTTTGAAAGGCTGCAGAGCAGGCAATCATTAAGCGGTTAACTGTCTGACCTTAGAAGCCATCACAGCCATGCCTACTAATGGCATGGCTGTGATTGGCCAGAGCAGCATGTGACCCAGGCTCTATATAAGCTTGAGTCACATAGCGCTGCACGTCACTCTGCTGTTACAAGTGTAGGGAGAGGATGCTGCTGGACTTGTGATTTCAGGGAGAGAAGAGGAGATAATCTAACTCAGTGATCTACAAAGAAATAGTTGTGTGGGTGCAGGGCATAATCATTTTACCCTGCCTTGAGCCCATTGACCCCAATTCTTTTAGTTAGGTGAGCAGCGGCGGCGGCCATTTTATGCAAGCTCAGTGCACCAGCACTGCATCTGAGCTTTTGGGACATTGCAAATCACTTTTTTTTTGGCAATCTACAACATCTGGATTAGTCAGTGTGCAATTTAAGCTATAAATACACCCATCATTTTCTGGGGTTTTAAAAACACACTTTTTTTTCAAAAAACTGTATTTTCCTGATCTGCAAGTGTAAATTCAAGTTTAATATATGCAGCTTTCATATTCTGTTACCAAAAACCACTTTTTTGGGCAATCTACAATATCTGGATTAGTCAGTGTGCAATTTAAGCAAGAAATACACCCATCATTTTCTGATTTTTAAAAACACACTTTTTTGACACAAACCACTATTTTCAGTCCTTGCAGCATCAGCACATGTGAAATTACAGGCTTATATACTGCTGTCAAATTCAGTTGTTAAACAAACACTCGTTTAAGAAAAAAAAAAATTGTTGGCAGCCTTTGATGCAGATGTCATTGTGAGATACACCTTTAATACATTTGGGTTAGATTCAGAGATTTGAAATACCGCCATTTGGTGCACCAATATTGTATTCAGGCCTACACTGGTTCAGGCTGTGTGAGATACACCCTCTACATTCAGGGGTTTGATTCAGCCATTTGAAATACAGGCATTTGAAATACAGCAATTTTGGGCAAAGAAATATTTAATTCAGGCCTACACTGGTTCAGACCGTGTGAGATACACCCTCTACATACAGTGGTTTAATTCAGGCATTTAAAATACAGACATTTTGTGAAAAGAAATCTTTAAGTCAGGCCTACACTGCCTCAGACCGTGTGAGATACACCCTCTACATACAGGGATTTGATTCAGGCATTTGAAATACAGCCATTTGAAATACAGACATTTTGGGCAAAGAAATATTTAATTCAGGCCTACACTGGTTCAGACCTTGTGAGAGACACCCTCTACATACAATGGTTTGATTCTGGCATTTGAAATACAGACATTTTGTGAAAAGAAATCTTTAAGTCGAGCCTACACTGATTCAGGCCGTGTGAGATACACCCTCTACATACAGGGGTTTAATTCAGGCATTTAAAATACAGCCATTTGAAATACAGATATTTGAAATACAGCCATTTTGTGCAAAGAAATCTTTAATTCAGGCCAACACTGGTTCAGGCCGTGTGAGATACACCCTCTACATACAGGGGTTTGATTCAGGCATTTGAAATACAGCCATTTGAAATACAGCCATTTTGGGCAAAGAAATATTTAATTCAGGCCTACACTGGTTTAGACCGTGTGAGATACACCCTCTACATAAAAGGGTTTGGGTCAGGCATTTGAAATACAGCCATTGTGTGAAAATAAATCTGTGATTCAGGCCTACACTGGTTCAGGCCGTGTGAGATGCACCCTCTACATACAGGGGTTTGAGTAAGGCATTTGAAATACAGCAATTTTGTGAAAATAAATCTTTAAATCAGGCCTACACTGATTCAGGCTGTGTGAGATACACCCTCTACATACAGGGGTTTGATTCAGGCATTTAAAATACAGCTATTTGAAAGACAGGTATTTGAAATACAGCCATTTTGTGCAAAGAATTCTTTAATTCAGGCCTACACTGGTTCAGGCCGTGTGTGATACACATACAGGGGTTTGAGTCAGGCATTTAAAATACAGCCATTTTGTGAAAATAAATCTTTAAATCTGGCCTACACTGATTCAGGCAGTGTGAGATACACACTCAACATACAGGAGTTTGATTCAGGCATTTGAAATACAGCCTTTTGAAATACAGCCATTTTGGGCAAAGAGAAATATGATTCAGGCCTACACTGTTTCAGACCGTGTAAGATACACCCTCTACATACAGGGGTTTGACTGTTTGATTCAGGCATTTGAAATACAGCCATTTGAAATACAGCCATTTTGGGCAAAGAAATATTTAATTCAGGGTTACACTGGTTCAGACCGTGTGAGATACACCCTCTACATACAGGGGTTTGATTCAGGCATTTGAAATACAGCCATTTTGTGAATATAAATCTTTTATTCAGGCCTACACTGGTTCAAGCCGTGTGAGAAACACCCTCTACATACAGGGGTTTGATTCAGGCATTTGAAATACAGCCATTTGAAATACAGCCATTTTGGGCAAATAAATATTTAATTCAGACCTACACTGGTTTAGAACGTGTGAGATACACCCTTTACATACAGTGGTTTAATTCAGGCATTTGAAATACAGCCATTTTGTGAATATAAATCTTTTATTCAGGCCTACACTGGTTCAAGCCGTGTGAGAAACACCCTCTACATACAGGGGTTTGATTCAGGCATTTGAAATACAGCCATTTGAAATACAGCCATTTTGGGCAAATAAATATTTAATTCAGACCTACACTGGTTTAGAACGTGTGAGATACACCCTTTACATACAGTGGTTTAATTCAGGCATTTGAAATACAGACATTTTGTGAAAATAAATCTTTAATTCAGGCCTACACTGATTCAGGCTGTGTGAGATACACCCTCTACATACAGGGGTTTGATTCAGGCATTTAAAATACAGCCATTTGAAATACAGGTATTTGAAATACAGCCATTTTGTGCAAAGAAATCTTTAATTCAGGCCTACACTGGTTCAGGCCGTGTGAGATACACCCTCTACATACAGGGTTTTGATCCAGGCATTTAAAATACAGCCATTTGAAATACAGCCATTTTCTGAAAATAAATCTTTAATTCAGGCCTACACTGATTCAGGCCGTGTGAGATACACACTCTACATACAGGGGTTTAATTCAGGCATTTGAAATACAGCCATTTTGAGCAAATAAATCTTTAATTCAGGCCTACACTGGTTCAGACTGTGTGAGATACACCCTCTACATACAGTGGTTATATTCAGGCATTTGAAATACAGCCATTTTGGGCAAAGAAATATTTAATTCAGGCCTACACTGGTTCAGACCGTGTGAGATACACCCTCTACATACAGGGGTTTGATTCAGGCATTTGAAATACAGCCATTTTGGGCAAATAAATATTTAATTCAGCCCTACACTGGTTCATACCGTGTGAGATACACGCTCTACATACAGGGGTTTCATTCAGGCATTTGAAATACAGCCATTTTGTGAAAATAAATCTTTAAGTCAGGCCTACACTGATTTAGGCCGTGTGAGATACACCCTCTACATTCAGGGGTTTGATTCAGCCATTTGAAATACAGGCATTTGAAATACAGCAATTTTGGGCAAAGAAATATTTAATTCAGGCCTACACTGATTCAGACCGTGTGAGATACACCCTCTACATACAGTGGTTTAATTCATGCATTTGAAATACAGACAGTACACCTGCTACTGCCCACCACAGCAAGTGACCGAGCACACCAAAGCCAGCTCCAAGGAATTCCCTGGCATGGCAGTTTTTCAGGCAATGTTCTGACGACAATGAACCAAAAAAAGGCCTCACTATAATACCGTAAATAAGGGCGAACAGAGAACCAATCATATAAACCTTAATGTGTTGCTAAAAAACAACCATAGAATGCCCAATAAAAATATAAATACTTTATTGTGTCATCAATTGATCAAAAATGTTTTGCTGACTGTTCTCCATAGTAATTCTGTGAAAATGTCTTATGAATTTTTGATCAATTGATGACACTATAAAGTATTTATATTTTTATTGGGCATTCTATGGTTGTTTTTTAGCAACACTTTTAGGTTTATATAATGTTCTGACGACAAGACATGAGTGGTTTGCACGGTGTGCAATCAGAGCCTAAAGTGAGGCATAAACGTTCTCAACCTGAGCACAACCTGCATGACCAGGCATTTAAGTGCAAAGCACGAGCTGCAGTGGAGTAGACACCTCAAAAACCAAGGAAGGTCTCTGGATCCTCCTGCTTCCTCTTCTGCTGCAGTCTCGGCCTCTTCATCCACCTTTGGAGTGACAGTGCCACCCCGCAAACAGAGGATCTGCCAGCAACACCAACACCTGGGTCACCAAGCATCTCCACAATGTCCCACGGAAGTGTTTAGCTCTCCATATCCCAAACGCTGGAGAGGAAGAGAAAGTACCCCCCTACCCACCCGCAATCTTTAGCCCTGAAAGCCAGCCATTCTAAATTTCTGGCTTTTAAAATGCTGTAATTCCGTCTGGTGGAGACGGATAGTTTTAAAGACCTTATGGCGGTGGCTGTCCCACAGTACATCGTGCCCAGCTGCCACTACTTTTCAAGGCGAGCCATACCTTCCCCGCACAACCAAGTAGGGGACAAAATCAGGTGTGCACTACGCAACGCCATCTCTGGCAAGGTGCACCTGACTACAGATACGTGGACCAGTAAGCCTGGTCAGGGCCGTTATATCTCCCTAACAGCACACTGGGTAAATGCAATGGCAGCTGGGCCTGAGGTGGATAGTAGTTTGGCGCATGTCCTTCCACCACTGAGGATTGCAGGGCGCTTCAGTTTGCCTCCTGTTGCTTCCTCCTCCTACTCTGCTTCCTCAGCCTCTATCAGCTCCTCATCCAGTCAGCGTAACACCTTCACCACCAACTTCAGCACAGCCAGGGGTAAACGACAGCAGGCAGTTTTAAATCTAATCTGTTACAGGAGCAGGAGCTGTGGACGGGCCTTGAACAACAGACCAATGAGTGGTTTGTGCAAGTCAGCCTCAAGCCCGTCCTGGTGGTGTGCGATAATGGGCAAAATCTTGTAGTAGCTCTGGGACTAGTCGGTTTGACGCACATCCCTTGCCTGGCGCATGTGCTGAATTTGGTGGTGCAAAGTTTCCTTAAAAATTACCCCGATATGTCAGAGCTGCTGCATAAAATGCGGGCCGTCTATGCGCGCTTTCGGCGTTCTCACACTGCTGCTGCTCGCCTGTCAGCGCTGAAGCGTAACTTCGGCCTTCCCGCTCACCGCCTCATATGCAACGTGCCCACAAGGTGGAACTCCACCCTGCACATGCTGACCAGACTGTGCGAGCAGCAGCATGCGATAGTGGAGTTTCAGCTGCAAAACGCATGGGTGAGTCGCTCGGCAGAACAGCACCACTTCACCACCAATGACTGGGCCTCCATGCGAGACCTGTGTCCCTTGTTACGCTGTTTCGAGTACTCCACCAACATGGCCAGTGCCGATAACGCCGTTCTCAGCGTTACTATGCCACTTCTATGCCTCTTTGAAAAAATGCTCCTGGCGATGATGGAACAGGATGTGGCACAGGAAGAGGAGGAGGAAGAGGGATCATTTCGTAGGGTTTCCGGCCAGTCATTCTCAAGTGGCTCCGAGGATGGGTTCCTGCACCCACAAATGCCAGGTACACAATTGTCCAGACAGGGCATAGTTCTGGAGGATGAGGAGGTGGAGGAGATGAGGAGGAGGAGGAACCATGTTCACAGCAGGGTGGCACCCAGACCAGCTCATGGCCATCACTGGTGCATGGATGGGGGGATACAGAGGACACAGACGATACACCTCCCACAGAGGACAGCTTTTCGTTGCCTCTGGGCAGCCTGGGACACATAAGTGATTACATGCAGCAGTGTCTCCGCAACGACCGCCGAGTTGCCCACATTCTAACTCGTGCTGATTACTGGGTGGCCACGCTGCTGGATTACTGTTACAAGGACAACGTACCGTCCCTAATTCCATCACTGGAGCGTGATTGTAAGATGCATGAGTACAAGCGCACGCTGGTAGACTCGATGCTGGTGGCATTCCCACCTGACAGCGGGGGCACAGTGGAAGCACAAGGCGAAGGCAGAGGATGAGGAAGAGGTCGCCAACGCAGCTGGGGCACCACAAGCAAATTAGAAGGTAGGGTTAGCATGGCTGAAATGTGGAAAAGCTTTGTCAGCAGGCCACAACAAGCAGCACCACCAGTCTTAGCAGGAGTCAGAATTTTACCAACATGGTGGAGCAGTATGTGTGCACACGCCTACACATACTGAATGACGGGTTTGTCCCCTTCATCTTCTGGGTCTCCATATTGGGCACATGGCCTGAGCTTGCCCTTTACGCCTTAGAGGTGCTGGCCTGCCCTGCAGCCAGTGTATTATCTGAACATGTGTTTAGCATGGCAGGGGGCATCATCACAGACAAGCGCAGCTGCCTGTCCACAGTTAATGTGGACAAGATCACGTTCATTAAAATTAACCAGGCATGGATCCCTCAGGACTTGTCCGTACCTTGTCCAGAATAGACATATATACTGGCACTAACCAGACATTTTTATACTACAGCGCAATTGCTCATGTTTGTATTTTGGATATTTCACACTCTTTTGGAGTGTACCCTAATTTTAAAATATTCAATTGAAACCAAAAATCCTTGTTGGCTAATTTGTCTTCCTCCACCTCCGCTTCCACCTACACTGCTACGTCTACCGTCTCCTCAAACTCCTACTCCATATGGAACTCCACCTCATAAATCAATTTTTTTTTTATTTGTATGTATTATTTTATATCATTTCACTACTTTGTAATTTACATTTTCGAGTGAAATTCACCAATCTTTGGCTGTATAGTACCAATGCTATACCTAGTAGGCCAGTTAAAAAAAATATATTGTCATTAACATTTTCGGATAAAATTCACAAATTTTTGGGTGTATAGTACCACTGCTATACCTATCAACACCAATATATGACTCACAGAAGTGAGTGCACGTGCCAAAAGAATATACGGTAGATAAATATAAACTTTATTGAGGTCTAAACACAAGACAATAAAAATTGAATACAGGTAAGAAATAATATTGAGGTGGATATAGAGCACACTGGAAAAAAATAAAAAAAAATATATATATATATATAAACACGGCACCACTAATATACACGCATGTACATATAGTTAGGAATATCCAGACTGGTAAGATCATCTAAATAGCATAATAAATAACATGAACCGGATACCTAAAAAATATATATATTAGGACAAAGCCACAAGACAAACCAGAATGGAGATCCAGAGTGGTACAGACAATATAAAGTGCAAAGTGCAACCATATATAAAACCTGGATAACTACAGCAAAACTGCCCACAATGGAGCCATGGCATAAGTACCTGAGTGGTGAACCGAAACCCCAACGCGTGTTTCACGTAAAGCTTCTTCAGGGGGAGAAGGTATGTGTGAGGAATATGGATTAATATTTACTGTCAGCCATGTCCTCACACCCCCCATTTGCTGACAGACAGCAGAGGTAGGGAAATCCACAGGATTTCCCTGCTTCAAAGCCCCCCAGCCCTGATTGTAATTTTATGCACCTCTTGGCATGATTCAGTGTATATGCAAAATAAGTTTCCACCCCCCCCCCCCCCAGCCATCTGAGTGTCAGTGGGCCAGGAAGACGCCCCAGGGGGTCCAAGCTTCAAGGAGAAGTTCACACCTCCAGGCACCAGTTTGAAGCCACCTGAATCCGGCAGGAAAACTCTCAGCAGGGGGTATCTGCTCTTGCCCGGATCAATGAGACTTCCCAGACATATTGGCACCTACCTCTCATAAGGAATTATGAAGCGCCCGGCCATCGCAGGCGCAAACCGGATACATATTTGTGTCCCGGTGGCCACGAGGTACGGTCCCATAGTCTTTGTTTACTCGTACCCAGTCGGGGTAGGAAGATACCCATATCTCCCCATAGAAACCACCTACCGGTACCAGGTTTGGGCTCTACTTGTAGCCGGAACCCAGGCAGGTCCATTAGTCCCAGAACCATCTCCCTGTGACCCTCTGGTCTGGAGCTATGAACCCTAAAGGGTTTTGTGGGTCATTCACCGTCAGCCCAGAAGAGGGGGAGTTGACCCCTCCCTGAGGCAGGGAGGGGATGGGCTGGCTACAGGTTAAAAGCCTGGTGCCAGCAAGTAGGCGCGGTCTTTCTCTGAAGAGGGGTCACATCCTACACATGTGTTTAGAGGGACCCAGGAAATAGCAGGAGATCACAGCCCTTCGCGTGGACTCCAGCTCAGGACATCACAAGGAACTTTCATCATACTTGGTAACTTATTTTTACACTGCTTAACCCTGTTGTACCCATATAATCTGTATCTGTAACCTCAGACCACTGTATATATTGTCTGTGTATATTGTGTTATATCTAGTGTGCTCTTACAGCGATTAAATCTATAATTTAATCTTGTGCTATCTTGTATCTCGATCACGAATCCCCACGTCCGTGTTTTGGCCTAGTTATAAGCTACCGCGGGTTGGTTTCTGACCCTATATAATCCCGTTAGCGGACCGGGCTTATATCAAACGAGAAACTGGTGGCGGTTACCCGGGCTGAGTGTGGGCTGTTTTCACTGTGGCAGTGAAAAGGCTCTCTCAGCTTGTTGCCTCTCTGTGCCCGCGTGGACAGGAGGTGTGTGTGTAAACTATACCAGCCTGACCTTACGTGCTCCTCTGGAGGGCGTAACTTCACGTTTTTGGTAAACCCTGTGATCATACCAGGTCTCGTGAGCTCGACGTGGTTGACGTCAGCGGGCACGAGGGTGGTATTCATCACAGTATGTATGTGTAGGAGGAGCTATTAGGAGGGCTTTTATAGTCAAATAATTGGATAGATACTAGACAGATGAAAGTATGTGTGGCCACACATATGGAAGTGATCCGAGTGCGTTCCAGCCTGGGACGCATCGCATCACTTCCAGTATTCGGATGGAACGCACAAGCGTCGTGGAATGCAAGGCGTCACTACCGGTACATCGGTATGAAAGACAGAAGGCCTAAATAGCAGGGAACTGGGAGGCATATAGCAAATAAATAGAATGGTGGCATGAGGGGGAGTGTGAATGACAACTGCGTGTACAGAGTGAAGAAAAGAGGGAAATGTGAAAATCGAGTGGACCGGAAGTGCGTATCTCGGGAATGGAACGCAAAAAAGCGATCACATGACCCGTGGAACGCACATAACCGGACCCATGTGCAATTAATATGAGGCCAAAACAAATGGACCATAGGTGAGGATGATTAACGGGGACATAATAAATCATAAAAACCTCAATAAGGAGGAATAATTAATAGTGATACATATAACCAAATATGCATAACTAATATAAATACATAGTGATAAAAACCAGTTAAAACCAGTGATATATAGCAAACAAAAATATGACCTAAAAAACAATATAAAAGGATATACACCAAATGCAAAGAGTATATATACACTCACCTAAAGAATTATTAGGAACCCCATACTAATACGGTGTTGGACCCCCTTTTGCCTTCAGAACTGCCTTAATTCTACGTGGCATTGATTCAACAAGGTGCTGATAGCATTCTTTAGAAATGTTGGCCCATATTGATAGGATAGCATCTTGCAGTTGATGGAGATTTGAGGGATGCACATCCAGGGCACGAAGCTCCCGTTCCACCACATCCCAAAGATGCTCTATTGGGTTGAGATCTGGTGACTGTGGGGCCATTTTAGTACAGTGAACTCATTGTCATGTTCAAGAAACCAGTTTGAAATGATTGGAGCTTTGTGACATGGTACATTATCCTGCTGGAAGTAGCCATCAGAGGATGGGTACATGGTGGTCATGAAGGGATGGACATGGTCAGAAACAATGCTCAGGTAGCCCGTGGCATTTAAACGATGGCCAATTGGCACTAAGGGGCCTAAAGTGTGCCCAGAAAACATCCCCCACACCATTACACCACCACCACCAGCCTGCACAGTGGTAACAAGGCATGATGGATACATGTTCTCATTCTGTTTACGCCAAATTCGGACTCTACCATTTGAATGTCTCAACAGAAATCGAGACTCATCAGACCAGGCAACATTTTTCCAGTCTTCAACAGTCCAATTTTGGTGAGCTCGTGCAAATTGTAGCCTCTTTTTCCTATTTGTAGTGGAGATGAGTGGTACCCGGTGGGGTCTTCTGCTGTTGTAGCCCACCTTTCTTTCCTATTCTGACGTTCAGTTTGGAGTTCAGGAGATTGTCTTGACCAGGACCACAACCCTACATGCATTGAAGCAACTGCCATGTGATTGGTTGACTAGATAATCGCATTAATGAGTAATAGAACAGGTGTTCCTAATAATTCTTTAGGTGAGTGTATATATATATATGTTAGTGAAAGTGTGAAAAATAATACAGTGCTAACTCCAGATGAATGCCAGACGACATCCATAGGCCCTGCATATATGGTACACGATAAAGCTGTCGCCGGGTGAAGAATAAGCCAACGGGAAGAACCGATAAGCGGCCACGCCTAAATGACTAACAAAAAGAGAAAGAAGGTAATTAAAAACATGAACAACTAATATATGTACAGGATGGACCAACCGGACCGGTTGTCTCCACAAATCATAAAATTTAGAACCTAAAAGCAACCATGCGTGGATGTGTACCGGCCGTGGGATCTGTGGATGTGTACCATGGTGGGATCTGTGGATGACGGACACTTATGGGGGGGATCTGTGGCTGGCACTGTTACAGGGGGATCTGTGGCTGGCACTGTTATATATGTGCCATCCACAGACCCCCCACCCCATAACAGTGCCATCCACAGTGCCCCCCCAGCCCATAACAGTGCCATCCACAGACCCCCACCCCTTAACTGTGCCATCCACAGATTCCGTGTGCCCGCCGCCACCGTTTAAAGTTATTAAACATGCCCCCCTCACTCCTAATAGTACCGTATATCCGAATTTCTTCTGTATAATGCCGGCAGGCCGGGCGGCCGGCGCGTCCCTCAGTGACGTCACTTGTCTGCGCCGCCTGCTTCATTCATAAAGCAGGCGGCGCAGGCACGTGACATCACTGAGGGACGCGCCGGCCGCCCGGCCTGCCGGCATTATACAGAAGAAATTCGGATATACGGTACTATTAGGAGTGAGGGGGGCATGTTTAATAACTTTTAATTCAATAATACATTTTATATTAGTATACCGGAGGGAGCGGTGGGGCGGGGCTATAGTACAGTGACCTGCACCACCCCACCGCTATTGCCGGCCCCCAGCTCCTCCTCCCAGTCCCTCCCCCGGCCCCCGCTCCGTACATCGCGTCCAGCGCCTGCGCCGGCCTCTGATCAGAGGAAGGGAGATGAGCGCTTCCACAATGGAAGCGCTCATCTCCCTGCCACATATTACACTGCGAGCTGTCGGCCGCCCGGCGCCCAGCCCGCACACCCCAAAGGCCGGCCCTGAACGAGCCCCCCTTTACGGAGCCTGGCACCCACCTGGGGGGCGAGCCCCACTATTTGAGAAGCACTGTATTAATAGCAAATGAGTCCGGTTATGTGCGTTCCACGGGTCATGTGATCGCTTTTTTGCGTTCCATGCCCGAGATACGCAATTCCGGTCCACTCGATTTTCACATTTCCCTCTTCTCTTCACTCTGTACACGCAGTTGTCATTCACACTCCCCCTCATGCCACCATTCTATTTATTTGCTATATGCCTTCCAGATCCCTGCTATTTAGGCCTTGTGTCCTTCATACCGATATACCGGAAGTTCCACGACGCTTGTGCGTTCCATCCAAATACCGGAAGTGATGCGATGCGTTCCAGGCTGGAACGCACTCGGATCACTTCCATATGTGTGGCCACACTCACTTTCACCTGTCTAGTATCTATCCAATTATTTGACTATAAAAGCCCTCCTAATAGCTCCTCCTACACATACATACCTTCTCCCCCTGAAGAAGCTTTACGTGAAACGCACGTTGGGGTTTCGGTTCACCACTCAGGTACTTATGCCATGGCTCCATTGTGGGCAGTTTTGCTGTAGTTATCCAGGTTTTATATATGGTTGCACTTTGCACTTTATATTGTCTGTACCACACTGGATCTCCATTCTGGTTTGTCATTGTGCTTTGTCCTAATATATATATTTGTTAGGTATCCGGTTCATGTTATTTATTATGCTATTTAGATGATCTTACCAGTCTGGATATTCCTAACTATATGTACATGCGTGCATATTAGTGGTGCCGTGTTTATATATATAGTAAGGCTGGTTACAGCCTGGATTTGTGGGAGGGGCTGCCCTCTATATAATCCTGAGCAGCCTCACCCTGGGGGCGGTCGCTTCGTGCTCCTGCCCTGGGTTGTGTTCCCAGGTGCACAGCTGCCGCTGGGTGTCATTAGCACATTAGCTTCTCTGGTGGTAGGAGTCTTTCTTTGCAGCATGGAGCTTGTTATTTTGCTCTCTGCTACCGTAGCATGCACGCGCAATACTATGTAAGTAGGTTGGGCTGGGGCCGTCTCTCCTGGCCAGTCGGAACCGACTTTGCTAGTGAACGGGAGGCTTCGCCTCCGAATCTGCTACCTCAGGTTTGCTCGTTGGGGCTAAATACTTCTATTTCTTTTCAACTTTGTTTGTTGGTAATAGGAGTTGGTTCCTATAAATCTTACAAGTTTTACTTTGCTTTGTTCATCTCGTATGAGAAGTTACTTCAGCTGGTTTGCTGTAAAGGAAGAGCTACCCGGGCTGCACGTGACCTCATGTTTGGAGATCGGACGCAGCTGTTATTGTTTAGGCCTCTTGCTGTAGCTGTTCCTTGCCATGTGTCTCTCCCCTCCCCCGCTACCACCATCTTTAGTCTTCATGTATTTCACTGCTCCATGTACTTAAAAACCCTGCCGCACTTTCATGCTCTGCTGTTATCCTGAGCGGCATTTACACTTTTGGCTTTTATTTCATGTCTTTATGCTGCATCCGCACGTCCTTACTGTCCAGCACTTTCCTACTCTTGGTTCGTATTCACCCAGATTGGTCTTACATTCAAGCTGCGCTCACCTGTTGGCTGTTACATCTCATTCCGTACCCAGCCGACGGCTGGATCCGTACTACACGCCTGTTATTACATGTTGTGTACTCGGCTTACAGTTGCTACTGTTACTCCATTTTATTCTCGGGACGCACCACTCTGGTGTTTACACCTTGCACCACTCACAACCAGAGCTGCGTTCATGCGTTGACTGTTACACCATGTTTGCTCTGCTCACCGTGAGAGCTGTGTTTACACTTCCACTGTGACAACATGTTCATACTAGGCTTGTTTCAGAGCTGCATTAACTTTCACTGTTACATCATGTTTATGCTCCACTCACATTTAGAGCTTTTGTTCTACCAATTTCATTTTGGGCCACACCCAGAGGTGCATTCACACTACGCTGTCAAATCATTTTTTGCACTCCACCCTCGACCAGAGTTTCATCCATCCGTCTATCGATATTTCAGGTTTACTCTACTCGCACCCAGAGCTGCGTTCACACGTCTTATGCTACTTCAGGTTCTTTCCATGTCTGCTGTCATATCAAGTTAATATTCCGTTCACATCCAAAGCTGCGTCCGCACGTCTGCTTTTACATCTTGTCCTATACTCCATTCCCATACTCAGAGCTGCGCCCATACCATGTTTTTTAGGTACCACTCACATCCAAAGCCCCATTTGTTGTTACATCATGTGTTGTACTCTGCTCCCACTCAAAGCTGCATTCTCTGGTTCATTGCTACGTCATGGTTTTATCTCACCGGGGCAGTCTGCACCCATCGCGCTAGTACCTCTCTCCCAACTAACATAACTGCATTCTTTTCAGGCTTACGTTCCTTTCCTCGGTGGTCTGTTACATCCCATAGGCCTACTTTTCTGTTCACCTCAGGGAGATCCTGGTTCATATTCACTCAGACTGGTCTCCTTTGAAAAAAAAAAAAAATGCTCTTTCATTACTGCAGTCCGAGTCATTACTGCAGTCCAAGTCATCCGCCGCTTGTACGCGTCTCCAGGATGGCTCCTTCCCTCAGTCCTCCCCCTCCACAGGGCTCCTCCGATCAGGGCTCACGTGTTTTCCATGCATCTGGTCGCAGGGTCGGCGTGCGTTCCAGCGTGGAGCGCATGTTGAGAACCACCGCCGAACTTGTGTGTTTTGAATTACAGGTGGTGTCCTGGTTAGTACTGTCATTGCTGCCCAAACTTACCGGTGCTCGCTCCTCCCGGTTCCTCTATGCTTCCTACAGCGGCATTTTGCAGATCAAGTTCACACATGCTGACATCACTCTTGATAGTGGCTTGCATCTAAACCAGCTCCTCTATTCCTTGTTGTGGTTGCTAGGAGCTGGTCATACAGTGCAAAATCCTCACCTTGGAGCGCATGCTGGACTGTGTTTTACATGAATATGACTCATCTGGGTTGGAAATTACACAGCTTCAGCCTAAACTCTATGCGCGGTCACTGCACGCTGACCATTTGCCTGCCGTCAACTGTACTGATATGTAGTGGTAGCAGGGCCGTTCTGTATGTGTATGTTCATTTATTCATATGCTATGTTTCCCTGTTTCCCACTGGATCGCCCAGGCTCGTACCTACCTCTGTCTCCTGGATCGCCCAGGCTCGTATCTACCTCTGGATCGCCCAGGCTGTCATCTCCTCAGTTATTCCTCCTTCTGACCCGACTAGATTTTGTTCTCCTGGGAACGAAAAAACGGGGAGTTCTCCAGTCATCTGGAGATCGGCAGTCTCCGCTTGGCTGACAGACTTGATGGGGGGGGCAGGATTTCCCTTAACCGTGTTCTTCCCTTCCCAGGTTAGATGGAGGTGCTATTTTCCGGTTTCCTAATGTACCATTTTGGGCAAATTTTGGGCAAACGGGGCTGCAGTACCGTCTGATATCCAGTCCTCCCGATCAGCCAAGTAGCTGCTCAACAGCTTCCTGAATTCTTCAGGTATCACACATACGTCTTTTGTCTGTCTTCCCTGCTTCTTGTCTCGCTCTCACACATCATCTGATGTCTCCCTGGATCGCCCAGGCTTGCTCTGTCATCCTGGATCGCCCAGGCTCGCTCTGCCTCTGTCATCCTGGATCGCCCAGGCTCGCTCTGCCTCTGTCATCCTGGATCGCCCAGGCTCGCTCTGCCTCTGTCATCCTGGATCGCCCAGGCTCGCTCTGCCTCTGTCATCCTGGATCGCCCAGGCTCGCTCTGCCTCTGTCATCCTGGATCCCCCAGGCTCGCTCTGCCTCTGTCATCCTGGATCCCCCAGGCTTCCGGCGTTCTCATCCTGCCGCCGCTCGGCTGTCTGCTCTACAGCGTAACTTCGGCCTTCCCACTCACCGACTCATATGCGACGTGCCCACCAGGTGGAACTCGACCTTGCACATGCTGGAGAGACTGTGTGAGCAGTAGCAGGCCATAGTGGAATTTCAGCTGCAGCACGCACGGGTGAGTCTCGCTGCGGAACAGCACTACTTTACCACCAATGACTGGGCCTTCATGTGAGACCTGTTGAACTGTTTCGAGTACTCCACCAACATGGCCAGTGGTGATGACGCCTTTTTCAGCGTTACAATACCACTTCTATTTCTCCTTGAGAAAACACTTAGGGCGATGATGGAAGATGTGGCCCAGGACAAGGAGGAGGAAGAGGGGTCATCTCTAACAGTTTCAGGCCAGTCTTTTAGAAGTGGCTCAGAAAGAGAATTTTTGCAACAGCAGATGCCAGGTACAAATTTGGCCAGCCAGGGCCCACTACTGGAGGACGAGGAGGAGGAGGATGGGGATGAAGCATGTTCACAGCATTGTGGCATCCACCCACAACACTGGCTGGGGGTATACGGAGAACGCAGACGATACGCCTCCCACAGAGGACAGCTTGTCCTTACCTCTGGGCAGCCTGGCACACATGAGCGACTACATGCTGCAATGCCTGCGCAACGACAGCAGAGTTGCCCATATTTTAACGTGTGCTGACTACTGGGTGGCCACCCTGCTGGATCCCTGTTACAAAGACAATGTGCCGTCCTTAATTCCCTCACTGGAGCGTGATCGGAAGATGCGCGACTACAGGTGCACGCTGGTAGACGCGCTTCTGAGAGCATTCCCGACTGACGCCGAGGGACAAGTGGAAGCACAAGGCGAAGGCAGGGGAGGAGGAAGAGGTCCTCAATGCAGCTGTGTCAGCAGCAGCACCTCAGAAGGCAGGGTTAGCCTGGCCGACATGTGGAAAAGCTTTGTCACCTCGCCGCAACAACCGGCTCCAACTGCTGATATGGAGCTTGTTAGCAGGAGGCAGCATTTGAACAACATGGTGGAACATTACCTGTGCACACGCCTACACGTACTGACTGATGGTTCTGCCCATTCAACTTCTGGGTCTCCAAATTATCCACATGGCCAGAGCTTGCCCTGTACGCCTTGGAGGTGCTGACCTGCCCTGCAGCCAGTATACTCTCTGAACGTGTATTTAGCACGGCATAAGGCGTCATTGCAGACAGACGCAGCCGCCTGTCCAAAGCCAAAGTGGACAAGCTCACGTTCATTAAAACCTAGACCGCCACGTGAGCCTACATGGCCACATCCACCCATTCACCGCCTCCTCAACCTCTTCCTCCTACATCATTCCTAATTTTTATTTTCTTTAAGGTTTTTTATGTTTTTTATTTTTATTTATTTCCCTATCCACATTTGTTTACAGAGCATTTGCCATGCTCTTAAGCACATTTTGCTGCCTTTTGCATTTTTACAGCCATTTTAGTGCTCAAAAGTTCAGGGACTTCAATGGGGTTCGGGGTTAAGTTCGGGTCCCGAACCCCAATTTTTTTTTTTTTAAGTTTGGCCGAACCTGCCGAACCCGAACATCCAGGTGTCCGCTCAACTCTATTCGTGAGTTGATTTTCAAGATCTTTTACCAATGAGGCTGCTATATTGGGATTTACCAATGTATTGACATTGATCTTCTTTATCACAACTCTGTTTCCCTGTGGCTGCTTCTTAGGTTTGATGTGGATATTTAATTTAGAAATGATGAGTCTATGGTCAGTCTAGCAGTCAGCACTCGGCATGGCCTTAGTTACTCTTACATCCTGCATGTCTTTCCTTCGCACTTTGACATAATCAATTAGATGCCAGTGCTTGGAGTGTGGGTGCATCCAGGACGTCTTTTTGCGAGTAGGTAGGCGGAAGATTTTGTTAGTAAGGACGAAGTCATGACAGCACATTGTTGTGCATTTTCATAGGTAAATGCATTGATATCCAATTATTTTAGTCAAGATGAATGTTCATTACCTTTAAGAGCCATGCTCGACTATAGTTACAATTTTGTATGTTTTGAGAAGGCCAAAGTAAGGTCACATGAAGGTTTCTACTTTTTAGTGTTATTCTTCTCATGAATGTACCAGTCTGAGAAGAGGCCTCTCCTTGTCTACTTTTAAATTTATGACGGGAGTTAAAGATAAGCTCTATGCAGCTGGTGATAATTACCTATACAATTAGGCATTTATCAATGAAGCAAATATATAATATTCATGTATTCATTTAATGAGCCTTAGTCCTTAGCATAAGACAATTAGTAGGACATATATATATTACTATATATTATATTGTTATATGTTATAAAGACATGTATCCAGTATATTATATATACTTCTCATTAGGAGAATATTTGTCTCTAAAAGAGTGTCTGTAAAGATGTGTGTTTTGTAACAAGTATTCACCTCTTTGGTATGAGAGGCGGTACTGGTATCTCTGTGAGAAAACAAGGAGATTCAAGTTATTAACAAGTTACACAAATAAACAGTGTGATAAACATTCAGAGAGACGCCTAGAGGTCTGTCTCTAATTGCTACAAGTGTCAGAATTAATCCCTACAGCCTTGAATTAAAGCTTTTAAGGTCAATTGCATATTATACCTTTATTCAGACTTACAGAAGATAACCCTTTATACTATTATGCAAATAGCTTACACAGCAGTGCCACCTAGGTATGAGTAGGTGACATTACAACAGTAGCAAAAGTGCATTCTGGGTAAGGTTATGATGTAATTTCTTATCAATAGTCACACCCATCCGACAATGATTGGAAAGCTCCAAACTAGGAAGGTGTGTCTAACTGATAAGTTTGTGATCATAAACCATACACGGGGGGGGGGGGGGGGGGGGGAAGGACACACACACAAGAAAGAGAGGAAAGAGAAGTTAAGCTCTTTAGAGGGGTCTATCAAGATGAAAGCCATGGTGAGATGCGCTATGATGTACCACCCAGCTTTCCTAGGAGCAGAAGTGAGATTTCTACTAGGACTTGGTAAGAGACACAGAAAATTATATTTCATTTTATTAAGACTAATTTGATAGTGTGGGTGAAATTATACCATCTAGATTGGCAAATAAATAAATAAATTAATTAATTGATCATCTTCATATTTGAGATGTAGTCTTAGGATATTGTGAGACTTCATTCTACCTGCAGAAGAATCAAGACTCATAATCTAGCAAAGCATTAAATAATCGCATATATATATATATATATATATATATATATATATATATATATATATAACATTCTTCGCCAAGCTAAGTGATGGATTCCCACATGAAAGACTTATTTCAAGTCCTTCCCATTTAAGATATGATCTAGCAATGATCCTAGATCCCTGTTATTTGTCTTAATAGTCTTACCAAAGTTATATGTGTGAAAATAGTCCAGGATGGGGCGGAAGGATACAGTTATCTCTTCTAAGTTATATCCTTGAATGGATTTTCCCATTCTGAAGTCATGTGATGTGTGTGGTTGGTTAGAAGGGGGCAGAATGTATTTAGCATTCCATATTGATGTCTAGGATTAGACATGCCCATCCTGATATCATGAGGCTTTCTCTGAACATAGGTAATGTATATAACTTATGTTTATATTTTGATATCCTAACCTAATAATAGCTTTGTTTTAATGTGACAAGTTATTTCCACTCACATGTATTGTTAAGCTTGTAATGCTTTATATTAACGATATATATATATTCATTTGCATGTATCATTGTGTTTATTTACTTATATATGTTTATAACCTTGTAACCAATAAATCTGCATATTTTTATAATACCTTTGTATTATTGTGTAATGTAGAACTACATGTTTTATCATTAACGTCATCTCACGTCAAAAATAACTTATTTATCTGAGGAAATAGTTGGACTCAGATGTGAATTGTATCAATTAGGTTGTCTACAATTCACCAGGTCATGATTTTAAGAATTTATGACTAATTTTATAAAAAAAAAAAAAAATTATGGTTAATTATTTTTATGACCATAATTAATAATTCTTAGTTGAATTATTACCACCCGACAACATGTCTTTAATAGTAACACACCATTGCTGTTACATGTGCTGATTCTGTTTTTGCCAATGACGCCATCCCAGGTGGAGTGATTGGATCCCATCCCTCAGTGCGCTTCACAGATGAAAGTAGGGCATCGAGATCATTATAAAACTTCATCTGGATTTGTCATTGTGGGTGCATAGGCACTGATCAGCATAGCTTGTTTTCCACGTAGTAATGGAAATTGCAGTGACATGAGCCAATCGTTTACACCCTTAGGAAGATTGGCAAGTTGGCGAGCAAGATGATTTTAACTGCAAAGCCAACTCCAGACTCCCGATGTTGGTCACTGCCACGTCCACACCAAAAGAATGTGTAGCCTCCTCCTGTTTTTGTGATATGACCTTTATGTGCTAAGCGAGTTTCACACAGGGCCACAATGTCGATGTTGAACATTGCTAGCTCTCTAACTACCATAGCTGTTCTTCTTTCTGGGCGATCTGCTAATGGGTTGTCTTGAAGCATACGTACATTCTATGTACCAATAGTAAGTGGTAATACCTTTTGTCTCATCTTGGGTTTTGTATTTCGACCACATGAAATGGAATTCCCTCCAGCCCTGTTACCGAAGGTCAATGACCCGACGGCTACTCTCAACCTGGTTTAGCCAGCCTGTCGAAGCTGTTGCCCGGGGTGTGGTTGCTGCACATGTTACAGGTGCTAGGAGCCACAGGTGAGAGCTGAGTGTCAGGTGGGGACCAAAGGTATACGAGTTGCACTGAAAAGAGCATGACATGCCCTCCACCAGAGATACTACCCCTCCCTAGACACCCCTATTTGGGATACCACCATGGACACAGCCAGGACAGCATCATCTTACTATTTAGCAAATGGGTAGAGCAGAGCAACACCATAACAATAAATATTTTGTATTACATTTTCAGTGGAATGGAACTGCCAAAAAGAAAAATAGACAGAATTTTTTAAATAAAATGTTTTCTATATATTGAGAATACTGAGTATAAAAATATTCCTTTCTGATGGAAAAGTCCCTTTAAATTAAATTATAGGCAATACATCAGACCAAAGAAAAGTGGTGACTCGCAAGTGAGATGAACATTTTCAAAAGGAGAAGTAATATATGAAATTTTCTTATGTTTATGAAGTCTGACCAATATCCCTATGAAGGTTAATAGAGTGTCCGCTGGTTTCTGGGATTAAAGCCCTGGACAAATACATCAGCTTTGCTTTAATAATAAACTGCTTTATAATTTTAGAAGAGCAAGATAAAAAAGATGGAAAATGAGAATTACTCTGCAGTAGATATGTATATAAACCAGAAAAGTTAGGCTACTTTCACAATAGCTTTTTTTTGTGGATACGTCATGAATTTCAAAAACGCTTATGTTACAATAATGCAACCACATGCATCCGTCATTAATGAATCCGGTTGTATTATGTCTTATATAGACATGACAAATCCGTCATGAACATCATTGAAAGTCAATGGGGGATGGATCAGTTTTCTATTGTGTCACAGAAAACGGATCAGTCCCCATTGACTTACATTGTGTGTCACGACGGATCCGTCTTGCTCTGCATCACTTTGCGGACAGAAAAACGCTGCTTGCAGCGTTATTCTGTCCACGAGGGGGACGCAACCAAACGGAACAGAATGCATTTTGGTGCATTCTGTTTTGTTCAGTTCAGTTTTGTCCCCATTGACATTAAATGGGGACAATACTGAAACCTTTTCTTCCGCTATTGAGATCCTATGACGGATCTCAATAGCTGAATTGAAAATGCTAGTGTGAAAGTAGCCTTAGCCTTTTCCCTTTTGCCATCCATCATTCTAAGAATTTTGATATTTGCAATAAAATATTTTTTTTTTTTAAAACACAACTGCAGTATGAAAGTAAACTTTGTTAACAGCATGCCAAGCTCTTGAAGGTCAGTTGGTGGCAGAAAAACAAGCTGACTGAATCATAGATGAAATAAAGTTGTTATGTGACATAAATCAGACTGTTTTTTACAGGCACTGCGATTTAATCTCAATGCCATTCAGAAAAAAAAAGAATACAAGGAACTGTTCAAAACATAAGCACATTGCACACAGTTCTTTGCCCCAAAAAAATGACACGTGAACGTCAATAGGACTGAGAGGGTGATAGAGTTTAAATTTTACATAAGAGGGTTAGAAATAAGCTTCAAACCTCTTGCAAAAAAAAGTCATAATTTTTAGGATCTTTTGGTATGGGTCATCTGGGATAGGATTCAAATTTTTAACCTCTTCCATAGAGAACCAGTTTTCTCCTTCCTAATTTTTCAAATCTGACATGTCATTGTATGTGGTATGCTTTTACTCATCCAAGCGATTCTGAGATTGTTTTTTTTCGCCACAGGAAAATGTGTAGTTTTCTGCAGTTTGCAGTTTTCTAAATTTGAATTTCTCTGCTTTTAAGGCCACATGCACACAGCCATTGTGGGTTGGTGAATTTGACCAAATTGGTGAATTTGACCATAAGATGTAACTGACAAATGTTTTTTGTTTTTTTAACTGTCTAATAGGTATAGCAGTGTGACAACACCAAAAAATTGCTGAATTTCACCAGAAAATGTAACTGGCAATTTTTTTTATTTCTTTTTTTTACCGGTCTACTAGGTATAGCAGTGGTACATCACACCCAAAAATTGGTGAATTTCACCATAAAATGTTACACAGCAAATTGTTTTATTGTTTAACCTGCCTACTAGGTATAGCAGTGGTACTATACACCCAAACATTGGTTAATTTCACCAGAAAATGTTAATGACAAAGTAGTGAAATTATATAAAATAAAACACGTACAAGTGTATTACTGTACTGCGGCGGCAGCAGGAAGCGCAGGGCGTCATAGCAACCAATGACGCCGTGCGCTCCTGCTCTCAGCAGGAATCCAGCCCGTGTTACCACGGACCGCTCACGGCCGTGTGCATTCGGCCTAATTTGGAGACCCAGAAGTTGAATAGGGCAGACCCGTCATTCAGTACATGTAGGCGTGTGCACACATACTGCTCCACCATGTTGGTGAAATGCTGCCTTCTACGTTCCATATCAGCTGGTGGTGCTGGTTGTTGTGGCGTGCTGACAAAGCTTTTGCACATTTCGGCCATGCTAACCCTACCTTCTGAGGTGCTGGTGGTGCCCCAGCTGCATTGGAAACCTCTTCCTCGTCCTCTGCCTTCGCCTTGTGCTTCTACTGTGCCCCCGCTGTCAGGTGGGAATGTCACCAGCAGCGCATCTACCAGCGTGCGCTTGTACTCGCGCATCTTACGATCATGCTCCAATGACGGAATTAAGGACGGTACGTTGTCCTTGTAATGGGAATCCAGCAGCGTGGCCACCCAGTAATCAGAACAAGTTAGAATGTGGGCAACTCGGCGGTCTGTATCCCCCCCCATCCACGCACCAGTGATGGCCATGAGCTGGTCTGGGTGACACCCTGCTGTGAACATTGTTCCTCCTCCTCCCTCTCCTCCTCCATCTCCTCCTCCCTCATCCTCCACCTCATCATCCTCCAGAACTGTGCCCTGGCTGGACAATTGTGTACCTTGGGTTTGTGGGTGCAGGAACCCACTTTTGGAGCCACTTGGGAATGACTGGCCAGAAACCCTACGAAATGATCCCTCTTCGTCCTTCTCCTCCTGTGCCACATCCTCTTCCATCATCGCCAGGAGCGTTTTTTTAAAAGAGGCATAGAAGTGGGATAGTAATGCTGAGACCGGCGTTATCGGCAATGGCCATGTTGGTGGAGTACTCGAAACAGCGCAACAAGGAACACAGGTGTCGCATGGAGGCCCAGTCATTGGTGGTGAAGTGGTGCTATTCCGCCGAGCGACTAAACCGTGCGTTCTCACCCCTGAAACTCCACTATCGCATGGTGCTGCTCGCACAGTCTGGCCAGCATGTGCAAGGTGGAGTTCCACCTTGTAGGCACGTCGCATATGAGGTGGTGAGCGGGAAGGCCGAAGTTACGCTGCAGCACTGACAGGCAAGCAGTAGCAGGGTGAGAATGCCGAAAGCGCGCACAGACGGCCCGCTCTTTATGCAGCAGCTCTGACATATCGGGGTAGTTTTTAAGGAATCTCTGCATCACCAAATTGAGCACATGCGCCAGGCAAGGGATGTGCGTCAAACCGGCTAGTCCCAGAGCTGCTATGAGATTTCGCCCATTATCGCTCACCACCAGGCCGGGCTTTAGGTTGACTGGCACAAAGCACTCAACGGTCTGTTGCTCAAGGCCTGTCCACAGCTCCTGCGCGTTGTGGGGTTTGTCCCCCAAACAGATACGTTTTAAAACTGCCTGCTGTCGTTTACCCCTGGCTGTGCTGTAGTTGGTGGTGAAGGTGTTACACTGACAGGATGAGGAGCTGGTAGAGGATGAGGAAACAGAGTAGGAGGAGGAAGCAACAGGAGGCAAACTGAAGCGCCCTGCAATCCTCGGTGGTGGAAGGACATGCGCCAAACTGCTATCCGCCTCAGGCCCAGCCGCCACTGCATTTACCCAGTGTGCTGTTATGGAGATATATAACGGCCCTGACCGTGCTTACTGGTCCAGGTATCCATAGCCAGGTGCGCCTTGCCACAGATGGCGTTGCGCAGTGCACACCTGATTTTGTCCTCTACTTGGTTGTGCAGGGAAAGGATGGCTCGCCTTGAAAAGTAGTGGCGGCTGGGCACGACGTACTGTGGGACAGCCACCGCCATAAGGCCTTTAAAACTATCCGTCTTCACCAGACTGAATGACAGCATTTCAAAGGCCAGAAATTTAGAAATGCTGGCATTCAGGGCTAGGGATCGCGGGTGGGTAGGGGGGTACTTTCTCTTCCTCTCCAGCGTTTGGGAGATGGAGAGCTAAACGCTTCCTTGTGGAGATGCTTGGTGACCCAGGTGTTGGTATTGCTGGCAGATCCTCTGTTTGCGGGGTGCCAGGTGGCACTGTCACTCTAGAGGTGGATGAAGAGGCCGAGACTGCAGGAGAAGAGGAAGCAGGAGGAGCCAGAGACTTTTCTTGGTTTTTGAGGTGTCTACTACACTGCAGCTCATGCTTTGTAATTAAATGCCTGGTCATGCAGGTTGTGCTCAGGTTGAGAACGTTTATGCCTCGCTTCAGGCTCTGATTGCACAGTGTGCAAACCACTCGTGTCTTGTCGTCAGCACATTGTCTGAAGAACTGCCACGCCAGGGAACTCCTTGGAGCTGGCTTTGGTGTGCTCGGTCCCTTGCTGCGGTGGGCAGTAGGAGGCGTACTGTCTAGAGGACGGCCGCTCCGCTTTTGCACCCTGTTCCCTCTTCTGCTGTGCTGGTGGCTCTGTGCGACCACCGCCTCTTCCTCAGAACTACATAGGTCACTCACATGACCTTGATTCCATGTGGGGTCGAGGACCTCATCGTCCTCCACATCATCATTCACCCAGTCTTCACCCCTGCCTTCCTTGTCGGTCTGCACACTTTCGAAAGCCACAGCAGTTGGCACCTGCGTTTCATTATCATCCGAGACGTGCTGCGATGGTCCTCCCATGTACTCATCTTGAAAAATAAGTGGTTGGGCATCGGTGCACTCAATCTCTTCCACTTCTGGGGCAGGGCTAGGTGGATGACCCTGGGAAACCCTGCTAACAGAGTCATCAAAAAGCAGAAGAGACTGCTGCACATCTTGGGGCTCAGACTGCTTGGCTGATTTGCAAGGGCGTGTGGTGAAAGACTGATAGACATCTGCTGCAGGTGCCAACTGTGGTATTTCAGCAGGAGACTGGGTGGGAGACAATGTGAAAGAACTGGATCCACTGTCAGCAACCCAATCTACTATCGCCTGTACTTGTTCAGGCCTCACCATTCGTAGAGCAGCATTAGGCCCGACCAAATGCCGCTGCAGGTTCTGTCGCCTACTTGCAACTGAGGAATGGGTTTCACTTGTGCGTGTAGCTGGCACAGATCGACCACGTCCTCTCCCTGCAACAGGAGCTCCACCAGAAGCACCACGACCTGGGCCATGTCCCTTATTTGACGCTCTCTTCATATTTTTCAAATTTAAGATCTTGCTTTAAATAGGTGTTTAATTAATAGTAGAATAGAACGACAGTATGTAAAGGGTGTATCTCACACGGCCTCAACCAGACTAGGTCTCAATTAAATATTTATTTGCCCCAAATGGCTGTATTTCAAATGGCTGTATTTCAAATGCCTGAATCAAACCCCTGTATGTAGAGGGGTTATCTAACAGGGCATGAACCAGTGTAGGCCTAAATTAAATATTTCTTTGCTCAAAATGGATGTATTTCAAATGGCTGTGTTTCAAATGTCTGAATCAAACCCCTGTATGTAGAGGGGGTATCTCACAGGGCATAAACCAGTGTAGGCCTGAATTAAAAATTTCTTTGCACAAAATGGCTGTATTTCGAATGCCTGAATCAAACCCCTGTATGTAAAGGTGTATCTCACACGGTCTGAACCACTGAACCAGTGTAGGCCTGAATTAAAGATTTCTTTGCCCAAAATGGCTGTATTTCAAATGCCTGAATCAAACCCCTGTATGTAGAGGGTGTATCTCACACAGACTGAACCAGTGTAGGCCTTAATTTAATATTGGTGCAACAAATGGCGGTATTTAAAATG